>NC_134213.1:86420000-87045000 GCF_965140235.1 Caretta caretta
TCCAACGGTATGATCTGGCCCTAAATTAGCAGACTGTTATAACTACAGGTTTTCTAAAGGTTGTTTGTGTGACCATATTTGTAATAATTCAGGCAGGCTTTATCAGTAATGTCCCAAAGTCTTCCATGGAGATGGACTTTCTTGGAAGTTTATACCGATGAACCAGAAAATGAAACCTGACTCCTATACCCCCTGCCATCTCCCTCCTCCTTCCCTGTGACACTGCAGGAGCTGTGAGGTGGCTGGGCATATCCTGCTGTACTATTCTAGGGGAAGCCTGCTGCAGGCTAAATCACTGTCTTCATCTGTTTGCTTGTGATGGGAGGGGAAAGGTGTTGAGTGGTTTCCAGGTGGCAGCAGCCACAGCATTGCAGAGCCAGAGTGGCTCTGCATCTGGAAGCAGGGACTGAGCGGGAGGAGGGATAGCTCAGTGGAGGGGGAGGGATAGCTCAGTGGTTTGAGCATTGGCCTGCTAAACCCAGGGTTGTGAGTTCAATCCCTGAGGAGGCCATTTAGGGATCTGGGGCAAAAATTGGGGATTGGTCCTGCTTTGAGCAGGGGGTTGGACTAGATGACCTCCTGAGGTCCCTTCCAACACTGATAGTCTATGATTCTATGATTGCACCTTCCTTACTGAAGAGATGCCTCCTTGTCTCCACCCCACCCCACAGCTCCGCCCTTTCTGCCCCTCTCATTGACTTTATCCATGCATTGAAGCTGATGGCCATCCCCCATGGACAGGGACCTGCTGGGGCAGCCACCGCTACTGGCTGCAGAGGAGGGGGAGCGGGTGTCTTCCTCCTTTGCTCCTGTTAGTACTTTTTGTAACATTAATTCTTACTTACGTCAAACGTTTACATCTTTTTTTGCATTTAATTTTCTTGATGTTTCTTTTTAAGAGAAAAAGAACTTACTTTGTTTACTTGTTATCCTTTAAGGCTGGGCTTTTAAAGAGGCTTAAGTTGGAACCTGGCTCTCACTGAATATCAGTAAGATTTGGGTGTGTAATTTCCTAAGGCACTTTTGAAAAACTCCACCTAAATGGCTCATGTAGGCTTTGAAGTTCACCTTCCCTGGAGGTGAATGGGGAGGAGGAGTAGGCAGAGTTCGCAATTCAGAGGTCTCAGTGAGGTAAGGGGAAAAGGGTACATATCTGCTGCTATTATTTGTTACTTTGATTTCTCTCCTACCTTGTTGTTGTCGTATCATTATCTGTTGCTCATGCTCAGTTTTTCCTCCCTTGTACCTTGACTCTTTCTCCTTCCTATCATTGTGTTTGTCTGTCTTTTCTTTTCCTATTTATACCTCAATTTTTCATGTCTGTCTTTACATATTCCTTTCTTTCCTTATTCTCCACTCACCCATATACTCCCAGTGGAAATTTCCTGATTTTACTTAAATCTCCAATTAGAGACATCACCTTGAATAGACTCCAGTGTTCCCGCAAAATACCGTATTTGTTGAAAAGAGCAAACTAAAGAAGATGGTCAACAGTAACGTTTACTTAAGTAAAAAGAAAAGAAGTACTTGTGGCACCTTAGAGACTAACCAGTTTATTTGAGCATAAGCTTTCGTGAGCTACAGCTCACTTCATCAGATGCATACTGTGGAAAATACAGAAGATGTTTTTATACACACAGACCATGAAAAAAATGGGTGTTTATCACTACAAAAGGTTTTCTCTCCTCCCACCCCACCCTCCTGTTGGTAATAGCTTATCTAAAGTGATCACTCTCCTTACAATGTGTATGATAATCAAGGTGGGCCATTTGCAGCACAAATCCAGGGTTTAACAAGAACGTCTGAGGAACAGTGGGCGGTGGGGGGGGAAGGAATAAACAAGGGGAAATAGGTTACTTTTTATAATGAATCAACCATTCCCAGTCTCTATTCAAGCCTAAGTTAATTGTATCCAATTTGCAAATTAATTCCAATTCAGCAGTCTCTCATTGGAGTCTGTTTTTGAAGTTTTTTTGTTGAAGGATAGTCACTTTGAGATCAGAAATCAAGTGACCAGAGAGATTGAAGTGTTCTCCAACTGCTTTATGAATGTTATAATTCTTGACATCTGATTTGTGTCCATTTATTCTTTTACGTAGAGACTGTCCAGTTTGCCCAATCAACATGGCAGAGGGGCATTGCTGGCACATGATGGCATATATCACATTGGTAGATGTGCAGGTGAACGAGCCTCTGATAGTGTGGCTGATGTTATTAGGCCCTGTGATGTTGTCCCCTGAATAGATATGTGGGCACAGTTGGCAACAGGCTTTGTTGCAAGGATAGGTTTCTGGGTTAGTGGTTCTATTGTGTGGTATGTGGTTGCTGGTGAGTATTCGCTTCAGGTTGGGGGGCTGTCTGTAGGCAAGGACTGGCCTGTCTCCCAAGATTTGTGAGAGTGTTGGGTTGTCCTTCAGGATAGGTTGTAGATCCTTGATAATGCGTTGGAGGGGTTTTAGTTGGGGGCTGAAGGTGACGGCTAGTGGCGTTCTGTTATTTTCTTTGTTAGGCCTGTTCTGTAGTAGGTGACTTCTGGGAACTCTTCTGGCTCTATCAATCTGTTTCTTCACTTCCGCAGGTGGGTATTGTAGTTGTAAGAATGCTTGATAGAGATCTTGTAGGTGTTTGTCTCTGTCTGAGGGGTTGGAGCAAATGCGGTTGTATCGCAGAGCTTGGCTGTAGACAATGGATCGTGTGGTGTAGTCAGGGTGAAAGCTGGAGGCATGTAGGTAGGAATAGCGGTCAGTAGCTTTACGGTATAGGGTGGTGTTTATGTGACCATCATTTATTAGCACTGTAGTGTCCAGGAAGTGGATCTCTTGTGTGGACTGGACCAGGCTGAGGTTGATGGTGGGATGGAAATTGTTGAAATCATGGTGGAATTCCTCAAGGGCTTCTTTTCCATTGGTCCAGATGATGAAGATGTCATCAATATAGCGCAAGTAGAGTAGGGGTGTTAGGGGATGAGAGCTGAGGAAGTGTTGTTCTAAGTCAGCCATAAAAATGTCGGCATACTGTGGGGCCATGCGGGTACCCATAGCAGTGCTGCTGATTTGAAGGTATACATTGTCCCCAAATGTAAAATAGTTATGGATAAGGACAAAGTCCCGTTCTCTTTAAACCAGACACAACTTGTTCTTTCCAGGAATTACACATCAAAAAGGAAATCCTGTCTTCTCATTTTCACCCTGATACTTGCGACTAAATTCTTATGCAACTCTGAAGTGAATGGAGTTACAATGCAAGAAATTTGGCCACTACTCTTTAATAAATGTCTCCTGGTGCCTTACTGTGTCATGTCTGAAACCCTGCCTTCCAGTGCCAATGATCTCCTTCACTTTTTACCACTTTCATTTGAGTGTACCTCATCACTATTGCTGTGATGCCTCAGATCCTTAGATTACCTTTCCTACCTCTTGTGGCCTAGATCAATTCACCTGCTTGAATCTCTTTACCAGAATAAGGTATATTTTGTAATCAAATCCTCATAAATGGGTATATGCCATTTTACTCCTAGGCAATGTGGCTTATCATGTTTTATAAATACAATCAGTGATCCATGGGAGGATTATATTATGATCATGGAGATGTCACTATATTCCATGCAACCGTATTTGTTAGTATATGTTTGCAGCTTTTGAGTACTTGGAAGTGGGGAAAGCCAGATCTTCTACTGGTGTATATTGGCCAATGGAGTGAGGGTAGTTTACACTATCTGAGGATCTGGCCCTACATCTTAGTGCTCTCATATAGGGTTTTTAATCTGTTCTCTCATTCTACATTTGGCTTCTGTTTGCTCTATAATAGTACAAGTGGCATCTTTAGAACCTACAGTATCAGAATCATTGAATTAAACCAACTTTCATATTAATGGAAAAACAATTAAAATATAAGGAAGCACAAGACTACCTCTCTCTCTTACACACACACGCACACACACACACACATAAAACTGAGGAGTCTGGAACCAGTGTGTATCTGAAGCTCAATATGCAATCATAGAATCATAGAATATCAGGGTTGGAAGGGACCCCAGAAGGTCATCTAGTCCAACCCCCTGCTTGAAGCAGGACCAATTCCCAGTTAAATCATCCCAGCCAGGGCTTTGTCAAGCCTGACCTTAAAAACCTCTAAGGAAGGAGATTCTACCACCTCCCTAGGTAACGCATTCCAGTGTTTCACCACCCTCTTAGTGAAAAAGTTTTTCCTAATATCCAATCTAAACCTCCCCCACTGCAACTTGAGACCATTACTCCTCGTTCTGTCATCTGCTACCATTGAGAACAGTCTAGAGCCATCCTCTTTGGAACCCCCTTTCAGGTAGTTGAAAGCAGCTATCGAATCCCCCCTCATTCTTCTCTTCTGCAGGCTAAACAATCCCAGCTCCCTCAGCCTCTCCTCATAACTCATGTGTTCCAGACCCCTAATCATTTTTGTTGCCCTTCGCTGGACTCGCTCCAATTTATCCACATCCTTCTTGTAGTGTGGGGCCCAAAACTGGACACAGTACTCCAGATGAATCAGTTAGACTACTCCACACTTTTTTAGAGCTGAGAAATTTTAAGGCTATTGAACCCTGAATTTTCACAGCACAAAGTTAGCAGAGATGTTTGTGTAACTGATAAACTGGGAAAATTCACAACATTGAATGGTCCTCAAATTCACACTTCCTCATGTGTCATAGTCCGGTGTTAATACACTTTGGGCCATAACACAAAACATGTAAGAATACTGGCTGGGCAGGAAAACCTGTGAAGTTTCTTCCCTCTTCCCCTCCCCCCACCCCCAATGCTGTGTCTACTTTTTTTCTAGGGGATTTATTCCCTTAGGGATGATAAACTATTTTATAAAAGGAGAAAGTTGACAATTTGAGTTGTAACACCTGGTGTTCTCTTAAATCAAGTGCTGTGCCCACTGTATGATAAGAACCTTTATTAAGTAGATAACTGAACCAACCCCTGTTTACATTTAATGTTATGGTTTGTTTCAAATTTCAATTACTTCCTGAGGTAAACTGAGACAGGAAGAAGAAATCTCATGAGAGAAGAGACTATTTCTTACTCAGCTGAAATATGAACATATTGCAAGAGAGACTCTTTCGGTTCAGATTTCCATCCTAATTTGATTTGGATAACTTTAGATAAACTTCATATGGGAACTTGCATGTTCATTTTAACTATAGCAAATATTTGACACTTTTGTAACACAGGCAGGCAAGAGTAGCAACTATTAGAATATGTTATCATGCACAATAAAATATATTAAAATTCCCCAAACTGTAAAATATATCTCCTAAACCTTTTCATGAAAAAGGAATACATATGCAAAAAAAAAAATAGAAAATAGATAGATGTCATTAGATAGCAAAATACACAGCATTTCATGTAACTTGTCCTCCACTTGAAATATATATATAAATGTTTCCAATTCTGGGGGGAAAAACAAAATTCCTATGCTGAATGTGTAAATATGATATCCTAATAATAATTAAAATAGGAAAGATGATAAGGAGTGTAGTGGCAAATAGTCACTGCAAGAATATATGGCTGCCATCTGAAAACATATACAATATAGAAGAGAGAGAGAGAGATTCTATGAAAGAGAACATGAGACATAAGCGGAAATGAAAGCAAAAAGATAAGTAGAAAGATAATTTCATTCTAGTAAGTGTTTGAAGTTGTTTGAAATCATCCCACACTTCCATTCAATGTATGGGTAAGTTTCACAAAAGAAGCAATTTTCACTCATGTCTGCAAACCAGCCCTTCAAAGTTGATGGCAGAGGATTGTCACCTTCCAGGCAGACAGAGCTGTGCAAGATACAATGGCAACAGCAGTACATTTCTTTGGAGCTTCAGAAATATTTTCAATTTAACTCAAATTATTTAGTGAAATATACTGTGGTGAGTAAGATATCACAATGCCTCCTGCGTTAAAAAAATTACCTCCAGAAAAGATTAATTCATGTACCCAGGATGTAATATAAGTTCAGTATTACAGATGAATCCTTTGCAACCCCGATGCCCATCACTACCATTCTGCCCTCCTGAATGTGTATAGTTTTCTTAAATTTAGAACCGCTGAAACAAATATATTGATCAAATCATTTGCCAAATGCACTTGACCTCAGAGGTAATTATACTAGGTAATATGGGCTTGATTCCTCAGGGTGCTGACTGAACATTCAGTCCCTGATCCAACAAAGCACTTAAGTAGATGCTTAACTTGAAGCATGTGAGTAGCCACATTGACTTCAAGGTGTGCCAGGAGTGAGCATATCACTCTGAACTACAGCTGGGCCAAAAATTTTGGCAGAAGCTTTTTCTCAGCGAAAAAATTCAGATTTGGCAACACCAAAATGTTATGCAAATTGGTGTTGTGTTTGCCGAATTGTTCACACTGAAACAATTAAAAAAAATCAAAATGTTCTCTAGCAATATTTTTTAAATGAAATGTTGTGATACTTTGAAACAACTTTTCATTGAGAAATGTCCTTCAATTTTATTTTTTAGAAAGACCTTAAAAATGGAAATAAAAACAAAACATTTCATTCCACACAAAACTATTTTTTTTTTAACTTTTTGGTTTGCTAAAAATTTCTCAATATTCTAGTTTCAAGCTGACAGGAAATTAATGTTGCTTGTTGTTTTTCAGAATTGTCAAAGAACAATAAAATAAAAGCAGTTATACGTAAAGCTCTACTCCCAGCCCATTTCCTGGTGAACTTGGGAAGAACCTATATGGTAGAACTAATATAGCAGCAGCTGCTCCTTGTGCAGAGATCATGCATCTGGCCCCCGACAGAGGCAGGGCTCCTGCTCCTCACTCCTTACTCCTAAAGTGTCTTTTAGGTGCAAACCCTATTAACTAAAGCTGGTTGAAAAAAATTAAATTAAATTTTTCCCAAAAATATTCACAAATAATTCACCATTGTTTTTATCAGCTGTAGAAATCAGGGTTGGTACGAGAGGTTTGGAGGAAAAGTAAGATATTCAAAGAGGAATGCTCCCAGCAAATATCATCCCATAACTCTGATTTGTATCCCTGCTCAATTAATGGACAAATATTGGGAGAGAAAATTCACTAATTGTTTAGGGTTAGAGTGTGCCTTTGAGATACAGCATGTGGTAAAGGGGTAGCGTAGAGGTGCAGTGCTCAAGGGGGGCTCATTAAGAGGCATTCTGCTCTCCAGAGATCCCAGCTGTCTTGTGCAAGTTACTAAATCCTGTAGAGAGTGCAGCATACTGTCCCCAGCATGGTTGTGCATGGTGGACATAACCATGACTCTGCTCATTACGGCACAATGCAGTTTATGAAGTGTTACTCCCAGAGTAGACAACAACTTGATAATAACTCCAGTTTTCCCTGAGCACAGGATTGCAATTTTGGACTCCCTTTATGTGAGCCACACAAAGAGGGGGAGTCTCCTCACTCCCTCCCCCTTCACTGCATGACTACACAGGGGAGAGAGGCACAAACCTGACCCTTGAGGGTAACTGTCATTTTAATGATTTATAAAGGACAAATGTTGGCTGACGGTTCTAATTTTTTAATATTTATAATGAAAGGAAACCAAAGGGTTTGGGATTTGTCAAGCATTACAGTTTCTCATCAAACATTACTCTCCAAATGTATTCAGATTTTCTTGGCTAGAAAATACACACCCACCCACCATGTATCGGGTGCAGGGGAAGCATAAGGAGCCTTTCACTTTGCATAGTCCATGCTGAGCACAGGGGCTGAGCCCTACAGGTATGTCCCCTGGGGCATATGATGCCCTTCATTTGGCATAGAAGAGCAGGCAGGAGGATGGGTCATTGCCCTCACCTCTCTGCACGGGGGAACAGAGTGCATTGTTTCTCTGTACACTGGAAAGCTCAGAGTGGAAATAAATAGTTAATCCAGATTTATACTAGTGCAGTTAAATTTGTCCCATTACATATCATTTGTGATGAATATGAATCCACTTCAAGTAGAGTTTGCTTTACAATACCATTCTGAGCCATAATTTTGGGAGTTTATTTATATTGGAATTAAATAAATATTAATGAGGAAAAGCCATAAACTGTCAAGTTATCATGCAAATTATCACAAAGCTGGAACATACTATGGGATGAAAAGGTATTTTCTAACAGAACTTGCAAGTACAATACCTCATCTTCAAAAAATAAAAATAGGGATGGATTAATGGTCTAAGAACCTGAGAATTCAAAATTCCTTGAACAAAGAACAAAGCAGTTAAATCTGTCTTCAAATGTCCCTGTTTTCTACAAAGAAATAAAATTTTGCTTCTGTCATCATTTCAAGAAAGTACTTTTCCCACAATGATTTCTTTTCCAAAGCCAAAAGAGTTGAAATCTTGCAAGAAGAGGAAAAAGTGTTGCACTTTCAGAAAAAAAGCAACACAGGTTCTTATTTTTCTGACAGGTTGGACTTATTTGAAACAAGAAAGAAACCAAACACATTTCAATTAAAAAAACATTATTAGCCCACAAAGGAGGCAATGAAAACAGGTTTTACTCTTCTAGACAGTGATGCAGCATCATCTTCAAAGGAAACATCAGTATTATACACTAGTATGTCTTGTTGCTGAGAGAAGAGACCATTGATAAGCGTAATGGCTCACCTTTTCACTGTAAAGTAACAAATAAATGATCTGGGGCAATATAAGTTGTGCAAATTGAAAAATATTAAATTTATCATACTCCCTGATTTATTTGGGATGCATTTTACTTTTGCTGCTTTTTCCTTCTGTAGAGCTGAGGTGGAATCTCAATTCCCCAACTTTGTGATACACACAGGTGACCCAAAATCTTCATTCACAGGCCACCCAATTGTACTGCTGCTGTTTCACACAATTAATTTTAACAAAGCAAAAGAATGCGAGCTTGTTTAAAATATGTTAATGGAACTATTAATATCCTTATCTAACTGACTATTTTAGATTTTTCTATACTCTCAATTACTGTAGTATCTAAGGCACTGTCCTGAAACTGGCTCTGTGCTGGCAGACCCTTTTGATTCAAAAGAGGATTAAGTGTTTGCTTTTCCCCCGTTCTAGAAAACTCTACTTAATTATTTCCACTCAGAGCATCTTTTCAGACATGGGGAGTAGTACAGTGTCACCATTCATTCCTGTCTGTGACATGTTCCTCCAGGAAGCCAGCCTGGTCATGTCCCTGTGTACAATTTCCCACCATCAAGTCAATGGTTGGTTGCAAGGTCGGGCTGACCTTGGTTGTGTCTGCATTATTTTCTTTGGCATCCTGTCAGATGTTTCTTCTGCAGTGCCCCCCCCCACCATCATAATCTTTATATACCAATCCTATACCCTTATTTCACATCCTTCTGGTCCTCCTAACTTCTTCTTTGTTCTAAAATCATTCCACTTGACACTTGCCACCTTTTGAAGAACTCTCTGCAGTGCTGTAAAAATTGGTGGGAAATTAAGCAATGGTTCAAGTCAAAGTTTGGTATAAGACAAGGGTGTGTGGAATCATCATTTTGATCATGTTCTTAAACTTGAAATTAAGAAAACTCTGCTAGGTTGGTTTTTGTCTGAAATAGAAGTTGGGTATAGGCTGGGAGAGTTGGACTCTATGCACTTATGATGAGGTCATCCATCCATTAGTGTTACTAGAACTGTCGTTGAGATTTGTCCAAGACTAAAGCCTTGTGGTGAACAGTCTAAGACGTCAGCAGATATAGCATATGGTTATCATCACTTTCTCTGCTATTTTACCTAGAAAGGGAGTATAGGAAATGGAGCAATAGTGGAGGGATTTTCTCCGACAAGATATATGTCAAGTATGTCAGTCCAGTCACTTTGCTTTTATGTTGTACGCCTCCTCCATCCTGTCTTTATCTACTTTGGTTATATAGGGTCTTATCTTGTAAATACTTAGTATACAAAATATTGCACCGGTTTCATTAAAGGTGTGAAGTTAAACTAATTTATTAAACCAGTGCAACTTTTTGTGGGGAATCTGTTATATCAATTTGAAGCAAGTTTGTATCAGTCTATCTAGTGCAAGCTAAACTTATAGAAACCGGTTTTATACTGATATAAGCATTTTCACACCCAAAGTTGTATGAGTTTAGCAGAATATCATATCTTTAGTCAAGCCAGTGTAACTTCTCTGTGTAGACAAGCCCTTTGTATTGGGCAGAGTCCCTACTGATGGCTCACAGAAGTAATATAACTATTGTTACAATAGGAGTGATATGGGAGATCGGGGCTGACAAGGAATCCAGGCAAACCACAAGGCTACATGTGAGAAAGGAATCAAAGTCCCATTGACTACACATGGTAGTCATCACAATGCCCAATAGGAAGAGTTTGCGGGATTGTGTGCTGAGTGTGTCAGCTTTTGGGGCTGAGATCTTGTCATCGGGCATGTCTCTAAAGTGCCAAGCACACACACATGCAAGGTTTCAAAATAATAGTAATAATAATAATAATATCTCGTTTGGAAGATGACTCTTAGGGAATGAAATGATCAGCATTTCTGAAGCTCCATTTCATTCGTGCAAAAACTGACACTACCCAATAGCCTTCTTAAGCAGGAAGATGAATTCCATAGTTTTTCAAACTTTGTTTATTGTCAATGAAAAAAATGAACTAGATTGTTTTGAAAATGTCAGCTAATTTCAAATGCAATAACCACAGGTCTGTGCAACAGTTGATACCTGCTTGACTACCGAGCTGTCATTGTTTGGATTCTCTCCATAAGAGCAACCATGTTAATTCATCATTTTGGACAGTGATACTTTCAGGAATGACATTGTTACAGTATCATAAAACACTAATTAGCTGTCACTGTCATATTATTCCTAGAAGTGTCACTTCCTAGAGGTGTCATTTTTTAGGAACAATATCAAATTTCACTGGTCATAATACCTGTGTGTTGAGGAACTGTGGATTGTCACCTCTGTTCAGAAGCCGGCACAAGAGGAATCAGCTCAAGTGAACATTAGACCAGTCTGTCTCAGTTATTGAACCATTTGAATGTTCCACTGCATTGAAAGTAGAGTGCCAGTACGGAGTGACTACACTCCGCCGTGATTTTTTTCTTCCTCAAAGTGCTTTAGTTTATGGGACAGTACCTATTATCCTTTTATCTTGACTTCTACAGTTAGTTCAGAATATTCATTCTACTTTTCCTGTGGTGATTCCTTTCTCAAATAATCCTTCCAGTTTGCCCACATTTCTTCTCAGATCCAGGCACCCTATATTTCAATTGAAACAATATTTATAATACAGATCTATGTAATATCTTGTACAGAGAACACCATGCCAAAAATATAGCAAAATGTGAAGCAAGTCAGAGTTAAATAGAACAGGAGTACTTGTGGCACCTTAGAGACTAATAAATTTATTAGAGCATCAGCTTTAATTTCTAAATTTGTTAGTCTCTAAGGTGCCACAAGTACTACTGTTCTTTTTTTGCGGATACAGGCTAACATGGCTGCTACTCTGAAACCTGTCAGAGTTAAATGTCAGTCATAATGTACCATCTTCATCTGTGAACTTCTCATATCTCACGAGTTAAGCAGGTTCAAAGTGGGTAGTACCTGAATGAGAGATCTCCAAGGAAAGCATAGGCTGTTGCAGGAAGTGGATTCCCTTAGAAGTGATGGCATACACTTCTTTCTGATTCAGAGTGCCCACTGGTAAATGCTGTGCTGTTGGATGTGCCAGCTTCTAATGAGATGTAAAAAAGGTTTCCAACCACTTGTAGCCATCAAAATTTTCATGACTTTTTTGACAAGAGCAGGACTATTACTCCAGTGTCCTTGCGAAATTCCAGTTTGGGTCATTCGGTCTTTGTTTCTCCTATAGTTTCATTCGGATATGATCTGCCTCTTCACTTCCTGCCCTGTTACTGTGTTCTCTTCAGAGGTGGCCATTTTTTCTACCAGGCATATCCACATTTTAATGACTGGTGATGTGATTATAGAAAGAAATAAAAACACGGTAGAGCTCTTGGTGCATGGCACCATATTAATTGAAGATATTATGACAAGAACACAATGCAGATGAAAATGAATAACATGAATGAGTCATGATATTTCAAGCTGTAGACCAGAAATATTTACTTATCTAGCAAAGCTGCTATTTATGTCCATTGCCTCCAATGGCAAATCATCTTCATTAACTATTTTTGATTCTGACATACTGATTTTGTATGCTTTATCTAAGTGTCCAAACTTGCTCTGTATATTGTACAGCATATCTTTGTTTTCTTACAGTCATTACCTGAATTATTCTTACTGATTGCCAATGCGCTGGTTCAGGAAAACTAAAGAAAAAAGGAAATACAGACACTGCTGTACATTTCTGAAAGATTCTTGTCTTTAAAAAAAAACATTCAAATCCAATACCAAACATTATGGTTTCTTTAAAGAGAGTGGTAAAAAGCACATTGTGATTACAACATAATCTCAGCTTTCTTTACCCGTGGTTCAAGCCCTAATATTTTGGCTGGGAATATCTAGGTTGGGGTTCAGCTCTCAATATGGTGGTAGGAGGATGTTTTTTAGAATACAGGTAATAATCTCTTTCCTTATTTCTCCTTTTCTTCACGCCAACTCAGGCTCCCTTTTTGTATACATATTTTCTATACAGTAAGTCTTGCAGAGGCAGTGTCTTTAGTTTACTGACGGCGGAACGGAGCACTTACTCAACTACATAGTTAATTTATTTTGTTTCAAAATGCTGCCACATTTTATAAGAAAACTTAAAAGAAAATTAAACTCATTAAAAAACTCATACATTGTTTTTGCAACAAAGCAATTAAGAAAGCCTGCCTATCCGGGATGGCGGGCGACATTCTAAATACAAAAAAAAAAAAAGTCTAAATTACCTTCTGTTGGAAACAAAGTGAGAGCTATCTCTTGTGGCTTAATAAGAAATGGAGGTTTTAGAATTAATAGAAAGATTCAGCCACCTCCATAGTTAGGTGTTACTAAGAGGTTTGCTGAACACTAGCAGAAAAAAATATGAAACAATTCAAAAGACCACGTTACTAACTAAATTAAAATGCTTTACAAGAAACTGAAATAAGTCAAGGATTTTATCTTCTTCCCACAATACATGCATACACAAAGGTATGATTGGGTCCCCTTGCATTGTCTTAGCATCAAAATACTGAACAAGAGCAAGGTTGCCATGGAAACAAAGGGCTAACACAGAATCAATGGAATGCAAAATATGGGGCCAATCCTATAAACCCATCTCTCATCAGAGTAGTCCTTACTCACACTAATAGTTCCCTTGAATCAGTGAGAGTACTGCCATGAGTAATAAGGGGTTTCAGGACTCAGGCATCAGGAAATAATGCCTATTATTTGTTAAGTGGATAATCAATGACACTTTTATGATAATGCTAGGCACGAGACAGAGAAACGTGACTTCTCTTTCCCTGAATTTGAGTTTTAACATGATCTGAAACCTGAACATCTGCCTGAAAGGAAGTCTCCTTCCTCCCCACTGCACTATGGTTAAAGCAGGGAACTCTGCCTGTCTGAGGGCCTTTTTCAGGACAGACAGGAGGAACTTGCTTTCGGGGACTTTCTATACAAGGTAGGTGTATAAGATGTTAGAAAAGTGTTGGGATCTGAGACTGCTTCAGGATCACTGGGCTTGCCCCTACTCAGATGCTATCTTCCAGCATTAGGCTAAAGCAGAAAGACTACACTGCGCCTGGACAGAGGACACTGCAAAACTGTGAGCTCCTTTAGCTGTCCACTTCCTTCCTAGGAGCATTTCCCTCATCAGTGGTACTAGGTGCTGATATACCATGATGATGGATGTTATATGAAGAAAATATGGATGGATGATATAAAAGCCGTAGACGTTTCCACTGGCTCAGACCATCACATCTAAGCCACTTGCAGAAAACCTTGTACACCTTGTCTACCAGAAATCCTGCTATGAGATGGCTGATAAAGATGGACATATTTCATACCCATCAAAATTTCCAGTACTGGAGCTAAGTAATCAGCCAAGTGCCTCAAGTAGTTAGTGTTCCTTTCTGAAGGGGACCCTCACAACAGAAAAAGGGGTTTCCATTGGTAAAAGAGGGCCAGCAAGGGAGTGAAGCAGCTTGACATCTGCCTCCAGATTTCAGAAATCTAATGCTAGAGCAAGCTGCAAGTAAGCTGTGGGAGATAGTTAGCACATGGTGCAGCCTTTTGTTCAGCTGTTTGTCAAGAAAAAAAAAGAGAGAGAAGATTGACTCCAAAGTGGAGAAGAGTGGTGCCATAATTCTGCAGTTTAGTGGAAGGTGGCCAGTTCTGTAGGGTCCCTCCTGAGTCTGCTTAATTGCATGAGATAAGAAGAAAAGACAGTTTACTGGGCAAACCCCATCTGCTAAGCAGCTCAAATTAAGATTGACTTCTTTTGCAAAATGTGCTCAGATATTTGTGTTCTCAACCTTTCTTCTAATGGCTATGTAAGCTGGGAGAAGTAGTATCTTTTAAAGGACTAATTCCTGCTGATGAAAAAAAACAAGGTTTCAAGCTACACAGAGCTCTTCTTCAGCTCAGAAATGACCACAGATTTTGGATATGAGGCAGTGTCTGTCTCACTTCTGAATTTTCCCTCAGTTTTCCCTGTCTACCTTTGACCAGCTGGATGAGTGGAACCACAGTCCTTTCCCCAAAGAGCTCACAATTTGAGGCCCTGATTCTGCAGTGTGGGTAGCATGTAGGTGGAGTCAGAGGATCTGTATGGGCAAAACACTATCTGCATGCTACACATAGCAGGACCAGTGCCTAACATGTGAGTGCACACAGTGGACAGGTAAAAGGAGGGGAAAACCAGGGTAACAAATAATAGGAACACATGGATATGTAGACCACATATATGCATAATTGTCCAGGAGGAAAGATATGATGTTATATATATTGTGACAAAGTTCCTGCTCTACCTTGGTGGGTCTTGCGCTTATCGGCGGATTTGCTCACCTTGGAGCTTCACGGCAGCCCTGAGCGTGGCCATTTTTCTGAACCCACAGTCCAGGTTGACTCCTCCTGCGTCTGACCAGGAGTTGGGAGGATTTGGGGGGAACCCGGGCCCGCCCTCTACTCCGGGTTCCAACCCAGGGCCCTGTGGAATGCAGCTGTCTAGAGTGCCTCCTGGAACAGCTGTGCGACAGCTATAACTCCCTGGGCTACTTCCCCCTGGCCTCCTCCCAACACCTTCTTTATCCTCACCATAGGACCTTCCTCCTGGTGTCTGATAATGCTTGTACACCTCAGTCCTCCAACAGTCCGTGTTCTCACTCTCAGCTCCTAGCACCTCTTGCTCCCAGCTCCTTACACGCACACCACAAACTGAACTGAGCTCCTTTTTAAAACCCAGGTGCCCTGATTAGCCTGCCTTAATTGATTCTAGCAGCTTCTTGATTGGCTGCAGGTGTTCTAATCAGCCTGTCTTCATTGTCTCCAGAAGATTCCTCCAGGACGTCCCTCGTTTGCTCCTCAGCTATCTGCTTTCTATTCTTTCCTAAAGCCCCCTGGCCTGGATTTTTCTTACTTTTTGAGCCTGCCTTAGTCCCCCTCCCCCCCCCCCCCCCCCCCGACTGGGCCAGACGCTTTTTTGTTTTGGTTTGTTTTTTGCCGTTTTTTTCTGCTGCCGTTGAGTGCTGGTCGGCTGCCAACTTGCCGCCAGCACCCCCCCCCCCCACGTCTGCTCCCGGGCGCAGCTATTTGCCTCAGCTGAAACCCCCGGAGGAGGGGGGGAAGATTGCCGACCCGCTATCCGGAGGGGAGAGTGGAAGCCCCCAGACCCAGCCGTTTTGCTGTCAGCCTATCTCTGTAACATTCTCGGTCTCCTGAGGACGCCCCTTCTGCCTGGATACCACCCGAACCCCCCGCGGACCCCGAGGCGACCGTTGAGGTGGGCCCTAGAGGAGAGGCCCTCGGGGTAGCAGGAGCTGGCCTCTCCCCCGTGTATGCGGAGATTGAGGCCCTAGATTTGACCCCGGTCACCCAGGGAGAGGATGATCTACTGCCTGCTGGCCTTGAGCTGGGCAACCTTACCCCAGCCCCCCTTTCCCCATGCTCCTTCCCCCTAATTGCCTTCCCGGGCGAGCATCCTGCAGAAGGTGGTCCACCACCTGATGCCATGGCCGCTAAGACCACCATGGAGCCAGTGCCTAGCATTATTGGGAGCCCCCTCCCTTAGCCCTTAACCCTTGACTCTGCTCAGGAGGCACTTTCCTTTAGCTGCTTGCCTCCTGAACCCCAGAGCCTTACACCTGCCCCTGCCCCCACCCCTGTCCCTTCCCGAGTCCCCTCCTCCCGCAATGCTAATGCCGCCCCTGGGGTTATTTCCTTCCCGCCTTTCGCAGATTCCCCCCAGGGAGCAGTCTTTGCACTTTCTAGTCGCGACCCATTAGGAGTTGCAATTTTTTCCCTGCCATCCCCTTCCACCCCAAGGCGTGAAATGAACTTAATAACCCCAGCCTGTCAGACGCCCCGTCGGTGATCTGCACCCTGTCTACCCGCCTTAGCGGACCACAAGGCTGTATTAAGAGTCCCACCAAGGAACACCCCGGAAATTGTAACCCCACCCCCCCATGAGCTGCGGCATGCACTACGGAAGTTCCTAGAACACACCCGTGGTGCCCGCAATAGGGTACAGCTGGCTCTTCAGCTATGGGGGGACTTTGACCAAATCCTCCAGGCCACAAGGGCCCTTATACAGGAGGGCAGGGGGCAAGGAAGGCGCGGTGCTGCAGCCTACGAGCGAGCCCGCGGCTTCCGACACGATCTACTCATCCACGGGATGGGTCACGGGTTGCTGCGCAACGCGCCGGGGACCCTGAACACCCCCGCCAACAAGAAACCCCCACCCCCCCAGCCCTCCGCATGACGCCTCTTATTATTGCGACCCTGAATACCAGGGGCTGTAGGATGGCTCTCCGCAGGTCCCAGGTGCTCTCTTACCTTCGGGAAGGGGGGTACTCTGTAGCTTTCCTGCAGGAGACCCATACGGACCCTGCCGCCAAGGACAGGTGGCGGCTGGAGTGGGGGGACAGTGTATACTTTAGCCACTTCACGACTTGGCAAGCTGGAATGGCGACCCTGTTCTACCCCAACCTACGGCCCGAGGTGCTAGGGGTCACTGAGGCCGTGCCGGGCCACCTGCTGCACCTTCGAGTCCGTATGGAGGGACTCGTGGTCAATCTTGTTAACATCTGTGCCCCGCAAATGAGCTCAAGGAGGCCACAATTCTATCAGTGGGTGTCCGACTTTCTCGGCACCCTAGATTCGCACGAGTGCCTGGTCCTGGGAAGGGACTTTAACACCATCCTCGAGGAACGAGACCGCTCAGGGGCCGAGCCGAGCCCGGCCGCCGCAAATATTCTCCGAGGGATAGTTGAACATCACTCCCTAGTGGACGTCTGGCGTGACCATCACCCAGATGACACTTCCACGTTCACCTTTGTCCGGGTGGAGGCCCATCGGTCACACCACTCTCGGTTGGACCGTATTTATTTATCCCGTTTCCATCTTTCACAGGCCCACTCCTACGCCATTCGGCCGGCCCCATTCTCCGACCATCATTTAGTCACCGTAACGGTCTCCCTCAGTGCAGAGAGACCGGGGCCGGCCTATTGGCACTTTAACAACAGCCTGTTGGAGGACGAGAGCTTCGTGACGCCCTTCCAGGAGTTTTGGCTGGCCTGGCGAGAGCAGTGGCATGCCTTTCCCTCGGTGCGGCGATGGTGGGATCTCGGGAAGGTGCGCGCCAAGCTCTTCTGCCGTGACTACACTCGGGGCACCGGCCGACGGCAAAATGCAGCGATAGAGCAGTTGGAACAGGAGGTCTTAGAGAGGGAGAGGCGCTTGGCCGCCAACCCCGAGGACCCGTCCCTCTGCGGAGCGTGCCGGAAGAAGCAGGAGGAGCTCCGGGCCCTCGACGACCACCAGGCCCGAGGTGACTTCGTTCAGTCTCGCATCCGCCTCCTTCGGGAGATGGACCGCGGCTCCCGCTTCTTCTATGCCCTGGAGAAAACGAGGGGGGCCAAGAAACACGTCACCTGCCTTCTTGTGGAAGACGGCACCCCCCCTCACGGATCCGGAGGAGATGTGTGGGAGGGCCCGTGACTTCTACACAAGCCTTTTCTCCCCGGATCCGACCGATCCTGGCTCTTGCAGGGTGCTCTGGGAGGAACTCCCCAAGGTCAGCGTGGGTGACCGAGACCGGCTAGAGCTGCCTCTCACCCTGGCTGAGTTCTCGGAAGCCCTCCATCGCATGCCCACCAATAAATCTCCGGGCATGGACGGGCTGACCGTGGAGTTTTACCGCGCGTTCTGGGACATCCTCGGCCCAGACCTAGTCACCGTCTGGTCTGAGTCCTTGAATTGTAGCTGGTCAGTTTTCAAATCGCACCACGGAATTATTTATACACACTCACGCTTCACACCCTTCACGCCCACACCCTGGTGTCCCACCCTGATACAAAGTGGCGGGACCTCCTGCCACCCTTGGAGGGTGAGCAACCTCGGTGAACCAGCCTGTATTCCACCTTGGTCCCGAGGCCCGTCAGGGACATCAGTTGGCGGCTCCTTCACGGAGCTGTGAGCACGGGCATGTTTCTGACATGGTTTACCCCCATCCCAGATACTTGCCCTTTCTGTAATGTGAGGGAAACCCTGGCGCACGTATATTTAGAGTGTGCCAGATTGCAGCCCCTTTTCCGGCTCCTCAAAAATATTCTATTGCGCTTTTGGCTTCATTTCTCCCCTCACCTTTTTATCTATACACTCCCCATCTGTGGCCCCACAAAACCGCGAGGCCTCCTGGTTAACCTCCTCCTAGCCTTGGCTAAAACAGCCATTTATAAAAGCAGAGAGGGGAGGTTGGCCCATGAAGCGTCCTGCAATTGTAGGGCCTTTTTCCGATCCTCAGTACATTCATGTATCCGGGCGGAGTTCCTCTGGGCAGCGTCCACTGACTCCCTTGACGCCTTCGAGGAGCGGTGGGCGCTGTCCGTGGTTCTCTGCTCGGTGACCCCGTCCGGTTCCCTCCGTCTGACCCTTTGATTGAGGGGAAGAGCGAGAGACGCCAGCCCCAGCCGTTGCCACTGTGGATACCATCATTACTGTCATCTAGGAGGGGTCCTATAATACATGGGTGTCTACCCCCCCACCCCTAAACCGCCCACCCCACAGCCATGCCCATCTTGCCGGGCACTCTCAGGAGAGGGATAATCGGTGACACTGGGCGCGGCACTAGGTAAGCCCCCCCGCTCTAGGCCACCAGGTAACTCAGGAGGGTGGAAGACTACGAGTGTCGAGGAAGCCCCCCCGCTCTGTGCCCAGGCTAGCCTGAACACTTCTCCCTCCTGAAAGCTGCTGTGTTATACCTTCTGTTTGCGTTGTTTTGTTGCATAGTTTGTTTTGTTTCCTTTGGTAATTCTTGTAAGTGTTACAAATAAATTTCTTTTCCGTTTCAAAAAAAAAAAACAAAAAAACAAAAAAAAAAACCTTCCCTGTTACCTTACCCAGGGAAAAGGGACCTACTTAGCCTGCTCTCCTGCTGCTGCCCTCTGGCCTGGGCTTTCCTTGCTTTTTGCCCCTGCTTTCGGCTTCCCCCCCAACCGGGCCAGACGCTCTCCCCTGTTTCTTTTCTTTTTGTTGTTGTTTTTTTCTTTCTCTGCCATTACTAGAGTGCTGGCCGGCTGTTATCCCCTCCCCCCGCCCGCCGTCGGACGCTGCTGCCGCTCCACCTGAAACTGTCCCCCCTGACAGAGGGGGGGCCTGCCAGCCCGCTTCCCCAGCGGGGGGGAGTGAAAGGACCTAGCCCCCAGACCCAGCCGCTTGCTGTTTGTCTGCGGACCCATCTTCGGTCGAGAGGACTCTTATCACTTGCTCCAGAATTTCTGGAATGCAAAAAAGAAAACCCGGAACAGACAGAGAAAAAGCAGTCCACCGGAGGAACACCGCCCGGGGAATCTACAAATCGCCATGGAGGGGGCCTAAGACTGAGTAACTTTTGAACTGTGCTCTCGTGTGGGGGGAGGCCTTGACTGTGTCTTTACTGTGTTTGTAGGGACACAGGGGGTGTGGCACGGAGCTGCCCCCGATCCATCTGTGTCCTTCCAACCCCCACACTACGATCTTCACCCCCCCCACACTCTACCATCTTTGCTGGCTGTCTAACATCTGCCTCTGGACTCAGCTGCTCACCCTGATTCCACCGCGTGGGCCAGAAGCACCAGCCAACCAAACAAGTCTCTCTGGACATGGTGGTTCATGTGCCCCCCCCCCCGAATTGTCCACCCCACAGCTTGTCCCTTTCTACCTGCCCCCAACTCCTGTTAATCACCTGCCACTGCCCCCGCTGGGGCATCGGCAATGGAGGGCACCAGGGTGACCTCTGCCACTGCCATGCCTATCGCCTCCCCAGACTCTAGGGAAGCCCCCCCAGCCGGCGGGAAAGGCCAGGGAAAGAAGAAGGGGAAGGGCCCCACTAAAACCACCGGGCCCTCCATGGCAGGGGCTGCAGCCCTGCCCCCGCTGCAGCCCCGCCGCCCACTGCTGCAGCCCCGCCACCGACCACAGTGTCCTCCCCCACTGCCTCCTCCACCAGCTCTGCAGATGTCCCTCCCTCAGCCCCCAGGACATACGCCAGGGCGGCGGCAGCCCCTCCGCCTGCAACCTCGTCATCTCTCCCGCGCACCGCCTCCACCACCATCAATAGCGGCCGGGGTCCCTTTCCCACCATGACAAGGAAGCACAGTGTCCGATGCCTCCTGGTGCCCGCCTCGCCCCACGTGGAGACCTACGTGCGGGTGATGGCGAGGGTGGTGGGGCCCTTGGCCATTGTGGCAGCCTCCAAAATGTACGGGAAGGTCGTTTTCTTCTTAGTATCGGAGGCTGCCGCCCAGGAAGCGGTGGAGAGGGGCCTGGCGGTGTGGGGGGGGGGGTGTTTGTCCCCCTAGAGCCGCTAGAGGACCTGGGCGTCCGCCTGGTCCTGACCTCTGTCCCTCCTTTTCTCCCCAATGCTGACCTGCTACCCGCCCTTTCCACCCTGGGGAAACCTGTTTCTGTTATCAGCCCTCTCCCGTTGGGCTGCAAGGACCCCACCCTCCGTCACATTTTTTCCTTCCGCCGGCAAGTGCAACTTTTACTGCCATCAGCGGCGTGTGACGGAGTGGCACTCGAAGGGTCCTTCCTAGTCCCCCACCAGGGAGCCCGTTACCGGGTGTACTTTTCCAGGGGGGAAGCCTGGTGCTACCTCTGCTGGGCATCGGGGCATGTCCAGAGGGACTGCCCCTTAGCCCAGAAAGGAGGGGCACCTGGGATCCCCGAGACCCGGCAGGAGATTGGCCCCGTCACTGCCGACGCCCCTGCCACCCGGTACCTGAACCTGCCCCCCCTCCTCTTCGGACCACCACTACTCCCGCTCAGGCCCAAGGGGCACCTCCCCTACAACGCCCAGACGAGCGGGAGAGCCCCGCCCTCGCTGCTGCCAATCTAGCAAGGCCTATGGAGGAGGGTGTGGCAGAGATACCACCAGGCATGGGAGAGAGCCTGCCCCAGGGAGAATCCGCCCTCCCTTATGCTGCCCCACCATTCCCCCCACAAGTCCCTGAGCCATCGCCTTTACCCCCGACACGACCCCTGCTAACCAGCCCCCAGATGATGCCATGGAGAGCTGGGCCCTAGTCCAGGGGAAGCGAGGCAAGCGGAAGACTCGAGCTCCGCCTCATCTACCCGAGGCAGAGGCCCCCCAGAAGACCAGGAAGGGGGGCACCGATGCCGAACCTTCTGCTTTGGCCACGAGTGCGTCCCATCCACCGATGTCAGCCGGGAAAGACGTGGCAGCACCGGAGGATAGTGTAGACTCCACGGGAGACCCTCCCCTCCGAGACCCTCGAGGAAGCTCCTTCTGTCCTGACGCTACCCGAAGCCCCTGTGAACCCCGAGGCAACCATCGTGGCTGGTGCCGGCGGGGAGAACCCCGGGGTGGCGGAAAGTGTCATCTCCTCCATGTTCAAGGAGATCGAGGCCTTAGATCTGACCCCGGTCGCCCGGGGGAGGACGACCTTTTGCCAGCAAATCTCGATCTGGGCGACCTTCTTTTCCCCATGCTCCCTCCCCTTAACTGCTGCTTCCGCTCCCACCTCCGAGGAGCCCCCACCGGTGGACTCCTCCACCGACCCAGCTGCTGATGGCACCCCACTGATGACCACTGAGCCTGCTCAGGTGACAGCTGGCACCACGCGGCCGGGGCACGAGTCACCAGGGGCACCCCCCGTTGGTGCAGAACAATCGACTTCCTTCCCGGGCTGGGGCCCTACAGAAGATAATCCACCTCCTGATGCTGTGGCTGCTAAATCCACCACAGAGCGTGCGCCCAGTGTCACTGAGAGCTCCCTCCCCACCCCCTTAACCCTTGAGCCTTGAGCCTCATCGGGAGGCGCCACCACCCAGAACCTCGCCTCTGCCCCTACCCCTGCCCCTATCCAGTTTACCTCCTGCAATGTCATTGCCGCCCCCAGGGCTGTCTCCTTTCCTTTCCCAACTGATGACCTCCAGGGAGCCTTCGTGTTCTCCTGTCCCGATCCATTAGGAGCTGCTATTTTCCCTCCACAGCCCCCTATCGCCCTAGAGCTTGAGGAGGGCCTAGAAGTTCCAGCCTGTCAGGCACCCCGTCGGGGGTCCGCACCCTGCTTTTCTGTTTTAGTGGACCACTGGGCTGCACCAACGGCCCTGCCGGGGAACAACCAGGAAACCACCCCCCACCCCCACCCCCGAGAGCTGTGGAAGTTTTTAGAGGATGTCCGTGGCTCCCGCAACAAGGTACAACTTGCTCTCCAGCGATGGGGGGACTTTTCTCAAATCCTCTGGGCCACAAGGGCCCTCATGGGGGAAGGTAAAGGGACAGGGAAGCAGGATGCCGCGGCCTACTGGCGGGTCCGTGTCTTCCATGAACAATTACTCACCTACGGGATGGGTCACGGACTGCTGCGCGGCCCGCTGGGAGATGCAAGCGTCCCTGCCAGTGAGGACCCCCCCGACCCTCCCCATGACACCTCTCACCATCGCAACATTGAACACCCGGGGTTGTAGGATGGCTCTCCGCAGGTCCCAGGTGCTCTCCTTCCTTTGGGAGGGAGGGTACTCTGTGGGTGTCCTGCAGGAGACCCATACGGACCCAACCGCCGAAGACAGTTGACGGCTGGAGTGGGGGGACAGGGTCTACTTTAGCCATACCATGGTTTGATAGGCTGGAGTGGCGACCCTGTTCTCCCCTGACCTACGGCCCGAGGTGCTAAGGGTTGCCGAGGCCATGCCGGGTCACCTGCTGCATCTCCGGGTCCGTATGGAGGGGGTTGTGGTTAACCTCTTTAACATCTATGCCCTGACATCAGGCCCGGAGCGGCTGCAATTCTACAACCGGGTGTCCACCTTCCTCGGCACCTTAGATTCTCATGAGTGCCTGGTCCTGGGAGGGGACTTTAATACCACCCTCGAGGAACAGGCCCGCTCGGGGACCGAGCAGAGCCCGGCCGCCGCAGACACCCTCTGGGAGATAGTCGAACACCACTCCCTAGTGGACATCTGGTGCAACCACCACCCGGATGACACTTGCACGTTCACCTTTGTCCGCGTGGAAGCCCATCGGTCGAGCCACTCCCAGTTGGACTGCATTTATTTATCACGCTTCCATCTCTCATGAGCCCACTCCTCCAGCATTCGGCTGGCCCCATTTTCTGACCATGACAGCCGTGACAGCCTCCCTCTGTGCGGAGAGGCCGGGGCCGGCCTATTGGCATTTTAACAACAGCCTGTTGGAGGATGAGGGCTTCGTGATGTCCTTCTGGGAATTCTGGCTGGCCTTGCGAGGGCAGCGGCATGCCTTTCCCTCGGTGCGGTGATGGTGGGACCTGGGGAAGGTGCGCGCCAGGCTTTTCTGCAGCAACTACACCCGGGGCACCAGCCGACGGAGAAATGCGGTGATAGAGCAGTTGGAACGGGAGGTCTTAGAGCTGGAAAGGCATCTAGCCACCAGCCCCAAGGACCCACTCCTCTGCGGAGCATGCCGGGAGAAGTGGGAGGAGCTCTGGGCCCTCGAGGACCATCGGGCCCGGGGTGCCTTTGTTCGATCCCGCATCTGCCTCCTTCGGGAGATGGATCACGGCTCCCGCTTCTTCTATGCCCTGGAGAAAATGAGGGGGGCCAAGAAACACGTCACCTGCCTCCTGGCAGAAGACGGCACCCCCCTCACAGCACCGGTGGAGATGTGCGGGAGGGCCCGAGCCTTCTACGCAAGTCTTTTCTCCCTGGATCCGACCGACCCTGGCGCTTGCAGAGTGCTCTGGGAGGAGCTCCCTACGGTCAGCGTGAGCGACCAAGACCAGCTAGAGTTGCCTCTCACTCTGGCCGAGTTCTCGGAAGCCCTCCGTCGTATGCCCACTAATAAGTCTCCAGGCATGGACGGGCTGACCGTGGAGTTCTACCGCGTGTTTTGGGACATCCTCGGCCTAGACCTAGTCACCGTCTGGGCTGAGTCTCTGCAGAGCAGGGTCCTCCCTCTTTCGTGCAGGCGAGCTGTGCTCGCCTTACTGCCGAAGAAGGGGGACCTCCGCGATTTACGAAATTGGCGTCCCGTCTCGCTCCTCAGCACGGACTACAAAATCATAGCGAAAGCAATCTCGCTGTGGCTAGGGTCTGTGCTGGTGGACGTGATCCACCCAGACCAGACCTACACTGTCCCGGACCACAGTATCTTTGATAACCTATTTCTGGTTCGGGACCTTTTGGAACTCGGGCATATAGACGGTCTGTCATTCGCCCTCCTGTCCCTAGATCAGGAGAAGGCATTCGATAGGGTGGACCACGGATACCTCCTGAACACTCTGTGAGCATTTGGATTCGGACACCAGTTTGTGGCTTTTCTCCAGGTGCTGTACGCCTCCGCAGAGTGCCTGGTTAAGCTCAACTGGACCCTGACCGAACTGGTCAGCTTCGGGCAAGGAGTACAGCAGGGGTGCCCCCTCTCGGGCCAGCTGGACTCTCCGGCGATTGAGCCTTTCCTCTGCCTCCTCCACAGGAGGTTGACAGGGTTGGTGCTGTGGGAGCCGGAGCTGCAGCTGGTCCTGTCGGTGTATGCTGATGACGTGCTCCTCGTGGTCCAGGACTCAGGCGACTTGGCACAGGTGCAGGCTTGCCAGACCATCTATTCGGCAGCCTCCTCTGCCCGGGTCAACTGGGTCAAGAGCTCTGGTTTGACAGTAGGAGACTGGTGGCAGGCGAGCTCCCTCCCACCCGCGCTTCAGACCATCCAGTGGAGCACGGGTCTGCTGCTCTACCTTTGCGTTTACCTTTCTGCCATGCATCCCTCTCTGCCGGTGAACTGCGAAAATTTAGAGGGCGGGGTGATAGAGCGGCTCCGGAAATGGACAGGACTACTCCGATGTCTCTCCCTTCATGGGAGAGCACTGGTGCTTAATCAACCTGTCCTGTCCAAGCTCTGGTACCGGTTCAACACCCTGGTCCCAGTCCCGGGTTTCCTGACCAACCTCCAGACATCGATTCTGGGGTTCTTTTGGTCAGGAATGCACTGGGCCCCTGCAGGGGTTCTTCATCTACCCCTGAAGGAAGGAGGACAGGGCCTGAAGTGTCTGTACACTCAGATCTGCGTCTTCCGCCTCCAGGCCCTACAGAGGCACCTTTATAGTGCAGGCAGTTCGGCATGGAGCATACTGGCGCACGCCATCCTGCGCTGCATCCGAGGGCTCCGATATGACCGGCAGCTCTATTATCTCTGTCCGGGAGGTCTTCCACGAGTTCTCTCCGGGCTGCTGGTCTTCTACCTGGACCTCCTCCGGACTTGGAAACGGTTTTTAATGACCAGGTCCATGGCGGCCATCAAGGGGGCAGATCTCCTTGCGGAGCCCCTGCTACACAACTCCCAGCTCCGTGTGCAGGTGGCGGAGTCCCTCTCGGTGTCCTGGCAGAAGTCATGAGAGTCGGAGACCTCCTGGACTACAACTGGGGAGACTGGCTGGATCCCCTGACGCTCGCTCGGTGCATGGGGCTGTTCAGACCTCGTACCCCCCAGCGCGTTCTTCAGGAGGTGAAGGCCGCTTTGCCGCCCGCTGCTAGAACTTACCTCGATCGGGTCCTGCTCGAGGGCACGCCCCGCCCATCCTCTACCCCAGGCCCGCCGGACCTTTTAATTGGACCCCTGCCCCGCAGACCCAATCGACCCCCTCACCCATTTACTGCGAGCCGGCTGCATGAACTGCAGCCGGTATGCTTCCAAACCGCGCCAAGGAAACATCTATACATGCTCGCGCTCCACACCCTTCACGCCCTCACCCTAGTGTCCCGCCCCGACAAAAAGTGGCGAGACCTTCTGCCACCTTTGGAGGGTGAGCAGCCCCCGTGGCCCAGCCGATATTCCACCTTGGTTCCGAGGCCCATCGGGGACATCAGTTGGTGGCTCCTTCATGGAGCTGTGAGCACGGGCACGTACTTGGCGCGGTTCAACCCCATCCCAGATACTTGTCCCTTTTGCGGAGTGAGGGAAACCCTGGCGCACATATATTTGGAGTGTGCCAGGCTGCAGCCCCTGTTCCGGCTCCTCACAAATCTTTTAT
This sequence comes from Caretta caretta, assembly GCF_965140235.1. Classification (NCBI taxonomy): domain Eukaryota; kingdom Metazoa; phylum Chordata; order Testudines; family Cheloniidae; genus Caretta; species Caretta caretta. Next base: position 86,446,630 of record NC_134213.1, read on the forward strand.
TACGTTTTTGGTTGCATTTTTCCCCTGACCTTTTTATTTATGCACTCCCCATCCATGGCCTCACAAAGTCGCGGGATCTGCTAGTTAATCTCCTGGCCCTGGCTAAAACGGCGATCTATAAAACCAGAGAGAGGAGGTTGGCCGATGGAGTTTCCTGTGACTGTGGGGCTGTTTTCCCATCCTCAGTCCGTTCACGTATCTGTGCGGAGTTCCTCTGGGCGGCGTCCACCGACTCCCTTGATGCTTTGGGGAGCGGTGGGTGCTGTCCGAAGCTCTCTGCTTGGTGTCCCCATCTGGCTCCCTTTGTTTTGACCCTTTGATTGGGGGAGAGAGTAAGGGACCCCAGGCCCAGCCATTGCTGCTGCAGACACCACCACCTTAGAGGGGTCCTTTCATACATGGGGGCACATGCCCCCCCCCTCCCCGGGTTGTCCACCCCACAGCCTGCCCCTTTTGTTAGGCGCTTTCAGAGGAGGGAATTGTTGGTGACACTCGGGCATGGTGCCAGGTAACTCGAGGGGGTGGCAGACCTTGAGAGTCGATGAAGCCCCCTTGCTCTGGACCACCAGGTAACTCGGAAGGGTGGAAGACCACGAGAGTCGAGGAAGCCTCCCGCTCTGGGCCCAGGCAAGCTTGAACACTTCCCTCCCCTGAAGCTAATGAGAAAACAGTTGTGATTGGTTGCTGTTTTACACATTGTATATGCTGTTGTTTTGTTTTGTAAGTGTGTTATGCAAATAAAAAAATATCTTTTTTGCTTCAAAAAAAAATTACTCTCTTATAGCCATCTGGCCCGACCCTGTCACAATATGTATATCCAGCTGGCCAACTGCATTGCCAAATATCAATTTGAAATGGAATTATTATTATGCATGCAGTGATAGAGTTTGTGTTCCTATTAACTCTCAAACCCAGCTGACATACTGAATAGATCAAATAGATGCATACTTGTCCCACATCTGTAAAATGGGCTATTGCTAATGCACTTCCCCACGACTGTGGCCCTCATAAATCCTGTAGGCTTTGCCTATTGCTAATATGCAGGCCCATTTCACAGATTGGGCCAGTAGACATATGTGTTTGTGCCATGTGTTGGGACTGGGAGTAGGACACAAGTATATTCTCTTTTCATCTCCATTGTTGTAAATAAGGAATAACATCAGTGAAGTCAGGAAAATTTACCATCATTTAAGATCAGCGAAGTGAGATTTATGAACCTATGAAACCTTGGAAAGTTTTCAGTGTACACATTTGATTAGCTTTAGCAATCATGTCCTTTGTTAATAATTATCAAAGCAACTCTGAGTACTTGAAGTTCACATAAGTAAAATTTTTGAAAGTAAATTGCATACATCTTTGAAAAACATGTATTGATTTTACAATGCCGATATGGGTAATAAGTGTCTAATATTTTTTTCATGGATTAAGAGTAAGGGAAAATGTATTTTTTCTCTCTCTCTCAAAAATCTATTGTTAAAATAAAATGGTATAAGTTAATCAATCTTGTGATAATAGGTTTCAGGACAACTACTCTATTTGACTTCATTTTTTTATTTGTCTACAGAGCAATACAAAAAGAACTGGGTGTGATAAGAATAAAGTGTAGGAATAAAATTACATTGATCTAATGTCAAATTGCAGTGGGTTTCTTCCAGCAGCCTTCCCTTAAAAGAAATATTAAGTTAAATCATTAACTCCATAGTTTAGGAATAACAGTTGTTAGCAAATTTTCTGAGCAAGTGAGATTCACCCCTATGCAGAGGACCAGCAGGAGGGCCATGCACCATTTAAATCCATAATCTTAAATTAAATTTCAGTGAAATATAATCCGAATAGTGGCCCTCTGCATAGGAGTACATTTCTATTAATGCCAACATAAAAGAACTAGGGGATGTTACTCTATGTAACTTTGTTCATTTTCTTTTATTATACAAATAGGGCTAGATTGTGACTTGCAAAACATGGCTGCACAAGGGATTAATACCTCCCCTTACACCTCTATGCAGGCTGCCCATATCTTAGGTAAAGGCATACTAGAAGGAGCAGCTGAGCAGGGAATGGACAGAGTCGTGACTCAACACCTTTCCTACTTACTGGCCAGCACAGCTGAGTCGGTGTGGGGTTTGTTGTAACTTCTTATTAGCAGAGGCCAGCAGGAAATTACTCCTCTCACATAACTCCGGTGCAAGGTTAGAAGCAGGGAAGTCATTTTGATTCGGAGTAAATCCTAGCTTAATTAAATCTTACTCCATTGGGACCAGAATTTCATCTAGGGTCTCTGAGTCACATTGACCTCCTAGGGCTGGGTGGTGCAATTTACACTACTCCTTTTCTTTGGGTTGTACCTAAAGTAAAAAAAATCGGACCAAAATTCATGAGTAACAGACTGCTCTGATGAAATAAATTTACCATCCAGGTTACGTCATTGATAATGCCATCTATAAATTAAGGCTAAGATTAAAGTAAAGAACTCTAGTACAGCTGAAAGGGCCTGCAAAATATGATAAGAGTGTATTTTTAAGGAGTTCTCATTTGAATGAAAATTAGTTTCAGATCCCCATCTGTGTATTCAAGGGAAAAATTACTCTAATCTCTACAGAAGAGAGATAAAAAGGAGATCTGTTGAAGATGAAATAATGAATTTACACTCCTAACATTCATTTTAAGGTGCAGAAGATACATTACTCTACATTATGGCTATATTAGACTTAAATAAATTTCATTATGAAAACAAGATTAGAGGACAGCAATGTAATCTGAAAACAGACAGTACTTATATGAATATTTGTAATAAAAAGCTTTCAGAATGGTAATATGTGGCTGTACTTTTGGATAATTAAATACAAAACTGCCTTAAAATAATGTAAAGACACTGATTTAAACACACAAAATCAAGGTAATTCCAGGCTACCACACAACCCTTTCACTCATTCTGTTATGCATACTCTTACAGTCCTGTATCATTGACGTCCAATCTTTCAAACCATATGAACAGCTGGTTGTAATCTGTAGGCATAGCAGGGTGTGATAAGGACAAAGTGGGAGGCCTAACTGTGAGTGCCTTTATTTCCACAGGTTTCAGAGTAGCAGCCGCGTTAGTTTGTATTCACAAAAAGAAAAGGAGGACTTGTGGCACCTTAGAGACTAACCAATTTGTTAGAACATAAGCTTTCGTGAGCTACAGCTCACTTCATCAGATGTATCCGATGAAGTGAGCTGTAGCTCATGAAAGCTTATGCTCAAATAAATTGGTTAGTTTCTAAGGTGCCACAAGTCCTCCTTTTCTTTTTGTGAATACAGACTAACACGGCTGCTACTCTGAAACCTGTAAAAATTAATGTCAAGTGGGACAGATATGGAGCCATGAAATCAAATACCATGAAAGAGCAGCACATCTATACATTTTGCATTTATTTTTAAATTTCATTATTCCTGGGTTGTTATGATATTTTCTAAATCCCTAACTTTCAGTAGGTTTTTCAACAGTGATACCTGGCACATTGGTAGCAATTTTTCATGGACGCAAAATATCCCCTTCTAAAATTCACAATACAAATCTGCCTGGCTCTACTTTCCATTTTCTGCTTTTTTTCAAAGACTGTTTAAAACTGCTACTGAAAACCAAGTCTGAGTTATCAGCACCCTAATAAAGCTTTCTTGTGAAGGCATAAATTATGCTGTATGGATGGGTGTTTTTATTCAAAATATTTTTAATAAGAAATGATCTCAATGGAGATGAATGGGATGTTTGCAACACTGATGTCAAAAGGACTTTGCATAATAGGAATGTTGCAAGAGACACATTTTAGAAGGAGACTATGGTTGGCATATTCACCTTATAGAATCATCTATACGTAAGCAGTTTGGGCTATACATTATTTAGACTGCAAAAAGTTCCATTACTGTGTATAGATGGGTCTTGGTATAGTTAAAATTCTTTGAGTACCGTATATTGCATAGCATCATACTGCATGGTGACTCTGCTAGTATGTTGTATACAATCAAAACATCTGTTACTGCACTGCACTTCATATTTTTGTGTATGTTTTGTGTATCACTGTTTCTTTGCAAAGTCCTATGAAATTAAATGGTACACTAGCACTGCAGATTTCAGCAAGTTTTTTTCATGGAAAGAACATGAAGTGACATACACTATACAGAAAGATATAGCACACAGTAACATTGCTGATGCACTAATGGGAAGACAGTAAGATTCTGTGAGCAGTTACACAGCTGGGGGCTGAAGGGGCACAAATACATTTCAATGCATGGTATAAGTTGCACCTGTGGAAATAAAAAGAAAAGGAGTACTTGTGGCACCTTAGAGACTAACCAATTTATTTGAGCATGAGCTTTCGTGAGCTACAGCTCACTTCATCCGACGAAGTGAGCTGTAGCTCACGAAAGCTTATGCTCTAACAAATTTGTTAGTCTCTAAGGTGCAAGTGAGCTGTAGCTCATGAAAGCTTATGCTCAGATAAATTGGTTGGTCTCTAAGGTGCCACTAGTACTCCTTTTCTTTTATTAATTTTTACATAAGTGACAAGCCAAAACAAAGCCCTTGGGAGGATGCAAGAGTAAAGAGTGCTCTTGACTCTATTTAATGGTGAGGGAGACAAAGGTGCATCTTTGCCCTGGATCTTGTCCCTTCGTGCAAATTGCTGACTTATGGAAGACAGGAGATTCTGAATCCTAAATTTAACTTGAGGCGGTTGGTTGTTGGCGGTAAGAAAACTGTGCACATTTATGGCACAATATAAATAGTGTTAGTGGTAATAGTATAATAGCAAAAGAATATGGCACCTACTGTACCTGCCTTTGCTCTTGCTCTCTCTACCCTCTACACATTCTACTTCTGTCTCCCTTAAAGTGAAGAAAAATACCTTTCACTTTGGCTAATGATTTGAGCAAAACGGCAGCAGCACAAAGTCATTTACTTTTGCCTTTTCGTGCAGCTATCAAAGAGGAAGCACTCCTTGTTTTTTTGCTTTACCAGTGAAGCTTTCAGCACTAGTTTAATGGGGGTAGCATTTTATGAAGATACCGTCCATGTTCTCCTGAGCTATTCTTTTCTTTTCTTTTCTTTTCTTTTCTTTTCTTTTCTTAAAGAAGTTAACTATCAAATGATTAGTCTATGTTTGGGGCCATTTCCATGTATGAGCTCGTTTTGAAAACAAGTAAGCCCAATTTTTGGTGAAGCGATTAGCAAGGGGCAGGGGGGCACATTTTAAACTTCACAAGACGTGGGTGGGGAGAAAGAGGCCCCTGCTCTGTACCTTTAGTTTTGCTAATGGAATGTGCTTGTAGGCTCAGCCTCCATGGGATGGGGGGGAAAGCACCAGTTTGCACCACCAGGACAGCATCTCACGGGACTTCAGCGTCCCAGTTTCTTCCCATCTTCCCTCCACTCCAGGGCATAACTAATCTGGTGCTGCTGTTTACCAGTAGCAGATTAACTCCCCATTGCCTGCACACTGACTCAGCAGTGCTTAGTCAAGGCTCTGCATATATACAGTATTTCTTCACCTGCTCCTCATCCATTTGCTCTGCCTTCCATGTCTGGCATAGTAATCCAGGCCACGCAGGGAAATGAAGGTATTTTATTCTCACTTCATCCCCTATGTGGTGTGTAAAGCTAGGCCATAATCTGGCCTCCAATGTATATCAATTTGCATAATAGAGTACTGGATTATGCCTGTAGATTTCTGCACGAGCACCCCTCCGTTCATAGAACTCACTCACATTGGAAAGGGTGTTGCATGCTTAGCTTCTGTAGAGTATCCACAAAGCCCAATTCCTTTTCCCTTGACTCTGTGGATTGTCCTTTGTGGCGTTCAGGAATCTGTGAGTGGGGGCAGGCTAAGGGGGATGTAAATCTTTTGCTAAACCTACAGGGAATCCACACCAAAGTCTATACAGTCTAAAACTGTATGAATTCTTTTGCAGAGCTCTTCCTTCAAAAGGAAGGCTTGCAGGGGCAGACGGTGGAACTCCCGGCAATGTGGTCTCAACAGAACTCGGAACCACATCGGGGGACTCTGGCACTGACATGGCTGCATGGGGCACTGAACAGGTGGTTCTGTTCCTCCAACAGATTAATAGGGATCCACAGGGCTTGGAGGCCAGGCCCTTTGCAAGGGGACAAATTCTGCCAACAACCAAAGAGGCTGGGGAGAACTCAGATGAGGAAAAACATCTCAGCGTTTCTCCTCCCCCAGACCTCTCTTCTGCAGGTTTTTCCAAAGGAGGGAGTGATTTGAGCCAGAACTCATATTTATGCTGACAGCTAATTTGCAGCCTAATGAAATTCAGAACTGAAAAGATAATAAACCCTAAAAAATGAAGCTGGTAAATGGAAATACTGTCAGACCTTTAGTTTTAATAGCAGTGCTATTGAGCACCAGAGCTAAAATAACAAAGCTAATTTTAATGAAGATTTGAACATAGATGAGCTCATTTATCTTCTACAATTATGGTACATTTGTAGAACTAATATCTAAATAGAATTCCAACCATTTAAGGTTATATGTATATGTACTTTTCAAGTATATTTACCTCAGCATGTTGAAACTAGACCTATTCTAATTAAGTATGAAAATACCATTCTTATTTTTCTCATTTTTATTTCTAGGAAATTCCAGTTAAGTACACAGCATAATTTAATAGTTTAGGTTTCCAGGGCAGCACATTCTGGAAAAAAGAAATTACTGAGTAAATTTTAACCACAAATTTGTAATAGGCAAGCAACAAGAATATAGGTCCGGATTCAGCAAAATACTGCAATGAAACTATGCACCACAGTTGCCAACTTTCATGTGGTAAATAAGTCAAAAATCAAACTAATCCCATTTCAAAACAAGGCCAAAACAAGCCAATCCCTAAGAACCCCAACACTCTCTATGTGACTAGATTCCTCCTCCCCCCCCCCCAGCGTGCAGTCTGGGACTGTGGGGGGCCTGCTGTGCACCCCTGACTCTCTCCCCCCCGGCCCTGCTTACTGCTTGCCTCTGCTTCCCCCCCCCCCCCCGACCCTGCTTGCCAGGAGCTGATTTTAAAAAAAGAAGCAACAAGCTACAATAATCAACAAGCTACAAGCCAAACAAGCTACAAGCCAAAAACTAGCCAACAAGCAACTCGCAAGCCAATTAAGCCAAAAACAAGCCCAATTTCTATGTTTTTTTTGCTGGTTTGGCATGTCTGCTATGCACATGCGTGCAGCGAGACATGTGCTCAAGCACCTTGCTGTGTTAGGCAATAGTAAGTAAGAAGTAATAGTACATGACAGAGAGTGTATTCATCAGACAATAGACTTACATGCTGTGAAAGAATTAATGCACACCCAGGATACTCTTATGCCAATTAAAACTAACCTTTTAAACAATGTGTAAACACTGAAATATAATATATTTATTAAATATGCATCCCCAACAAAATAGTTTGCTATGGGTGCTTTTATTTGCTCTAAAGATTGAATTGGATATCTCAAAATATGCTGGTGCTTTAATATGCATTGGGCTTTTTCTTCTCCTTCTGTTCTCCCATGTTCTGCCTTCCCCTCCAGATGATTAGGATCCGAATGAGTAGGACTGCCAAGATGAGCAGTAGTAGCAAGACTCCAAAGGAGAAGGTGCATACACTCAACTAATCAGAACAAGACTGGTGGTTTCTCCTGGGAAGCCCTGTTAGCCATCTAGCTCTGGAGACATGGGGGTGGGGTAGCATGGGTTGGACAGGTGTCAGTCTGTATGGGACAGAGGATTTTAGGAGGGGAGTGCAAGCCTGCTAGCCACACACAGATGACACCAGAGTGTGTGGCAGCAGGACCATTGAAAATAACACCAGGCAGAGTTCATGGGATGTTATCTGTGCAGGAAAGTCTGTAAGAGGTACGTTTGGGGAAGTCAGGTTGTAAGAGGACAATCTAATTGATTGAAGCCTTTGGAAAGTAATTTTATTTGGACAAACTGGAATAAAAAATACAAGTTAAGAATTAAACATCTAACTAAAGAAAACCTGGATTCCACTGATATATATTGAAATCATGGGAAGCCTGAGTTGTGCAGGAATGCAGCTATGAGAAAGGTGTGAATTGATAATGAGTATGCTTCTTTGTGACCTACTTACAAACCATCAAGTGTGATGCTTAATATATTGCTTGTGACATACCAAAGTGTAAAATCTTGTATTACAATGGTAAATCTTGAGCTCTGATGGAATCATCTGAATGAGAAGAATCTGATGTAAAAATTGCATGGGAAAAAAAAAAAGAAAAGAGTGAGCTTAAGGCTCGGTTTTGGGAACTAAAAGTTCGATTTTCTGCATTTTTCTACTGATGCACAGAGGTTTAGTAAAATGTCACTTTAGGAAAAAATTGAAGTAAATCTTCTTACTAATTTTGGTTATAGCTACTGTAAAATGTTTTGTATCAACAATTCATTTTTAACCCAAAGATTGACGGCCGTGGCAATGGGCACAATTTTGAGATGTGGAGAGGATGGGATTGAGTACAGGACTGACAGGAGGCCTTAGAATGATGAACTGTTCCTTTTAGTAGCAAATGTCAAGACAGAAGAGGGGATAGGTATTGATAAAGAGGATAAATATTGTCAGTTGGGAAAAATGAGCTCATCATTAAAGAATGAAATAGCATTCTAGTGTTTAAGGAGCTAGAACCAAAGTCAAGGTATAATGATAAAAGGATTTGACTGAGGATACTATATCAAGGATCTATGAAATGAATGATCTACCCTGAGGTAGAATATATACTGCATGGTTTAGGTTGTTTACAAGACACAACAAATCATACTTAATGCAGAATTTGGAAATGAGAAAAGCAGGGGGAAAAAGAGTGAGGAATATGATGTTTCTCTTGAAGGGGAAGAGGAGAAGTTTGAAATAAATGGGAGAAAAGTTTAAGGCCAAGAAATTTTGAAGATTGAATAGGGCATTGCATTTTCTCTGGAAATTTCAAAACAGATCAGTCAAGAGCTAGAAGATACTAGAAGATGTTTAAAAAGTAATCCAACAGGTGAACCATAAATGGCAGGTAATAGTTATTGGGAAGCATTTGACAAGCAATTTAGGAATTGTCATTCACAAACCATGGACCTGCCAAAGGGGAAACAATCATTCAAATGCTTTGTTTTTCCAAGAGAGGCTTAGCCTGCTAGTGGGTCTGTGAAGTCTTGCCCAGAGGAAGGGGAACAGGTTATTGAGCCTTCCCCCCCAAAGACTACTTGAGTTATGGGAAGCTTCTTGGGGGAAGGAATATTATTTGGGAATGGTGCTGGTGGATCATATACTTTGAGGGGGAGTTCTTAATAGGTTAATATATGTGGAGGATGAGTTCTTAATTGGTTATCTGGATAAGTTTTGGTTTCACATCCAGACCTGCAAAAAAGCTGCTCTAGTTAAACGATTGATATGATTGAGGGGGACAGTCTGCCTATATGAACAAAGGGTGCCCACAGATCCCATGTTAGGTACAAATATGGTGAAAGGTTGGCACTAGCAGATACAACAACGATATCCTGCAGATAGCCATTGGTCATGGATGAAGCCCTAGCTTTAGGTGAATTCTCATGAAGTGGACGGGCCATGCTGACTAGGCCAAAGTCCTCCAGGATGTCCTACGAAGATGCTTCTCCTTCAGAACCACTGTTATCATCTTGGTGTTGCTGCCTGACAGGTGTCTGTGGTATGAACTAAACCTCTCTCTCTCTCTTTCTCTCTCTCAGTTGACTCAGGCAAGAAGAAGGAATCATAACATTTTAAAATCTCTGTTTCCTATAAATAGCCACAATATAACACTCTTTTTCACATACGTCTCTGAGGTGGCAGTTACAAACCTGCATGCAGAGCATTAATTCTGCCAGCACTGGGCCTTAGTGCTTTATGCATGGCCTTGCCGTACTGCTTGATGACACTAGGTATTTTTTAAAAAGTCCAACTGGTACATCTATGGCCTGACCCACCTATTAGCAGCAGCTGAATTCATATTGGAAGGAGAAAAAAGAGTACTGTCTCAATCTCAGTCCACAGGCCAAGAACCATCCAAGCTGTTGAGCCTCAAAGCAACATCAAAGAGCCTCAGCTAGGCACACACACCAGTGCACTAACAAAGGTAATACTCTGAAATGGATGAAGGTAAATAACTGTGCCCACTGCAGCTGGGATGATTAATGGCGATGGGGGGTGGTTAGTGGTAGCATGACATAAAATGCGAAAAATGGATTCCCTCCATGCACTTGGCAGATAGATTACATTTGCTGTGTATAGGATGGGGTATGCAGCAGCTCCCAAAAATCCCTTGGCCAGAGACCTTGGAACCAGGGCAATTAGTCATACAAAACAAATAGAGATAAGTGACTGCATCACAAATGAGACTGAGTATTAATTGTTAGACAATTAGTAAAAAAAATCTAAACTGTGCTCCTAAAACTAAAGCAAGCTGCCAAACTAAACTAACCTCAGAAGCTGGAGATGATCTCTCAGGGCTGGAGCAGATTAGATATCATATGACCTAAGTGACCAATCACTCAGCTCAGACAGCAAATTCCAAATAGTCAAAGGAGTATTTGCTGCAGAAAGTTTATGAACAGCCAATTGTCCTAATTATTTTTTGTGACATCGGCTTATCTAATTATGAATAATATAGATTATTGTAAAAAGTATCTTTGTGTGGAGAACTTGTGAAGGGAAAGTCCCAAATCCAGTGAATAAATTGATTACAATAATTATTTCAACCAGCTCTAATAAATTTACTGGGTGAGTTAACTGCAGAGGTGACCATTTTTATGATTCACTCTTTCTCTGGAACCACATATCTTTTTTTCTTTATTATACTGAATATAGAATCATAGAAATTAGAGACAAGAGACCGCTTAGATCATTTGTTCAGTCCCCCTGCCAATGTAGGATTTTTCCCTATAGGATACATTTTCACTAGCACACAAATTATCAAGTTCACACAAACTTAAATGCATATTAGAGTATTCTGTCACCATTTCTGAAGTTTATTATTTTGTATTATAAAAGCAAGCTCAAAGGAGATTTGTGCTGAGGGATAAGCATGCCATCCATCAATACCTTATCATTAAAACTTAATTATATTTTTAATTTCCTGACTTTCAGAAATACCTTATTTCAACAATTTATTCATTACATGTAAAAACATGCAACTGTTTTAAAGCAGTGCTTTCTAAACAGACACATTCTATAAACCTTAGATCTTTCAAGCCATGTGTGGTCTAGGACTCAAATCTAACATCTTACAGGATATTTTTCTAAACCTGTGCTTTTTCCACATCATATTATAAACCAGCAAGTGCCATTGTAAATGGCTTGTTTTTTATTTCACTTTAACAAATGCATGTATTTAATAATTTTGTATTTATGCAAGGATTATCTAAGAAACTAAAGAACTAATTTTCCCATATAGGCTGGGTTTAAGTGTATAAATACTAACTGAGACAGTTAAATGAAAACTATGGTGTCTGATGGTTAAGATCACTGAATAATTTGCAATAACTTTTTCCCTAATCTATTTAGGCTTTTTTGCAGATTATGGTTTCCAGAAATTTAAAACATGAGCAAACACTTATACACATACCTACATTTACTCACATGAATGATTCGATTGACTTCACTTGGTGTTCTGAATTTCCTTATAATTTCCTTTTCTTGCAGTCTGTTGGAGACCTCAGTAGCTTTGCTACATCTGCTAGGTAGGGTGACATGATAGCAAGTGTGAAAAATTGGAACAGGGATGAGGGCGGGGGTGTGATAGGCGCCTATGTAAGACAAAGCACCAAATATTGGGACTGCTGTATAAAATCAGGACATCTGGTCACCCTACTGCTAGGTGACAATAGTAGAAGAATCATTACTTCAGATCTATGCTTGTTATGGAATCCCTTTAGACAAGGGAAACTGACCGTTTGGTGTTGGGGCTGTGACAGCGACAGCAAATCCCAGAAAGTCTAAACTGAAAGAAAGGGATAAAAAGCATTGTTTTCTATAGTAACCAGAAAACCCAAGAATTTTAGCATGTGTACCCAGGGATATGAAATACAGAAACTTGGGAGTCGGACTACTATGCAGGGTTGAAATACTTATCTGTAACACATATGTGGTGGTGATAGGTAAGAAAAGCCACAATTGAGTTACATGTGGGTCATCCCTAATGATTACCCATAAAGCTTTTACAACACACCACACTATCACAGAATACATATTTGCCATGTATTTAATAGAAAAACTATTCTGGAAATGTTAGAGATTTTTAAAAATAATTATTTTTATTCCTTCTACCTGTAAACACCAGGTTGTCTTGATTAGCAGACTATTCCTTTCTGTGGAAAAACCTAATGAAACAAACCAGATATGGGAGGTGTTTCCTGGAAGGTGGTGAAATGGCTTTGGTGGGATGAGATGAGAAAAGAACACCTATTTTGGAAGTTGTGCCCAGCTTGCAGCTTCATGGATTTTTGTGATCCATAGGGGATGTATTGCTCTTCTGCAGGGCATTAAGAGTTGTCTGCTGATCCTCCTTCTACAGCAGAATTCATGCTGCCATTGTCTGGGTCCAAAAGCCATTGTCTGGGCCCAGAGGAGGGCCCCAGGTAGAAATAATGCAGCTCCTCTCCTGGGATCAGTTATGGAAGGGCATGGAGAACAGGGGTAGCACTCCCCACTTTCATACTAACAGTGTGTGATGTGCGGGTCTTGGAAGGAGAAAAGAATTTAAACTCATTTTGAAAATGTCTACAAATGACCTGAAATAGCTTTGCCATACTTAGACAGTTTCAAAGCAACAATATTAATATCTCCCTATCTTTCAGGGCAAGAAATAAAATGAGAAAGAGTATTTGTACTTTTGGAAAGGAGGGTTTCCTGCCTGACTGGTGATACAGAGAGTTTGTTTCTAATCCTGATGGATCATGAGATATCAGATCTTAAACTTGTTCCAGAATTCAGTGTTCTTAGTTTTGGGCCTCTGACCATGTTGGGAGTCAAGGGGGAAAAGGAAAAAAAACAGTTCTTTAGCAGGTCAATCTTCTCAGAGGTTTGGAATATTGTGGGCCTAGTAGAGATACCATGGGGCGGAGTGCAGGTGAAATGGTTAAAGATCAGTGATAAGTGCAATTTGTCACATGGATGCCTTCAGCATGTATATTCTCCTTCTAGCCTACCCAGTGTTTAATATTAGTCTTATAAAGCATGACAATTTGCTCACATGCTGTATGATGGACAAGCTTTTCCATAGCTGGCACTATCCTATTGCTTTAGCTGGTTATTTCCTTCAAGCACCTTAGAGTAATGCTGGATTTTACTGACACTTTTTAACCTTCATAGTTGACTTCAACTGAACAATTCAAGATTTTTCCAACTCCACAAATGACTGTTTTGGGTTCTTTTTTGTTTGTCTGTTTTTGCACACAGATAAAGGTCAGACTCTTCCTTTTTACTTCACTCAACGATTTTATTGTCTCAAGGTTAGTACAACACTCAAGGTTTTTCCCCCTTTGAGATATATGCTTGTCACACAGCCTTTTACTATTGAAAAGTGAACACTACATAGATTTTAAAATAATGTATATTTTCCTTCAAACAGTTTTACTATAAATAAGTAGAACTGGAATTGAACCAACTCTTAAATTGTAAGCTGGCTTGTGTCTTTATGTTAACACTGTGTCCTACATGTATGACATATATAGCACGTTACCCTAACAAAATTATGTATAGGACATAATTTTAGCCCTTCACCTCTTGCTAATTAATCCTTTGAATATTTAGAGGCACTTATATAGCATCTACATGATTGAGGTCAGAAATTATGGTCATATAGACTGCAGAGAATTTCTCCTGGACTTAGCAATATCTGTGAGCACCAAAATGGCCACATCTCCAGATCATAGCAGTCTTAGAAAAGCATTATTCTCTTCTTTATCAGAACATTAAAAATACAAAGAAAATGTTGACATTTCTTTCTAAGAGACTGATGACAGCCATTTCCTTTTGCTTTCTCTCGTCTAGCAAAAGTCATTATTGGTAAGGTCTCAGAATACTTGCGTTGTGTCTGCTGCAGTTAAGAATTTATAAGCTGTGAGCTACAGATTGTTCTGGTCAGACTTATTTTGTAGCCTGTGAATTCAAAGAAACATTTAAGAACATTATACAATAGTCACTGCCGGTTGACATCCACCAACTTTGAGTGTTCAGTCTTTTTAGCAGGGCAAGTTGAGCAGGTCACTGCTAACATTATACCGGTTTTTATCCTGGGTAAGTCATAGTGGAAGACATCCTATTAAATTATACATTGTTTATAAATTATACCATGTTGCTGCTTCATCTGTTTTTGTTCTTGTTCAGTGGTATTTGTGAGTTTTATTTTGACTTGCCAAGAATAAGCTTTTTTCCCTCTGAGTTGACAATTGCATTCTTTAATGAAATGTACTGCATGTTATGTGTCAGACCACAAGATACTGTCTCTGCCTCCAATTATTCAACCATTTGTCAAATTAAGCCCTACTTTTTAAAAATGGAATTCATAAACAAATTTCATTATGATGACAGAAAACATATGGCACTGTATTCAGGGTGCAATACATGAATATTTGTACCATATTACTTGTCCTCTTTATACCATGTTAATTTTCTATGTCTCAGTTAGAGAAAGTGGCTGATTTAATTGCTTTTAAAATTCTTAAATGCATGTTATTTCTACCTATTTTCCTCACTTCTGTTTGGCTAAATCAGTTACAAAATAGTTATAATTCTGTATTGTTGCCTGGAAAATCAGACCACAGGTCAAAGCACAAGAAGTAAATTTTTTGCACTGTATTAAACAAAACAAGGGCAAATCCTGTCTTGTTTTTCATCGTTCTGGAGTACCCCAGATGCAGCAGGTATAATGCAGCTGTGATATTGGAGGATGTTAAGATATGGGGACTTCAAGCAGAAGAGCCCTGACTCCTTGTGTGCTGAGGAGCTCTGTTCTTCCTGAATTCCAATGCAAGAGGATTGAGATTAGGCCAAAGTAAGAATGGTACAGTAAGTCCTCACTTAACGTTGTAGTTATGTTCCTGAAAAATGCGACTTTAAGCGAAACGATGTTAAATGAATCCAATTTCCCCATAAGAATTAAAGTAAATAAGGGGGGTTAGGTTCTAGGGAAATTTTTTTTCACCAGACAAAAGACTATATACAGTAGAAGTTTTAAACAAACAATTTAATACTGTACACAGCAATGATGATTGTGAAGCTTGGGTGAGGTGGTGAAGTCAGAGGATGGGATGTTTCCCAGGGAATGCCTTACTGCTAAATGATGAATTAGCACTCAGCTGAGCCCTCAAGGGTTAACACGTTGTTAATGTAGCCTCACACTCTACAAGGCAGCACGAATGGAGGGAAGGGAGACAGCATGGCAGAGAGAGACAGAGACACAAACCATGTGTGTGTGAGAGACAGATGTGCATTGCCCCGTTAAGTACGCTGATGCCACTCTAAGTACGTTGCCTTTTTAAGTAGATCAGCAAGTTGAGACAGCAGCTGCTACCAGCAAGCTCCCTCTGTCCTGAGCCCTGTCACGCGTCCCCCCTTGCTCTAGGGAGATGGGGTAAGCGGTGGGCAGGAGCAGGGGGTGGGGAACACCCTGACATTTGCTCCCCTCTTTCCCCACCCCCTGCACAGCAAGCAGGAGGCTCTGGGGAGCAGCTCCAAGGCAGAGGGCAGGAGCAACGCATGGCAGTGGAGGGAGGGACAGCTGAACTGCTGGCAATTGATAGCCTGCTGGGCGGCTGCCACACAGGGAACTTAGGGGAGTGGGGAGCTGATAGGGGGGTTGCCGGTCCACCCTGGTTCCAAGCCCCCACCAGCTTGCTGCAACGGGCTGCTCTTCCTGCAAGCAGTGGACAAAGCTGCCAAACAACGTTATAAGAGAGTGTTGCACAACTTTAAACGAGCATGTTCCCTAACTGATCAGCAATGAAACAACGTTATCCGGGATGACTTTAAGTGAATGCATCCGATGAATTGAGCTGTAGCTCACGAAAGCTTATGCTCAAATAAATTGGTTAGTCTCTAAGGTGCCACAAGTACTCCTTTTCTTTTTGCGGATACAGACGAACATGGCTGCTACTCTGAAACCTGTCTTTAACTGAGGAGTTACTGTAGTATGGCTGGTGGGTCTGTCTGTAAATAAATCCACCGACCATTCTCTACAGTATAGAAGACTGGAAATTCTGGATATGCAACTGACAAGTCCCTGCCAAGGGGCTAACAATCAAAGGGCTTGACTGTAATATCCTTACACATCTTGAGTAATAATTTACTCCTCAAGTAGCCTCACTGATTTCAATTAGACTACTTGGGGAAATAAGGTACTACTCCATGCAAATGAAGATGTCACAACCTGATCCTAAATTAAAATCTAAGCTTGACAGCCCTGCAGTCTTCTGTTTATTCACATAATGGGCACAGCAGAAGCAAAGCAAGATTTCCTACACCCAAACTATTGTGATTTTGAAGAAGTGGACAAATCTCAGGGCAAGAAGGGGTTAATGGTTTGTTCTAGAAACAGGTGCTTAACTTAACCTGACCCAGCAACACCTGCCAAAATTATCAAGCCTGATAGAGAGGATCCACTGACTGCAGGAAATAATAAGTGAGGAACCTGAGTTCAAATTGTGGGCTGTCCAGACACAGATATCTTGGGCCTTAGGCAGGGATAACTTAGGAAGTGGTCTCAGCAACCCTGAACTAAGCATCATAGGAACAACAAAGTCTGATAATGGCTAGACCCATATTTCTGATTTGTTTGTTGGTAGAGCTGAAGTGCAGTGGAGGGGTGAGTTTGGACCCGATCCAGGCTTTAGGCTACACTAGAGCGTTTACAGCGGTGGAGCTGCGCCACTATAATCTCTCTAATGTAGCCGCTAAGCCAACCGGAGAGCTCTTGCCATGAGCAGCGGTAGCTATGGCAGCGGGAGGAACTGGCTTTTTCACACCCCTGAGTGACATGAGATAGCCCACAGTAAGTGATAGAGTAGACATAGTCTTAGAGTAGGAGCGATTTCTGACTTGAGAATTTCCATTATGAAAATGCAATTTTTCTTTTAAAAATTGCGGAGAATGAAAATCAGCATGGCGGGGAAAACAATGAAATGAAAAATGCTTTGAGATTTGCCCTAATTCCCACAAATCACACTTTCAAGTTATCATCTAGCTCTATTAAAATTGAAAGGATTTTAAATATTTAATTTACTTTTCTCCATCACTGGTCTGTCCTTCTTACTTGCTTTTCACTCTTTGCTTTCTGGTTCTCATTTCCCAGTTAAAAGCTGCACTTTGGGGCTGCAACATTGCAAGGGAAAACTTGAATCCAAACGCAAAATGTTTTCATTGAATTTTAAATTCCATTAAAATGTTTATGAAAACATTTCTGTTGATTACATTGTTAAATCTTTTTTTATATATTACAGAGAATGTGGATCTAAGCTACATGGTGATATTTCTTAAATTAACGTTTGTTTCTTGATTCCATTACACTGATTATGTCAGTGTCACATATTTGGACCAGTTCCTCAGCTAGCATAAACAAGTGTAACTCCCCTGGAGCTATGCTGATTTGCACCAACGGAGGATCTACCCCATTGACTTCTTTGAAGTGATGCTGGCTTTACCCTGTACATCAGAGTGGATGTTAATAAAAAATCATCACCCCTTGGGTTTGGTATAAGAAAACTAACTAGTGGGCAATAATGTGTCAGTGTTAGTTTTGGGTGTTACATCCCAATTGTTTTTTACTTTTTTAACCCGGAAGGGCAATATTTTTCTGTTCTAAAACTTTAACCAATATTTCTCAGATACAGTGTCCTTGTTATGCCTTCTTAACACTTTCTTCATAAGCCTTGAAATCCCAAAGGAAGTGTTAGATCCACAGCTTCATTGTTATTGAGACTAGCACCATATGTCTTATTGATTTGATAGTGTAGCTGTTCCCAATACATTTCATTTATTCAGATAAAAATAGGAAAATAAATGTCAATAACTATTAGCAGAGAATGCTGACAAGAAGAAATCAGACTTAAAAGAACATGGTTCCAGAACCTTGTGGGAATATGATTTGAAGATTGAGTGAATGTACAGTGTATTTTTAGGACCCATTGTGACATAGCAGCATACAGAGAATACCTTTGGAAATTTCTGAGTTGCTGATACACTACCAACCATAATGTACAGAGACAAATGTATTGTGAGACAGCTTTTTCAGTGAAGTGCAGCAGCATCACTGATCAATCGTCTATGTAACAAAATGACGGACAGGCAGCACCAGTTGCAAAAGAGCTTGGTTGTTTAAGTAGAAAACTATTCAGTGGCTTCTATTGTAGATAGTTACTCACTAATAATCAAGATAATCTACTGTTGTTTTATCTTCTATAGCACGTAAAGGATGATGTCTATGAAAATAGTACACATACAATATTCAGATCACTGGTAGAAAAAGAAAAGGCTTCCCCAACCTATCCAGCAAATAGCTGCAGGCAATTGAGTATCCTGACATTCCCGCTACACCAATCACGACACTCAGAAGGTGTCATAATGGCTGAGAATACTATTATGGAGGTATTGGGTCAGGTTGTGTTGAGATTTTCAATGAAAGCAGGATTATAAACTGACATCATTTTCCATCTCTGCTGTCAAATTTGCCACACACACACACACACACACACGGCACTCACTACATTGGATTTACACCTGTTGAAACTCTATTGGCTTCATTAGAGTTATACCTGACTTACATGGATGAGAAAAATATAGGGTCCAGAGTTAGTGTATTACTAAGTACGTAAAGTGGGATCCTTTAGGATGAAAAGTGCTGAATAGTCAACAAAAATGATAGCAATAGAGTTGCTTGAGCAGCAGATTTCAAGATTATCAAAAGTATTTGCCCCAGAAGCCTAGTTCTAGAGCCAGTCTCATCCAATCAAGGAAGAGAATGCCATGTCACCTATGTATCCAAATGTAAACAGTCCCGATTTCTGTTTTTGAATTTTGAACACTCCTGATAAACTGCTCACTAATGAGCTACAGACCAAAATTTTTGCAGAAAATATTTAGAAATGAAGGCATACATTCACGAAAATTGTTCCTGGACAACATATGAACTGAAAAAAGGGGTGAAAGGCTTTGACTATATGATTCACTATGAATTATTCATATACTAAATTATCTTGAAGTAAAGTGAAGTGAAAATTAATAGATTTCATACATTTTAAGGCTAGACAGGACGATTATGACCATCTAGTCTGACCTTCTGCATAACACAGCCTATAAGATTTTACCCAATGATTCCTGCATGAAACCCCCCAATCTTTGATTGAATTACAGCACATATTTTGTAATCTTGATTTAAAGACTCCTTGTGTTGGAAAATTTAGCACATCCATTATCTGATTAAAATATGACCATGTAGATCCTTGTTGCAACCACTTATATATTCGCAACAAATCTTGTATAAAATGTGACATGTAAGATGTCTATGAAAAGGTTATGATTCACTGATTGTGATTATGCTATCTGTGTGCATGTATCACTTTTGTATTTGAAGTTATAAATATTGGCTCTATACCTGGACTTCAAATGCTTGCTCTGGGGTAATGCCCACGAAGTAGTCAGCCAGCACATCTTGGAGAGACTATTCAAATTGAGTGGCCCATCAAAAGGACATTTAACTCACAATGGACCATGGGAGATGCCCATCTACACTGAGTGGACTGTCCTGTAAATGCACTGTCTGGAATATAGGTAATGGCTTCCTGCAATGCCTGAGAGAAATTGGGCATGAACATGTGACTTGCCATGTGACTCCTAACAGTAGCTGGTCACCTGTGATTCTCCACTACCTGTGCTGAGGTTTTTGTTTGAAACAATGGGTTTCCCTCCACATGGCAGAGGATATAAATGGCCCTGGAAACCCCTCCATTTAGCCTCTATCCTTCTCCAGACTCTTTCCTGCCCAAGCCTCTGGACTATACTAATGGGAGTATTCTAACCAATGGACGAGGACCTTCCAATGATTTGGAAGCAGCCAGAGACCTGACTTAAGGCAGCAGTTTATTCTATGATTGCTACAAGCCTGCATCAAGAACTCTGAAATTACTGTATGTATTTGATTCCTTTAACCAAATTTAACTCTCACCTTTCTTTCTTTCTTTTTATGAATAAGCCTTTAGATTTTAAATACTAAAGGATTGGTATCAGTGTGATTTTGGGGTAAGATCTAAGCTATATATTGACCTAGGTGTGTAGGTGGTCCTTTGGGATCAGAAGAACCTTTTATTTAATGAGACTGGTTGTAAAGAACCAATCTCCTTTAAATTCAGTGGTTTTGGTGGTGGCATAAGAACTGGAATGCCCAAAGAAACTGTTTTTATGACTTCTTGTTAGCCAGTGTGATGAAACAGTAGTTTTGTTGCTGGTTTGGTATATCTAATGGAAGAATAACCACCAGTTTTGGGTTGTGTTTGCCCTGTTTCTCAGTAGTTTGTCCAATCTCCTTTAAATTCAGTGGTTTTGGTGGTGGCATAAGAACTGGAATGCCCAAAGAAACTGTTTTTATGACTTCTTGTTAGCCAGTGTGATGAAACAGTAGTTTTGTTGCTGGTTTGGTATATCTAATGGAAGAATAACCACCAGTTTTGGGTTGTGTTTGCCCTGTTTCTCAGTAGTTTGTCCTGAAGTTGGCATCCTCAGTTGTGACTCACTGAGACACGGTTACAGTGATCTGTTCCCTTGGTTAGTTACTATTATAAAAATCTGTATCTTATTTTCTGTTATTTCTCATGCAATTTTGTGCAGGTCTGTGGTGAATTTTGTGCAGGTCTGCTATTTATGTGGGATCAGCACTACATGCACAGGATAAGAAATAGGTTTTGAGAGCCTAGAAAACCCAGGATTTCAAACTTCTCTGCTTGTAGGCCCCCTGGTTCCCATTAGCTGTGGCAAAAGAATGCCACATATTGAGTGCCATAGTTCACAATTATCTTCCCAGGTAGATTCATTTTCGAACTCAGTCCAATTAAAGGTCTCCTCTTGGAGATCTGATTTATTCAGATGTTGTAATTATATAAATTAAGCATGAAAGTGGAGAAATGTTTGAAGATGTATGCCCTTTTACCGCAGAAACAGTAAGACAAGTGATTTGCTCCTTGTACAATCTGTTTTCTATTAGAGTATTTACCATTACCATATATCCCAAGTGGCCAATTACTAGCCTTTTTATTTCCTTTATTCTGACTATCATAAAGCACTATGCAAACAAATCCCTTTTGATACTCTCTAGAAGTTATTCTGAAATTGTAAGTTTTTCCCTTTCTCTGAGTTTGCAGGTGTCTAAATCCTTAAAGAAACAGCTTACCACTGTCTGGTGTGTCCTTCTAAACCGATGCCAGCTATCCTCACCTCTCCCATATTGTTATCACATTAGACTCATCAAATCCCACTTTCATAGAATCATAGAATCATAGAATATCAGGGTTGGAAGGGACCCCAGAAGGTCATCTAGTCCAACCCCCTGCTCAAAGCAGGACCAATTCCCAGTTAAATCATCCCAGCCAGGGCTTTGTCAAGCCTGACCTTAAAAACCTCTAAGGAAGGAGATTCTACCACCTCCCTAGGTAACGCATTCCAGTGTTTCACCACCCTTTAGTGAAAAGTTTTTCCTAATATCCAATCTAAACCTCCCCCACTGCAACTTGAGACCATTACTCCTCGTTCTGTCATCTGCTACAATTGAGAACAGTCTAGAGCCATCCTCTTTGGAACCCCCTTTTAGGTAGTTGAAAGCAGCTATCAAATCCCCCCTCATTCTTCTCTTCTGCAGGCTAAACAAACCCAGCTCCCTCAGCCTCTCCTCATAACTCATGTGTTCCAGTCCCCTAATCATTTTTGTTGCCCTTCGCTGGACTCTCTCCAATTTATCCACATCCTTCTTGAAGTGTGGGGCCCAAAACTGGACACAGTACTCCAGATGAGGCCTCACCAATGTCGAATAGAGGGGAACGATCACGTCCCTCGATCTGCTCGCTATGCCCCTACTTATACATCCCAAAATGCCATTGGCCTTCTTGGCAACAAGGGCACACTGCTGACTCATATCCAGCTTCTCGTCCACTGTCACCCCTAGGTCCTTTTCCGCAGAACTGCTGCCTAGCCATTCGGTCCCTAGTCTGTAGCTGTGCATTGGGTTCTTCCGTCCTAAGTGCAGGACCCTGCACTTATCCTTATTGAACCTCATCAGATTTCTTTTGGCCCAATCCTCCAATTTGTCTAGGTCTTTCTGTATCCTATCCCTCCCCTCCAGCGTATCTACCACTCCTCCTAGTTTAGTATCATCCGCAAATTTGCTGAGAGTGCAATCCACACCATCCTCCAGATCATTTATGAAGATATTGAACAAAACCGGCCCCAGGACTGACCCTTGGGGTACTCCACTTGATACCGGCTGCCAACTAGATATGGAGCCATTGATCACTACCCGTTGAGCCCTACAATCTAGCCAGCTTTCTACCCACCTTGTAGTGCATTCATTCAGCCCATACTTCCTTAACTTGCTGACAAGAAGACTGTGGGAGACCATGTCAAAAGCTTTGCTAAAGTCAAGAAACAATACATCCATTGTTTTCCCTTCATCCACAGAACCAGTAATCTCATCATAAAAGGTGATTAGATTAGTCAGGCATGACCTTCCCTTGGTGAATCCATGCTGGCTGTTCCTGATCACTTTCCTCTCATGCAAGTGCTTCAGGATTGATTCTTTGAGGACCTGCTCCATGATTTTTCCAGGGACTGAAGTGAGGCTGACTGGCCTGTAGTTCCCAGGATCCTCCTTCTTCCCTTTTTTAAAGATTGGCACTACATTAGCCTTTTTCCAGTCATCCGGGACTTCCCCGGTTCGCCACGAGTTTTCAAAGATAATGGCCAATGGCTCTGCAATCACAGCCACCAGTTCCTTCAGCACTCTCGGATTCAACTCATCCGGCCCCATGGACTTGTGCACGTCCAGCTTTTCTAAATAGTCCCTAACCACCTCTATCTCCACAGAGGGCTGGCCATCTCTTCCCCATTTTGTGATGCCCAGCGTAGCAGTCTGGGAGCTGACCTTGTTAGTGAAAACAGAGGCAAAAAAAGCATTGAGTACATTAGCTTTTTCCACATCCTCTGTCACTAGTTTGCCTCCCTCATTCAGTAAGGGGCCCTCTCCTGGACTCCTTTCCCCTTCAAGTTAGTCCCCCAGGGGATCCTGGCCATCCGTTCCCTGAGGGAGTCGAAGTCTGCTTTCCTGAAGTCCAGGGTCCGTATCGTGCTGCTTACCTTTCTTCCCTGCGTCAGGATCCTGAACTCAACCAACTCATGGTCACTGCCTCCCAGATTCCCATCCACTTTTGCTTCCCCCACTAATTCTACCCGGTTTGTGAGCAGCAGGTCAAGAAAAGCGCCCCCCCTAGTTGGCTCCTCTAGCACTTGCACCAGGAAATTGTCCCCTACGCTTTCCAAAAACTTCCTGGATTGTCTATGCACCACTGTATTGCTCTCCCAGCAGATATCAGGAAAATTAAAGTCACCCATGAGAATCAGGGCATGTGATCCAGTAGCTTCCGTGAGCTGCCGGAAGAAAGCCTCATCCACCTCATCCCCCTGGTCCGGTGGTCTATAGCAGACTCCCACCACTACATCACTCTTGTTGCACACACTTCTAAACTTAATCCAGAGACACTCAGGTTTTTCTGCAGTTTCGTACCGGAGCTCTGAGCAGTCATACTGCTCCCTTACATACAGTGCTACTCCCCCACCTTTTCTGCCCTGCCTGTCCTTCCTGAACAGTTTATAACCATCCATGACAGTACTCCAGTACTTCACTTTGCATCTCATGCCATTGTTGCAGAACTGGCAGTAGAGCTGATGGGCTGGGGACAAGTCCTAAGAAGGACATAGTAAATGCAGGTGCCAAGCATTGTAGATATTATCACAAAGCAGTATTGCCACGGATCTCCCATTGATGTGGCTAGAAATAAATTACTTGCCAGTGTGTGAAACCTCAACTAAATCTGGACCATCCAGACTGGGTTAACCTTCTACTTTGTCCTCAGACCACAGCTGTTCAATTGCCTCAAAGCAGTGGAGACAAACACAAATTTATTATTTGCCTCAGTAGCCTCAAGATGACAGCGTCTTTTTACGTCAGGATCTGTAATAATTTTTGCATCAGTTGTTTTATGCATTGCCACCAAAATAGTTAAATGAAGGCAGCCCAGAAGTAAGGCTCTTCATATCTCAAGTTATGTAACCCATGTATAGATCAATTATAATCAATCAGCAAATTTAAATCATGTTAAAGTCTTAAAGTACCAAGTGAAAGTTTCTGTCATTTCTTAATTAGAAAGTTATTTAGATAGAAAACTGTCTAATACATTTGAAAACTTGTCTGATATATAGTGAGTTGAAAAAACTATTTTCCAGTTAGTACTAACTCAACTTTATGCACTGGCTAAACTGCTGTTTGAATGTATACATATAGGAGGCTATTTTTACATGCCCTCAAGTATCTGGGTAAACAGGATAGTGCAACAATGTCAGTAGTTCCAAATACCAAAGGTCCACAGAGTCTTCAAACAGATGTTGGAGCCCTCCCTGCAGAGAGAGCCAAGAAACAGAATGTCTGCAACAAAATATGAAATGCAATATCAGCAAAGTCATTCAGCTTCCAGGCACACTGCATATTTACCCACAAAATAGATATTATGTGTATCAAGCAATACATTATAAAACCTTGAAGCAGCTTCCTTATTGCTTTTGATTTTGCTGATTACATATTTATTGTCTCTCTTCAACCACTGGGTTGTCTGAATGAATGAGAACTCACTTGTTCTGTGAGAGATCCTTGATGTGTTTGAATTACAAGACAGAAGAATTCCAAGAATGTTGTAATATGTCCTTGACCATACCAGACACATCCAGTAAAGTAAGAGGGCTTGCTGTACAAATCTCATTACACTTGATGCATCTAAGAATAAATAAAAAATGAATTGCAATCATATTCAGTAACTGGAAGGGCATTTTACTGGAACATTCTAGACACATATGTTCCCTACAGAAATAGAAAAAAAGGGTAACGTGGTACTCTGGGTCTTTTCATAGATGATGTAGCCATTCAGGATATCTCCATTCTGGAAACAAATAGGAATTCTTTATAACCATAAAGGATAGCTACAATTTGGGACCACAGGGCAGTATAAACTTCCAAAGGCTGCACAGAAAATGAGCCATCCATGGCCGTAGTTGATACGTGCAGGAGAATATGTTCATGAAAATGTTAAGTTTTTTTGACAGAACAACACTCATCTGAGATTTGAGTTCCTGTAAAGAGCTAAGCTCCGTGAAATGGGAAAGCAACACTAGAATGGCATCTGGGTTTTAGTGACTCGTTGCATAAATATGAATATTTATGGATGAGTGAACTGGTTTGGAAAAAAATAATCTTTGCCTAGTTCTAGAAATGATCTCCTACCCAACCTCTTCAAAGGCACTGAAATGTTGGGATGTTTTTATATTTTATTTTCTATATGGTCACCTTTCTTTATATTTCCAAGTTCTGACCAAGGCTGGAACCAATGGTGTGGAAATGGTCCAAGAAAGGCAGCTACAGCATTGCATTAATGTAGTTTTTCACACCAAAAACTGTTATGGGTGTTTTGTTAGTTTGCTGTAGCTTTGCTACACAATAGGTCTTGTCCAACATAGTTACATGATAAAAAAATCATAAAAAGAAAAGGAGTACTTGTGGCACCTTAGAGACTAACCAATTTATTTGAGCATGAGCTTTCGTGAGCTACAGCTCACTGATGAAGTGAGCTGTAGCTCACGAAAGCTCATGCTCAAATAAATTGGTTAGTCTCTAAGGTGCCACAAGTACTCCTTTTCTTTTTGCGAATACAGACTAACACGGCTGTTCCTCTGAAAAAAATCATAATATGCTTAATACAACTCCCAATTTATGACAAATAGGTCATAATAAAATATATGTGAAATGGCCTATCTTTTTAATCTGTCAATAGGACAATTTCTAATTAAAACAAAACTATACAAGAATAATTATGATAAGGCTTTCTATAAATTAAGGTGGAGTTTTATATTCTGCATGCTGTGACAGTTAAGAAATATGTCTGTAATTGTGCTCACAGACAGCAGGGGATACATGTTTACAAAAGTAAATGGTATTCTTAAAATGCACAAGGTTTAAGAAAATGGATTCTTTGTATTCAGTTGTTGGAATAATCTGTTACTTAAAATGAACTGACAAAAGTGACACGAGGTTATTGTTACCTTTGTAAAAGCTATTGCAGATGAACTGGGGGGGGGGGATGCCATGTATTTGGACCTGTATATTCTATTGTAACTTTGCCTAAGAAATGCAGTGAATGGTTCACCAATGTTAATAATCCCCTAAAAGCTCTCAAATCAACTAACAAGTTTGATCTTCATTGTGCGTTCTGAATAGGCAAGTTAACCTAAAAAAGCCAACAACAATCGCATCATCAAATGATTAGGAAATTCAAACATTTCCTTACTGCAGGAGCCAAGAGTGCCCTGAAAAGTAAACAATAAAGTAAATTAACATTACAGAGCTGGGCAAACTATTCAAAGCAAATAATTGATTATTTCACAAATTTAGTCCTTTTCTGTTTATAAATCTTCTGCGTTGGGATTTTGGATTTTATAAATCTATCTGCTATCCGCACCTGTTTGATGAGCCCTTTCGGTGGACCAGTTTCAGCCTCTGGGTTTGCAAATTACTCGTTTTGATGAGATCTTACACACCACAAATAATGGAGAGTGAAACTACTCACCTGAGCCACATGATATTGTTTCTGTTCTTTATGGCACCACTGTTGGAGATCTGGGAGAGATGCAGTACATTCCCATCTCTGTGGCTGGCCACTTCCATTGTTTAGTGCAAGGGCTTAGACCATGGCCCTTGGTTCCTCCCAACTCCCTTTGTGGGGGCTAGCATTATAAGGAGATCTGAGCAGTCCCTGCACTCGGGATGCGTAGAGGCTGAGACTGTGACTAGCCTTTGTATATGCTGGGTCATAAGGGGAGGAACTGTTTGTGGCCTTCCCTTGATGGGGCCAGTCCCACACTTAACCTTAGTTCCGGATACAAGCCCAGTCGAGTTAGTGGGAGTATTAAGTTGATGGGCTTTTTGATCTGGCTCTCAGAGTCTAGGAACCTGTCTCACGTCTTCTCTGAGGGGCAGATCAGTACTCAAGAGAGTCTACAGATTTCCCTTTGAGAGACTGAGGGAATGTATTAATCAGGGTAATATTTGTCTACAACACTGCCCCATCGAGGTATGGAATACTATTAATACTGAGCAAGGGACTGCGGAATTCTCATTCCTATACATGATTATGTGCTTGCCAGAGTGGCAGAGGAAGTGACATAAGTATTTGAATAGATATACGTATATCTCTGATTTTCCTTGCAGGTCATTTTGTGGGTTAATTTAGAGTGTGTAAAGGGCTTTGAGATCCTTGGATGAAGTGGTCTGTCGAAATGCACAGCATTATTGTTGATGATGATCATTGATATTTATTATTTGTATGACAATGCTTTGTACCTTCAGATCATTGTGCTCCTTTATGGTCCCATGGCATATCCATATAACGTTCTTTGGGACTTCTCCAGTTGAAAGCCCATCTCCCTCTGCATGCCTACCATGTGCAACTTTGCTAATGCCTCTCAAAAGGATACAGATGTATGTTCTTCAAGCCTATCAATATTCTCCCCTGTACATAACAAGAATAACCAGTTCCGTTAATGTTAAACAAAAGTGATACCTTCTGTGGAGGTTACCTTTGAGAAAACTGGAAATAAACAGATATTTAATACTTGCTATGAAACCTACTGAGAGGTAGTCCAATGTAGCCCTGTAGCTTTAGCTGCGTTTTTACTTGTTACCAGTTTACCAACACATAAAGCTGTAAAAGCGCCCTCCCCCCCCCCCCCGCCTCTCTCTCTGACAGCAAGGATAGTACTTTGGTTTCTCTTTGTCCTTTAGGGATATTTGTCACCTGCCTGGATAACCAGTTAGATCTGTATACAGAACAAGCTCTGTTTACACAGCTAATCTGGCCAGAACTAGTGTTTCCACCAGTGCACTATCTGTGTGCCTCAATGGATAATTTGAACTAAATATCTAAATTGAAAGTTGAGGAATTTTTAACATAGGAAGAGTCCTATAAAATCTTTCCATTGGTTCAGCAGCCACTGCAGACACCATATGATCTCTCCATAACTAGTTTCGCCTGAAGCCATGGTAATTGTGATGTGTTTCTGACTGTGAATCTGAGGAAACTCTGCTGTGTTTCTGACTCGTAAGCAGACCACAACTTGTCCCTGACACAGAGAGATTGATAACAACATTACAAAATTGCTAAAAGCACTACTAGAATGTTGTTATGTTTAAGGTAATGATTTGGGGGTGGGGGGGAATGGCAGTGGAGAGAGCTGAGAGACTATTTATTTAATCAGCATTTGTTCACATGAAGTTGTGACTCCTAAAACTATTGGATCGGATTTTCTGTTCTACTCTACTCACTTTTCTCTGCTTGCAAACCCCTAGTTGGGGATTCCCGACAGCTCCTACACTTGCCTCCTTGCAGCCCTGGGTCTTTGGCATTTTTCAGCGGGCAGAGGTTCTCTTAGGGAACATAGGCAGCTGTCACACATTAGAGCAGCCCCTAGGCTGCACTACACTGTGCCTGGGCTGGGAAGCTGTCACCAGGAAGTCATAAACAACTTTCTGATGCCTCCCCATCCTCTGCTGCACCTAGCAAGAGAGAATCTGGCCCATTTTCACAGGCTCATTATTTTTAGGATCTATATTATTCATCATGAAGTTGGTTTAGCTCTTGAAAATTAGTTTGGACCCTTACTATAAAAAACAGCTACATAACTACATCTCACATCATTTAATTATAAAGATCCTCTTAAATAAAATGATTTCAGTTATTCTACTTTTGAAATTACTTTTAAACCAGTAAATTGCAGCCACATAATACCTTGCACTTATGTGTAAATCACAACAAGCTCTTTACAAATGTGGGTAAACATTAGCTGCCTTTTCTGGGGCGGAAACTGAAGCACAACAATGGAATAGAGCCCTGCATGGGACAATTTTTAATGCCACCTGCTACCACTATTATGGCAGCAGGTCCTGCGGGATCCACAGGATCCCAGTCCTGCTGCAGGACTCTACACTAGTCCCATGCAGGGCTCTACAACAACCAGCAGCAGAGAACCCGAATCTTTTGACTTCCAATCCAGTGTTTTATCCACTAGGCCACAACCACCTCCCAAATAGGTGCCTATGTAGCAAGGATGTTATTTAAGGCACTGGACTTTCCTTTCAAGCCAAATAAGTCTGTGGAGTATAACAGGCATTTTGCTATAACGGGATCTTCTTTAAAACATATTCCAAGGCAACTGCAGTATCTGAACCACAAACTAGAGTGACTGGGTAGTTTTGGAAGGAAAAGCAAACTGGCCTAAGACACTGCAAAGCACAGTACCCGTCACTTCTGAATCCTTTACTGAAAAATCCTCTGGAATTTAATACTAAAGAAGGATACTCTTTCAGTATGTTTTGATCCATTCTATAGAGTTCAATACAGAATTATCCCTGATGTAGAATTCTGTGGGCTAATTGAAATGAAAATATAGAAGCAAGATCACTCTCTATTAAACAACAGAGATTTTTTAGACTGATTTCTATAAAGGACTATTAAGTTCCTATGAAATCTCATTAGTTTCATCCCTATTAAATTCTGTAGGACTGTTAACATGAGAAGCCCATGTGTTAAAGATATGACTCTGTGCCCCAGTTCCAGAATTAAAGGTATCCATCCCATCTACCATGTCAAGTTTTACTAAAAAAAGCACTATGACTACAAACATTTTATATGTGCTTCAGAAGCAAATTGTTGAACCTCCTTCTACTTGACCTCTAGCCATGAGGGGATTTGCTTGGTTTTGGTCCTTTCATGCCAGTTACACTGGCAGGCTGACTGCTTCCCACCTGAGCTCCTTTAGAGGAAGTCATACTTGTTTCCTTATGAGAGCAGCTCGGCCTGCACTGTAACTCCATTCATTGCCTGCCATTTTAGTATGGGATACAGATACCCAGAATAGTACTTGCCACATGAAGATACTTCAACTTTGGGAGAAAGGGATAAATACTCTCCCTCTGTATGTCTGATCCAGGCGGCAGACGTCTGATTTGAAACAGACAGTTGTTCATTATGGATCTTGCCTGAAAAAGAAATTCTAGTTCCTAGTTACTTACCTTGATGTTTGCACTGAATAAGTGTCTATTTGGATTTCATTTCTGCACCAGCAGTGAATATGCTTGTCCTGGCTGATCTCTGGAAAGGGGATGTTTGGCAGAATCTTTGGTTACTTTATTGTCAGAGAGGGAGTAGAAAGCCTCACTTGGCATCCTGCTATGTGGATGCCTAAATTTTATCTTTTGGCATCTCAAGTCCAGAGTAGGGTGTGCAATCACTGAGCAAGAAAAGCATGCAGTGGTTTTGTGAGCCTGCAGCAGAGAGCTGAATCAATTTTTGTTTTGCATGAGGAACAAAAGTGTATGCAAATAATAAGCCAGGAGAATGCCTGTGAATTGATGTTGATATCAGCAAGGGAATTCTTGATTTAGATATATTTGGCTCTATTCTGATCTTTGATACCCACACCTGCATGTGTCCCCTTGTGTCCTGGGGCTCTTTTATGTGGCTCAACAGGTGGGGAAGATCCCCCAGCTGTGAATGAAAAGGAAACCTGTACAGCTGCCACAGGCTAGGAGCCAGAGTGCTGAATTTTTCTTAAATAACATCCTGACCGAGGAAATCTATTTTCTCTCTCCATGTAGGACAAACCTAGTCTCAAATAATGAGAACACTTGAATACACATGAAGAGATGTGGCTCCACTAAGGGAATTCTTGACATATCTTTAAGTACAGTAGTCACAGAAGGCTCTTTTCTCATTTTTTGTTTTTACATACTCATGGAGTTCAACAGGCGCCATCTACATAAACCTTTGCCATTTGTACATAAGTAATAAATAGCCAGGTGCACCGGGAGGGATTTTGATGGCTTCTCTGCTTTCTATTCAGACAGTAAAAAGAAAAGAAGTACTTGTGGCACCTTAGAGACTAACCAATTTATTTGAGCATAAGCTTTCGTGATGCATCCGATGAAGTGAGCTGTAGCTCACGAAAGCTCATTCTCAAATAAATTGGTTAGTCTCTAAGGTGCCACAAGTATTCCTTTTCTTTTTGTGAATACAGACTAACACGGCTGCTACTCTGAAACCTATTCAGACAGTGTTTCTCTTTCCTCCCCACCTCATAACCCTGTTAGGAAAACATAAAAAGAAGTTATTTCAAACAGTGCCCTTTTATCTGTCTATGTGCTGCATTTCTACCAATTAACTGTTTTTATCTTGCACTGATACTTTTGGCCCTAGTAGTTCTTCCCTAACCTAATAATGTTTTGTTTCTGACACAATGTAGTTGAGGCCTGAAGTTCTGTGAGGCTTCCTAGGTCAGGTCCTCACAATGTTATGCAAACATTTCCATCCGGACTGGACAAGGCTCAAACACACATAAAGCGCACCTCTACTTTAAACAATGTTGATATTTAACGGACCAGGTATCTGCCCTATTCTCAGTTATTACAATACATAAAAGGGGATGGCAAGCAATCAGAAATTTTCCTTATGACTAATGCATTATCATCATCATCTAGAATTTATGCTTAACCATAATCCCCAGTCCTGCTGTCCCTTATTCATGTCAGTAATCCCATTAACATTTACATGGTGTCATCTTATTATCCAGCTCCCAGTTTGCATGTTTGTCTATCTTTCTATTTACAGGCAACTACTGAGGCAGTTCCACTGTGAAGTATCAAGGAGACTATTAGTTTGTGTAAGGAACACTCTTGTGAGTGAAGGTTAGCAGGATTAGGCTCCCTACACTTGGGTATATCCGGTTACATGATAGACACATATATGGTTAATCTGCCAAATATAGGAAGCATCATTTGAGGCTAAGTCTGGCTTGTTTTAAGTTCCATTATAGAATCAGTGTAAAATATTTTATATTTTTTATGTGCCAGAATAAGACAAAGATAAAAACTATGTGGAACAGTGGGCCAAATCTCCCCATTGGGGATTTGCATGGATGAACCTGGCCCATTCTGCATTGTGTCATATAGCCCACGTGTTTTCTGCACTGACCATAAGTGGTGCCCCACTGAAATATGCATCTTTCAAGGTACTGTGTACACACAATTAGAATTTCCATACATGATTCTGCTTGTTTAGTTTTTTTAAAGGGGCCAAGCAAATTTTATATACTAAAAACCTGGAATAAATCATTTCCAAGATGAGGTAAGTTTTAGACTACTAGCATGAAAAAATAAAAAGCATCTGAAATTTATAAATATTGACTCTGGAGCAATTTTTCACTGTCACATAATAAACCTCCCCAAAAAAGTGGACTGTGATTTAGGAGGCCCATAAAATGCTGCTCTGGTAATAAAGTAGCATTTTTATTCTGATTCCTATAAGATATATTAAGAAAAATCTGAAAATCAGACTGAAGCTACCTCACTATTTTCCTACTTTTCAATATGAAGGCAAACTACAAACAGATAACAGGACAATATTAAATCAAAGCCAAAAGACCTTTTGGCTACAGAAAAAATAAAGCAGAGCTTAAACATCCCTAATTAATACTCCAGTTAAAGTTTATTCCATTTTTTTCAATAGCTTGAAAAAAAATATCAAGGCTGAAATGTCCACTTTAACCTTTTCCCCTCATGTAACTTAATCTACATTAAAATAACAGTTGGCAGCAGAAATGCCCTGTAAAATGAAGAAAGAGTGCTCAAATCTACTGATCAATACTTTTACTGGAATAAAAATCACTAAAGCATACAATCAATTTAAAGAGTTAAATCCAGTCTCCTTTAATTTGATGGAAGAGACATATTCTTTCTTCTTCTTGCTAGTAGTAATTCTTCATATTCCAATAAAGAAAAATCAGTTGTGAGTTCCTCTGGTGAGGTTAATGCTTTCTTTAAAAAAAAAAAAAAAAAAAAAAAAGGAAAAAGAAATCCACCACCACTTGCAAAGAGAAGAGGCGCTCTTAAAAAAAAATCATTACTTGATGTAACCTTTTGAAGACAAGATAGCTTAGTGCTTAATTCTGTGTGTGGCTACTTTCATCTTTTTGAATTTTGGGACAATATATAGTCGTCATAAAATAAATGCACTACTACATAGTGGACAATGAGCTGTGGGAAATAAATTTTTAGGAGATGAAAAGCCTAAGGGCTAAGTGATGCAAAACTTTCTTTCATGATTTATTCATTAGCTAAAATAAACATCTTGAGGATATTTTATAGGTTTCATTAATTATTTGTGCTTTATAGTGGATATGAACTATCACAGCGTATTCATTAAAGGATTTGGAATGAAATGCGTAGACACATGGAAAATCCTGTACAACATAGTTTCACTTACTGTGTTAGTGTTTTATTCCTTTTGTGTTCAATATTTTTACATTAGCTTCCTTAAGTCTTATCAGTGGATGATTCAGCATTTATTTCCACGATCTGCCCCCAGTCTTTTATCCCTATTTGACTCAGTTCCCTTCATCCTTAATAAAAGTATATACAATTTCACGTTTATGAATTATGACCATTGGAAGTGATTTATAATCAGATGTACATATTTATGAGTTATTTTCAGGGTACTGCAGTATAAAACTTTTTTTAGACCTACTACTGTCCATCATGCTGCAGAGTTTGGCTGGAACCTTGCCATGCTTTGCAAATAATCTGTGAACACAGTAGCAAAACCTACTGCTGGTGCTGAGAACTCACTGTATGTTATCTAGCATTCATTGTGTGTTATAGATCTCCCTGTGGTGGCTGGTCCTCAGAGGATGAGTCTACTAGAGCTGCCACTGCTTTAACTCAAGTGATAACTTCTGTTCTTCATGCTGGTGGTCCTAGATTTTATCCCCAGTGATGGCCTACAGGGGAAGTCATTGCACTTACATATGACATCATGTGGTAATTGGAGAATTAGTTAATACGAGGTCTGGGATTTGTGTTTCATTGTATAAGTAAATTTAAAGTATTGAGGGGTTGCTTTTCATCTGTGGAAAAGAGTAGATGGAGAATAAAATAATCTCTGTAAGCTTTACCAGACCAAAGTTGGCCCACAGCTGCTATCTTACAGATTCTCCCTGAGTCTCCTGGGGTTCCATGAGCTATAGAGCTGTGAAAGCTGTGCCATTTTCTGAAGAATACTTCTCCCTGGGAGTTTC
This sequence comes from Caretta caretta, assembly GCF_965140235.1. Lineage (NCBI taxonomy): Eukaryota > Metazoa > Chordata > Testudines > Cheloniidae > Caretta > Caretta caretta. The sequence goes on from NC_134213.1 coordinate 86,481,097, forward strand.
AGCCAAATGCGGCTGTCCAAGATTTCCCCATTCCTAAAGAGAAGGGGGAGAGACTCTGGTAAGGAAAAGACTCCAGTGAATGATATTTGAAGATTAACCTGGATATCTTAATGATGCTTGGCTACTTCCCTGCCTGACAGGTAGTCAGCCAGCTGGGTGGGAATTTTAGAGATCATATGATCTTATCCCTGTATTAACTCTGAACTGAAACCCAGGAGTTCAAATGCACTATTCTTAAAAAAAAAAAAAAAAAGAGTGAGAATGAAGCAAATTAGCATTAGTCCCTTCAGTTAAATGGGAGCACGAAAGACACAGGACAAGGAAACCTCCTTTCCAAAAGCTTGGCTTCTGAATTAAAATAAATGCCTCTGTGTGTGTGTGTCTGTACGCGTACGCGTGTATGTAGAAACCTCCCTGCATGGAGAATTATAGTTACACTCTTCAGCATCCTAAAGGGGCTGAGATGTCCTGAAGAAATTGCAGTTTAATGTAAAACCTTGAAACTCCAGGTCAGACTCAGAGTATTCCCAGGTAAGCAGATTATTTTCAGTTTCAATAAATGCATCTGAATACTAGAATTTCAGAACACTGTTTGCTCCAATGTCAAATTCCAGCAAACATGCCTTCCAAAGCTAGAGAGTTTTCTGTTATTTGCCTGGTAGGCTTACAAGTTTCAGTGTGCCCATTACCCCCATTATAAAGAGCAAACCAGAAAACATCCTTAAAATTTAACCCTTGATGCAGGTGGGAAAAGTATAAATTTGTGTATCTGGATGGGGCAGTCAAAGTGTTGTGAAATTCAATACATTCACATAGACTCTATTCAAAGGCCCTTCAAGCATGTGGCGTAACATATCTGAATTAGGCAGCAAGACCTATGGGTTAATGCAGTCAAGCACAGCACAGCAGAGAATCCTTGACAGCATGCTTCCACCACAAGCCGCCCTTTCGTTTCAGAACAGACTCAGAACAGCTTGGGACTTCTCTTCCCTCAAGCTGCCGACATACTTGGGCTCTAAAATGCCTTTTTCTCTGGTGGTAATGTCTGAAGGTGGAGTAAATAGGGAGAATCGTCTGAGAATATAGCAGGCCTAGAAGCCAGAGCATGGAGCTGCTGTCAAGGAACTGTTACATTTAAAGTATAGGGAGAGGAGGGAGTTTTCAAGAGGAGGTCCTTAATTCTAGTGGAATTTAGGATCTTCGTAGGGCAGACATATAGGTCCTTAATTCAGTTAGAGCTCCTGAGGTGCACTGGAATCCTGTGCCCGTCCAGCCTGCCCTGGCTCCACCCCAGTGGTGTTCCTATTCGGCTCAGGAGAAAGCCGCTTTCCTGCAAACCTCAGCAGCTCTGCAGCTGGAGAAGAAATCTGTCCTTCAGGTCTCCTAAACTCTGCTAGAGAAAGGAGTCTGTTCTGCAAGTCTCCAGAGGGCAAGTGCCTTTTTTCAAAAGCATCTTCCAGCTGCCTGCCTTTCCTCCTTCTACCAAGTGTCAAGGCCCTGGTTTGACACTTTATAGCAGCTTTGCAAAAGACAGAATTAGACAGCCATTTGCACAGGCTCATAATTGCATGGCTACATGGGGATTTTCATGTATTCAGTGAATTGCATATGCATCCGCATTACAAAATGCAAGAAAGTGTATGCAAAACCCAGTGCTTTAGATTGCCATTAAAGTAATTAGAAATGCAGAAAAAGGTGTCATAAATATTGAATCTGTTTCAAAATAATAAAGGAGAAAAATGAAACTTTAGTATAATCTCAATGTGTTCACAGAGAAAATATTAGTGTTATGAATATGAAAAAATGTATAAATCTATTTGTATATATCCAGCATCCTTATATATGCAATTATCTGTGCTTATTTGTGCAATAAATTGACATTGATTTACTATATGGCAGGATCCAGTATATTAGATTTGATCCTTCAACTGCTCTGAGTGTTTAATTCTAATTGTTTTCAGTTTGAGTATGGAGCAGGTGCAGTATTAGTCTGACCTCAGCTCTGGAAACCCAATTAGTCACGCTGGAAACAAGCATCTCTGTGTTTTTGTGTGTCTGTATCCAGACATTCCTGAGCTAGAAACACGACAGTATTGGGTACATGTTGTATATTAGATTCCTTTGTATGTGTGAAAAAATACCATTAATATACAAAAACAGTCTGGATAGAAAATTGTTCTTATCTGTGCTATAATACTTTACATCTATTCACAAAGTGTAACATTTTCAAAAACACCTAAGTCTCATTTTCACACATGAAGAATTAAGTCCTATTGGCTTCCAGTGAGACTTTACCTCTGAATTTCCTCAGGTTTTTTTGAAAATGGTGCTTAGGCTCCCAAGTCACTTAGGAGCTTTTGAAAAATGTCATCTTAATTCTGATCTATCAAAATTCTGCCTTCTAAACATGTCTCCAGCCAGTCAGGGTTTATTTGTTTTTTTCTTTTCCTTTTATCTTTTGAAGGTGCAAATTGACCTGGACAGAAACAAGCTACAAAATCAGTTAGGCTGATTTGAGGTAGTTTGATTTGCCAGATACTATGCAATATATTGCTTGTTCTTGTGGGATTAAGAAAGGCAAAACTTTAAAGCAGTGGTTCTCAACCAGGGATATGTGTACCCCTGGGGGTACACAGAGGTCTCCCAGGGAGTACATCAACTCATCTAGATGTTTGACAAGTTTTACAACAGGCTATCTAAAAAGCTCTAGCAAAGTCAGTACAAACTAAAATTTCATTCAGACAATGACTTCTTTATACTGCTCTATATACTATACACTGAAATGTAAGTACAATATTTACATTCCAATTGGTTTATTTTATAATTATATGGTAAAAATGAGAAAGTAAGCAATTTTTCAGTAACAGTGTGCCGTGACCCTTTTTTGTATTTTTATGTCTGATTTTTGTAATCAAGTAGTTTTTACATGAGGTGAAACCTGGGGGGTACGAAAGACAAAGCAGACACCTGAAAAGGGTACAGTAGTTTTGAAAGGTTGAGAGCCACTACTTAAAAGGATGCTGGGAGTGGTAGTCTCTCTTGCAAGGAAGTCAGGTCACAAAACAAAGTGTGAATGTGAATGAAGAAAAAAGGCCAAAAGAGACTGAATCTGCAAGCAGCAGCTCACTGCTGTTTCTAGTATCTCTTGATATTACTAGTATTATCTCTTGTAATATCTCTAGCATTACTCCCAAATAGGGCAAAAACATTGGCATCCTTGTTTCCCTAATTCATATCATGAAAATGAGGATTCTCATATCTTAACTTATTGAGAATTCAGTTTTCCCTTTTCCCTAATTTTTGCATATGTTTATAAAAAAAGATGTCTACAGTGGTGTATTATTTCCCAAATATTCATGGAGGGAGAATGTTGTAATTAGAATCCGTTTACAATCCCCTATTTTGTAATAGTTTTGACTATTAATATGTGTGAAATATGTGTCTACTAGCTTAGCATCTGAACAGTCACAATTCTAAACTAGACTCCAGGAGTGTGTGATTTATTTCCTTGAGGGAGATTAATAACATGGAAGAGACACTGTATCCCATATTTTTAGAATTTGGAATTTATTCCGAGAATTTATTGACAACCATGTTCACCTGAGGCAGGTATATCTGATGGCAAAAGTGTGACGATGTGACTCAGCAGGGAGGGGGGAGTGTTGACCTGGGAATGTGCCCTGGGGATGGGAGACCTGAGAGCCTGTCACCTGAGCCAGGGGAGGGGGAGGTAACACCTCTGCCCAGGAATGTGAACAGAGGCTGCAGCAGGGAACCTGCTGGGTGGGGTTAGTTGGCAGTTGGGAGGCTGGGGGGGAGGAACACAGGGAACCCCAGGGCTGGGGTCTAAGCTCCCTGCTCCCCCAGAAGGACGTGATTGAGGGGTCCTGGTTGTACCCACAAGCTCTGTTGTGGACTGTGTTCCTGTTGTCCAATAAACCTTCTGTTTTACTGGCTGGCTGAGAGTCTCAGTGGATCCCAGGAAGAGGGGTGCAGGGCCTGGACTCCCCCACACTCCGTGACAACTGGTGGCAGCGGTGGGATCTACTGCACCCCGTGAACGGCGCTTCCTGCAGTAAGTGACTGGGGAACAGTAAAACGAAGGGGAATTGACGGGGACCAGGCGTGCTGAAGATTCAGAGAGAGACGGTTTCAGGGGGCGGTTAACCCCTGGGAATGTGTGACCAGAGAGAAAGACTTTTGCAGTAACAGGGTCCCCCGGGGGATTGCAGCGAGCAGTCCCAGGGGCGGAGGAGTCTGCAGCTCGACCCTGGCAAAGAGGCGGTGACCTCAAGAAGGACTGGCACACTAAGGGCTTTTCCTGGAAACCGTGGGAAGCTGCCCGGCCTGCGAGTGGCCAGCAGGGAGATGTACGCTAAACGCCTTAAGAGTGACCTGGTGGAGCTGTGCAGGCAGAGGGGGCTGCGCATCGGGAGGTCCACCAAGGAACAACTGATTGCCCAGTTGGAGGAGAGGGATCGCTTGGATGACCCGATCCCTGTCCCTGAGGGGAGCCGCCCGGCAGACGCAGCGTGGGCCCTGGGGCCTGACCGGGCTGGGAGGGGTCAGACTGCTGCCGAGGACATCCCGAGACCCTTCCTACCTATGTCTGGGGGAGGGGTTGGGGGAAGCCCAGCGAATACCGAGGGCACCCTGACCCCAGCACCCAGCAGGGGATCCTCCTGGCGGAGCTCCCCATCCCTGGAGCGGAGGCGGCTGGAATGGGAGAGGGAGATGAAAATGAGGGAGCTGGAGGATCGTGAAAAACAACGTCAACATGAGGAGAAACAACGTCAACATGAGCAGGAGGAGAAGGAGAAACAAAGACAGCACGAACTGGAGCTGGCCAGGCTGAAGAGCAGTGGGGCCCCGGCTGTGGTGAGTGAGGGGGGACCCAAGACTGCAAGGAACTTTGATAAGTGCTTCCTGGCCCAGCGTAAGGAGGGGGAGGACATAGATAGCTTCCTGACGGCCTTTGAGAATGCCTGTGAGCTGCACAGGGTTGACCCTGCAGACAGGCTCCAGTTTCTCACCCCCTTACTGGACCCCAAAGCCGTGGAGGTGTACAGCCGGATGACAGGGCCGGAGGCAGGGGACTATGAACTGTTCAAACAGGCCCTGCTCCGTGAGTTTGGGCTGACCCCCGAGATGTACCGGAGAAGGTTCCGGAGTCAGCGTAAAACGCCTGAGGTCACCTACCTACAACTGGTCAACCGGATGCAGGGGTATGCCCGCAAGTGGACAGCTGGGGCCCGAGCTAAAGAGGACCTGCTTGACCTAATTGTACTGGAGCAACTGTATGAACAGTGCCCTTCCGACCTGAGGCTGTGGTTGGTGGACAAAAAGCTCGAGAACCCCCAGCACGCAGGGCAGCTGGCCGACGAGTTTGTGAACAGTCGGTCAGGGGGTAGCCGGGAGGAGTCCCAAAAGAACAGGCCCCCCCCGATGCAGAGAGAGAGTCACCAGGGGGCCTCCCAGCGGGGAAATAGGGAGAACCCCCTCCCAAGGGGAACGCCTGGCGTCGGGCCCCTCCGACCCGCTCGAGGGGACCAACGTGACCTGAGCTGCTATCACTGTGGCCAGAGAGGCCACGTACGGTCCCAGTGCCCTGGGCTCAGGGACAAACTGAGCAGACCCAACCTACCCAGGGTTAACTGGGTAGGGACCCAGCTGGACGAGGGGCAGACGACCCAGGCAAGGGGGGCTGCCAGTTTACCACCTGCCCCGGAGGGAAGAGTACCCCAGGCCAGCTCCACCAGAGGGCTGGAGGCTCTGGACTCAGGGCGCTCAGTTTACAGGGTGGGCGCGGGGCTGTCCCTCCGGAGAGAGTGCCTTGTTCCCCTGGAGGTGGATGGGAGGAAGGTCAATGGATACTGGGATACGGGTGCGGAGGTGACGCTGGCCCGGCCCGAGGTGGTGGCCCCAGATCGGGTGGTGCCCAACACCTACCTGACCCTGACAGGGGTGGGCGGGACCCCATTTAAGGTGCCCGTGGCAAGGGTACACCTGAAATGGGGGGCCAAGGAGGGCCACAAGGATGTGGGGGTACACCACCATTTGCCCACTGAAGTTTTGATGGGGGGAGACCTAGAGGACTGGCCAAGCAAGCCCCAGACCGCCCTGGTTGTGACCCGTAGCCAGAGCCGGCGAGGGCCACTGCTCCCTGACCTTGGGGAGGGTACCGCACCGGAGGCGCAGGACCCTACCCTGGTGGGAAGGGAGGGCCGAGGGGCACGGCTCAGAGAGGCTGAGGCCTCAGACCTGGCCACTGAGGGGGAACCGGGCCCCATCCCTTCCCCAGCTGCTGAGTTCCAGGCCGAGTTGAGGAAAGATCCCTCCTTGCGGAAGCTCAGGGACCTGGCCGACCTCAGGGTGGTACGGACCATGAGGAGAGGCTGCCAGGAGAGGTTCCTGTGGGAGAAGGGGTTCCTGTACCGAGAATGGGCTCCCACAAGGGAAGTGGAGTCCTGTGGGATCAGGAGGCAGCTGGTGGTCCCCCAGAAGTATCGCCGCAAGCTCCTGTACCTGGCCCATGACACCCCCCTCGCAGGGCACCAGGGAATCCGGCGCACCCGGCAGAGGTTGCTACAGAACTTTTACTGGCCCGGGGTCTTTACCACGGTCCGGCAGTATTGCCGATCCTGTGACCCCTGTCAGAGGGTGGGGAAGGCCCGGGACAAGGGGAAAGCGGCTTTGAGACCTTTGCCCATCATAGAGGAGCCTTTCCAGAAGGTGGCCATGGACATCGTGGGGCCTCTCAGCAGGACGACCCGGTCGGGGAAGAAATACATTCTGGTGGTGGTAGATTTTGCCACCCGCTACCCCGAGGCAGTGCCCTTAGCTTCCATTGAAGCAGACACCGTGGCCGATGCGCTCCTGACCATTTTCAGCCGAGTGGGGTTCCCCAAGGAAGTCTTGACAGACCAAGGCTCCAACTTCATGTCGGCCCTGCTCCGGTGCTTGTGGGAGAAATGTGGGGTCCGGCACGACTGGGCCTCAGCTTATCACCCCCAGTCCAACGGGCTGGTGGAGAGGTTTAACGGGACGCTAAAGATGATGCTGAAAACCTTTATGAACCAGCACCCGCAGGATTGGGACAAGTACTTACCTCACCTGCTGTTCGCGTACAGGGAGGTGCCACAGGAGTCTACCGGATTTTCGCCTTTCGAACTGTTATATGGAAGGAGGGTGAGGGGCCCCCTGGACCTGATGAGAGACGAGTGGGAAGGGAAGGCCACTCCCGATGGAGAGTCAGTGGTGGAGTATGTCCTGATCTTCCGAGAGAGACTTGCTGAACTCATGGGCCTGGCCAGGGAGAATCTGGCCAGAGCCCAGAAGAAGCAGAAGGTCTGGTATGACCGCACGGCAAGGGCCCGTGCCTACGCCACTGGGGATCCGGTGATGGTTCTCATCCCAGTGAGAAAGAACAAACTACAGGCCGCCTGGGAGGGCCCTTTCAAGGTCGTCAAGCAGCTCAATGAGGTAAACTATGTGGTGGAGCTGTCGAACCGGGCGCACCACCGCCGGGTGTACCATGTGAATATGATGAAGCCCTATTATGCCAGGGGGAATGTGGTGTTGGCCGTGTGTGGACAGTGGGAAGAGCAGGGAGATGACCCTTTAGTAGATCTATTCCCTGGGACCAGAGCTGGTTCCCCCCTGGAAACAATTCCCCTCTCGGATCAGCTAACCCCTGCCCAGCAAGCTGAGGTCAGGGAGGTGCTGCATCCGTACCGACAGCTGTTTTCCAACCAGCCTGGACGCACTAATCTGACTGTTCACCGGGTGCAGACCGGGTCGCACCCGCCGATAAGATGCTCCCCCTTCCGAGTCACAGGGAAAACTGCTCAGGACCTGGAAAGAGAGGTCCGGGACATGCTGGCTTTGGGGGTGATCCAGCCATCTGCCAGCCCTTGGGCCTCGCCGGTGGTGCTGGTCCCCAAAAAGGATGGGTCGGTCCGGTTCTGTGTGGACTATCGGAAGCTCAATGCCATCACTGTATCGGATGCCTACCCCATGCCCAGGCCTGATGAGCTCCTAGACAAGCTGGGAGGAGCTCGGTACCTCACCACCATGGACCTTACAAAGGGCTACTGGCAAGTGCCGCTGGATGCAGATGCCCGGCTGAAATCGGCCTTTATCACCCCTCTGGGGCTCTATGAGTTCCTGACCCTGCCTTTCGGCCTCAAGGGAGCGCCGGCCACCTTCCAGCGCCTGGTGGACCAGCTCCTGAGGGGGATGGAGAGTTTTGCCGTGGCGTATATTGATGACATCTGTGTCTTTAGCCAGACCTGGGAGGACCACGTGTCCCAGGTTAGACAAGTGCTGGACCGACTCCAGGGGGCTGGGCTGACTGTAAAAGCGGAGAAGTGCAAGGTGGGGATGGCGGAAGTGTCTTACCTGGGCCATCGGGTGGGGAGCGGCCGCCTAAAGCCGGAACCAGCCAAGGTGGAGGTGATCAGAGACTGGCCCGCTCCCCACACCAAAAAGCAGGTCCAAGCCTTTATTGGGATGGCAGGATACTACCGAAGATTTGTGCCCCACTTTAGCGCCATAGCCACCCCCATCACTGAGCTATGCAAGAAGGGGAAGCCAGACAAGGTGGTCTGGACCGAGCAGTGCCAGGAGGCTTTCCGGGCGCTGAAGGAGGCTCTGGTCAGTGGCCCAGTTCTGGCAAACCCAGACTTTGACAAGCCCTTTGTGGTGTTCACCGACGCCTCCGACACGGGACTGGGGGCGGTGTTAATGCAGGAGGATGAAAAGGGGGAGAGACACCCCATCGTGTACCTGAGCAAGAAGTTGCTACCCCGGGAGCAACACTACGCGGCCATCGAGAAGGAGTGCCTGGCCATGGTGTGGGCCCTCAAGAAACTAGAGCCCTATCTCTTCGGGCGGCACTTCACCGTGTACACCGACCACTCTCCCCTGACCTGGCTGCACCAGATGAAAGGAGCCAACGCCAAACTCCTGAGATGGAGCCTGCTCCTGCAGGATTACGACATGGACGTGGTCCACGTGAAGGGAAGTGCCAACCTGATAGCGGATGCGCTGTCCCGGAGAGGGGGCCCCGAACTTCCCCAGGTCACTGGTCACAGTGACCCCGCTCAGTTCAGTCTCGAAGGGGGGAGAGATGTGACGATGTGACTCAGCAGGGAGGGGGGAGTGTTGACCTGGGAATGTGCCCTGGGGATGGGAGACCTGAGAGCCTGTCACCTGAGCCAGGGGAGGGGGAGGTAACACCTCTGCCCAGGAATGTGAACAGAGGCTGCAGCAGGGAACCTGCTGGGTGGGGTTAGTTGGCAGTTGGGAGGCTGGGGGGGAGGAACACAGGGAACCCCAGGGCTGGGGTCTAAGCTCCCTGCTCCCCCAGAAGGACGTGATTGAGGGGTCCTGGTTGTACCCACAAGCTCTGTTGTGGACTGTGTTCCTGTTGTCCAATAAACCTTCTGTTTTACTGGCTGGCTGAGAGTCTCAGTGGATCCCAGGAAGAGGGGTGCAGGGCCTGGACTCCCCCACACTCCGTGACAAAAAGTGAATTGCATTATGGTTATAACTCACACAAAGCACCACTTTCATAACTCTGGCAGAAAGTTTGTGCTCAGGATCCCAGACACATTTTGTTCCTGAGACAGCTGCTTCTCCCAAGACTCTGCATCCAGAATCTTGCTCTGTGTTTTTACTACAGCTGTCTGAATAATTCATAATTATTTATTCAGAGAAATTAGCCCCCTTTGCTGCTCAGAATGTCTGTGAGCAGATTGCAGTTTGCTCCAATTATTCATTATGTCCTGGATTCTCCAACTTGATCCTGTGGGTGGATCGTTTTGCCCTACTGAAGACCATGAGGGCCTCCAAGAACCTGCCTGTCTGGGTTAGGTTGCTAGACTAGGGCCTCCGCAGGAATTTCTGGGTGATGTCCTCTGGCTTGTGTTATGCAGGAGGCCAGACTAGATAATCATAATAATCCCTCTGGCCTTATAATTTGTGAATCTATGAAAGTATTGATCAAATTTCCTCTTAATAGTTTACTCATTAGACTGATCATCACTCTTTGAAATTCAAGCTATGCAGCTTACTTGTGGTTAGGTAGAAAAGTCACATGGTATTGTTTCTGACCACTTACTGCATAGGCTTATATATACTTCCAGAATAAATTCTCAGGCATGAAAATTTAAAATCCAGTTTCTGTGACTACCTAGGCATGCAACTTTGAAATATGCTTTCTGTGAATATTTTCAAAGCAGGACTTGACCACTGGATCATTGGAAGCAAAAACAAAAGGAATGCAAGTATAGCCAGAGTTAAATTATTTACACATTTGAACAAATACCCACAAGCAATTTTGGCATCATTTACTCAGGTCTAGCTTTTACTGCTCTCCAGTCTCACTAAACCCTTTGCATTCACACTGGCAGTCACATAAACACTCCAGTCAGATGACATGTGTCACTTAAAACTACCCAAGGTTTGGAGTTGTCCTGTCGACAAATTACATTTATATTGAGTTCATATATAACCAGACTTTGCAATCTCTTTCTAATTCTGGGGCAGGGAGGGGAGATTCGCAAGGGTGATCATTCTGAAACCCATAGCACTTACATGACTTTCAGCAAAGATATTGGGACTACTCACATGAATAAGTTCTACTCACTGAGAGTAAGGATTGCAGAATCAAGCTTTGTATTCTTGTATTTCTTATTCTGTCCTCTTGTTTCTCTTGCAAGTGTTAAACATTGTACTGATGTGCCATTTGTTAATTGTAGCTCAATCTGTCTTCTTTTCAGTTCAGTATAAGAAAAGCACAGGGTCTTATATGTAACAAACATTTTACATTTGTAAAAACGATCTTTTGGAAAGTAGGGGATTGACATTAGATTAAATTAACAATGAAATGATAACTTTTAACAAATCAGCACTTCACTTGCTGTTGATTGCATAGTACAGAAACACACAGTCCAGCCGTCGGATGTAATTTTCAGACAGCACTGAAATTTTCCTTCATTACCACTGCAGTGGTTAATCAAGAACTTTTCAATTAAAATACCCCTTCAGCTGCCTTTTCATCAACCACAGCTAAAATGTATATGGTAGATAATAAAGAGATTGTCAGACTGCACAAAACCATAAAAGCTGTTGGGAGAGAGAATAGGATTTCATAGAATCATAGAATCATAGAATATAAGGGTTGGAAGGAACCCCAGAAAGTCATCTAGTCCAACCCCCTGCTCGAAGCAGGACCAATTCCCAGTTAAATCATCCCAGCCAGGGCTTTGTCAAGCCTGACCTTAAAAACCTCTAAGCAAGGAGATTCTACCACCTCCCTAGGTAACGCATTCCAGTGTTTCACCACCCTCTTAGTGAAAAAGTTTTTCCTAATATCCAATCTAAACCTCCCCCACTGCAGCTTGAGACCATTACTCCTCGTTCTGTCATCTGCTACCATTGAGAACAGTCTAGAGCCAGCCTCTTTGGAACCCCCTTTCAGGTAGTTGAAAGCAGCTATCAAATCCCCCCTCATTCTTCTCTTCTGCAGGCTAAACAATCCCAGCTCCCTCAGCCTCTCCTCATAACTCATGTGTTCCAGACCCCTAATCATTTTTGTTGCCCTTCGCTGGACTCTCTCCAATTTATCCACATCCTTCTTGAAGTGTGGGGCCCAAAACTGGACACAGTACTCCAGATGAGGCCTCACCAATGTCGAATAGAGGGGAACGATCACGTCCCTCGATCTGCTCGCTATGCCCCTACTTATACATCCCAAAATGCCATTGGCCTTCTTGGCAACAAGGGCACACTGCTGACTCATATCCAGCTTCTCGTCCACTGTCACCCCTAGGTCCTTTTCCGCAGAACTGCTGCCTAGCCATTCGGTCCCTAGTCTGTAGCTGTGCATTGGGTTCTTCCGTCCTAAGTGCAGGACCCTGCACTTATCCTTATTGAACCTCATCAGATTTCTTTTGGCCCAATCCTCCAATTTGTCTAGGTCCTTCTGTATCCTATCCCTCCCCTCCAGCGTATCTACCACTCCTCCCAGTTTAGTATCATCCGCAAATTTGCTGAGAGTGCAATCCACACCATCCTCCAGATCATTTATGAAGATATTGAACAAAACCGGCCCCAGGACCGACCCTTGGGGCACTCCACTTGATACCGGCTGCCAACTAGACATGGAGCCATTGATAACTACCCGTTGAGCCCGACAATCTAGCCAGCTTTCTACCCACCTTATAGTGCATTCTTCCAGCCCATACTTCCTTAACTTGCTGACAAGAATACTGTGGGAGACCGTGTCAAAAGCTTTGCTAAAGTCAAGAAACAATACATCCACTGCTTTCCCTTCATCCACAGAACCAGTAATCTCATCATAAAAGGCGATTTCAACATGTCAGCCACACATTTATATTTTTAACATCTTGCTTCACATACTTAGATCCACTAGTTGCTATTAAAAAGCGAACAGTTACCAATGACTACCACACAAAGGCATATGAAATGGCACAGTCATTTCTTGTTTTAAATACAGGGAAATACTGTGGAAGGGTTGAGAACTCTTTAAAAAAATGTCCTTTTATATTTTCCTTGTGAGTAAGGTAGTACTGTTATTTTCAGGCATTTCACCATACTTAATGGTAAAATATTATAAGTCAATTTTTGAAGGATGTCCACTGCATCTTAAATACCAAAGTGCAATAATTGTTGGCAAATACTGAAAGCTGACTTACACCAGCTAAGGGCATGATCCTTTAAACTGGCCACTGTATAAAGTGGCAGGATCTATAGTTTGTCTCTTAAAAGCAGAGGAAAGTTTATAGCTTTGCATTTGTGACATGGAAGTTAGTGGTGAGGAGAATCCTTCATTCTAAGCTCCTATACTCAGGAATTGTGAATTTACCAGAAAATTTATCAAAGACCTGAGATTAATATTATTTGCTATCCATCCAAAGAATTTTATTTTAAAAGTGGCAAAGTTTGACCAAATTCTGACCCCTTAACTTACCCTTTAGACCAGTCGTTGTCAACCTTTTATCATTTGAGGACCCCTAAAAAATTTCAAATGGCAGTGTGGATCCTTTTGGAAATCCTTTTGGATATAGTCTGCAGACCCCGAGGGGTCCACGGACCACAGGTTGAAAAACCGCTGTTCTATGGTAACAACAATCTTTTGTGGAGCCTTTAGACATCGTCTGCAAACACCCAGGGATCCGCGGACCGTAGGTTGAAAGCCACTGCTTTGGACCGCCTGAAGGCGAGCCTCCCAAAGTCCAGAGATCTGCACTTTGGGAAAGGGTAGAGATTGGGCAAGCTATGGACAGGTCCAAGGAGAGCCTTTGGGAGATGCACATCGCCCACCACTCCCTTTAGACCTGTAAAAATGATGAAGAAAAGATGATAAAGTTCTAAGGTGTGTATCATTTTCTGGGGAGCCTTCCTTCCTGAGGGCAGCCTAATACCATGTTCCAATGGAGCTATGTTGAGGGGAGTACAGTCAATGCAGAGGTAAAGGGATATAGGGCTCGTAGTGGGTGGCCCTACCGCCCACAGATTACTAAGGATGTACCCAGTTTATGGGGAGGATGCACAGACTTCTCCATAAGGGAGAAAAGCCCTCTCATGATGAGGGATCAACACAAATGGGTAAGTACCTTGCAGTGCTTTCTTCTCTCAGTACCCCTGTTGTGGAATTTACCATGTGAGGGGATGCGCTGGGTCACTGTTTGGGTGCGTGGGAATTATGGGTAACATTATGTCATTTTATCTTCAGTGTTACCATTATCTGTACACTTTTGTGCATATAGAACATTTATTTCAATGTACAATCACTCTCTTTTAAGAAACCAAAAAAAGTAAATGCAGAAAAGAAAAAAGACATCAATGCCACATTATGGTTGAGATTTTACATACATAAAAGCCCTGGAGCTTGTAAAACTCATTGGTTTCACTTCACAGGAGTTTGTGACAAGATTTGTTTTGGTTTTGATGCATCTCAGCTTGCACCCCCGACTGTTGCTTTGAAAGTCAGAATTGAACACACACAAAATCTCAAAGCAAAAATTAATCAAGACAAGAAAGTTTAACTTCCGATCACATCAAAACCATATGAAATTTCTCATTTCACTTAGTTTGCACACAAAACCACATGTCAGCCACATTCACCCATAACTGGGCTTAGGTTTGCTTAGAAGGTTGGTGAATTTCAGTGATTTTTTTTAATAAGTTTTAAATTTGTAATAAAACATGAAAGTAGGAGAAGTTTGTATGACACTGTTGCTAATATTTCATACTACTATAAGCATAATTTGGCCACAGTTAATGCATATACTAAGGCAGTAAATGTATCACCAAACAGACCGACAGAAATTACTGCATAGGCTAGAGAAGATCAAGTTAAAAGTGATAGTGGAACTTTAGCTTTGGATTTTCTGACTTTGGAATATGTAGAGTCTCCACCATAATGTTAGACTTCATTGATGTTAGGAATGTTTGCATTTAGGGCTAGATTGTGCTGTTAAGCACAGACCTGAGCAAGAGATGGTGCAGAAGATGAAGCTCCGGAGGAATAGCCCCAGAAGGTAATTCACCTCCCTGCTTCCTATATTTCTGTGAAGGGAGGAGTAATTTTCTACTGGCCTAGAAACTATGCTGGCTGGCATGCTGGGATAGGAGGAGCCAATTGCTGGCTTTTCCTCTTCCTACCCACTTTTTCCAATTTGCTTCTTGGGTTTAATCTAAGGTACTGTGATACCACTGGAAATTAAACAATAAATTATTTTCAATAAGTTAACAACCATGGAAAGTTACATGGAACAAGTATTGCTCAGGCAATAGATGACTTAGATCCTCAGGTCTCGCCTTTGTGCACCCAGAGTATGTTAGGAGATGGGGGTTGATCTTGATGGTGGTCCACTGGGCACTGATCCAATGTGCATGATCTTTCTAGCCAATAAATTGAATCAGAGTTTGACCCTTCGGGGACAAATTGGTGTCTAGACTTTTAAACCTTAAAATTTAAGGCAATGCCATAACTACTAAAAGAGTATGTAGGATTCCGATGAGGAAAGCAGTCCCACTGGAATATTAACAGAGCAAGAATAGCTGCCATTTCCTGCTCTGATGCCTGAGAGAGGGGCTGAATCCTGGAGAATTAAATACAGCCTCCCAAAATGCAAATTACTTTACCTTCTTGCTGAGCAGGGAAAAATAAATGGTTCCTGTTAAAAAAGCCTTTTCCAGTGATGGGGGAATAGGGAGGCTTCCATACCCTTGCCTGCTGTTCAGTCCCATTACACTGAGAATCTGGCAGAGAGGGGGAAGTTCCATTTTCTTTAAACTATTGCTGCAGAATAATTGCTACCAAAAATAAGGAAAATCTTAAATCAAAGATATCAGAGGCTGGACACTAGAATAGGAATCAACAACTGGACACCATCAAGCATAGATAAACCTTTGACTTGTTAGCTGGAATACTGAACACAGCTGTTAGTGTGAACCTTTTCCTATTCCCTAAAAAAAGAAAATTGAAAGTGTGCATTTTGCTTTCTGTGAGTTGGTTGGCTTTTTTTATTTTTTTTTTTTGAGTTATAATGTATAGAGCTATTGGGTGCATTAATCTGGAAAAAAAACATGCTGAGAGAGGAAGATATGTGTTGAGGTGTTCTTCAGACTTCCTTTTTTAAGGAAAATAAAGGTGGGAAGATACTAAGGGGCAAGCCCAGTACATGTGCTGAAGCATATGACTGAGACTTCAGGTAGCTTGAACGTAAGGAATGAAGGCATCAAGGAATGTAAGGAGAACTTCTTCAATTGCCTAAATACCTTGTGAAGTTTGGGATGTAAACAAGGGGAATTAGAAATGCTCATTTATTAAAAGGAATTTGATACATTTTGTCTTACTGAAACTTGGGGGTATGAGTCACATAACTAGAATGTTAAACTCACTCAATTCCTAATTTAGGAAAGATAGAGTGGGCAGAAGGAAAGGGGTGGTGGTTTGCACTCTGCATCAAAGAACCCTTAACTGCTTTTGTGTTATTGACCGTTCAGAAGAACAGGACCTTGAATGCTTATGGGTTTATCAAGCTGTCTAGAGTGGTTCCTGACCATGATTGCCAATCTCAAGGCAGCCTATTAAGAAGCAGGGAACAAACCCCAAATTTATTGTGTATTGTATACTTACATTTCACCAACCAAGTATCATGTGTGAACTCCTCAAGCACTACAACAGCCATAATATGGAGTGACAGACAGTCCCCTTGGGTACTCTGGTCTATCTTCTCACCTAGGCAAGCTTGCCTTTATGATAAATGGTCCCTTAAACCAAAAATCACAACAATATTCAGGAGTACTTGTGGCACCTTAGAGACTAACCAATTTATTTGAGCATGAGCTTTCGTGAGCTACAGCTCACTTCATCAGATGCATACCGTGGAAACTGCAGCAGACTTTATATATACACAGAGAATATGAAACAATACCTCCTCCCACCCCACTGTCCTGCTGGTAATAGCTTATCTAAAGTGATCAACAGGTGGGCCATTTCCAGCACAAATCCAGGTTTTCTCACCCTTCACCCCCCCACACAAATTCACTCTCCTGCTGGTGCTAGCCCATCCAAAGTGACAACTCTTTACATAGTCAAGTCGGGCTATTTCCTGCATAAATCCAGGTTTTCTCACATCCCCCCCACCCCCATACACACACAAACTCACTCTCCTGCTGGTAATAGCTCATCTAAACTGACCACTCTCCAAGTTTAAATCCAAGTTAAACCAGAACATCTGGGGGGGGGGGGGTAGGAAAAAACAAGAGGAAACAGGCTACCTTGCATAATGACTTAGCCACTCCCAGTCTCTATTTAAGCCTAAATTAATAGTATCCAATTTGCAAATGAATTCCAATTCAGCAGTTTCTCGCTGGAGTCTGGATTTGAAGTTTTTTTGTTTTAAGATAGCGACCTTCATGTCTGTGATTGCGTGACCAGAGAGATTGAAGTGTTCTCCGACTGGTTTATGAATGTTATAATTCTTGACATCTGATTTGTGTCCATTTATTCTTTTACGTAGAGACTGTCCAGTTTGACCAATGTACATGGCAGAGGGGCATTGCTGGCACATGATGGCATATATCACATTGGTGATATATGCCATCACCTGCACATCCACCAATGTGATATATGCCATCATGTGCCAGCAATGCCCCTCTGCCATGTACCTTTTCTTTTTGCGAATACAGACTAACACGGCTGTTCCTCTGAAACCTAACAATATTCAGGTTACTTCCAGTCACTTGTCTTCCAAGTGACTGGAAGTAACCTGGTCAAGTACTTCCAGTTACTTGACCAGTCACTTGTCACGGGTCAATTGCTCTTCAGATCCCAAAGACAATGTTTGTAGCCACCTAGCATTGGCGACTGTTGGAAGACAGGATACTGGCCTAAATGGACCATTGGTTTAACCCAATATGGCCGTTCTTATGTAATCCTATAATAAACTAACTAAAGATTTATTAACTAAGAAAAAGAAATGAGAGTCATTTACAAAGATTAAAGCAGGTAAACATACACAAATGAGTTACAGTCTTAAGTTCCAAAAAGGTGACAGTAGTTTCTATATGTGCAAGCTCTCATGTCCTAGGGTTAACCCAAACTAAGCAGCTTGGGGATCCCTTGCTTATGCATAGAAATATTGCCCTCTCTGAATTGTAAGCAGCATAGTGTTACAGTTCCTTCTTGCCAGGCATTTCTATTCTTGTCTGCCAGAGTTCAAGCTGTTGGGATGAGTTCATGTGCAGGTCCCCCCTTCATGGGTGTGGGTGGAAACAATTAACAGAGTCTTTCTCCTTTGGTTTTTCACAATGACTCATTTGGTTTCAAAGGGCCATGTTGTGTGAAGGACCAACACTTCACACTAATTAATGCTTCTTTCCTGTTTGGTCAGTTACACAATTACAGAGGTTTACAATGAAAACACTCAATGAACTTTATACTATGGGCTGTAGATGTTACAGGTGAGATCAATACATGCAGCATCCTACAAGCCTTTCATCAAGTCTAAACACATTCTTATCATCTTAATATATTTTAACAATGCTAACACACAGGTGAACCAGACTGTTTTCCAGCTATGCATTTGTCAGTGTTCAATTGCGAGAGCAGGCAGCTGGTCTGCCAGCATCGTAGGGTCAATGTACTAAGTAATAAATCACAAGATGGGGTATAGGCAGGGTCTGTTATAGACGACAAAATCAAACAAGGGAACAGGTTGAGCAGTTCCTTAAACATCTATCTGTACTATATAGACAGATAAATTGAGTTATGGGGGATTTGAGTCTGGGGGACATATGCTGGAGGTCTCATGCCACCACTACTAAAACATTCCTTGGAATGTCTAAAAATGATAGATGATAACTGTCTAACACAGAAAGTATTGCAATCAACTCACAGCTTCATTCTGACAGATACAGGTGAAATAAAATTTGGTGGTTGCCTAGATGCAAGGGATCCTAATGTAATATAATATAGTCTGACCAGTTATACACACATATACACTGTACACTCTTTAGAGAAGGGAGTATTCTTACTATACATTCATAGTGCCTAGACCAGTGGGACCCAGATCTCAGCTGGAGCCTAAAAGTGCTACTGTAATAATAATAATACAATTGATTTACACTAAATGAGGCTCTGGCCTGTATATGTAAGAGTTTTCATTACTGTCATTACATTATACATTACTAGTTCGATTGTAATATTAGTCCTAATATTATTCACAGGTTGTTGTCTAACGCAATAAAAATGTTTTCCTTTGCTTGAAAAAAACTTGGTTTTTCATATTTATTAATGGAAATGATAATGTTTACCCTAAACGTTATGTTATGTTTAATTAAGTGTGGCACATTTATAATGCAATTTGAGAAAAACATATTTAAAACAAGAGCATGCTTTCCATAAGATTTGAGATGAAGAGCTAAACTATAAGTCATTGGTAGATACATAGTTTCAAAAATGTAAATGATTGACAGATGGTGATGGCAGAAGATATCACAGATCTTAGAACTCCTCAGGGACTGTCAGACCTGTCTTGCTAAGCTTTTGCAGCAAGGGGCTAGTCAGTCATAGTGAGGCATCTGCTGACATTGAAATGGACTAAAAGATATTAGGAAAAATATCTCTGATGATCTCAAATATTACAGTATATTTGAAGAATGAGTGGAAATAGGGAAACAGCACTGACCCATGTCCAGGATATGATTGTAAATCTAAGTATATTGTTAATGTCACCAAAGCAATTACAATCCTGGAAAACTTAACACCTTCAGACACAACGTAGAGCACAACTCAAACTACTTGGCAAGTTTTATCATCTCACTGAAGAATGCAGAATGTCTGTTGTAGTTGCTATTGAAAAGTAAGAATATTGATGGATTACCTTGACCTCATCATAAACCACCAGTCAAAAGATGATGAATGGCTCTTTGTCTATTAATCAGGACAATATGAGGTATTAGTTTTCTCATGAGTATCAAATTAGAAAAGCTGTCAAACAGACTGACATGGATAACAGTTAGGTACTGTATTTCTAGTTATTTACTCAATGATAATGGAAGCATCAAAGACAAATTCCACAAATTTTTCAAGGGGCTATCTGAATTTCTTCTGGTGAGCTTAATTTATTATCAACAAATGAACAACCTATTGAAATAACAGAATGCAGAAATATGTCAAGCACACCCACAGTTGCAAAATAAAAAGGCTGACCCAGTGTACAGACTTACAGAATGGGAATATTTTATTGATATAGAGTATGGCTTCTCTGAGAGATCCAACTGTGCTGAGATGACAGATGTGAATTCCTGTATCAGCAAATAGGAAAGATTATGTTACTTTTTCATGCTATGAGATGTTCTCCCCTTCTTTCTCCAAACACACACACAAGGCCCAAAAATCCTCTCACATCAATTCTACACCACTGACTAGGGTAGAGTTGCTGTAATGTGACTGAGAGGAGAATTAGGCCCTGAATGTTATATTGACATTTGAATTTGCCACTTACTTGCTGGGAAAAAAGAATATTTGAGAGATACTGTCTGTCCTTTTACATGCATTTGTATCACCTACACTTTTTCTTTCTATATTCTAAATAAAAACACACCAATGAAGATTAATTTATAAAAATTATTACAGCACAGTGTAACTTGCTGATCTAAAACGTATTCCCTTCTTTGCAAATCCAGGGAAATGACCTGTAAAAAAATGCCTTCAAAGGCATAAAATGATGTATAAAAGCATCATAGCAATATAATTAAACACTTCATAGTTTACATCAAAGATTTAATAAAGAGCACTTTTGCCTGAACCTGTATTAGTATTGTTTGACTGGTAGCACTATTACTTTGAGAACAGCAAGTTGTACATTCGAGGTCCACACAAGGGGGCATATTCTGATCTCTGACACCTTGGTGAAAACCCACTGGTGTAACTGACAACAGAATTTGATCATTGGGTTTGTACTGATGCCCAGCACTGTCAGTGCAACGCAGTGCAAAATTGAGCTATGCTGAACTGTTAGAGATTGCATAAGATTTTATTTTTAATCCAAAACCCTGATGTACATCTCACAGTGTTTTTTCAAAAAGCTTGAAGGCAGGCATCTCTTCTTTCACTAAACAGACTCATAGGCTATATAGAAGCTACTGTGTGTTGAGTATGTAATGGTGTGTGACTCTGCCTACACTATATCTTGCTCAATGCTTTATATGTAGTTCCTTGTACTTAGGTACCCTTGAGTTTGAAATGTGCTAAATTAGCCCTTATTCTGTTTCAGATCTTGTTCTTTCCATTCTCAAGCTAGAATCTCAACCTTATACCATACTAGCTTATAACAGAATGTGAATAATCTTCACTGTTCTCCCAAAGAATGCTAAATGGAATGAGATCTGGTGAAATTCACTACATGAAAAACCTCAGATGTCAGGAAGCCATCATAACTGTGCCATGCCCATTTCTTTAACATTATGTAGGAGACAGCTTATTATAAATTTCAGTAATCAAAGTATGCAGAGGGGATCAGGGTGATTCACGAACTCAGTGGCTCGCACAGAGCGAAGGAATCCAGTTTTCCTCAACTGACCAACTGGGGCCAGACTAGTGAATGAAGCAGAGGATGAAGTCTGCTGATATCCGTAACCCTCATCCCATGGATCCTGCTCAGTTGTACAGTTATTCCCCTTCTTGCTCCATGCCAGCCATGCGAATACAGCAGGGCTGTATTCATGCAGGGGCTGGCCAGATGCCGTGTTAATCCTCCCCTCAGAGGGGGGAATTGCAGGATGTGAAGCGGAAACTGGTGCATTAGTTTAACATGTTCTGAAGGAGGCATGCTGTTTAATATGCTACTTACTCTCCTTTGTGCTGGGGTGTCAGCCCTTTTCCCCACACGCTTTTTCTGCATAACACATGTGCCACAGCAAATTTTTTGTGTACAGAAGAAATATGTCCAGAAAACAAGATGGTGTTTATTGCTTAATCTCCTTTTGTTCCTTCAAGGCCCCACCATAGCTTTCTATTGTTTTGCTCCACCCTGCGCTGTGGACTGGAAGCTGGTGGGGTGCAGCACACTCCCCATTTGTTTTCAGAATGCATCGGAGTATACAGACAAGACGATAATGTCTGCTGGGCTTACTGAGTGACCATAAACAGGCTTACATGCTGACTACTTGTACAGCCAAAAAGCTTGTTGTTTATTTACAGGCACTTCTCAAGAACAAACAGAGCTGAAGTGCTTGGTGATATTTATTCTGGCCCAATTCAGTTTTGTTGCTGTCAAACATCGCTGTAATACAATGCACAGATTCAGGGTGATTATTATTTTATTTCCTTCAAAGTCCCAGTACTGGTAGTATTGGACTAGTTCTACTCCTTACACCAAGAAGTAGTCAGGCTTGAGAATGGGTGACAGTGCAATACTGTGCTATTCACAATGTCCAGAGTTGCTTCCCACAGCCTGTGAGTTATGTTGAAAATACTGTCTCCAGGGGGTAAATGAAAACAAGGCCTCTGGGAAAACTCACCTCTGTTAGGTTATTTTCTCTGACTTTGCATAGACATGGCTCATATAGTAGACATGATTAGGCATTAGAAATGTCATAGACATAGAGCTGAGCTGGTCAAACTGTGCAAACTATTTTTGTGAAGCTTTGTTCAAATTTGGATCTGAATAGCCCTGCTCAATTATTTGTCTTTATTTTCAGCAAATATTCCACTCATCAGATTTCACTGGTCTAACTTGAATTTTATTGCTCCCTGAAAGTGAATGTCAATGATGTGTATGCACATATTTGCAAAAACTAAACATGACATTTGCATGCGTCAGCATACATTCCAGAAATACTCTGCAGCCACACAGTGAGAGAGCAGAAACAAACCCATGTGGCTTACCTTACCAACCACAGTTAATCAAGATAGCTTTTGGAGCAAGTATAATAAATTAGCAGTACAGCTCAAAATCAATAGAGATAGTTACAAAAATTCACAAAAAATCTTTGACACATCATTTTCAGTAACACAGATCTGAGGAAATTACAGTATGCTCATACTCCTTAAGGAATAAAAGAGGCTAAATTAATCAATTAAGTTATTCCTTACAAATGATTCACTCAATAGGGAGGATTCATTTATATAGAATGAACAGTCCACGTTAAAAATGACGGGATGTCAGCAGCCATTTTAAATATTCTTTGAGCTGCTGAAGAACTATTTAATAAAGAATTAGGGCTGTCGATTAATCGCAGTTAACTCACATGATTAACTCCAAAAAATGAAGTGCGATTAAAAAATTAATCACGATTATTTTCACTGTTAAACAATAGAATACAAATTGACATTTATTAAATATTTTGGACAATAATAGAATGCCATTTATTTAAATATTTTGGATGTTTTCTATATTTTCAAATATATTGATTTCTATTACAACACAGAATACAAAGTATACAGTGCTCACTTGATATTATTATTTTTATTACAAATATTTGCACTGTAAAAATGACAAAAGAAATAGTATTTTTTTCAATTCACCTCATACAAGTACTGTAGTGCAATCTCTTTATTATGAAAGTGTAACTTACAAATGTAGATTTTTTTTTGGTTACATAACTGCACTCAAAAACAAAACAATGTAAAACTTTAGACCCTACAAGTCCACTCAGTCCTACTTCTTGTTCAGCCAATCACTAAGACAAAGAAGTTTGTTTACATTTACAGGAGATACTGCTGACTGCTGCTTACTTTCAATGTCACCTGAAAATGAGCACAGGCGTTCGTATGACACTTTTGTAGCCAGCGTTGCAAGGTATTTATGTGCCAGATATGCTAAACATTCATATACCACTTCATGCTTCGGCCACTATTCCAAAGGACATGCTTCCATGCTGATGATGCTTGATAAAAAATAATGCGTTAATTAAATTTGTGACTGAACTCCTTTGGGGAGAATTGTATGTCTCCTGTTCTGTTTTACCCACATTCTGTCATATGTTTCATGTTATAGCAGTCTCAGATGATGACCCAGCATGTGTTCATTTTAAGGACACGTTCACAGCAGATTTGAGAAAACGCAAAGAAGGTACCAATGTGAGATTTCTAAGGATAGATACAGCACTCGACCCAAGGTTTAAGAATCTGAAGTGCCTTCCAAAATCTGAGAGGGATGAGGTATGGAGAATGCTTTCAGATGTTTTAAAAGAGCAACTCTCCAATGCGGAAACTACAGAATCTGACCCATCAAAAAAAAAAAGAAAATCAACCTTCTGCTGTTGATATCTGACTCAGATGATGAAAATGAACATGTGTCGGTCCGCTCTGCTTTGGATCATTATCGAGCAGAACCCATCATCAGCTTGGAAGCATGTCTCCTGGAATGGTGGTTGAAGCATTAAGGGACATATGAATCTTTGGCACATCTGGCACATAAATATCTTGTGATGCTGGCTACAACAGTACCAGGAGAATACCTGTTCTCGCTTTAAGGTGACATTGTAAACAAAAAGTGGGCAGCATTATCTCCTGCAAATTGTAACCAAACTTGTTTATCTGAGCGATTGTCTGAAGTAGGACTGACTAGACTTGTAGGTTTTAAAGTTGTACATTATTTTATTTTTGAATGCAGTTATTTTTTGTACATAATTCCACATTTGTAAATTCAACTTTCATTATAAAGAGATTGCACTACAGTACTTGTATTAGGTGAATTGAAATATACTATTTATTTTTTACAGTGCAAATATTTGTAATCCAAAATAAATATAAAGTGAGCACTGTACACTTTATATTGTGTATTATAATTGAAATCAATATATTTGAAAATGTAGAAAACATCAAAATATTTAAATAAATGGCATTCTATTATTGTTTAACAGTGTGATTAATTGCACAATTAATCGTGAATAATTTTTTTAATCATGCAATTAATCACAAATAATATTTTTAATCACTTGACAGCCCTGTAAAGAATTTGTTGCTGACCTGAGATGGTCTGTCATCTGCTTCTTTGAGAATTGTATAAGTTTCTAACTTAACAACCCCATGATTATTAGGCACAGACCAGAAGAGTTTGTAAGAATGGCGTCTTCATTCTGTACCTCATACCATCATAGGTACAGGAAATAAAAAAGTTCGGATTAGAATTGATTCCACATTTGCTTTCATGATATACTAACTATATCAATGTATTTAATGGAATGTAGCACAGGAATACATTGAATCAATACAAATTAGTGTGTCTAACTATCTAGTAGTATTTAATATTTTAAAAGGTTAAAAAAAGACTAAAAAATAAACCTTTAAAATACATCCAAATATATATATATACAAAACATAAAATCAAATATATACAAAACATAAAATCAAAGGGAAATTAATGGGGACCTGATGATAGTGCTATTCACTGAAAATTACTGATCTTCCACAGAAAGGGAATGTAGGAACATACAAATTCTCCACAGATTTTAATACAAGGCATTTTGCTTTATGTACTGACATGTGGTATTGACTAACATACATTACTTGACTTATGCCTCTTTATTCCATGTGGAACATGGTGCCTTTACCTCTGCCTTCCATCTTTGGAGCTGTCTTGCTGCAGTCTTTGCTTCTTCCCCAGTCATTTTAATAGCTTTTAGTTCTACTTCTGTTGTGCATTTCCAAGTTCTCCTTAGTCTACCTTGTTGCCTCTTGCCCTGGGGATTGCAGTTCAGTGTCAGTCTTACGTTATTCAGTTCTTTCCTCCATGTGTGTCCTAGCCATCTTCATTTTTGTTCCATAATTTCTTGTCCTATTAGTTTCTGTTTCGTCCTCCTCTAAAGCTCATCATTTGTGATTGTTTCTGGCCATCTGATGTTGAGGTTTTGTTTAAGGCAGCTTTTTTGTAAAAAACTTGGAATTTAGATAATAAGGTCTTGATAAGTCTCAAAGTTTCAGTGCCATAAAATAGACAGACTTTAAAATGGTGTTACATAATCAAAGCTTTGTATGGAGGCAAGGTTTCTGTTTCTCCAGACTGGCTTTACAGGCATGCCTGGCTTTCGCTATTCTGGTTTTAATGTCGTCGTCTGGTTATAATACACTTCTTTTGTTTTAACAATGTTGCCAAAGATATGTGAAGTGTCAGACTTCTTTTATGTCAATCCTGGGAAGTGTTATTGGTATTTCTTGTTGCATGTTGATGATTCTCGTGGTTTTCATTTTCTCAGCGTTCATTTTCAGCCCTACTAACTCTATATTGGTGTGATCATTTGTTCTAGCTGTTATATCTCAACGGGTATGAGACAGAAAGTTGATGTCATCTGCAAAGTTGAGCTTCAGTGTGGAAGTCTATTGTATACCCCTTGGTTGTTCTGTAGCCTTTCTCATTACCCAATCCATTATCAGGAAGAAGGTCATAGGTGACATAAGACATCCATGCCTGATGCCAGTAGTTACCTTAAATGGGTTTGTCAATTCACAATTATGTATTATTTGGCATATCATATTTTCATAGAACCTCTGAATAATAGTCACAAATTTCTGGGGGATTCCATAGTGGTGTAGCAACTTTCATAAGAATGTTCTATCCACTATATTAAAGGCTTTTTGGAAATCTATTAAATTCATGTAGAGCGGTGACTGCAGTTCAGTGATGAAGCATAGTGTTACTATATGCTCTATGCATAATTTTTCCTGTCTGAACTCTGCCTGTTCTTGTCAGAGCCTTGAAACTACTGCCTTCTTCAGTCTGCCAAGGTTAATGCGTGTCAGTATTTCACTTAGGATAGATAGCAATTGAATGCCCCTCCAGTTTTTTCACCGAATGAGGTCCCCTTTTTTGGCATTTTCCCACTAGTTTGGCATTTTTTCTTCTTCTCATATCTTTTGTAAGAGGCCTACCAAAATGTCTACTGTGTTCTTCAAGTTTGCCTTAAGGACCTCCATTGGGATATTGTCCAGATCTGGTGCCTTTACACTTTTTAACCGATTTACTGCCCTCTCTACTTCTGCTTTAGAGAGAGATCCTAATTTAACATCCAGATCTTCTCCTTCCTCTGTGTCTGGGAGGTTAACCATTGGCTTACCATTCAATAGTTGACTAAGATATTGCCTCCCTGTATTTAATTGTTCTGATGTCTTGATTTTCCTCATTATCTTGGACTGATCAGTTGGTGTTTATTCCTCTTCCTTACAACTGTCTAGTGATGTTGTGCAGTGTCTTCATGTCATTTTTTGCTACAGAATCTGCGCATCTGTTGCTGTTTTGTCTACAGAATCTTGTTTGTCTTCCCTGGCTCTCTCTTTTTGACCCCTTTGTTCTTTACGGCATATTCCTCTTGAGGTCGCTGTTTCTGTGTTCTTGGTCTTTCTTGATTTAATTTCAGTTTAATTGTACGTCTTTCTTCTATTTTATGACATGTATCCTCAGACAATCATTCGCTGTGGTGTTTCTTCCTGAATTCCAGCACTTCTTTGTAGGTTTTGCTGCACGTTTTTTTCCTTATGCATTCTATGGTTCCATCATCTTCATCTTTACCATCATACATTACTACCCACAGCTAAATGATTTACCCAGCTTCAGCTTGCTGAACTGCTCACTATTTGATAATTCTACTCTACCCTACAAAGAGTTTGTTGGTGTAGCTAAGATATAGTGAATATGTAGCTTACGAGTTCATTCATATCTTATATACCAATTCCTCAAATGAAAAAAGGTGTACTGTCTCCATCCCAAAAGACAATTTTGCAGCCATAACTGCATCTACCCTAGAGCTTTTGCCAGTATATCTGTTAGTTAAGGATGTGATTTTTTTCACATTGCTATCTGATGTATTTATGCTGACAAAACATAGGTGTGGACAAGGTCTGAGTCATGTACAAGGAAAATCCTGGTGCCTGTGAACAGACCAGGTAAATAGTTTCTAGAGGTGGGGACAGAAACTTTCTCCCAGGAAATGCACTAGCAATGGAGTCACTCAAAATCTGCAATAGCTCATAATTGCCACATCTCCCTTTCAGGTTGCTGGCTAGTGAATCCCCTGGTCACACCCGCATATCCACCCAGGAGCTGTCTTTCTCCTCCTCCTCCTTCTCCTCCTCAACTCACCTTCACGGTAAAACATATGGAGCAAGATCTGTATGAAACTGGAGGTTGTGGGTCCTTGTGTGCACTCTACATCCTGCCTAGTGTACTACTCCAGTTCAGTTGCACTTAGGGATGGTATGGATACATGGTGGCTAGAGACTGGAGGGGTGAAGGATTTGGGGCTATGTCTTCACTGCAAAGGTGGGTTTTTAGCTAGCTCAGTGTAAGATCCTGGTGAAGAGAAGGCTCTGTAGATTCTACCTGAATGTAGCTAGTTGAGATAAACCTGACCTGCACTAGCTACACTGAGGTAAAAATTACCTGTGCCTTCTCTCTAACAGGGTCTTACGCTGAGCTAGCTAACTCAAGATAGCTTTCTTGATATAAAAAAAACAACTTTTTTTGCCGTGAAGACATAGCATATGTGATCTTAGTGCTTGATCAGTTCTACTACACTGTTGCTGGAATAAAACCAAAGGTAGTGAGTGGTCTGTGGGTGGAGAAACTTCATTAAAAATTGGAAGACATAGGTTACTTACTTAATATTCTCGTGTTGTTTCAAGTTATTAGGATGATCCATCCTGCTATTTAGGCAGCTGACCTAACTATTCCACAGAGCTTACTAATAAGAGAGTTAAAATAACATTTTTGTGGGTGACATGCATGCACTTTAGAACATTATCGTTAGAGGTTTGCAGTACATATCCCGTAAACTTGAACAAATTTTATTTTGTTTGTTTAAAGTTTCAGCATTTTAAATATTGAAAATATTATTCCAAAAAAATTGCTAGCCAGATTTCTTTTGACAATTATATCAAGAGAAGCTAGATGGTGCCAAGTTTTAGTACGCTAATTCTCAATTGTGCTTTGCAAGCATTGGTTTTCTGACAACCATCTGTTTCTACCTAACTTTTTTCCTCCAAGTCAGCCCAAAGGAAATTAAAATATCAAAAGAAAATATTTCTGTAGGGAAAAGGAACCTCAGAATAAGGGCGGTGAAGTTGTAAACAGCTTTTGTATTAGAGTTTGTTTTAAGTTAATTTTTAAAACCTATTTAGGGCTTTTAATTTTTGCCATTTAATTTGCCAGTCAGTCAAATAAGTAAGCTCAGCATTCTGCTGGAATTTCCAAGTATTCCCTGGAACAAAAATGAAGTAATTGGGTAAAGTGCAATCTCCACACCCCAACTTCCATTCCTGGGTGGAAGGCTAAACTGAGCAATGCTGGCAGTTTAGCAGGGCTTGTAGAGGCAATGTTGCTAAACCTGTGGCTGCAGGGGGCTTCTAAGTTCTGAGGGCGTCACCCAATCAAGGACAATGCTAGTGTGATGTTTACTTCTTATGCTCCAGTGCCACAGTATGTGGCGTGTGAGCTGTTCCATGCTGGCTGAGAGCTAGGTAGTAACAATTTGGGCCGTCTGGATTATTGGAATGTCTCCCCCTTTATTGCGTCTCTCACTGGGATACATCACAAGTTCCTTCCTCGTCCTGTTTAATAAGAAACTTAGAATCATAGAAATGTAGGGCTGGAATGGACCTCAAGAAATCATCTAGTCCATCCCAGTGTCCTGAGGCAGGACTAAGTATCCCTACTCCATCCCTGACATGTATTTCACCATCCTGTTCTTACAAACGTCTTGTAAAGGAGATTCTACAACCTCCCTAGATAACCAGGTTCAGTAATTAACAATCCTGTAATTAGAAAGGTTTTTTGCTAATATTGAACCTAGGCCTGCCTTGTCGCAGATTAAGCCAATTACTTCTTGCACTGCCCTTGGTGGATATGGAGAACAATTGATAACCATCCTCTATTGTTTCATGATCTCTGTGTGTATATAAAGTCTGCTGCAGTCTCCACGGTATACATCTGATGAAGTGAGCTGTAGCTCACGAAAGCTCATGCTCAAATAAATTGGTTAGTCTCTAAGGTGCTACAAGTACTCCTTTTCTTTTTGCGAATACAGACTAACATGGCTGTTACTCTGAAACCCATCCTCTTTATAACTTTCACCCATACTTCTCTTAACTCCCTCCAGATACTATCTTGGGATTCACAACCTCTTTCCTATGGGATTTATCTACCCACCTGGCCTATACATTTGGGAAGGTGAAGGTAGGGGAACAAAGCCCCACACTGAGCCTAGGAGAGGAGGAACCAGTTACATAGATTTGCAGGAGCCCCAGATAAGTCTGAAGTATACCTGCAGTTTAATGGGATACCAGCAGAAGTCAGGAAGTGACACAAGAAAAGTGTGCCTGTCGTGCGGAGGGTTTGAGCATCAGTCAATAGCTCTGAGTAAGGTTTTCCTTCCCTCAATTTACAAAGGTGTATTAGTTTAAAACTGCTTTCAAAAGACCCTAAAATGTAAAAGTATGAAACCCTGTTTCTGTCAATGTTCTGTGGATAGCCAGAAAGATTGTGCACTAAGATTGGAATTTGAGTCTGTAATGCACTGACTCCTAACTTCCACTGGGTGGAAGATAACCTTCCATTTAAGTTAGAGGCTATTATGTTTCCCTGTTCAGGTCATGGTTTATGACTTCCTTGTTGTAATATTTCATATATTTCATATATGGAAATATATGGTATTTCAGATCCATAAGGAACTATTTATAAAAACATATATTGCCAGAGGCAAACCCTTTAGATAATATGATACATACTTTGTTGTTTGTTTGCTTGTTTTATCTGTTTTTAGGGCTGTCAATTAATGGCAATTAATTCATGCGATTAACTCAAAAATTAATAGTGATTAAAAAAATTAATCATGATTTATTGCACTGTTAAACAATAGAATACCAAATATTTATTAAATATTTTGGATTTTTTTCTACATTTTTAAGTATACTGATTTTTATTACAACACAGAATACAAAGTGTACAATGCTCACTTTATATTATTATTTTTGATTACAAATATTTGCACTGTAAATATGATCAACAAAAGAAATAGTATTTTTCAATTCACCTCATACAAGTGGTGTAGTGCAATCTCTTTATTGTGAAAGTGTTACTTACAAATGTAGATTTTTTTTTGTTACATAACTGCATTCAAAAACAAAACAATGTAAAATTTTAGACCCTACAAGTCCACTCAGTCCTACTTCTTGTTCAGCCAATCACTAAGACAGACAAGTTTGTTTACATTTACAGGAGATACTGCTGCCTGCTTCATATTTACAGTGTCACTTGAAAGTGAGAACAGGCGTTCACATGGCACTTTTGTAGGTGGCGTTGCAAGATATTCATGTGCCAGATATGCTAAACATTTGTATGCCTCTTCATGCTTCGGCTACCATTCCAGAGGACATGCTTCCATGCTGGGGATACCTGTTAAAAAAAAAAGCATTAATTAAATTTGTGACTGAACTCCTGGGGGGAGAATTGTATGTCTCCTGTTCTGTTTTACCCGCATTCTGCCATATATTTCATGTTATAGCCGTCTTGTATGATGACCCAGCACATGTTAGTTTTAAGAACACTTTCACAGCAGATTTGACAAAACACAAAATAGGTACTGTCAAGGTTCCTTCCCCACTCTGAACTCTAGGGTACAGATGTGGGGACCTGCATGAAAACCTCCTAAGCTTACTTTTATCAGCTTAGGTTAAAACTTCCCCAAGGTACAAATTAATTTTACCCTTTGCCCTTGGATTTCCACTGCCACCACCAAACTTTATCTGGGTTCCTGAAAAAATTGAGTTTGGACACGTCTTTCCCCCCAAAATCCTCCCGCCCCTTGCACCCCACTTCTTGGGGAAGGTTTGGTAAAAATCCTCACCAATTTGCATAGGTGACCACAGACCCAAACCCTTGGATCTTAGAACAATGAAAAAGCATTCAGTTTCCTTACAAGAAAACTTTTAGTAGAAGTAAAAAAAAATCATCTCTGTAAAATCAGGATGGTGAATACCTTACAGGGTAATTAGATTAAAAACATAGAGAATCCCTCTAGGCAAAACCTTAAGTTACAAAAAAAGACACACAGACAGGAATATTCATTCTATTCAACACAGGTATTTTCTCAGCCATTTAAAGAAATCATAATCTAACATATACCTAGCTAGATTACTTACTAAGTTCTAAGACTCCATTCCTGTTCTGTCTCCGGCAAAAGCATCATACAGACAGACACAGACCCTTTGTTTTTCTCCCTCCTCCCAGCTTTTGAAAGTATCTTGTCTCCTCACTGGTCCTCATTGGAGCTCCAAGCGGTTCTCAAACTGCTACATTGGTCTCTCTGGGAGTTCAGAATAGTTACTGTGCATATCTTTGTCTTTTTTTCCCCCCATGTTAATAGTAAACTAAAACCATTTACACACAGCACCCAGGTGGCATTTTCAACCGATCACAGCTAGTCCAATAGGCATGAACTATATTGGTTACAATCTACAGGAAGCAATGATTGAAATGCTGTATCTTGCCACAGGGAACCAAATCCTAAGACCCTTACTCGGATTTCCTCAGCCAAAGTACCATTGATATCTGGATCAGCTCCTGAAGGCTGTAAACAACTACAACTCCTGTTAGAGTCAGTAGAAGCCTCAGGATTTGGCTTATTAACATAAGAAGTCAGGAACTCCAGGTTTGGCCAGGGAGTCTATATGAGTTATGACAATTGTGCATACACCATACATTATGAATGGCAGTTTCAGATTAGGAATGCCTGATTCCATGCATTGTAAATAGGGATGGGTCTTAACTGGACCCTTGGTTCAACCCTCACTCCCATGAACTCTGTATGTATTTGGTTTGAAATTTGGAGCTGCCCAGCCTGGCTCAGGCCCATTGCTAAGTATAAATAAGGACTATGTTAAGCAGGGTGACATTCACTCCTGAGGTATGATTTTATCACAACTGCTGTCAACCACTGAAATAATGTTGTGACAGACAGAATCACTGTCATTTGTACCAAAGCATAATCCTCCCTCCCCCCCACCCCTGCTCAAGCAAGGTGCCCTATGCCCCAACTCCAATGAAAAGCTAATCAGAAATAAATTATTTCCTATGTAATATTAAAAGACTTTTGTAGTGGCTAGAAAATTATTATTTGAGTAAAATTAATTCAGTTGGCACCAACAGAATAATTTAGCTTGGGTATATTGAGTATAGGCAATTACGATAAAGGTATAATCCATCCCAGCTTAGGCACTCAGTGTTGATTAGGATGGTATAGACGTTTAGATAGATTAGCTAGTCAGTCAGTCAGTCATCACTTATATCAGTTAAACTAGCTTTTCTATTATTAAAAAAGATGTTAACCCCCAAACTGTTATCTAGCCCTGATTTGTAAGTGTAAGTGATTTGAATTTAGTATTTGGCCAGTTCCTGTTCAAAGATACTTCATCTGTTTAGAGACAGGAAGTTCACTAGGATGGTCCGTTCCAGACACCAACATCCTACAACATTGTTTATTTAGTGTCTGTGACTATAACAAGGACATTCTGGAAACTATGAGCCACATTCAGAGAAGAGCATGGGCATAAGGAAGTCTAAGAAAGCCTGGAAGTCTAAACTGGTGCAACGTAAACTTTCCTCCAGTCCCTTTTGCACCTATGTTGTACCAGCTCAGGTAGACAAATATGTTGAACTCAGTGACGTCTTCAGACTCACAGGGCCAAATTCACAAGTGTTGCCTAAAACAGATCCTCTTATACTCTGTTAGCCTTCACTAGAGCTACATCCAACACTGCTGATCATTGAGAGCCCAAGTTGGTGTACCCTCATATGATGAATAACGAGTAGTGATAAGAAGGTGCAAGTTAAAGTAACAGAGTTCGTTAGTATAAAGGGATATATATCTTACAAAAGACCTCAGAATTTGGCTTCTTTTTTTATGCACTCTAGGATAGCCTCTGTAGTGGGTTTATATTGTTGTAGAGCAATTGTTGCAGCAGAGTCTTCAGCTGTAGGTTATTCCTAACTCTTACACTGTCCTGCAACAGGAAAAGAATTTCTGTCACTCCAGAGCTCACACCTGCAGAAAATAGGACCTACCGGAGAAATATTTCAGGTTTTACATCTGCATGAATCCATGAAAATAAAGAGAAAATAAGCTGAAACGGTGAGCTGTTCATGTCTGGATAGCCCACCAGCAATCTATTAAATAGTGATATCATCTGTTTAGCATTACCAGAAAAAATGTCACAGCAGAATACATTATATATAGTAAACACAAGCTACAAATTGTTTACTACCAGAAAATGCAGATCATCTGTCATTTTTAAAGATTACCCTGTGCAAATTTACTTATACCTACTACACAGATGTGTGTAAAAGTATAGCTTCAGATGAATCTGGGAATGACTGAAATAATGTATCCTTTTTGAAGAACAATATTGTATCAACAGTGTCATAAACACTAAAACCTCCACTGCTAATATGCACTTATGTCAGGTAGCAGGCTGACTCAGCTGGCCCTGAACGCTTGTTAAATCTATTTTTCCTATAAATCCCCAGTGGTACATTAATGCTTACTGCTGGGTAATAGCTAGAGTAACATGTTTCTAAGACAACTGGGTTTTGATTTACTAGCTCGCAGGACAGAAGAACAAAAGATACCTAGATATAATCACTGATATGTCAAAACACAAAGGCAGCTTCCATAGTTTCTATTGATTTTACAAGACAAGCTTTTTATTTCATAATATCTAGCTCTTTTATAGCACTTTTCATTCATAGATCTCAAAGTCCTTTACAAAGGTGTATCAGTATTATCTCCTTTTTACAGGAGGGGAAGGTGTGGCACAAAGAGGTAACATGACTCACCCAAAGTTATGATCAGGAATAAAACCGAGGTCTTCTGAGTCCCAGGCCAGTGCTTGCACCACTCAGCCACGATGCCTGTGTTATAAAAGCACATGTACATGTCCCAAATCTTCAGAAGTGATTGTGCATCGTCTGAAATGTCTGAATTGTGTGCACAAATCCAAAATTGCACCTGTGCAAGTTGGGTGCTCCCAAAAGTGTGTTCATCACACACACTTTGCTTATTAGGAATTTAGCATGAAAATAAAAGAAATTTTAGAAGTTATAAATCTTTCTTAAAATGAAAGAAAGCCAAACCTAGGTCTTATTTCCCTTTTTTTTAAGGTTCAATGAAACCCCCAGATTCCCTGAGTTCTTTAATCAATAGTAGAGACTTAGGGCTTGATTCACTCCCATGGATCGGCGTGGAGGGGGAAGGAAGTAATTGGCACCCCATTATGTCCAACCACAGATTCATTCTCCACGGTAGCATTGGTGGTGGTAATGTCTGTGCTCTGTTCTAAAAGAGAGCAGTGCTAAAATTTGGCTGAGGCTTTAAAGAAGCCCTGCAGAAGAAGTTGTCTGGAAGGTGTGTTGAATCAACGTGTTTCCTGGGTAACCCAGCTGGGCGCAGTGCCATACACTGGCAATGTTAGAAGTGATGATGAGTTGATGTGAAGGTACATGAGAGGTGGGAATAGAAGAAAAGTTCAAGGCAAAGGCTAATGGCAAGGTTATGGACAGTGGAGGAAACTGGAAGTCTCAGGTGAGAAAAGAGATAGAGAAGATCATTTGTAAAAGAAAATGTTCTCAAGAAAAGCCCTTCTGATTCGGAGACTTTCAACGAAGGAAGCAAAGATGAAGTTTCCAGTTTACTTAATCAAGGTAGGCAGAGAGGGACAACAAGCAGTCATTAAAACATTGTTGAAAGATATCTATTGTCTTTGGCATAAAAGTGGTAACTTAAATGCAGCAGCAGGATGACCAAGACGAAGAAACTATAAAAGACAGAACAGAAGTTTGAGAAAAGAGCTCTGAGGAAGTCCCTGAAATAACTAGTGGCCAGAGCCTCTGCTGGGGCAAATCAGCTTTGCTTCTTTGGATCCTGAGTCATATTGACTGAAATATATGTGTGAGCACAATATTTACACAAGTACACTTGCACACATGCATAAACATGCACACACAAATGCAGATATAAACAAATTTGTTCTTTAAAACAAACAAACCCTAAGTTTCAGTCTCCCTAACACTCAAGGTTGCAATTCCATATTTTGGTATCTCTCATAAAATGTTATTGCCATGTATTGCATTTTACACAAAACAAACTACCAATACATAACAATAATAAAAAAAGTGATGGAGAACACTTCATCATCTATAAAATGAAATAAATTACTCCTATTCTTCATATCAGAAAATAAACTAGGGGAGAGAATACTAATAGCATTCACTGTCCCATTACAAGGCCACAAAGACAACTGCTTGATAGGAAAAGTCACTCACTGAAACATACCAGATGCAGGGAACCTTTTAAATTGGAATTACGTTTCTAAAGCACTCAAATATGAAACCTTTGTCAGTGTTCCTATGAAAAAACCTAACCTCCATTACAAACACTACACTGTTCTCCATAGAAAAGCAAAAGCATGAAAAGATGAATAAGAGTATCACTAATCAGTGTGAAAGTGTTAATTTTAATTGAATTATGGCAAACTTTAAATTGAACAGATAAATCATAATCCTGTAATGCTTTAATTTTCTTTCTAATATTTTTTTCTAATATTCTCAAGTACGATGTTACTTACACTGTTTAATCAATTTCATGTTAAATTTGCAAAACTGTATGATATTGTTTTGTTGTTTTAGACAAATAAATGGATTATAATTTCAACACCCTGGCTCAGTGAACCACAGCTATGTGTTGTAAAGAAAAGAAAGACAGTTGGCTTAGTTGATTATAAACATGTGAATCTGATCTACTGTCTGTGTGACCATTTGATTTAAAACCTCTTATGTGTTTGTGTAATTTCTCTATTGTTCTTATATTTAAATATTGTTAACCTTGCTGAAGAGGTAGCTTGGTCAGATCCAAGGGACTAATTAAGTAGACAGTGAACGATTCATCTCTAACCCTCTTGTCTGTATGAAAGTCTATTTTGTCCTTAGTAGCTGGATTCTGGTTATATATTATTGTAGCTCTTCATTTACATCTCCTCTCCTCTTTAGCCTGGTGAGTCTGTGTTCTTCTGCAGTCAATTCACAAATGACTTCTGAGCCTGCAAAGTCCTTTTAAAAATAAATGAACCGCTCCACACTCCAACAGATGTTTCTTCTTTTTTAGATAAAGGCTTATGTTATGACTTGTTCTTCTGCCTCCTCCTGAGCAAGTATAAACACAGTCAAAATCCAGAAAACTCATGGCTTGATCCCACATCCATGGGGAAAAAATCATTAAACTTGAGCTGCTGTCTTCTCAAACAGAGAGTTTAACCAACCAAAACTTTAATTCAGTCAGCTGACATACCAGCAAAAAAAATTATTCATACCAGGATAAATTTTTGTTCATGTTTGATAACAATTAACTGTGTTTAATATCATTTTTTACTATAGCTATTCAAATTTTAAATATCTCTTTTTTATTAAAACTGTTGGCATAATATTAGACATTTCCTAGATAGACAGACATGTACAACACAAAAAGAAAACAGAAAGTGAGAGCTGATGGAGGACTAAATTCAAACCCTTTATCCAGGAAAGAATTTGAAGAATTCAAGAATGATCTTTGTTTTGTTATGGGAGACGTTAATTGCAATCTTAATTGTTTGTGGCTAACTGCTTCCAAAGAATCTAACGTTAAAAACACATTTGTAATGTGGAAAAAATGGAAGATCTGCATAGGGAATTTTACCTAGGCCCTATAGTCATTGCCATTAAACAGCCAATATGTATTCACAATTGCATAACATAGTATGGGAGTTACTGCAGTGTTTGCTATACGGAATAACTATGGCCTGTGGAGTTGGGGGATGGGGGTGTGAGGGTGGGTTCCTGAGGAGCCTCATTGTTTTCAATGGAGATCCATTTGCATGCTGGGATGTACCTGCATACAGGCAATTGCAGGGCTGGGCCTAAGGTGTATCAGAAAGAAACCTCTGCATGGTAAATGACTACAAGTTGACCATTGTAATATTGATAATATTGCCTTCATTATGGACGAGCAGATCATTGGGACAAAGATATTTTTTTAAAAAGGAAATAAAAACATATGGATACTGATAAATGTTAAGGGTTGACTGTAAATGAATTATAAATGGAGAACTTATATTTCAAATAATTTTATCCCTTCTCAGCAATCCACTGATATTGCTAACCACAAAAGATAGCACCAGAATACTTGTAATACAACCTCTTAAACTTTATTTAGGAGGGGAAAGGGTACACTCAGTAGAAATATATTTTATAGAACTCTTTGGGTATATTGATTTCAAATTGTAAAATCTCATTCTTTCATAGGCTATATAAAAAGTGTATGAAGCGACTTAAAATCACAGAAATTCATGTTAGAGTAAATTGTGTGTTCTCAATTAGTCATGTTATCAAGCACTACACTCAAGAGGGCAGTGTGGCCCAATGAACACTAGCATGGAACTCAGGAGCTCTGGATTCTGTTCCCACCTTTGCTACTGCATGATCTTGAGCAAATTACATCAACTGTCTGGACCTGTTACTCCTACTATATGTCTGTCATATCTGTTTAGACTAGATGCTTTTCGGGGTGGGTATTGTTTTTTACTGTATGCTTATATAATGCCTAGCACAATGGGGTCCTGATCTCAGCTGCGGCTTCTGCATGCTGTTGTGATACAAACTAGTAATTGCAAGTTTGAGTTACTTATGGCAGATTCAGGGCCTTCTTATCTGTTTGGAAAATGCCCATCACACTAAGAGTACGTACTACTGGAAATAAGTGCCTAGCACACCAGAGCTGGGTGTTGCCAGACATATTATACTAATAATTAATATAAGGCAGTGGTTTTCAACCTTTTTTCATTTTCAGACCCCTTAAAAAATTTGAAATGGAGATGCAAACCCCTTTGGAAATCTTAGACATAGTCTGTGGACTCCCAGGGGCCTGCGGACCACAGGTTGGAAACCTCTGATATAAGGAATGATATAAGGCAGTATGAGAAATAGTCTGAAGGAAGCCCATTCTTCTGCATGAAGAGAATCACTCCTCTCATACGATTCCTTCTCTGCAACCTTGTAAGATACAAAGGTTACAAATATATTGCTTGAGAAAGAGTTTTCTCAATGCTAATGGATAGAAAGTCCACTCCACTTCTATGAATCATATAAATCAGACTGTGGACTCTTGCTTGGGATGCTTAACAGAAATCCAAAGAGTTGGCAAAATTATTTCCTACACTTTCCATGGGCTTGTAGAAAAAGATTTTAACAAAATAAACATTCATCCTGCCCAGTTTTCTGGTTTTATTCCAGTATCTCCCAGTTATAGTGTCTTTAAGAAAACATTTGTTTTTTAATTGATAGATTCCCCAGTCATTGTTTCTGGAGAAGACCCTGAATGCTGATTAAATTAAAAACTATTAATATTAAAACAAATAAATGTGGCTTAGCACTTCCAGATTTATAGCTTCATTATTGTCCTACATTACCGTCAGTTGGTGCAGTCAAGAGGACATATGGGGTAGCTTTGATCCATATCAAAATAAGCTTGGTGCTCCATTCTCCATAAATGCTTCAACTGTTAAAATCTAGAGTTGTGCCAGGAATGTCTGAATAACAGTCCTTGGGTGTCATGTAGCCTAACGATGCGGGGGAGGTTAACACACTGAATTTGGAGGCGCTCAGCTGTACTATGCCTGAGATAATGGACAAGCATGTGCTTATCTCTTGATCTTGGTAACAAAGAATCAGGTTGAGAGAGTTTCCCTATTCAGTATTAGTTCATCTGCTAGTTGCAGAAAAGGATTTTAAATCTTCTGAAGGAGCTAAAGCATGAATTTAAGCTATTGAAACAGGATTTTTATATTCCTATACAGATAAGGCAGTCTTTGTAGGCAGAGGCACACACTACTCTGGACTCTACAGACCATTATTCCCAGTACAGATATGTATTAACAGATTTACAGAAAAGCAAAACTTGGAAGAAACAAAGAGGTTGAATTAAATCTATCTCCTTAGATTTATTATGCCATGCCACAGATGAAAATAGGACAATATGGTACAACCAGATATACACAGAGAAAGTTGATTTATACCCCAGATGTGCAAGCAGCAAGCATATAAGTAATGGCACTCATTCACAATGGCTGGGGAATCTTTGGTAAGGTGACGTCCCAGAATGCAAACAAATGAAATAAAATATAAATCTCATGACTAGTCATTTGAATTCTTTTAATAAATTTGCTTTGGCTATGTTCACATTCCATTTTTGCTGGTAAACACTAGATCAGTTGAGTTGTGCTGACAAAAAAATGTTCATGAGAAGTAAATTTCAAATTCATGTGCATGAGGATTTGCAAAAACTGAAATTATAGAAGAATCATAGAAGATTAGGGTTGGAAGAGACCTCAGGAGGTCATCTAGTCCAACCCCCTGCTCAAAACAGGACCAACACCAACTAAATCATCCCAGCCAGGGCTTTGTCAAGCCGGACCTTAAAAACCTCTAAGGATGGAGAGTCCACCACTTCCCTAGGTAACTCTTTCCAGTGCTTCACCACCCTCCTAGTGAAATAGTTTTTCCTAATATCCAACCTAGACCTCTCCCAGTGCAACTTGAGACCATTGCTCCTTGTTCTGTCATCTGCCACCACTGAGAACAGCCTAGCTGCATCCTCTTTGAAAACCTTCTTCAGATAATTGAAGGCTGCTATCAAATCCCCCCCTCACTCTTCTCTTCTGGAGACTAAATAAGCTCAGTTCCCTCAGCTTCTCCTCATAAATCATGTGCCACAGCCTCTTAATTTCCGCTGCCCTCC
Source organism: Caretta caretta (assembly GCF_965140235.1). Lineage (NCBI taxonomy): Eukaryota > Metazoa > Chordata > Testudines > Cheloniidae > Caretta > Caretta caretta. Next base: position 86,521,453 of record NC_134213.1, read on the forward strand.
ACGGGACTATCTCCAGTTTGTCCACATCCTTTCTGTAGTGGGGCCCCCAAAACTGAACGCAATACTCCAGATGTGGCCTCACGAGTGCTGAATAGAGGGGAATAATCACTTCCCTCTATCTGCTGGCAATGCTCCTAGTAATGCAGCCCAATATGCCGTTAGGCTTCTTGGCAACAAGAGCACACTGTTGACTCTCATCCAGCTTGTCGTCCACTGTAATCCCCAGGTCCTTTTCTGCAGAACTGCTGCTTAGCCAGTCGGTCCCCAGCTCGTAGCAGTGCATGGGATTCTTCCCTCCTCAGTTCAGGACTCTGCACTTGTCCTTGTTGAACCTCATCAGATTTCTTTTAGCCCAATCCTCCAATTTGTCAAGGTCACTCTGGACCCTATCCCTACCCTCCAGCATCTCTACCTCTCTCCCCAGCTTAGTGTCATCCGCGAACTTGCTAAGGGTGCAATCCATCCCATCATCCAGATCACTAATGAAGATGTTGAACAAAACCGGCCCCAGGACCGACCTCTGGGGTATTCCGCTTGATACCAGCTGCCAACTAGACATCAAGCTGTTGATCACTACCCATTGAGCCTGATGATCTAGCCAGCTTTCTATCCACCTTATAGTCCATTCATGCAATCCATACTTCTTTAACTTGCTGGCAAGAATACTATGGGAGACCATATCAAAAACTTTGCTAAAGTCAAGGTATATCATGTTCACCTCTTTTTCCATATCCACAGTGCCAGGTATCTCGTCATAGAAGGCAATGAGGTTGGTCAGGCATGACTTGCCCTTGGTGAGTCCATTTGAACTTTTTCTGATCACCTTCCTCTCCTCCAAGTGCTTCAAAATGGATTCCCTGAGGACCTGCCCTATAATTTTTCCAGGGACTGAGGTAAGGCTGACTGGCCAACTCCCTCAGCACCCTCGGATGCATTGTATCCGGCCCCATGGGCTTGTGCATATCCCACTTTTCTAAATAGTCCTTAACCTGTTCTTTCACCACTGAGGGCTGCTTACCTCCTCCCCATACTGTGCTGCCCAGTGCAGCATTCTGGGAGCTGACCTTGTCTGTGAAGACGAAGGCAAAAAAAGCATTGAGTACTTCATTTTTTTCCACATCATCTGTCACTAGGTTGCCTCCCCCATTCAGTAAGGATCCCACATTTTCCCTGACCTTCTTCTTGTTGCTAACATACCTGTAGAAACCCTTCTTGTTTCTCTTCACATCCCTTGCTAGCTGCAACTCCAACTGTGCTTTGGCCTTCCTGATTACATCCCTGCATGCTCGAGCAATATTTTTATACTCCTCCCTACTCGTCTGTCCAAGTTTCCACTTCTTGTAAGCTTCCTTTTTGTGTTTAAGCTCACCAAAGATTTCTCTGTTAAGCCAAGTTGGTCGACTGCCATATTTGCTATTCTTTCTGCATGTCGGTATGGTTTGTTCCTGCACCCTCAATAAGGCTTCTTTAAAATACAGCCAGCTCTCCTGCACTCCTTTCTCCCTCATATTAGGCTCCCAGGGGATCCTGCCCATCAGTTCCCTGAGGAAGTCAAAGTCTGCTTTTCTGAATTCCAGGGTCCATATTCTGCTGCTCTCCTTTCTTCCTTTTGTCAGGATCCTGAACTCAACCCTCTCATAGTCACAGCTGCCTAGGTTGCTACCCACTTCTACTTCCCCTACCAATTCTTCCCTGTTTGTGAGCAGCAGGTCAAGAGGAGCACGTCCCCTAGTTGGTTCCTTCAGCACTTGCACTAGGAAGTTGTCCCCGGAAGTCTCCAAAAACTTCCTGGATTGTCTGTGCACTGCTGTATTGCTCTCCCAGCAGATGTCAGGGTGACTGAAGTCCACCAGGAGAACCAGGACCTGTGATCTGGAAACTTCTGTTAGTTTGTCCGAAAAAAAGAATTGTCTACCTAATCCTCCTGGTATGCTGATCTGTAGCAGATGCCCACCACGACATCACCCTTGTTGCTCTTACCCCTAAACTTAACCCAAAGACTCTTAACAGGCTTTTCTCCAGTTTCTTACTGGAGATCTGAGCAATCATACTGCTCTCTTACATACAGTGCAACGCCCCCACCTTTTCTCCCCCACCTGTCCTTCCTGAACAGTTTATGCCCATTCATGACATTGCTCCAGTCATGTGAATTACCCCACTAAGTCTCTGTTATTCCAATCACATCATAGTTCCTTGACTGTGCCAGGACTTCCAATTCTTCCTGCTTGTTTCCCAGGCTTCTTGCATTCATTTACAGGCACCTAAGATAACTAGCCGATTTCCCTACTTTCTCACTATGAATCAGGAGGCCTCCCCTGTTGCATCCTCCTCCTTCTGTTTCCCCCTCATATACCACTTCCTCACTTACCTCAGGGCTTAGGTCTCCATCCCCCGACAAACCTAGTTTAAAGCCCTCCTCACTAGATTAACAAGCCTGCCTGTGAAGATACTCTTCCCTCTCTTTGCTAGGTGGATCCCATCTCTTCTTAGCAATCCTTCTTCCTGGAGCAACATCCCATGGTCGAAGAATCCAAAGCCCTCTCTCCAACACCACCTGCGTAACCACACATTTACCTCTACAATTTGATCGGTCCCTACCTGGGCCTTTTCCTTCAACAGGGAGGAGGGATGAGAATTTAAGTGTTAGGTTGCACCTTGGTCTTCAGACCCGCCAACAGCAATTCCAGGCCCCAGGGCAGAACAGTCAATGGGCCGAGCTGCTGCTGGGTGTGCTGCTGGGTGTACTCTTCTGGCACATCCAGGGCTTCCCAACCCAGCTCTCTTCACCACTGCCAGTACCACCCTGGGCGTGCCCAGGAACCCTGCGGCCCACTCAGGCAATTAAAAGGGCCCAGGGCTCCTGGCTGCCACTGCTACCATGGCAACAGTGGTGGCCGGGGGCCACAGGGCCCTTTTAAATCACCCAGACCCCTCAGAAATTGCCCCCTTTGGCAGGCCTGTTGGTCTTATTTGGTCCCACAGTGGGGGAATAAATCACTCAACCCCTGCTAGTCAGAGTAAGTCCTAACTAGACCTTGGGTTCAGGTCTGATACGGAGTGCAGCTCCTGCTCTCCATGTGGTCCCAGTGCAACCAAGTGGGCAGGGAGTGGGAGTCAGGGCAGGGAGTGGGCAAAGCTTTCACTCTGCCCACTCCCCCCACACACACACACTTGCTGGCTAATGTAGCTGGTTAGACATGAGTGGGGAAAGCAAGCTGCACCATTTCAAAAGCTGCAATAGCTTACCATATACACACACATACATACACAGAAGGGCAAGAGTGGAGAGCAGGGAAGCAATTGTGATGTGGTTATTTCTTCACCTGGCTCTTTCTGGCTCAGCAAAGCTGCACACCACCCCTTACCTCACACAATCATGCTGAAAATATTTACGTTGTAGTGGGTCTCTTCAGCAGTGTGGAGTGAATGCAAAGGACATCAGACTGGCATAACATACATGGTTTATGCATATTAAAACCATGCTGACATCTAATATACAGTATCAGCCAACAACTGTACAACCTCTCCAAAGTTCATCTGGTGAAAGGGCTCTTCTACTTAGTTTACACAAATTATAAATTGAGGAGTGCGGGAAGCAGCTTGGATCTTCTCTATGGTATTTACCTCAGGTTTCATGGGGCAGATCCTCAGCTGGTGTCAATTGTCCTAACCCCATAGACTTTAATGGAGCTAGGGCTATCTACACCAAGAAATGAGATGACCCTCATCTCCGCAATTCCTTAGTTGGGATATCTTATTCAAGCTCAGGGTCCAATCCTGCAAACCTTTCCTCACAACCTTCCCTCTTTACTTCAGGGGGATTGTCAGCTCCTCTTCCCACATCACAGCTCATTATCAATTAAAAAAAGAGGTCAGCACTGCAAGATTAGCTTGCAATCTAATCAAATTCACTTTATCTTCATTTCTTTTTACTCTGTTCCTTCCTTTCCAGTGAAATCCTTGCTGATCTTAACCATGAAATCCTTGCTGATCTTAAATACAAAAAAAAAGCTTACAAGAAGTGGAAGACTGGACAAATGACTAGGGATGAGTATAAAAATATTGCTCAGGCATGCAGGAGTGAAATCAAGAAGGCCAAATCACACCTGGAGTTTCAGCTAGCAAGAGATGTTAAGAGTAACAAGAAGGGTTTCTTCAGGTATGTTAGCAACAAGAAGAAAGTCAAGGAAAGTGTGGGCCCCTTACTGAATGAGGGAGGCAACCTAGTGACAGAGGATGTGGAAAAAGCTAATGTACTCAATGCTTTTTTTGCCTCTGTCTTCACGAACAAGGTCAGCTCCCAGACTACTGCACTGGGCAGCACAGCATGGGGAGGAGGTGACCAGCCCTCTGTGGAGAAAAAAGTGGTTCGGGACTATTTAGAAAAGCTGGACATGCACAAGTCCACGGGGCCGGATGCATTGCATCCGAGAGTGCTAAAGGAGTTGGCGGATGTGATTGCAGAGCCATTGGCCATTATCTTTGAAAACTCATGGCGATCACGGGAAGTCCCGGACGACTGGAAAAAGGCTAACGTAGTGCCCATCTTTAAAAAAGAAAAGAAGGAGGATCCTGGGAACTACAGGCCAGTCAGCCTCACCTCAGTCCCTGGAAAAATCATGGGGCAGGTCCTCAAGGAATCAATTCTGAAGCACTTAGAGGACAGGAAAGTGATCAGGAACAGTCAGCATGGATTCACCAAGGGCAAGTCATTCCTGACTAATCTAATTGCCTTCTATGACGAGATAACTGGTTCTGTGGATGAAGGGAAAGCAGTGGACGTGTTGTTCCTTGACTTTAGCAAAGCTTTTGACACTGTCTCCCACAGTATTCTTGCCAGGAAGTTAAAGAAGTATGGGCTGGATGAATGGACTATAAGGTGGATAGAAAGCTGGCTAGATTGTCGGGCTCAACGGGTAGTGATCAATGGCTGCATGTCTAGTTGGCAGCCGGTATCAAGCGGAGTGCCCCAAGGGTCGGTCCTGGGGCCGGTTTTCTTCAATATCTTCATAAATGATCTGGAGGATGGTGTGGATTGCACCCTCAGCAAGTGTGCAGGTGACACTAAACTGGGAGAAGAGGTAGATACGCTGGAGGGTAGGGATAGGATACGGAGGGACCTAGACAAATTGGAGGATTGGGCCAAAAGAAATCTGATGAGGTTCAACAAGGACAAGTGCAAAGTCCTGCACTTAGGACGGAAGAATCCAATGCACTGCTACAGACTAGGGACCGAATGGCTCGGCAGCAGTTCTGCAGAAAAGGACCTAGGGGTTACAGTGGACGAGAAGCTGGATATGAATCAACAGTGTGCCCTTGTTGCCAAGAAGGTCAATGGCATTTTGGGATGTATAAGTAGGGGCATTGCCAGCAGATCGAGGGACGTGATCGTTCCCCTCTATTCGACACTGGTGAGGCCTCATCTGGAGTACTGTGTCCAGTTTTGGGCCCCACACTACAAAAAGGATGTGGAAAAATTGGAAAGAGTCCAGTGGATGGCAACAAAAATGATTAGGGGACTGGAATATATGAGTTATGAGGAGAGGATCAGGGAACTGGGGGTGTTTAGTCTACGGAAGAGAAGAATGAGGGGGGTTTTGATAGCTGCTTTCAACTACCTGAAAGGGGGTTCCAAAGAGGATGGCTCTTGACTGTTCTCAGTGGTAGCAGATGACAGAACGAGGAGTAAGGGTCTCAAGTTGCAGTGGAGGAGATTTAGGTTGGATATTAGGAAAAACTTTTTCACTAGGAGGATGGTGAAACACTGGAATGCGTTACCTAGGGAGATGGTGGAATCTCCTTCCTTAGAAGTTTTTAAAGTCAGGCTTGACAAAGCCCTGGCTGGAATGATTTAATTGGGGATCGGTCCTCCTGGGTCCCTTCCAACCCTGATATTCTATGATTCTATGATTCCATATTCCTTTCTTTCGTCTGCCTTCATTTTGTTGGGTTTTCTTGTTATAGATTGTAAGATTTGGGGGCCAGGGACTCCGTTTTTTTAAATAACTGTAAAGCACCACGCAAAACCTGTGGTACTATTTACATATTTATTCTTATTAATAACAATGCATTAATTAATGTCTGCTAATACAAGTTGTTAACTGCTGGTGGCAAGCTATCACATACTTAATGGGATCATTTTGTTTCCATACACCTATATTACTACTTTAAGAGGGGAGACAATTGTTTATATTATAGGCATATTTTTATACAAATACAAAATCAGTGTCTGATCGTGAGAAATATTTGGCTCCTCCTTCACTTCAGTGCGTACCCACATCTTCCTGGATCTGGCCCTTAAGCAGAAACTCTACCACTCAAGGTCCTTAAGAACTGATCAGTTGTAACAGAATCACTTATAAATTTGTCACCTCCAGATGAAGCAATGCAGAGGGGAATTGTTTATGGTGAGTGCAACAATTAAGTGTATGTGTGAGTATGATTTATAGTTTCTGTAATGGGATTGTAAATCTTACAATTGTGAATCTTTTCAATATTTGTAGGTGAACTTCTTATGTTGTAACTTTCTTTTTCCTAGCAGAAGGGAGTCATGCTGGCATGCTAAGGTGAAATGCTTTGAGGGAGGATGATAAAGATTAAGTTTAACCAGCCAGGATAGATATCTTTGTGTAAGGAGCTTCCCAAACTGGTTAATGAAGAAAGTGTGCCTGTTTTTATATAGCTAGGTTAACCAGCACAAATGACTCACTCTTTGATCACGAGTCATTTGAAGTGCAGAGACACTTGAAATGACCCAAAGTACCAACGTCACTTAAAATGGGAAAAGACCATGTTGGTCCCAGACCTGTGATCAACTTCACTGGGAACAAGATCAGGCCCATTATGTAATTAGTTGGCCAAATTCAGCCCTGGCTGGGAGCCTATGCTTGGTAATGAAGGAATTGTAAATAAGGATGGAACTTGGCTCAGTGCAGCAAGCTATAACTACAGGAGTGCTCCCTTGGCCATCTACTCCTGGTCTCTCAGTCCAGCTGAAGTCACTGAGAGCCCTGGCAATGAGCACCTCTGAAAATCAGGGTTTGTGGTTCTCAAGTTGGGCATCCCGAGGAGGCACTCCATATAAGTGTCCACTTATAAAGTTTTGACCTAAATGTATTTTCACTTGTCATCCAAGCACAAATTTAATAACTACTGAAGATATCAAAATATTTTCTTTTGACACAGTGCTAAAATAAACCATATCTCCTGTCCAATGCAGTACATTTAAAAACTAAAAAAATTCGACTCCATTTCAGTTCTTAATAGCTTCCCCAACTCTGTATGACATTCCTCAATCACAGCTGTATGCTAATGAACAAGCCTAAAAAAACATGCAGCTCTTCAGGAGAAAAAGCAGTAGAAGAGACAATTTGAGCTTCTCCTTTTTATGAAGACAAAGCAGGGTGTTCCTCTCTCAATTTGCTATGCCTATAAAAGAGGCACTAAATTCAAAGCAAAACATTTAAGACAGAGGCAGTCTCCTTGAGTACCTACGGGAGCAACTTTAAACCTCATCAGTGGGATGGCATTTATTTTACATTGACTGCGAGAACACATGCCAAGCTATATGCAATGTTGTTTGCTATTTGTTGAGTGGATGCCATTTCAGGAAAGAATACAGGAGAATTGATTTAATGTAAGCCTTTTCTACAGTGAATAAAAAAGCAAGAAAAAAAAGGGGGTGGCGGGACTGAATGACAAGACACCATGACAGTGAGGAGGAAGAATAGTAGGAAGAACAGATGGGTGAAGAGCTGGAAGACACAGCATTCCGTTCATATTTCTTTTTTGTTTCATAAGTGTTCCTCTTTTTCCCCATAGTATTTGTCACTAGGATTGTATGTACCCAGGCCCATATGTGTGGCTACTCTGAAAGTTTATGTGAATCCACAGAATTCTCATTTATATCTCAATGTAAGCACTGGGGAATGCAGATTTGGGAACTTTACCTGAATTGCTCACTTATTTATGCTGTATTTGCTATTTGCCTTGAAAATAGCAGCTCAGAAAAATAAAACAGAGTCTATGCGGTTACGGTAAATTCACTTTAGCAAGTAATTGTTTTGATATTGTGGAAAAAAAGACATTTAACCAAACTCTTTTGCTGTCCAGAGTAAGTGGCAACAGTCCTGAATATCTGCTATTGACAGTGAAAACAATCCAGAGTAACCCCATTGACTTCAATGGAATTGCGAAGTACTGATGCAATATCAGTGAGGGGAGAATTTGGCTCATCAACTGTATTTTCACAAACCATTTCAAAACCATTCACAGCAAACCTTCAAAATCCAATAAAGAGCAAACAAAACTAAGGTGCATGACTTAGAAAAATGCTGTTGTAAACAAATTGCGTTAAAAACCAAGAGATAAAGAAGGTAATTTATTCAACATGGGCTTGATCTAAACCTTATTGGAATGAGTTGGAGTCTTTCTATTGACTTAATGGACTTCAGACCCTAAAAAGAGGCGCACTCTGCAAATAAGCCCTTCCTCTTAATATGCATTAGTACTTTGTGGGTGATATCCCCTAAAATCTGGGCGAGAAATATTTCTGAGTAAATCTCAAATGTATTAGAGATTTTGTCAACAAAATGACTGGTTGGTTAATATAAAATATATCAGCTCTTTGTTTTACAGTCAAAGCTGGGTCTCAGAATTAGTGAGATACAATCAGATTTTTTTTGTTTTATTTATTTTTGCATGATACACTATGCTAGTAACAGAGTGTTGAACAACTTGCAGCTTTCTTATCAGCCTGCTTGGCAAACCTACAAGCAGGGCATTACATTAATCTAGTCTGGAGGCGAATAAGGAACGGACAAGCTTCTCAGTGTCAGTCATGGATAAGCACAGCCAAAAAACTGGCAAGAGAAGAAGGTGCAGTGGAGATGGAACATGTGTGTGTGTCAGACAGAGAGAGACTGAATTAATATGTATGTTAGCATTCTCCATTTACCTGCAAGCCTCGCCATTTTTCTGACTCAAAAATTGCCTGAGATTTGCATTTTTTCGTAAACAAATCATTCTCATTATTTTCAGTGGACATTTCTGCCATCTCAGTGGGGTTATTTTTACTAGCATATGTTCAAGAAGCTGAGAAAGACAGAAGAGGCAGTAAAGGGATGGGAGGAAGGAAAAAGAAGGTGGAGCAAGGGAAGCAGGCAAGAATCTTTCTTTAGCACAGGCACCTACTGATGAAAGATGGGAAAGAAGGAGATTAGGAAATGAGAAATTCTGGGCCTTCAGGCCATGATCCTTCAATATGGTGCATGCAAAAGAAACTCTGTTCCACCGTTCATTACTTTGCAGGATCAGGACCTATGTCTGACGCGTGATAAACTGCAACAAGCCAATCTGCTCACATTTGACAGACAGCATACTAAGTACAATAAAACAATTTTACCTGATGTTTGTTGGTATGGTATTTCAGCCTCACTGAGTGTCATCTATATTACTCCAAGCTAAAATATTGCAACATACCTTTACTTCCCTTTGACTCTCACGACAACGCCTCTCCTCTGCATTATTGTCTGTTTTCCACTTCCCGACATCCTTTCTGCCCCTTCCTCCCCACTCTGTGTGTGTGTGTGTGTGTGTGTGTTTTAGAGGGCATGCTTTACATACATAGGTTAGTCACATAACAGTAGACTCCTGCAAAAGCAATAAGAAAAAAAATTGGAAATCAGAGCACAACACTATTTATACAATGTCCCATTTTTAAGGTCAAACAGATTCTTCCAAACAAGGCAATAGAAAATATGAATTTTTAAAGTTTACAAAACACTGAAAGAGACCTAAAGTTGATCAAGATAAATTGCTCATATTGATAAAGGTTCAAAAACTATTGCAGCAGTACAGTAATCCAAAAATTAGGCAACTAATGAGAAATAGGGTGCTCAGGCAGAACTAATTTTATGCAAAGTATAATGAACACATGGAGTAAGTTATCAAGAAAGGTGATTGACGTGATTTTTGGGTTCAAGAGATACTTAGATATGTTTCTGGTGGTGGAGATTAAGAAATATAGTCAAAAACTCAGGAAATTGAGAAATAAACCGAACAAAGGTTAAGAATTTTTTTAAAATTCTATTCTGCTAATGCAAACATCAGTAAAGGTGCTCAACTGAGGCATCTGAAAGCTTCAAGGACAAGTTCAGGTTGAGTTTGCAGACTTTTGTTTTGAATTTAATCTCACTAATTATTTTAATAATTAAAAATGTTCTGCTAAAGCAGAAATACTGTCTTATAATTAGCTAATCATTTGCTCTGTTTATGTTTCCTGCCAACTAATGCATCTCTGTTGCTGTAATAAATTTAAAGCCAAACTCTTCAGGTGTCTCTGTTTCAGGGTGCCCAACTTGAGACATTTGGTGTTTCCTACAACTATTCATAACAGCCCAGTTCAGCAAAGGACTTAGCATGTACTTTTTACATTAAGAATGTGAGTTATCACTTTGAAGTCAATGTCACCCAATTAAAGTTAACCACATGCTCAAGTGCTTTGCTGGATTGGTTCCAAAAGAATCATAATTTTCATAGTCCTTTATTAAATATAAATCTAAAAAAAACTGGAAATAATCTGTTGAATGTAATAGCCATCCTATAACCGATATTGCTTAGATCTCTATTATTATTTGTTTTAGGATTATTGTTTGCCCTAATCCTCTTGGGTCCATTCCTAAGAGATGCAAGCCACCCAAAATGCACACCTGAGGAACAATACTTCTGTAGATACTAGTGTGTCACCTAAGCGCTGACACCAATAGGGCTTCATGCAGATGCAAGAGTCCAGTTGCATGTATCATCTTGTAAGCTCAGGAGCCTAGTCTCAGTCCTACAAACTGAACCACCCACATAGACCATTATTCCTGTACAGAGATGCACTGAGGGCCAAATTCCAGTCACTAAAAGCTCCTTTATTTGTATTTAATTGTTGATGGCCTGCTTGTATCTTGGGGGTGTGGAGAATTTCTCTTTATTCTATAACTCTTCACAGTAAATAACGTGCATTTGCACTGATTGAACAGGCTTTTTCATCGACATTAGTTGTAGAAGATATAGAAGTGCCCCATAACAAGTAGAGGTATTTGTCTTATCAAGAATGTCTGAGTCTCCTATGAATAAACAGCTAAATCAGCATAACATGCATAAGGGGTTCAAATGTATTAACCATTTCATTCATTTGTATAAACCCATTATACTGCAAAACCAAATGATGAAAAACATTACCAACATTACTCCCTGGCAGCACTTTGCAGTAGGAATAGGATGAAAAGTTTCAGACACAATGTGACTATCAATGTATTTATCAAAATAAAATCTTTTCTGAGACGTTTTTTAAAAAGAATAGGTTTTACAGGTTCTAATGAATGCCCCCTAATGGCCACATACTAGGATTGCTGTGATAGAGATCCACGACTCTGTGTCTCTGGACCCCTGGGCGTTTTCATGGAGTCCAGCCACTGCCCCAGTCTTGGGGGTTCCTTGGCACACTTTCAGGGTTAAGATTTGAGGTCTAGCACCCCATCCTGAGAGCTGGAACTCGCTGTCCAGCTGACTATCCCCTTTGGGTACAGCAGTGACCCTTCAGATTCCCCATACTTAAACACACCCCTGTCCCAGAACTCTACCCCAAAGGTGTGAAACTTCTGGTTTATGTTCCTGACTACTCCAGAGCATTCTTTGGGCTCAGGTCAGAGTCCCTTGGGTTGTCCAGAATCTTTCTGCTTCGATGCTTGGCTTGTAGGCTGCCACATGCTGGGTTTCTTCTCCCTCGTGTACTGGAGGAAAACACCTCATCAGCAGAACAGCTTTGTCCCTTTTAAAACCTTCAGCGCCCTATGTCAGGTGACACCCTTCACAGCTTCCTCAAAATAAGTGCAAACCTATGCCAGGGACCTCATTGCCAAGGTGAGCTCACCCCTGGTAAACCAGTTCTTCTAGAGTCTTTAGTCTAGAGTGAACAGATTTCCAAAGACTGGGTTGGCTTAAAGTCAGCTACCCTCTATTGCCTGCCCTGTATCTCTATGTGTTGGGACTTCAGCCCAATATAGAGACAAACACAATAGACAAGGCAACAAAAGCAGCACATTCCAAATGGTGGTTGCACAGACATAGAGTTCATAGTCTCACAGTGATTTCATAACTTGTACAGACAGATTGCCAAATTGTCACAATAATTGAAAATATTTTTTAAAAAATGTGATTTGTCTCTGCACTTCCCGGTTTCCTCCAGAAAAAGCAAGCACAAATTCCAAAATATCATTCATTATAAAATACTCTTTTGATGGTTCTGATGGTTCCTGACTGGTCTGCAAGTGAAATAGTCTAATCTAAAGGCACATCTAACCTGATTTCCAGAACAAACAGGTTAATTTAGGGTTTACCCATCACTTAGCCCTAACTTACCTAGAATGAATTAAAAATACTTCTGAAGAAGTGTGGGAAATAATTAGCATTTAAACTTAATACTAAGAAAACAAGACTTCATGATTTTGTTCTTAAATGTTGCTATTCTACTTGCATTTCTAGTATCTTCACCTTTCTTGCCCTGTAGGGGTCACAACTCATCACCCTTATCATTCCACATCACAGCTTTTCTGTAACATTCAGTCAGATCTGTTAAAAATGGATGTTCACTTGCAAAAATCTCTCTGAAAGTGTTTGTAAAAGAAAAGTTTCAGAGTAACAGCCGTGTTAGTCTGTATTCGCAAAAAGAAAAGGAGTACTTGTGGCACCTTAGAGACTAACCAATTTATTTGAGCATAAGCTGTCGTGAGCTACAGCTCACTTCATCGGATGCATACTGTGGAAACTGCAGAAGACATTATATACACAGAGACCATGAAACAATACCTCCTCCCACCCCACGCTCCTGCTGGTAATAGCTTATCTAAAGTGATCACTCTCCTTACAATGTGTATGATAATCAAGTTGGGCCATTTCCAGCACAAATCCAGGTTTTCTCACCCTCCGCCCTCTCCCCCCCCACACAGACAAACTCACTCTCCTGCTGGTAATAGCCCATCCAAAGTGACCACTCTCTTTACAATGTGTATGATAATCAAGGTGGGCCATTTCCAGCACAAATCCAGGTTTTCTCACCCCACCCCTTTCCAAAAACCACACACACACTCTCCTGCTGGTAATAGCTTATCCAAAGTGACCACTCTCCTTACAATGTGTATGAAAATCAAGATGGCCCACCTTGATTTTCATACACATTGTAAGGAGAGTGGTCACTTTGGATGTGCTATTACCAGCAGGAGAGTGAGTGGGGGGGGGGGGGCTGAGGGTGAGAAAACCTGGATTTGTGCTGGAAATGGCCCAACTTGATTATCATACACATTGTAAGGAGAGTGATCACTTTAGATAAGCTATTACCAGCAGGAGCGTTGGGTGGGAGGAGGTATTGTTTCATGGTCTCTGTGTATATAATGTCTTCTGCAGTTTCCACAGTGTGCATCCGATGAAGTGAGCTGTAGCTCATGAAAGCTTATGCTCAAATAAATTGGTTAGTCTCTAAGGTGCCACAAGTACTCCTTTTCTTTTTGTAAAAGAAAACACGGACTTCCACATGCAAAGCTGAACCAATTAAATTCCGGAGTGTCTCTTTCTTGTGTTTTATCACAAAAATTTCAGAAGGTCTTGGTTTTGTTCAGATGCAGAACAAAAACAAATGTTGAAATCTCAAAATTTTTCACAAAACTGAATTCTTGTTTTCTAGCCAGCTCTAAACATAAATGCCACATCAGGAATTTAGAAATATTGGCAAAAAATATCCAAATGCTGTTAGATTCGGATACTGTCTGATATCTGAGGGAAAATAATCCACGACTCTGGTTAGAATGTGCTTAGAATAGTGTGTACAGATTGAGGCACCTGAAAATAAGAATATATTGATAAATTGAAGGGTTTCACAGAATAACACAACAAATAATGAGGGACGATGAGAGATTAATTTCTGAGGATACATTAAAAGAGCTAAAGATATATAAAGTATCTAGCATGTATTGGACATGTGAACACCAAAGATGAAGAGAAATGATTGAGGCTGGATCAAGGGCAAATAACGAGAAGCAACGGGATTACATTAAGGAAGGAAAATTTTAGATGTAGTTTCTGGAAATTATTCCTGAGTGTCAGATTTATTTGATTGTGAAATAGTCCTGCAGGGCATTGAAGAAAACCACATAGTTACATTCTCCAAAGGATACACAGACCGTCTTTGTTTGGCTAGCTGTGCATTTTGGGCCAAATCTTATCTCCCTTAGTAAACCTTGAGTACAATGGATTTGTGAGATAACTGAGTGGGCGTGGAGGGATTCAGAATCCTCCTTCCAAATCAAAGGCAGGATGTGTAGCCCCTGTGCAACCTGGCTCTGACCACTACTTCAGCCCACTGAATATGGCAGCAGGTCTACGGACCTTGGCAGTCTGTGGTCCTATGCACTGTGTCCTTCACTTCTGTAGCTCACTCGTACCTTACATGTGCTCACACACACACACACACAAATAGAGAGAGAGGCTGCCTCAAGGCTTGTCTCCACAACTCAAGAGCCACAGAGTGTTTCTGCATGGCCTCCATGCTTCCCATTCTCTTCTGAGTCCCCACAGCACATTATTGCTGCATTTTGGCAGTTCCATGGCCATTGAGAGGGCCAAGATGTGGCCTTTAGTTTCAGCGGGAACTATTACCAGGTTTAGAGCTAGCCTTGTGTCTTTGTTCTCACCTATGGCATTATTTTTTCTATATTTCCCCATCACCACCATTAGATGCATGGGCCCTGTTCCTTAGCTGTGTCCTAGGAGTGCACAGTGGAACTTGGCAGGCGGGGGTATTAGCTCTTAGCCACAGCTGAGTTCCTCAAGTCCTGTACTGCATGTGCATTGAGCCCGTTATCTTGGTGTGAATTAAAGCAGCCTGAAAGCTGCACTAAATTATGTCAGCTCTAACTGCAGCTGGGAATCACAAGGGAAGACCTATCTATTTTCCCTTTCCCTGGCTATTACTCAACATCATTAAGAGGGAGAAGGGGTGGTGTAGGAGTCACTATGATGACTCTGCATCTCCAAAGGCCCCATACTCTATTGTCCGGCTATTCAGATTTAACCTAGCTTTACACTGGCAGTGCAAAGTAAAGCAGCCCCAGTGCAAGTGAGAATCTGGCCCATGAATTTTGTATATTATTATTTCAATTGCTGTATGAAAATCTTCAGCTCCTCATTTTACTATGCTAAAAATAAATGCTGAGTAGTTATTTTAATTATAAAGTAAATATAACAAATTGTCATAATTATAATGAATGCAGGAAAAGCCATGAGAACTTGGGGAGGTATGAAATTAATGGAAGACCCTAGTTGGAGGTTATTAAGACTCTCTTCTCATACATACCCACCCACATGCTGTGGGCCTGATTCTTCAAGTCAATTTACACTGAGGTGAATCAGGAGTAACTTCATTGAGGACAAAGGTATAAAACTGGTGTTAGTGAGAAGAGAATCAGGCCTGTACCTGTATGTTATTCTCTCTAGTATCAGATACCAAACACAAAACATGTGATGAGTAATTCATTGTTGGAGGGCTTCAGTGATATCCCTGCTTTGTGCAGACTAATGTGCCCTTACTGAGCAGCAAACAGATCTTTACTGGACATAGCTGTCACATCTTGACAGTTAAGTTTGTTTCTTTGATTTAACTATACAACTCTCCAGTTCTTCTTTCATCAGGGACCTTCAGTGCCAGTACTTAAAAATGAAAAATATTTCCTTAGCAAATCTGCTGTTCTCTTGCACTCTTAAGGAAAAATCTTGCTAGAATGTTCAGCTTTACATAGGTTGCTTTGACTTTTTCCCCGGATTCATGGAGGAAAACCAGGGGCAGATAGACAGAAAGATGCAGGTAGCCAGTACTTCACTACCGACCTATCTATGATATTTCTGCAGCACCCATCACTGCAGTATCTGAGCCCTTCTACTCTCAGGTACTGCAAAATGTTTATCTTCTGGAAGATTCTTCATAACCAGCATATTGCCTACAAAAACTGAGGTTAGATTCTGATTCAAGGATCTGAATTTATAATATAAGCCACTCTGTAAACAAGGCTAGTTAGAATGAAATAAATTATTCCACCCTTCATCCTAACATGCTGATTTGCAAGAAGAATGTTTGATAAGGAAACTGCAATTTACCTACTGTGATAAACTCCCAATGAAATGTTAGACAAAATTCTAAATTCCATATCATGGCTAATATACCACAGTCACTCTGTAGCTTAAAAGTTGGCTCTGAAAGACAAAGAGCAGCAAAGGGAGGAAGCGAAAGAGTATGGGCATGGATGTCAGGAGAAAACAATTCTAAATAATGAGGAGGAATGCATCCAGATACAGAAAGACTTAGGACATTTATTACTAATATATAACAAAGACAGTCCAACATAGATAAATGACAGCTTTGATGAGCCTTTATTGCAAAATTCTTTTTGCCTCATTACATATGAAGAATAAAAGAAGAGTACCAGAGTCAAAAGACAAATCTGTGTGTATCACTAATGAATATGAAGAATTGAAAGACAAAGGAAAAATCTCAGTGCATTTGAGGAGTCTGTATTATAGAAAAATGTATGCATAATATGAGATGAGGCTTTTAGAAAGAGTCGGAGTCAAAGAGGAAAAAGATATGAAGGAAGTTTCTTGGTTATTGCTTGGAGCCAGGGAACCAGATTTTATACCTTAATTCATTACCCAGCAAAGAAAGACCATGTAAAACTGTCAGTGCCAAAAGGAAGAAAAGGAGCATTGTTAGAAAAAAACTTTTTTTATTGTAAAAGTGAAACATATTTGGCAGTGTTAAAGCTAGCAATATTTTCAGTCTCCTCTGTGCCAAAATGAGAGGAGACTATAGAGAAAGGAGGTTAGGAGAAGATAGCTAAAAGAAAGGAACTGCCTTTGTATCATAGCTATTTTTCATTTGTAGGAGGCACATTGCCTTAAACTTTCCCTTTCCAAAGAAACGGTGCACAAGGTGTTGATCAGCACACTTTCTGTGAGGCTCAAAGATGTTTAATTGTGTGTGCTGTTTCTATGTCAGCAGCTGACTTATAAATCAGGGATCCCCACAGATTACATAGTTACTCCTGACAGCACACTGCTACAACTGTGGACTCTTTGGAAATCCTCAATGCCTCTGTTTTCTGATCCTTCTCTTAAAAGGGCAGGTGTGTAGTTGGAATGTTTTCTAGCTTCATTTTAAGAAAAGCGAAGTGCTTCACCTTGCCTAGAATCTCAGCTTGTCATAACGCCACAAGCAGGACTGCTTTGTGTTCCCAGTTCACTTCAGTAGCACTTCTTTTTTTGGTCTCCCACAAGATCTACCCATAATACAGTCCCACTGTTCCTTAAAGGTACAGCCCTCTGTTATTGAGAACACACCACTCTAGCAGGGAGGTATCTCTGAGGGGGTTCTGTGAAAGCAGGAGAGCACGACCCCTGCTGCATCATTTGCCCCCCTCCACCAACTTGGAAATACTAGTACTGGTGTAATGGGGTAGTGGGACGCTAAGGCACTATGAATCGGGAGCAGAAATTAATCCACAAGGCATAGCATGTCTCTGTGAAGACTCCGAATGGGACCTTTTCCCAGTTCAGCCTGTAACTTGTAAATAGGTAAAACAACATATATAGTGGCTTCCATCTATCTGCAAATGTATGCTTTCCTCTAGGGCTAAGATTACATGTCCAGACAATACCTCCTGATTCTATAGTAGACACAAATCCTTTGACATCCCATTACCACTTGTTTGCCAATTGATTTTTCTCACTTTCTTTTGCAGTTAAATTATATGCACAGTGTAGTCTGTGTCTTAGGCCCTTCAGAGATCATTGGTGTGATATCACATGTTGCCCTGGCTACTGAATTCCAAAACGCTGATCTACTGGTAGCAGAGTGCCTTCTAAACATTAAAAAATATAGCAGTTCTCAAGTTGTATCATTCTTAGTACAATTATATGCATGAACTAGCAGTCAGACATATTTCCTCCAGGTGATCTAGTGTTCTTCAAGAGTCCTTAACTTACTTAGGAGAGTATAGTTAAATCTCTGAACTGGATTTCCTCAAGGGTAGCAAGAAGCAGTCTGAGTTTCTACTCCTGTGATCTTCCATAGCTCAGCAATCAGTTCTGATTCAAAGTTTGCACCTTGATTACTGTGTATCCTCCAGGAAACCATAGTGGCTATGTCAAAGGTAGGCTGGGTGCCTGGCCCTCTGTGAGGATCATTCACCCAGCCTACCTGTGACTGGCTGATAAAATTCTCCCACAGTACACAAGCCATTGTCCTGGCTGTTTGGCCTTTGGTGTGGTAGGCTTGATCGTAGTTGGTAAAGTGATCGGTAACTATTAGAATATTCCTGGTATCAGAAGCATCAGGTTCTAGAATTAGAAAATGGAAACAGACAAGTTCAAATGGAGCAAACATTTTAATCTCACAAACCTGACAGTGTTATCTACCTCAGCCTTTCTTCTGAGACAATGCTCACAGGTATGACATTTCCTCTTCTTAGGTCATTCAAGGCCAATAAAATCGCTCTCTAACCAACCCTAGGGTTCCTTCTACTCCCTTGCGCCCGGTCTCATCATGGATTCCTTCTAATGCCCAGTCACTTGTAGGGAACCACTAGCTGTCCTGAATCTTTTCTCCTCTGAAAATTCCTTTATAAAACCCTGTCTGATAGGAAAGGATTTGGCTATTCCCTCTAGTATAGCCAGATATCATGAATTCTCCTCATCCTAACTTGGTCTCCAGAAAATGAATCACAATGTTATATATACTTATCATGCTACTGTAAAAATTTCCAGTTGATGGGAATTGAACCTTGGCATTTGGTGGTCTTCCAGGCCATGAACTTGGAGACCAAAACTCTTGTGGCATGCTGTCCTCATCACAAAGCAGAATCTCAACAAATCCTACAGCTGAGTTGCTGATTCTTCTCCAGGACTATCCTCCTGAGGAGCTAATTTGTACTCTGTGCATTGGCATGGTAGCTTGATAGGTCTCTTTATTCCAGGTGTCCCACTCATTTGAGTCAGGCTGTGCTTTAGAAAACATTTTACCAATCCTAAAACAGTCTACAGCACTTCCATCATACCAGATAGTCAAGCTACACTCAGTGCTGGGGGCAACAAACTCACAATGATTTTCCTTTTCCTGACCTTGTCGGAGACTTCACCGTCTTCCAGAAGTTCTCTGGCTTGAGCTGGCCAAGAGGATAATCAGCCTCTCCACTGGGTCATGGTAAACTGACCAAGAAACATTTCAGTTTAAACTTTACATGTCACAGGCTGCATCTCACTCACAGATTTCAAAACCGGCTCTAACAACCAGTGTTGTATCTCAAGAGAAATTTCACAACAGGAGTAGATGCTTTTAGTGAATAGCTACGTATAAAAGACTTGAATCCATTATCTGTCAATCACATCCTGCCTGTCACTATCAGACCGTTTATCAGAACATTCGGGATCTTCATGCTTTCTCTGCTGGGAATCTCTGTGTACAGTACCAGTGACTATAAGTGGCTATAACCCCATGTTAATAGGTATCACCAGCCATTTTTTGCACTGATCTCTGCAGTATACAGTCTCTGCCTATGTTTGTTACAGAGACATAATCTGCAAATTCATGGAGCATATCCATCTGTCCTCCATCAACCGTCTGTATGTGAGTCACCTGGCCATATATCCTAATATCCTGCCTTTCTTCAGCTGTTCTATCAGTATGAAACACATCACTGAAAAGAATAGTTCTGTAGGATCCAGCCCCAAATGCCTACAAGTATCCATGATCCTGGACAATAGTATCAATACAATATACAATATATATATATATAAAATATCATTCTGCTCTCTTTGACTGACTCCCAGAAAGAGAAATCACAGTTTGAACTCTGCATAATCCCCAAGCCCCTGTCTATTCCGGCATCAGTTGTGTAATGGGGTAGAGGATGCTGAGGCACTATTATGTATAACTCTGTTACATTTCCCTTCTTCCTGCACCTCAGCTTATGTCACTGCTGACGCACAGGCCAGAGATATGTCTTTTCAGGCCGTTTCTGAGTTAATTTCTGGGCTGTTGTATATAAAAGTGGTATTGTATATAATTAATTATATTGTGTATAATTAATTTCAGGGCTGTTGTATATAAAAGTATATTAATAGTTCCCAGTCAACTTCAATGAGAGAGTACCATACAGATTTAGTAAACAAACATTAATACACACAGAAAATTACTGTAAATAATATAAAATATTGCAAAAGTAGTTGGAATACACTGTGTCTCTGGTAGATTTACTGCCTAACAGATTTTGTTTAAAAGTTATTCATAGTATTCCAACTACTTCTGCAATATTTTATATATCCATATCTTCTCCCCACTGCTCCCCCTTTCTTTTGAGGGGGGGAGGAGATCAAACCATGTGGGTTACCCTAGTAATGTCATTAACCTAGAGCTCAAGATGATCAGACAGCTCTCCAGCTGGTATAAATCAGCATAACTCTTGACAGTGTATGCTCAGGCTCCAGTGGAGCTACACCAGATAAGGAAAGGAATTGGTCTTCTTAAGAGTGTGCAAGAACTGTACTGCTTATGCCCAGTATTAGTGCATGTTTCCTGAGAGGCTCTTCACACACTCACTTCCCCTTGCACTTACACACAGGGCAGGAAATCTTGCACTCTGTTCCAAATCTCCCTCATTATCACCGCCAGGAAGATATTCTCCCACTGCCCGAAGGCAGAATTGTTTCTTTCTAACTAGTCTTGGAGCTTTTAAAATTGTTTTTGTAAGCTTTTTCATTTATTTATTTGCTTGAGGAGATGAGAAAAATCCCATGGGGTGAGGATTATTACTCATACTTACTTCCTATATAGAATTATGTTACCCACATTTCCTGCAGCTTTCCTGGAGATTAAAATTAAACCAGAACATGGATAATGATACATGTGTCATTTCCTTTAATCCACAAACTAACACAGCACCACAGTCACATATTAGTGACCATAAACAACAACTATGGCTAGCCTCAAATGCACACAGCTTGTTTTACTGCCCCATTCTCCCACAAATGTTCAGAACAGGGGTGGTAGATGACATTCCCATATCATATGCACACCAGCCCATTTCAAAAATCTAAAGCCTCTCTCTGCTCTTTACATTTCTTTTCCTGACTGCCATATGTCTATTATATCATATAATCATACGTGCTTCTCTTTTCATGCTGTTGCTGCAGGAGCCACTGTGTTTGTTTCTATTGCTTCAGTTCTTTATGTACCCCGAATTTTCCCCCAGCACTGTGAATGTATGTAGATCCCAGCCCATTAATCTGGTGTACTTGTACACACAGGATCAGTAGAGAAGGGAGAGAGGTACAATAGAATGAGAGGGATGACTCTGATCTATGTCTGCATTCTCTGATATTGTAGTTTCCTTTCTGTGCTCTTTGCCAATGTATATCATTCCTTGTCAAATGATTCACTGACTCCGAAGTCTATGCCAGCTTAAAAGCCATATCTTTTGCCAGGGTTACTGCACTACTGTCTCCTTTGCTTTCAAATTCAGTCCTCAGTTGTTTAAGAAATACATGTAGCTGATAAGTAGCTTTTATTGAGTTACTATTTCAAAGGGGCAAATAGAGGATTGTGAAGAATGTGACTTTGATATGCCAGTAAGTGGAAGAGAAGACAACAGGTCATTTGTACCTCCTGACATACACTTCTGTCTTTTTGCAACTTTTTGTTGTTCTAAGGAGCTTTTGAAAATATTACCCTGTTAGGATATAGATATTCAGGCCTGTCTGTAAAGGCCTATACTCTAAGAATTTAGGTGTATTCTTATCACTTGGCTAGTTATAGAGGTATAAAAGAAAGAAAGAATCAAAATCACTGTCTGCCAGTGTAAGGTCCTTCTCTTACTGTGACAGTCTGAGGCCCTGTTTTTTAGGCTAAGGCCTTTGGCAAGGCAGCAGAGGCACCCATAAGCTGGGAAGCGACCGGTCACATCCTCACATTCCAACCTAGTCACATTGAAATAAGGTGCTATTGGGCTGTTAGGAATACAATGCTGTCCTGATAGTGCCTATTGCCTCCAGAGAAAGGGAAGTGCCTAGAAGATGTAAAAGGAAACTTAGTTTGATAGCATCCTGTCTGGCAAGAACTCACTTATCAATAGCTGGGATGTGAACTCCTCATTTCTGTGTTTGTTCTATCTCTGTAGTTCCCATTTCCCCGTTGTTTGTCTGTATAATCTCTGTCTGGTTCTGTGATTGTTCCTGTCTGCTGTATAATTAATTTTGATGGGTGTAAACTAATTAAGGTGGTGGGATATAATTGGTTACATAATCATGTTACAATATGTTAGGATTGGTTAGTTAAATTTCAGAAAAATGATTGGTTAAGGTATAGCTAAGCAGAACTCAATACTATATTTTACTATATAGTCTGCAGTCAATCAGGAAGTGTGTGGGTGTATGTGCGGGGGGTGGAAATTGGAATAATGTTTTGCTAAAGGCGGAAATGGGAACGGGGGTGGGGAAATTGGAATCATGTTTTGCTAAAGGGGGAAATGGGAACAGGGAATGGGGGTGCGGAAATTGGAATCATGTTTGGCTAAGGGCAGGAATGGGAACAGGGACACAGGTGTAAGGCTCTGTGGTGTCAGAGCTGGGAAAGGGGACACTAAGGAAGGAAACTGGAATCATGCTTGCTGGAACTTCACCCCAAGAAATATCGAACTGTTTGCACCTTTGGACTTCGGGTATTGTTGCTCTCTGTTCATGCAAGAAGGACCAGGGAAGTAAATGGGTGAAGGAATAAGGCCCCTAACATACCCAAGTGCCAGATTTTTAAAGATATTTAGGAGCCTGAAGATGCAGACAGAAACTTAGAAAAAGCAGGTTAGGCACTTAACTCCCATCCAAATAATTGGAACTCCAATTGTAATGGGAGTTAAGGGTCTAACCTGCTTAAGCATTTTGGAAAATACCTCTAGGTACCTTTCTGCATCTTTAGGAGCCTAAGAACCTAGGGCTGGACTTAAGGGTATGTGATGTGGGTGACCACTCAGGGCACCATTGTCAAGAGATAAGGAGTGGGGCAGGCCTGTGGTGCAAAGCTGTGGAAGGAAGCTCAGGGCAATGTTTGGGGAGGGAGGGAGACAACAGGGCCTAGGGAGAATGTGGGGATGGATGGGGAGCCTGGAGAGGCAGTAGGGGCCGGGGTGATGGGGAGCCCAGGGAGGTAGTGGGGACCAGGGGGAATGGCTGAGGAGTCAGCAAGGGCCAGGGGGCATGGGTGAGGTGCACAGGGAGGCAGCGGGTGCCAGAGGAGATTGGCGAGGTGGAAATACAAGTTTGCCCAGGATGACATTTTCCCAAAGGCTGGCCCCCCTTAGGCCCCAATCCAGGAAAGCACTTAAGTAAATGCCTAGATTTAAACATGTGAGTAGTCCCATTGGACTATTTTTCCTGGGTCAGAGCATAAATAAATGGAGTTCCATGGAATCTCCTGCCTGCGATGCTTCTTTTGGTAAAAAGGACTGAGTAAGGAATTCAGACTATCGTATACAATAGATTTTATATGTCACTCCCAGCATATTATTAAAGTGGTTTTCACCCATGAAGTCAGAATCATTCATGGCTAGAGCTCTGCAACCCCAGCAGTGACTGTACCCAGCATTCCCTAAAGAGTTCAAAATTGTTGGAAAAATTAAATTGGAGAATCAGATCAAAGGATTGGCTGAGCTACAATAGGCTTAAACACAAAATCATGACTGGGTTACAAAAGAGTGAGACAGAGATTGAGATAGTGGAAACTGTAAAAAAACCCGGAAACTCTGTATCTGTTTAGAGGCAAAACATATGCTCAGCATCATTCTCTTGCAGCAGATTTGAGGCATGTTATGCAGAAGAGGATGCGTACTGATTTATATCAGCTTTTGACGGGAACAATTCAGGAACCCAGAGAAACCCCCTTTGGATTTTTGGTTCACTTGATGGATCTGCAGCAGCATATTATCTCTGCATCAGACTGAGCCAAGTCAGGTCTGAAATATCACCCAGAGACCATCCAGAGCCCGCTTTCACAGGCAATAATGACAGGGCAATGGAGTGATACTATTTGAGCTGAAATGAGGCAATTTTTGGAAAATCCAAAAGTTAGTTGGTGAGACCTTACTTGAGGGGCTGTGGTTCGCCTATTGTAATGAGATGGAACATGAGCAAAAGATGAGGCACTCAGGCAGATCCCATTCAGTAAAAATTAGAGCAGTTCAGCAGAATGAGGCAGGGAGCCAGCATAATCCCCAGCCAGCCACGCTGCAGATAGTGGAAGGAGAAAGTGAAAAAAATCCACTGTTTCAGAAACTAAAGAACAGCAATGATGTTTTTCAGGACAGGAACTAGCCACTAGCTTTGTTGGTAAAGATGCTCCAAGCACAGTTATCTGCTGTTTGGGGATCGATGGGACAACCTCAGGGAACCTGGGAAAGACAGTGTGGTACTCTATGGAATTCTGGAAGTCGTTGCAATCACTGTTACTTCTGTTCCAGGGAAATGTATGATATAGCAGGAAGCTGAATGAGACACTGAAAACAGGAGCTAGGAAATGATTGCTCTACACACACACTGCAGACAGACAGACATATATTTGTGTAATAAAAAGTGCCTCCAAATTGCTTTTTAATTAACTTATAAAATGTTTTTATTATTAAAACAATTATAAATATAATTAGACATGGATGAAGAAAATGTAGGGAGTAAATCATATAAAGCAATACTGATCTGTGAAAGAAACCTTCTGATATGCCAAGTTAAACAGATTTTATATGCAGAGAACCAGCAGCTGGAACATCTGGAACATGTGTATACCTGCACAGTCAGACTGTGCTTGTAATAGCAGCCATGATGCCTGGCAGCTACTGGGCAGTGACTCCTTAGTGGGGCTTGGATTTTCACAGTGGCCTTAGTGCATTAGACTCCTTTGAAAATCAGAGCCTGGCTCTTGGCAGGTCACAGACCTGCTGTTCACACACTTTTCAAATCTCTGAGATTCCCAAACTAGTGTGGAGAGAACCACTTGGAGCCTGGCTCCAGGTTTGCTTGGCATTATAATGACTCTGCCTCTCAGCCCGACTCCAGTGGAACAACCACAGTTCTGCTACGTTCTTTTCTTTGGTTGAAGAGATTTCACCCTAAGTGATCTTTCCTAGTCTTATATTCAGTATCTCATGCATACATAATGAATTGATCGCCAGACTAGGAGATCATTCCACTACTAATTCCTTTCTAAGGCCTAAATCCATTGTTCTTTGACGTACACATTATGCAAGGATTCATTCTTGTAGAAGCATGCCACCTTGCACTGTGATTCCACGATTGTTACCCTAAGAAGCATCAGGGCAATTAAAATCTTCCATGATTAATGTTCCAACACTCTCACAGGCTTCTCCTATCTGTAAATATATTTCTGAATCTGCCGTTTCTTCCTGCCCTGAGGTTCACTACAGTTTCTTATCATTTATTTCCCTACCAATTCTATTTTTTTCCTTTATCCAAACGATCTCTTCAGTGGTATTCCGACTGCATATGTAATTTCTTCCTTCATCACTGTATATCCTCCTAGCCTCCTCCTGTCTTGTTAAGTCTAGCCTTTAGTATAAGATGTATCCTTATTTTATAGCGTTTTAGTCATTTCCTTCATTTAGCTGTTTCTCAGTTATATCAAAATCCCGCTTCATAGGCTTTCAAATATTTATCTCTCTTCATTTGTACAGGAATAGCAGATATACTGTTTCTCTACCTGATTAATTTTCTTTCAAAACAGATATTCCTTCTCTCCCCCTTCCTACGATTTCTCCTCATTATTTGTTCTTAGTTGAAAAACTTTGTCCTTCAGGTTTCTTGTTGGCCTCTTATATTCCTGGGTATTCTATGCCTACATCCAACACCCTTGAATACATCTGTTAATAGTAGTATGCAGGTCTTCAGGCACCCCATCCCCCATTATCTCAGTTTTATGATGAGAATAACAGCAATGATATTTCTGGAAATTTGCCTTTGCAGACAAATACTCGTGATCCTATTCTTGAAGTCAGGAAAGATTGCGTTAACCTAAATGGGTGTTTCCTCCTTTATAGCTTGTTTATTTTCTTCTGTCATTTATCTGATGCTCTTCCCACCATTTTACTGTTCATCCACCTCTCCCCCTCCTCAATTTATTTGATCTACTTTCCTGATCATCCAGTGAGGTCTGTTCTGCAAGAGGAAAAAGAAAGGATCTTTTGATTTTCTGTAAACTTTGGTTAGGGGGTGGGGAGTGTTGTGAAAACATCAGGATAATACAGCTGGTTAAGGTCCTGTTCTTGCTCCCAGAAGAAAGAGAATAATGATGAGGTCACATTTCACAAAGATATGCAGTATAATAAATGTGATTCCTGAAGGGTCTTGAGTAGGGGGTAGACTTATTTCAGCGTAAACATTTGGTAAAATAAAATCATGTGGACATCTGAGGACACCAGTCCTAATTATAAACTGCAAATGTATTCTCTTTATGTATGATCTTGGTCAGACTTTATGCTTCTACCACAACACAATGAGGAAGCCATCTTCTCACACAGTATACTTTGGCCAAAGTGTCAAAGTGACTAGTGATCCAGGATGCCACCTATATTTGTGTGCCCAACTTGAGACACTTTAGAAAAGTGGTTCTCAAACCAAGGGAGGTGGGGGAATGTGTCACGGGTCTCAAGAGCTGTGTGCTTTTTTTTTTAATTTTTTTAAGAGCTCTGGCTATCAGCCCCAGGTGGCTGGGGTTTGTGCAGAAGGGCCATGCACACCTGGGAGGTGGGGATAAAGGGACAGCTAGAGCCCCACTACCCGGACTTGGGCTCTCCTCCCCCTTCATCCCTCACCAAGAGGCAGACTGGGTTCAGGCTCTCCATCCGCCCCAGCCTAATCCCTCACCTGGAAGTGATGGGGCCTGTGGTGGCAACAGTGATCCAGAAATAAGGGTGGCAATGGGGCATTAAGTCAAATATCACTTTTCACATTGCCACCCTTACTTCTGTGCTGCTGCTGGCATGGTGCTTGCTTTCAGAGCTGGGTGGCAGGATATGTACTTGTGGTAGGGGGTGTAAATGATGACAGACACAAAGAAGGGGACCCGATCAAATACGTTTGAGAACCGCTGCTATAGAAGGGCCTGCTTTTCAGTAAAACCGCCATACACACCCTCTGAAAATCAGGCCCCTTCCCTTAGCCCTGGTCTACACTATGAGTTTAGGTCAAATTTAGCAGCGTTAGATCGATTTAACCCTGCACCCGTCCACACGACAAAGCCATTTTTGTGGACTTAAAGGGATCTTAAAATTGATTTCTGTACTCCTCCCCAACGAGGAGATTAGCGCTGAAATTGACATCGCCGGGTCAAATTTGGCGTCACGTGGACGCAAGTTGATGGTATTGGCCTCTGGGAGCTATCCCAGAGTGCTCCATTGTGACCACTCTGGACAGCACTTTCAGCTCAGATGCACTAGTCAGGTACACAGGAAAAGCACCAGGAACTTTTGAATTTCATTTCCTGTTTGGTCAGCGTGGCGAATTCATCAGCAGAGGTGACCATGGAGTCCCAGAATCGCAAAAGAGCTCCTGCATGGACCGAACGGGAAGTACTGGATCTGATCGCTGTATAGGGAGACGAATCTGTGCTATCAGAACTCCGTTCCAAAAGATGAAATGCCAAATATTTGAAAAAATCTCCAAGGGCATGATGGACAGAGGCTATAACAGGGACCCGCAGCAGTGCCACGTGAAAATTAAGGAGCTCAGGCAAGCCTACCAAAAAAACAAAGAAGCAAATGGCCGCTCCAGTCACAGCCCCAGACATGCTGCTTCTATGATGAGCTACATGCAATTCCAGGGGGTGCCCCTACCACTACCCCACGTCTGTCCATGGACAGCTGCAAGGGGGGAGTCTCACGCAACAGGGATGAGGATTTTGGGGACAAGGAAGATGATGATAATGAGGAGGAGGAGGATAGCGCACAACAGGCAAGCGGAGAAACCGTTCTCCCCTATAGCCAGGAACTGTTTATTACCCTGGAGCCAATACCCTCCCAGCCCTCCCAACCCAGGCTCCCAGACGATGAAGCCAGAGAAGGCACCTCTGGTGAGTGTACCTTTGTAAATATAATACATGGTTTAAAAGCAAGCGTGTTTAATGATTAATTTGCCCTGAAGACTTGGGCTTACCATGGCTGCCTGCAAGCCGAATTCTGTTGCCCGGCCCTGCGTGTCTTATCTCTCACACCAAACTGGCAGGCCCTCAATATAAGTGGCAAAATGCAACCTTGTACCAAAAGCACATGTGCTATGTAGCTTGGTTCACTGTGAAAGAGTTTTCCCATTGTTCTCTAAAATGTGTCTTTTTAAATACTACTCTCCCTTTTTTCCTCCCACACCTGCAAATGTTTCAATGATCCCCCTATCATCTCCATCCCAGACGCTAGCACAGATAAGAAGGAAAAAAGCGCGCCCAACTGTGCTCTTCTAATCGCCCTGATGTCTGGCTGTGCATAATCAGTGGCCAGGCAATTTTCCTCAACCTCCCACTCTGCCATATACTTCTCCCCCTTATTCTCACAGATATTGTGGAGCACAAAGCTAGCAGCAATAACAATGGGGATATTCAGTCAGTAAACTGCGCCAGCAAGCTTTTAAACGTCCACATGCACATTCTACCACCATTCTGCACTTGCTCAGCCTATAGTTGAACAGTTCCTGACTACTGTCCAGGGTGCCTGTGTATGGCTTCATGAGCCATGGCATTAAGGGGTAGGCTGGGTCCCCAAGGATAACTATTGGCATTTCAACATCCCCAACAGTTATTTTCTGGTCTTGGAAGTAAGTCCCTTCCTGCAGCTGTTCAAACAGACCAGAGTTCCTGAAGATGCGAGCGTCATGTACCTTTCCCGGGCATCTCACATTGATGTCAGTGAAACGTCCCTTGTGATCCACCAGTGCTTGCAGCACCATTGAAAAGTACCCTTTGTGGTTTACGTACTGGCTGCCACGGTGGTCCGGCCCCAAAACAGGGATATGCGTTCCGTCTGTCGCCCCACCACAGTTAGGGAACCCCATTGCAGCAAAGCCATCCACTATGACCTGCACATTTCCCAGAGTCTCTACCCTTGATAGCAGCAGCTCAGTGATTGCATTGGCTACTTGGATCACAGCAGCCCCCACAGTAGATTTGCCCACTCCAAATTTGATTCCCGACTGACCAGTAGCTGTCTGGTGTTGCAAGTTTCCAGAGGGCTATCGCTACTCGCTTGTGAACTGTGAGGGCTGCTCTCGTCTTGGTATTCTTGCACGTCAGGGCAGGGGAAAGCAAGTCACAAAGTTCCATGAAAGTGGCCTTACGCATGTGAAAGTTTCGCAGCCACTGGGAATCATCCCAGAACTGCAACACTATGCGGTCGCACCAGTCTGTGCTTGTTTCCTGGGCCCAGAATTGGCGTTCCATGGCATTAGCCTGCCCCATTGCCACAAGGATGTCCAAATTGCTGGGGCCCGTACTTTGAGAGAAGTCTGTGTCTATGTGCTCATCATTCTCGTCACCGCACTACTGTCACCTCCTCGCCTGCTTTTGCAGGTTCTGGTTCTGCACATACTGCAGGATAATGCGCGCAGTGTTTACAATGCTCATAAATGCCGCGGTGATCTGAGCGGGCTCCATGGTTGCTGTGGTATGGCGTCTGCAGGAGAACAGAGTTGCAGCGGAAGCGGTGGCTGATGACGGATGCCACGGGAATAGATATTCATAGAGAATGACGAGGGGACCTGCGAGGTGGATTCATGAGAGCAGGAGAGTAGAGTTGCAGCGGAAGCGGTGGAGGACGACGGTTAGCACTGCACACATTTCCCGAGGAAGAACACACGTACCCGGGAGCCCATGACAGACAGCATGGAGAAATTCACTATTGAGACAATAGCAGAAGAGCAGAATTGCAGCGGAAGTGGTGGATGACGACGGTTAGCAATCCTACTGCACCGTCTTCTGAAAGCAGTATGGCATCCACACGGAAAAAAGGTGCAAAAGGATTGTCTGCCGTTGCTTTCACGGAGGGAAGGGCAACTGACGACATGTACCCAAAAACACCTACGACAATGTTTTTGCACCATCAGGCACTGGGAGCTTAACCCAGAATTCCAATGGGCGGCAGAGACTGTGGGAACTGTGGGATAGCTACACACAGTGCACCGCTCTGTAAGTCAATGCTAGCCACGGTAGTGAGGACGCACTCTGCCAACTTAATGCGCTTAGTGTGGACATACGCAATCGACTGTATAAAATCGATTTCTAAAAATCAACTTCTATAATATCAACCTAATATCATAGTGTAGACATACCCTGAGAGTCTGTGGCAGAATCATAAAGTATAAAAAAAAGAAAATAAGATTGTGCTGTCCAAAAGAGTTACCTACAAGCATTCTGTAAATTACTTTTTTCCTTAGAAATTCTGTCATGCACTTTTTCTACTCAGAGGCTCCAGCTGGACCCTGTTCACTATCTCCATCCCCTACATCCATGCCCCCTCTCTCCTGCTACTCACCTTTTCCTTTGCATTGTTTTCCTTTTTCATACTTCAACCCCTCAGTCCTCTGCCTCTTCACTATCCCCATCAACCCTGTCCAGCTTTTCCTCTTTCAGACTAAAAAGCACTTGTTGTTAGTGACATTTTTGGGCTCTGGCTCCACTCTGTATTTGTATCGTGTTGAGCTTGTAGACTGTAAGATTCCCAGATGGAGCATTGTTTGGTGTACTGCTCCTATTCTCCACCACATTCTTTATAGAATGCTGTCAACATGCAATAACACTGCCAGCAATGAAACTCATTTCAGCTGTCTCAAATGTGTCCAGCAAAAATATATTTTCTTCTATACATTTCCCTATAGCAAACATTTCACAAATCAATAGCCAGTGCCAGAGCCCTCTATCATATAAAGCATGAGATGCTAATTTTATTCGTGCAGAATTCCAGAGATTAAAGGAGACAATGGATGTGGGGGAGCGTTTTCTGCAGATTTTACCCAAAGTTTTGGAAGATTTAGAGTGACTCTGATCAGGAATCAGAGGAACAGCCATGTTAGTTTGTATTCGCAAAAAGAAAAGGAGTACTTGTGGCACCTTAGAGACTAACCAATTTATTTGAGCATGAGCTTTCGTGAGCTACAGCTCACTTCATCAGATGTTTACCGTGGAAACTGCAGCAGACTTTATATACACACAGAGAATATGAAACAATACCTCCTCCCACCCCACTGTCCTGCTGGTAATAGCTTATCTAAAGTGATCAACAGGTGGGCCATTTCCAGCACAAATCCAGGTTTTCTCACCCTCCACCCCCCCACACAAATTCACTCTCCTGCTGGTGCTAGCCCATCCAAAGTGACAACTCTTTACATAGTCAAGTCGGGCTATTTCCTGCATAGATCCAGGTTTTCTCACATCCCCCCCACCCCCATACACACACAAACTCACTCTCCTGCTGGTAATAGCTCATCTAAACTGACCACTCTCCAAGTTTAAATCCAAGTTAAACCAGAACAT
Organism: Caretta caretta; assembly: GCF_965140235.1. Classification (NCBI taxonomy): domain Eukaryota; kingdom Metazoa; phylum Chordata; order Testudines; family Cheloniidae; genus Caretta; species Caretta caretta. The sequence continues at coordinate 86,553,107 of NC_134213.1, forward strand.
CTGGGGGGCGGGGGTAGGAAAAAACAAGAGGAAACAGGCTACCTTGCATAATGACTTAGCCACTCCCAGTCTCTATTTAAGCCTAAATTAATAGTATCCAATTTGCAAATGAATTCCAATTCAGCAGTTTCTCGCTGGAGTCTGGATTTGAAGTTTTTTTGTTTTAAGATAGCGACCTTCATGTCTGTGATTGCGTGACCAGAGAGATTGAAGTGTTCTCCGACTGGTTTATGAATGTTATAATTCTTGACATCTGATTTGTGTCCATTTATTCTTTTACGTAGAGACTGTCCAGTTTGACCAATGTACATGGCAGAGGGGCATTGCTGGCACATGATGGCATATATCACATTGGTGGATGTGCAGGTGAACGAGCCTCTGATAGTGTGGCTGATGTTATTAGGCCCTGTGATGGTGTCCCCTGAATAGATATGTGGGCACAATTGGCAACGGGCTTTGTTGCAAGGATAAGTTCCTGGGTTAGTGGTTCTGTTGTGTGGTATGTGGTTGTTGGTGAGTATTTGCTTCAGATTGCGGGGCTGTCTGTAGGCAAGGACTGGCCTGTCTCCCAAGACTTGTGAGAGTGTTGGGTCATCCTTTAGGACAGGTTGTAGATTCTTAATAATGCGTTGGAGGGGTTTTAGTTGGGGGCTGAAGGTGACCGCTAGTGGCGTTCTGTTATTTTCTTTGTTAGGCCTGTCCTGTAGTAGGTAACTTCTGGGAACTCTTCTGGCTCTATCAATCTGTTTCTTTACTTCTGCAGGTGGGTATTGTAGTTGTAAGAAAGCTTGACAGAGATCTTGTAGGTGTTTGTCTCTGTCTGAGGGGTTGGAGCAAATGCGGTTGTATCGCAGAGCTTGGCTGTAGACGATGGATCGTGTGGTGTGGTCAGGGTGAAAGCTGGAGGCATGCAGGTAGGAATAGCGGTCAGTAGGTTTCCGGTATAGGGTGGTGTTTATGTGGCCATTGTTTATTAGCACTTCCTACCTAATTAGTTACCTACTACAGTCAGTAGTCAGTTTAGAGTGGTCAGTTTAGATGAGCTATTACCAGCAGGAGAGTGAGTTTGTGTGTGTATGGGGGTGGGGGGGATGTGAGAAAACCTGGATCTATGCAGGAAATAGCCCGACTTGACTATGTAAAGAGTTGTCACTTTGGATGGGCTAGCACCAGCAGGAGAGTGAATTTGTGTGGGGGGGTGGAGGGTGAGAAAACCTGGATTTGTGCTGGAAATGGCCCACCTGTTGATCACTTTAGATAAGCTATTACCAGCAGGACAGTGGGGTGGGAGGAGGTATTGTTTCATATTCTCTGTGTGTATATAAAGTCTGCTGCAGTTTCCACGGTAAACATCTGATGAAGTGAGCTGTAGCTCACGAAAGCTCATGCTCAAATAAATTGGTTAGTCTCTAAGGTGCCACAAGTACTCCTTTTCTTTTTTCTGATCAGGAAGCTGTTCTTCATTTTCTAGAGCACTGATAATCTATCAGCATATTTTTATATCATGTGGAATAGATCCATCCTTGTGCTACTTAAATTATGGATGGATATAGATATATAGGTAAAACTTTTGAAATGTTTGTTTGGAATGACTGTATACTCATTAAAAGGACTATAATGCAAATTACGTGCTTCTACAGTAAATGATGTCATTCAGCTAAAAGGGTTTAACGGACTAAACACTCATCATAAACACATCACAAATAAACCGAATTGCTGCTTTATCTGCATTCAGGTTTGTCTAGATTGTATTACTGTATTACAGTATTCTTATGCCTGGATAAAAGAGTATCATTAACATTTATAGTTCTTCCTGGTAAAGAAGCAGATGACATACAGGCTACAAAATGATACTGTAATTCAATTGCTGGCACATTAGGATTTTTAACATTAAGGCTTGCACTGTAAATTCCAACTCTGTATTCTGTTAGTAACTAACAAATGCTGAATGATCACCTTCCTTAGACATACGCCATTGGAATCCATTTAAAGTGCTTAATGATGTATTAATAAACCATGATTTTCCAGCAGAGTTTCTGAACTCCAGTCCCTGGCGCCAGCACCAGGGCTGCCAATCAAATTAGAATGTCATAATTTCTCAGTAAATAAAGGTTAATTGGAAGTACAATATGAAAGGATCATGAACATAAATACTATGTATGGTAGCTTGTTCTGATTTTAAAGTACTTTATATTACATTTTCTTCTGCTCTTGCATGTTGGTTAAAGATCAAGTGACAGCTATGGACAGATGATTTATTGGTACAGTTATTATTGATTATTTTATATTTATTTTTCATATCTACTTTTGATCTTTTAAAAAAGTTCATGGCGATCATATTTAGTAGGTTTATCACTGGTCCCATGAATTATTTTGACCTACAGACTTGCTTTAAGTATAAGGATGCATGGAAATTCTCACCCTCTACTTTATTTCTGCTCTATTAAAAATGAGTATGACAGGAAATAGAGAGACAAGGTGGGTAGAGTACAACACTGCATATGACAGGAAAAAGTGAGACACATAACGTAGAGACATCAGATTCTATCTTTGTTGGTAGCAGCATTGCTTTCCTTCCTTCCCCTTACCCCAACCAGTCATGGATATATTGGCCCAGACATACACCACTCATGAACTGGTGTAGCACAGGCACACTATGTCTCTCCTGCAACATGCTTCCTCCTGCCCCTTAGGCCAGGTCTGGATGCAGCTGGTGTAGAAGATGGCTATGCCCCTTTACACCAGCTCAGAGCTCCCCTATGCTGCTGTGGGTGGGAGGGGGAAGGGCTGGCCAGTTAGGAACAGATTCCAGCACTGCATGCCACCTGAGTGGGACAAAGTAGCTGAAAAAGAAGGAGAGAAAAATTTGGACCACTGTGCTTTTTCCAGAGCTGTGTTATTGCTAAAATGACACGCAGAAAACCCTTTGAGGTGCTTTGTTTAATATAAATTAACCAAAACAGAAACACTGTTATAGTAGATGAATTCCAGGCTGGAAGTGTGCAGGAACTCTTATCCAACACCAGCTCGTAGTAGGCCTGCCCCTCTTTTCCATAAATACATTTGTTTTTAAATCTCCTAATGTATCTAACTTATCTTTCCTTATTCAAATGTCCTTCTGAAAAGTCAGCTCTTTGATTAGAGTTCATTGCTTATTAACACTGTTGGCTCTTAGTTCTGCTCCTCGGGTGACCTGGCATTGGCACCATTCGGAGTTTTGTAGACCTGAGCAAAATATTTCCATCAAGCATGTTTTTAATGAACAAAAGGGTTTTGACCAGAACAAAAAAAAAAAAAAAAAAAAGCATGTCTGATTGGATGTAAATGGTCCATTTTTCACTGAAAAAACAAAAACCGACAAAAAGTTACTTTTACCCAAAAAAGGTTGTTTTTGTTTTTTCAGCCTTTGGAATCCAAAATGTTTTGGATATTCATAAAAACAAGCAAACAAACAAAAGCCCCTGCCCTCTTCCCCCTCCCCCCCACCTACACCAGCAGAGATTAAGGGGGGGGAAATGAATGGAATTTTTTTTCTGTATAAAACAACTGTCATTTTTTGACCATCTCGTGAGTTTTGCCCTTTACTTCAAAGGAAGCAGGACTGAGACACTGTGTCTTAAGCATCATGCTGCATTTGTCAAATAGAGGCCACAATCCAAAGTCCCTTGGAAGTCATTTGGATTTTTTATATCAACTTCTGTAGGAAGGATACCTGGCTCTTGGGATTGTAAACTGTTCACTACAGGGACTTTTCTTTCCAGCACACATATAATGCTACATAACTGACTAATTAAAACTTCAACAGCCCTCATCCCTTAAACTATTAAACTATCACACACTTGTTACTCTAAAAACCTAGTAAACTAGTGTTGCACTAAAAGTAACCCCTCAAAAATGATTGTCTGGCACTGGAACAGTTATTGCCTTATGAACAATAGTATAATATAATGATTTAATAAACCCAAATGAGCAGAAATATCACCACATCAGTGAGAAACAAACAAACAAAGAGGTCTCGTCCCATTACAATGGAAAGAGAGACAATGAAAACATTGCCTCGGATTATAATACAATGCTGACATGCATTAATGGCACTGTTATTGTGAGTTAATGCCACACCATCAGTGGATCTCATTGTTGTGACAAATAAAATGTTAAGTAATTAGCATTTATGAAGAAATGAATGGGCATTTGTGGACTCCAGAGTCTCCCGTTCATTTTTAACTGGAGATTCAATTTGTCCCAAATTTTCCATTTCACTGAACTACACCTATACACACACACATACACACACAGGAAAGAAAAAATAGTGCAATGACAAGATTGAGGTGGTAGCTTATGATGGTGAAATGAAATAAAATCCATGTTCAATGTTCATATTATGTGTGGGCATTAAAGGTTGTTCTTAGGTTCTATGTTAGGCAGATGCCATTTGAAGGCAGGAGAGGGACTATTAAGTGAGCACACAACTACTGTTCACATTTTCTTTATCCAACTTCTCAGATTTTGAAGAATCTTTAACCTGGCCTTTAATTTTACTCCTAGAGTTTAGTATGCATAGTCTACCATGGGCACTAATGACAGAACATCATTGGCATCTGCATATTAGATAGTTCGGTGTCCAGAATCTTTCATTTGTAATCAGTTTTCCCTCGCTGTTTCCTTTTTCCTTTTTTATTTTCAGTTTTTAAAGTTTTCTTATTTTTGGCCAGATGAGTTAAGCTTCTGTATCTTCTCCTGCCACCCAAATTGGCTATTTTAGAAGTAGCACTTCCTGTCTCTGACTGACAAGAGGATCTGTAGTATCTGGCCAAATTGATTTTCTGTCGCTACTTCTCACCTTCCACACACCCCCACACACCACCTTGGTTATTTTAGAGTTCTTTCCCCTAACCCTGGAGGGTTCTGCCTCTTTGTACTTCCATGTTATCGCTCCAGGCCAATGGGAGCTGCTGGAAGCGGCGTGGGCCGAGGGATGTAGTGGCCACCGCTTCCAGCAGCTCCCATTGGCCTGGAGCAGCGAACTGTGGCCACTGGGAGTCGCGATCAGCTGAATCTGTGGACGTGGCAGGTAAACAAACCAACCCAGCCCGCCAGAAGCGGCGGAGCAAGTTTGGGAACCACTGGTCTATATGTATCCGAGCTAAAATGCAGTGCATCTGCACCTAAATTAATTGTATTATTTGTCAGTCTCCTTCAATAGAAAATGACTTTTAATAGCATATACCAATAATAGTAATAATAGCTTCATTTGGGACTAAATTTAAAAAGGCCACCACAAAGCAGAAGCCACATTTGGTTATGGGATTGCACTACTGATTTCTTTTTCATAGTTTAAAATATATTTCCCTTCTTTTTATATATTGCAAAAAATCCCTTCAGGCATGATTGTCTTCCTCCATCTCTTTTGCAATATTTCCCCAGCCCATTGTAATTGTTTCAAACCTCTATCAGAGCACATTCACCTCCATCTGGAGAAAAGAGATGTACGGGGTCACCACAAAGGTCATCCTCAATACCAAGCTAGGAGAGAAACATTCACTGCTGCTGTAGCGGTTATACTGTTGTCTCTCTATGTTTATCTCATCCCATCTCTAATTTATTTCTCATATTTGTTTGATTCCTTTACTACCTATTCTACAGTTATAGAATAAAGTTCAGATGTTTGGCGATTTCTCTCTCCCTCTCTCTTCATATCACTAAAAAACACTGTTGGTGATGGCCCCAACAATAACTTTTCCATCTGTTTCTATTTCTGAAGGAGAGCACATGTGAACATTATATCTAGGGTTAACATGAAGGCATCGATTTGAAAGGTTTTCTATTGTGTTTGTTTTCATATTGTGTAGATCAATTTCTGAGTTCATACAGGGAACTACCTACTATGCATCTGTTGTTAAAATACAGTCAAGGCTTTTTACTGCTTCTGAAGGATGTTTAAATAAACTGAATGTATGTATATTAGGCCTTAGTATCTCAAGAGTAGTTACTTGCTGGTTAGCAGGTACTTCTAGAAGGAAGGAATTTACAATAATGCATCTTGTCTCTCCAGATTACTTTTAGGTTAGGGGCTTCTGGGGAATTTCAGGAACCTCTGCTTGCTGTTGTGTTATTTTAATTACATCAGTAATGGAAATAATATATTTTTAATAATTTAAGACTACCTTGTGCCCAGGAGAGGTATGCAAGTGAGGCAGAAGTTGCAAAGACCGCTAGGAAAGGGAAAAAGAATAGCACTTGCTGTGTAAAGCAAACAATACATAAAACAAGAAAACTGGATTTTTAAGCTGAGGTCTTGATGTGCTTATTAAAATTTTACAGTTCCATATTTCAGCATTAAAAATTAGCATAAAGCAACATTACCACACAGTCAGATCATGGCAAATACTACACTATTGCTACACTATGATCTCGAACACACTCCTCACCGCCGAATAAAATCCTTCTTGTGCTGGTCTTGTGCTGTGTGGTTTTGTGCCACAGCCTTCCTTGCGGAAGATAAGGATGTTCACAGAAGATGGCCTGAAGCCTGGGCGGCTGTCAACATACCAAACAAAAGTCTAATTGGCGACTACACTGTGCAAGTACCAGGCTTCCCTTCCCCATAGTGTATATGCACAGCTCTAAACCATATCCGCACACAGCATGGAAGATGCTCATACTTACTCCATAGATGGAAAGTGAGGGAATCGCTGACTATCACAGACTTCTTGTGTGACCTTGGACAAGTGAACTGATTCTTGGTTTCTTGTCGGTACAGCAGGTATAATAATACTATCTTTCTTCACACACACCCCGTTTTTGTCTCGTCTATTTACATTGTAAACTCTCAGGAAAAGGACTCTCTCTTGCCACTGTTTTGTGGTGCTCCATCTCAACTGGGACTGCTAGCCACTTCTGTTAAAAAAAAAATACAGTCAACAACAATGCCACTGTGTTGTAAGAGCTGGGAAACACTGAATTCTCAATGGCGACCAGTGCACATGCTGCAGTCATTGAGATATTTTAGGTTTCAGAGGAACAGCCGTGTTAGTCTGTATTCGCAAAAAGAAAAGGAGTACTTGTCCTTTTCTTTTTGAGATATTTTAATTAGCATTAGTGAAGGATAGCATTGCTTCTTTCTCACATCCTCATCAAGAAGAAAGGAATGATATAGCTATCCTGGCTTGGGAGACAGACTTTTTTGTGGTTAAAAGCTGCTCATTCTTCCCAATGTGTGCTGTACCATGCAGGCCATATGCAGCGCAACACAGGATTCTTTCCTGAGGAGGATTCAGTGATAGCAAGAAACATACTAAATCTTCCAGCCATGCTGAGAATGAAAAAAGCAGATAAGAGTCAAGTTACAGTGGAGCCTAATTTGTTTCCTACCACGGACTCTTTGGAAGCTGAAAAATTGACTTCCGTTTCATTCATTTTAATGTTTGGGGTAGGCTAGCCATGGCTTGACTTTAAGATTGTACCACTTTGTTATTCTGATACCACAATTTCAGAATATATTATAAATATGCAGGAAAAGCTATATTAATGCAAGATTCAGGGTGAGATTTTTAATTACACAAAAGTCACAAAATTCAGAGTTAAGATTCCAACCGCAGTCCTAACACTTTCGCTTTGCATATGCATTATAATAAGGCCTCTTGTTACATGACCTCAAAATATATATGTAGTAGCACAAAATGGTGCATGGAGTATGTGCAACTAATTTTAAAGACAACATGTTTTAAACATATACCTGTCCAGAATCCAACATATTTACAAATTCTTGCTACGGCAAGTCTGAGAAAGAAAGAGCAGTTTGTTTCTGTTACAGTGTATTTAGAGGTGGGCATAAGCTGCAAAGTTCAGATCCTGATCTGAAGTTTCTCAGACTTTAAGGAATTCAGATTTGTGTTTTGGTTTAGGCTCATGCCTAATTACGCCAATTAGATTAAGCCTTGATTTTAAACTTATGAAGGCAAGGATCTTGCCTTTCTACTTGCAGCCATGGAGCTATATAAATCATAACACGTGGAGTGATTGTGGCCCCTGCATGGAAAGGGAGATTAGCCACCTCTACAGCTGCATCTTGCACTTCAGCTGGACTGCCAGAGGGTGCACCGCAGCTCCAGGCATCCACATGAGGGGAGTAGGTGGGCAGGCGGCAAAGCCAGAAGAGATATACAGTTACTAGTGCTTGGAAAGAAACACCTGCCTCCCTCTCACTGGGTGTCCACAGGACAGCATGTTGCTGCAGAAGTCATGGCAATAACTCTCTGTTGTAGCTGTGCTGTCTGGGAATAGCGAAGGGGGCAGGTTGCCGGTGGTGCAGAGCCTCCTGTGAATCCCGAGGGGTCTAAAGTATTTGGGTGCAGAACTCTGCTCCACAGTGGGGAAACCCTGACCCCAATGGCATGTTTTGGAGAATACCGTTACGAGAATCTCAGAGGTTTGGCACCCTTAAAACCCGGGTCTGACCACAGGTGGGGGTCAAATGTTCCACAGCTTTTCACATTTAATTTCTTTGAGAAGGGTCCACCTTTATTAATGACCTTCTCCTCACCATAAGTCCATAAGTCTTCTCACTCACTCCTGCCATCCATCTCAAACGTGGTTTTCACTGTGACTGCTATTGGTCTTATTAACTCCCTCACCTTCAATTTTATTTTATTTGCCTATCATTTTCCTATTTCCTATTTCCTATATTCCCTTATGCATTTTAATTTTAAGAAGTTGGTTTTAATTAAACTGTTTTTATTTTATTTAAATGTTTTCCATCATATTATACCTGAAAGAGCCACCTGAGAAGGGGGAGGCTCATCTATGTATTATTATTATTTTATTTAAAAAAGCCTCAAAATGAAATAGAAAAATAACATCTAGTAAAGAAATGTGTTGTGTCATTTCACTTTAACTATAGACTCCGTATCATAATAGCATCATTAGGACCACCTTCCAGTTGCAGTATTTTAGGTGTTGTCATCCGTAGCTAATCCCTTTCAAGAACTTGTGTAAATATAACAATCTCCATTCCTATATTAGATCAGCAAATACAGTGTTACATAACCCCTTTGTAGGACTGAGGTTTGTGTAAGGAAAGATTAGCCTTGTATAACATAATAGTGCACTTTATTGTCCTGAGTTGTATTGAATGTAAATTATATCTCAGATATAGAAATAATTCAAACAGAAAGTGGGAAAGAAATAACATAAAAATGAAAGCTAGTGCATAGTAATATAGAGAATTTGAAACTCGGTGTGAAAGTCAAATACGTGCATTTATTTGCAATGCTCATATAGTGCTCTACTATTCAATAAATTCTCCTGAAATAATATAATATCTGAAACTTTATGAGTACTACAACAGGAGGGGAATGTCAATAAGATTGCAATAACCCAGAACTTGACCACTGAAACACACCTTCAAAAAGGCACAGTCACCTAGGGTCACATACACACACATCCGATGAAGTGAGCTGTAGCACACGAAAGCTTATGCTCAAATAAATTGGTTAGTCTCTAAGGTGCCACAAGTACTCCTTTTCTTTTTGCGAATACAGACTAACACAGCTGCTACTCTGAAACCTGACACTAATATAGTTAATGCGGTAAAGAGATATCAAAGTCCATGACTAGCTGAGGAGAATGCTCACACAATATTAATAGCTAGAATCTCAGAATAATACTCAGTGTAACTACATGTTTGAATAAGTGATGCACTGTTAATTCTCATAGCTTTATAGCTCTCACAGGTTTATCATAGCTCAATTACTATTACTTCTGTTTTCAGTATAAAAGTACAGATTAGTTTTATACAATAAGCACATTGAACAGGTCAACTGGATTGTAGCTTTTATACCTGAAGCTCATAGGTCAGCCCCATGCAAAAAATATACATCTTCCCCAGATAGAGTATGTATCATATAGTATCTTGATAGTTACAAAGGATGCCAAAAAATAAGGATGTATACAGTTTGGAAAACTGCAAATGAAATGTATATGTGTTGGAGCATAGTTCGTAGCTTTTAGTCATACACATCTGTTACTGAATGGACACACCCCATCCAGACTTTGGAAAGGGACCAGCTAACCCTCTCCCTGCTAGAGCAAGGACCACAGGTGCCTGCCCTGAGTGCAGGGATTTGCAGAATAGCAGAGCTAAGCCAGCTGTGGGTAATTAGCCAGTTTCCTCCAGCACAATATAAGAGAGATGGTATTGACAGGAGCTGGGGAATAAGTGTGGTTGTAGATGTCAGAAAGGAGTGGGGTGAGGGCTGTTTTAAGCAGCAGCAGCAGCAGCAGCAGCAGCAGCAGCACAGTGTGTTTTTGTTCTTTCCTTCTCTGCGACTAGGCTGCAGTGAGCCCCAGTTTCATCTTTGCTGTACCCTACTTCTAGCAATCTACGCCTTAACACTTTAGTGTAGATTTTGACTAAGAGAGGTCCTTTTTGTGTGTGTTAGGCCCTTAAAGGTGCAATAAAGCATCACAAAGATGTTTAAATTCTCCCTGCAGGAGGTTTGTAGCATCCTTTTCTGCTCGTGCAGGTCATAACTCTTTCACCATTATGTAAGCAATATAGACTTACTACATACCATATTTCTGCAGCTCTTTGAGGCCCAATAGGAAGTGGAATTGGGTGTGGTTCTAATATGAAGTGGGCATGGTGCAGGATTTAGGAAGTCTGGAAAGGGAGCAATATCCCCAATGAGCTGCAAAACTATGCTTTTTATTGCTCTGTCTGCAGTAGCATGGTGGGGAACGGTTTCAGCAATGGGGGTGTGACCCATGGATCATTACTTCTACAGATCTGTTGACCTCCCGTAAGCACTGTACTTGGGAGCACAGCAGCCTCAGAGTAGGTTTGCTATCACAGTTGGGGGTGGGGGAGTCTGTTGATCCACTCCTCCCCTGTGGCCCATCCTGTACATAGCCCATTTACTCAGTCTGGGTGTCTCCTGCATAATTGGCTGCAGGAACAGTGAGAACAAAATGGCAGCCCACAGGCCAGGCAGAGTCATTAGAAATGGAAAGGTGCATTATACCAAACACTGAGCCATCACAATTTTTCACATATAGGTATTTGTCTCAATTTTTCCATGTAAGCCAAGGGCCCCAGCTCTCTGACTGTTCAGTAGCTCATCTCAGAACTCTGAGTGTATGCACATGAGACACATAAAGAGGGACTGTTATTTCTCTGCTCTGTGATGTGATGCCTCAGCATAGTGCAGTCCAAAACTGCACTGACCTGTTTGACTGCCACAACTTAAAAACTTTTTAATTGCTCTTTTCAATTAAGTCATTTGGTGTTGTAAATGTCTAGTAAATTTTCAGATTCTGGTATCCTGCATTTTAAGTCAGCAGCTTTTAACTACCACCAGGGGGATGGATTCAACTTAGAGGCATTTTATAGCTGAGCAGGAATCATGCAAAATTAATTGTATTGGTTTTTAAAGAGAGTTCCTAAATTAGTATTAAAGAGGGCCTTACATGCTTATAAAGTAGAATGTCTCACACTGTGCATTTGCAGCACATTCTTCCTTGCAGTGGCTGTTTTCAGTATTTTAAAGAGTCATAACTTCCAGGGTCTGTAGCTTTCATGCCTCCAAGAAATTGCCACACAAAACTCTATGGGCCAGACACTGCCTTGCTCCATGAGAGGTCCCACTGAAATCAGTGGGACTGTTCAAGGAGTCATGTACTGTTCATATGAGTAAAGGTGAAAGAGTCTAGCCCTTAATTTTCATAAAGGGCCACCTCCTGTGTCTCTTATAACCCAAGCTGTCCCCACTGATTTCCAGTGTGGCTTCATAAGAGCAGTATGTTCCAGTCTTCTGTTTCTTCAGACTCTGTGGAGAATAAATCAGGTTTTCCCTTTATACACCACAGTTGGTACAGATTTAAAATAGACAGTGTGATTTTGACTCTAAGGGAAAAAGTCTTTAGATGAACAAAACTAGTTTCCAAAATGTATTTCAATATTTAAGCATGGATACTTGAGTGGTGATGTGCTTTACTTATGGAAATCACTAATATTTAATTATCAACACAAGGTAACCCATTCTTTAAGATTTGTCAACAAGAGACAGCAAATAGTTTTAGAAATATCAAATCCAGCAAGCAACTGGAATGTTGCAACTCTCTTGCACACAAGACTTTCTTGGAGTTCTGAAACCAATTTGTAATTGATAGTTAATATCTTGTGACATGAACAAAGCATATGGCGTGTAACACACAGGTATAGTATATTAAGTAGAAAGATGGGAAAGAAAACTGGGGTGATTCTATAAAGAAGAGTTTTAAAGTGTTGCACACGCAGGAAGAAGCATAGGTAATTAAAGAGTTTATTGTAAGTGAGGAATCTAGGACTCTGCAGGACTAGTGATAGGATACAGATGCCTTGAGATCACTGATTTGAAACCAAGCTGGATTTGACTATAAGTCAGTTATTATATAATGTGGCTTTTCATTGGCCTGTGTAAAAAGGGTTGGTTGCCTTATGCTAGTTAGTAGGGATCCAGATTTCTGCCATCATAACTTGCACCTTTGGCCTTGTCAGAATGGTCAAGGATTGAATGGGCAAAGGCACACAGACAGAACTACCCTGTTGCCCCCGAAGGTAGTCCCTCTAGGTCAGACACACTGATAAATTGGTGGCAAAACATGGGTCAACTTGTGGAGCTGCTTGAACTGTTCCTGTTCTATAGACTGAAGAGTTCATTCTCTAGAAGGGGAAAATACACCAGCACTGTGTTTGGTGTTACTGGGGGAAGGGAAAGGAGATAACTGTAGTCAGGCGGGATGCTGAGTCAGTAGGACACAAGTTTGATTGTTGCCCACGTACAGGTTAGGGGTTAGGAAAGCTGTTTCTTGGTAAAATACATGCTATCATGAAAAACTGATACAAATATAACTGGCTAGTTTATTTTTGGAAATAACTTAGAGTGAGATAATAGAACTACATGGAAATCCCTATCCCTGGCTCCTGTGATGGGGCCAGGAAACTCTCCTCCAAAGGGATTGATTTCCTCTGAATTCTCCTTGTGGGGAGGGGCTGGCCCCCAAAGCCCTCCTGGTTGCCTAAGAGCCACAAAGATCTAAAGGAATTGATGGGAGCACATATGCAATCATGCAGAGGTCCTGTGACTGCCTTTACATTGGCTCTGGGCCTTTTTTGACTCTGCCCTCATTCCCTGAAAGTGGAGATCTTTTGCTGTCACAATGTAAGGTACTACCCAATCGGCTTCTGCCCCTGGAACTCACTTTTAAAGGCTTCCCATTGCAAATGGGGTTCACATAAAAGTTAATACAGACTCCAGCTGTAACAGATTTCCTCTGCTGTTTATCCTGGGTGCAGAGGCTGTGATGTACAGCCTCCTAGTCCCACCCCTGGCTTTACCCCACTTGTCTCTCCTCAGACTTGAAGAAAGCCCTGTGTAGGGTGTGGTGGAGGTGGCTTCTCCATGGGAGTAGAGGTTCCATTGCAGTCATCTCTATGTATGATCTTAAAGGTGTGTCCTGAAGCAACATCCAGTTCCCTCCATTCACCCCAGGATACACATTGCCCCAAAGCAGTTCCATGGCCTCACCCTCCCTGCACCACCCATACTGGCATGAAGACAGCAGGGGAGCAAGGTGTGTTCAACTGTTGTGCAGAACGGAGCTCAGGGAAGAATTTTGCATCCTTGTGACTCACTTACTCCAACACTTCTCTGAATTTTACCTGGGGTGCTATGGCTTCACTCTTCCTCTTACTGTCAGGGCTACATCTCAATCACAATCTAGTCCTAAATTATCATCCATCCATAAGAGATCCAGCCATTAAAAAAAAAAGCCAATTGGTTTTCAGTGGGAATTTAAATACAGACAGGAACTGTTCTGCCCAACTTTAGAGACAGAAGAGATCTGACCAGATAGTACAGCAACAGGAAAAGCTTTGGGTACCCATGGTTGTCCTATGAGATGGAGGGTCAAATAGAAGGTAGGCAACCTGAGTGTAAAGTCTCTGCAGGATTCAAGGGAGGTAATAAACTAGAGAGAGGAATTGGAGTGAGGCCTTGAATGAGAATTTAAAATCAAAAGTGTGATACTTCCTGTGATTGTGGACTCTTCGGTCCACAAATAACTTTTAAAAATTGGAGGGATATGTGGTTAACTGGTTAAATGTATATAAATATGTATGACAAGTTCTATATTGAGCAAGACTGTGCAAGAATGTGGAAAATATAAATGATGTTTGAAACCATCTTTTGAAGCCAGAATGTCATTGGCATTTGGACAGCAATAATCCATTGTTCTAGGAATCTGAATGAAATTGCAATAGAACCGTCCATGTAATGCCATTTGGCTGTTTAATAGTAGATAAGTTTGATATGAGTTGATCATAAAGGGAGTCAATCAGGTGTTCAGGAGGACATCAGGAGACAAATATGGCTCTCTTGACTTCAGTGGAGTTACACCAGAGAACAGTTTGGCTACAGGTCCAAGACTTCTTATATGCTACTCCAGTTATATTAAGCCTAATATGGGATACAGGGATGAGTGGACCAGATGGGATAAAATATAAACCAGCCCAAACTGTCACCCAGAAACTTTAGGTTTTCTCATATTTTAAAATGTTTCATAACTGTACTTAAAAATGTCTCATGGCTCTGCATTTCCGCATTTCATCTGAGCCAGGAAACAAAAATATTGTGAAAGAGGCTATTTCTGTGATATTTCTAGTGTAAGCAGGGGAATAGTCCCGCTATTGTGGGGAACTTTCCTGGCTTCTGCACTACCCCGGTGAAGTGGGCTAGTGAAAGGATCTGAGTCCTCGCTCCCACTTCCTTTACCCAGTGGCCTCCCTGCCCTTGAGGACTCCCCTTCCACTCTTGTGTCTGGTGGAGTCCTCATAACCCCAACAAGGCTGGGCCCAGGATTCCTGGGGGGCTTGACCCCCAACCCTGCTGTGGTCACCTAGGACAGGGGCTAGGGTGTCCCCACTCTGGGGTACTCTCTCTGCACTGGTCACTTCTCTGACCCACTGACCATTACATACAATTTAAAGCAAATGCAAGTTATTTACTCAACAATTAATTTTAAAAAGAATAAGGAAAAATGGGAGAGGTTAAAGGGAACACATTAACCCACTCTGTGGCAGGGAACATCACAAACAGTGTCTCTGGAGTGTCAGGGCAGTTCACAGTCTGTTCCTTGTAAGTCCCAGGCCTTCTTCTCAGGCCCTGGCTGTGCAGCAGGGATGCTGTGGGTTGGACACTTGCTCTGGTGGTGGCCACATGCTCTCAGGCTCTAAGTAGTAGGACCCTTCTTCCCAGTGTCGCCCCCACCCTGTCAGGGTTACAATCCAAGCCTGGCCTGCAGAGCCTCTTGGCTGAGGTGTCTCCCTGTACTGGGCCTGCTGCCCAGGATCCCCCTTGTTCTCCCCAGCTGCTCACTGCACCCAGCTCCGAACTGCTCCAGCCCCAGCTCCATCACTCTGCCTCAGCACTGCTGCTGCTCTGCCTCCAGCTCCCTGGGCTGTTTCTTTGGCCCCTCTGCCTCTGGTTGCTACAGCTCTGCTCCCAGGACAGGTCTGCTCTGCAGGCTGCTTCTGTGACTCTGCTCCCAGCACTGACCTGTTTCGTGGGCTGCTTTTCTGGCCCCTCTGGCTCTAGTTGCTGCAGCTCTCCTCCCAGGGCAAGTCTGCTCTCTCTGGGCTGTGCCTCTGGCTTTGGGCTGCAGCTCTGCTCCCAGGACAGGGTCTGATCTCTTTGAATCTGGCACAGCTCTGCTCCCCAGCTTAGCCTGGGCCCCTGCTGTCTCCTTAGCTCAGCTCCAGTCTGTCTGACCCAGGCAATTGCAGCTCACACAGAGGACCGGACCTCCCTGGCCTCCTGACTCCCTGATTAGCCTGCCCTCCCTGTCATTCAGGCTGACATGGAGCATTGGCCTCTCCCCATTGTTCCTGGGGACTGTCAGTCTCAGGGTTCTGATTTCCCATAGACTCTTCCCCTTTTAGTACTGGGAGCTAGCCAACCAAAACACCCCCACTGAATGTTAGTAAGGGGGCAACAGTCCCCTTACACTAGCACTATTATAGCCAGGAAGGCATGTCAGGTATTGCTTCCTACCTGTTAATTCATTATGTCATCAATATATTTAACTTAAAATCAGCACTTGAACAAAATATCACTCACAATTTACATGTTTCAGAGTAGCAGCTCCTTTTCTTTTTTCAATTTACATGTTGTTCATCTTGGTTTTGTCGTAAGGTCTGACAAAAATTAAGAAGCTCCATCACATTCGATAAACTTCGCTGAACCTTAAAGACTATTGGTTTGTAAATAAAATAATTAGGGATGGACCCATGCCAAAGTTCCATTATTGGCTACACATGAACTTGGGTCATTCAGAATACTGACCTGGGTAAGGATTTTGGAAATGGCCCCAAACTTTATAATGGCCCCGGTCCAAAAACTCTTGTACAAGAAAATCAGATGAGCAACATGATTATTTGGATCCACATTTTGAGACTTGGACAATCTCCAAAAGTTAAAGTATCCTGTAGCAAAAGATAATACTTCCCATCACAGGAATAACCATCTTTTGGCTGATGCAAAAAAAAAGTCAGTCAAGGAATCAAGTAAGAACTTTTGTCTGGGGAAAACAGACATGAACAATACTGAGTTGCTGATGTAAAGTAAACAAGAGTGGGCAAGGAGTGATGTTGTAATATTGGTCATGTGAAACTCAGCATATTCTGCAACCCTGTAGGGAGCAACTCTGGAGGTTACTGAATACTCTAAATGTAGAAATAGGTCTCGCATGTCTGAGGAAACGGGCATGGGCTGGATTCAGAGCCATTGGGACAAAAACAAATAATTATAGAGGGCCTGGCTCACTCCTGTTTTAGAGAAGGTTGTTTTCACACACTTCTCATTTTTCAGAACATGTCCTTTTGAGCTGAAATTTTCTATCCTTGATCTCTGCTTGAAGGTGATTTTTGTTTTTTTGTTTTGTTAGAAAGTTTCCATTCAGCTGAATGCACTTTTCCTGTAAAAATTATAACCACACTTTTTTTGAAGAGGGCTACAGTTGAAACTAGCTGTAGAGATAGTCCTAACTGAGGAAAAGTGCTATTTACTTGGACAAAAATAAAATTATAAAAAAAGAATAAGCAATAGAAAAATTGGTTCTGAACCTCTTGAGCTGGGTTTTTAGATTTCTACCAGTTCCTAATAAAACCCTGTCCCTTAGCAGAGCAAATCTAGAATTTTTCAGTGCAGGCTGATTTTTCATTTTAATAGGACTACTTTTGGCAACTATATTGAAAATGTGTGTTCGAGGGGGTGGGTGGTCTGTGCAATTTGGTGGGGTCCCACACCACTGAATTCAGCATAAACACTGATTATTGTCCAAAGTATCCTCTGCTCTCACAGCTTGGGCTAACTTCCCACCCTGTGTGGAGGAGAAAGCTGTTAGGTCCCTCCACAAAGACCTCTTTCCATGGGAGCTAGGTCCCATGGTGTGTCCCATGGTGAGCTAGGTGTGTTGGGGGTGCTGCCGCATGCCCTGGCTTGAAGCGGTTTCCATCATATTCAGGGTTTACAGTTTGGTTCAATGGCTCTCAGCACCCCCAGTATAAAAAATGTTGCAGCCCCCACTGCCTCTTTACCACCTAGTATGGTCGTATCTGATTGGATTGTCTATTCTCTTACTGTTCCTCTTTAGATCAACCTGATCTGGCTCTCACGGTGAGTATGCTGAGTAGCTCTGCACATCCGTGCAGAGTCCTAGAGCCTCACATTTTATCACAATTTGTGTTGAAAATGGAAAATGTAGCTCTCCAGCAAGATTTTTCATTTTAAAAAGGATGAGTTGGCATCTTGATTTTTTCAACAGAAAAGTGAAAATTTGGCTTGTTCCAATCAGTTTTTACTTTTTTCTGATTGCTGGCAGCACAATGTCACCTCACCCTAACAAATTATAAAGGCAGGAAGTATGGCTTCACAAATAGGCTGCCTGATAAGCCTGTCCCATTGAAGCATACTACAGCATCAGCATCTGAATAACCAGACAAGCTGTCTCTATTGACATACGCTTCTGTTTGAGCACATGAGTGATCATTCCCGGCTATCCCAATCATGGCTGCTTCAGTGCTGCTGTTCTCACTTCATCATTTAGCTGGGCCTTACCTGAGCTGCGGCTAGCAACTATTTTTGATTTTGTGGAGTATTTGGACAGTCAGTGAATGTGTTTTCATGTGATCTTCAAGAGACCAGTGCAGCATCTACCTATATATTTCATATTCACTAGTTTCCCAAAAAATACTAAGGTCTGTAAATATATATGTTCAGGAAACTAGCTCTCCCTGAAGCTATACTGCAAATCGCTAGCAATGTCATTCTAACTTTGTCTGTACATATCTGATCCCATGAATGGTAAAGGAATTCCCCTACAAACACCATTTGAAATTAGAAGAATTCTGAATCATTCAAGTTTTTGCTCTGTACAAGCCCATGGTTAGGATTCTGACATACATTGCTTCCTTGAAACCATGTCTTCAAATCCTTTAAAGATTACTTTTGGGTCAAATTCTCCTTTTATTATTGTACTACATAAGAGGCCGAACTGAGTTTGAGGCCCCAGTGTGCTAGGCATTGCACAAACATCATAGGAGACAGACCTTGCCCAGAAGAGCTTACAGACAAAGGGTAGAAAAGAAAAGTGAGAGAGAAAGGAGTGAAGAAGTGACTTGCTCCAGGTCATACAACAGGTTATTGATAGAACTGGGAACAGAACCACCTGTCTCTTCAGTCTCTTGTTTTTCCTTTGGTGTGCAGGGGTTGAGAGGTGTACACTGAGAGCTAAGGATAAATACCAGTTTCAGGCAGCACAGGGGCGGCTCTCTCTGTGCACTCTTAAGGGTGAAGGGCATTCCTAATGAGAAAGAAAATAGGTGAGGTTTTGGCCTTATCCTCTCTGCAACGGTTGACGCTTCCTCTCCATGTTGGAGAACTCAGGAAGTACCTCCTGAAGCACTGTCCCTCCCTGACCTGAGGGCAGCATGGCTCCTTACACCCTAATGTGGACCAATTCCACAGTGCAACCATCTGTGCCTTTGTGTCTAGAATAACAGAAAATAGCCTTTTGTATGAACCTTATTCCACAATCAGGAGTTATTGTAAAAGGTTTATTTGACCTTTTTGTAAGTAAAGTGTATACAAGAATGTAAAATGTTTTATGGTGCCACTTAAGGGAACGTATCCTTGTTTATCCTTTTAACTTTCACAAATAATGAAATGAAAGAGGAATATTAATTGTCTGAATCTACTGATAATGGTCCTTGGCTTAGATCATGTTAAAGGTGGCATTTGTAATTAACCTTAACTTGTAGCATAAAACTGACCAAGAACAACTTTAATTTATGCAAATTCAGTATGTTTTTTTTTTAATTTAAGAGCAAAGAAAAATATACAGGATATGTAGATGTTTGTAATTAATACTCCATTTTAAAAGCTCTCAATTGCCCTTTCTAACATGAGCACACACTCTTCTTTACAGAGAAAGCAATTTAAGAGAGGAAAAACTAATTTTATCAAGACAGCATCTCATTTCTTCTACTTTTATCAAATAACACAAAACATGGATATTATAAAAAGGACATAAATATTAACCAAAGAATCATTTCCTTGCAGCAGAAAACATCTATTAATGAAATAGTACAAGCACAATTCAAAGGCCAGGCTTACTCCCGTTGGAGTTGTGATGACACAAGGAACTACTTGAGCTTCACCTTTTAGTAGCTATATCCTTGGAAACCTTGACGGGTTCTCTTTAAGGTACTCATATTATTAAAACCCTGATCTGTTGATAATGTAGTATAGAGGAAGAGCTATTGACTGTGCTAAGAGATGAGTATTGGACATCTACCTGTGAATGTTCCTTGATTTAATTCCCACAAGATGATATGTAGTATTCTCTCCCCGCCCAGTGATGACCAAGCCCAATCCTGTTCAATTTGAGATCTAAGAAGAGCACAATCCAATAAAGTATGACTCTAGACAGTTTATATGTATTGTGGTTGTCATAAATATAAAGGGAAGGGTAAACCCCTTTGAAATCCCTCCTGGCCAGGGGAAAGCTCCTCTCACCTGTAAAGGGTTAAGAAGCTAAAGGTAACCTCGCTGGCACCTGACCAAAATGACCAATGAGGAGACAAGATACTTTCAAAAGCTGGGAGGAGGGAGAGAAACAAAGGGTCTGTCTATAGTCTGTCTTTGTCGGGGATAGACCAGGAATGGAGTCTTAGAACTTTTAGTAAGTAATCTAGCTAGGTATGTGTTAGATTATGATTTCTTTAAATGGCTGAGAAAAGAATTGTGCTGAATAGAATAACTATTTCTGTCTGTGTATCTTTTTTGTAACTTAAGGTTTTGCCTAGAGGGGTTCTCTATGTTTTTGAATCTAATTACCCTGTAAGATATCTACCATCCTGATTTTACAGGGGGGATTTCTTCATTTCTATTTTTATTAAAAGTCTTCTTGTAAGAAACTGAATGCTTTTTCATTGTTCTCAGATCCAAGGGTTTGGGTCTGTGGTCACCTATGCAAATTGGTGAGGCTTTTTATCCAACATTTCCCAGGAAAGGGGGGGTGCAAGTGTTGGGAGGATTGTTCATTGTTCTTAAGATCCAAGGATCTTACCAAACCTTGTCCAGGAAGTGGGGTGCAAGGTTTTGGGAAGTATTTTGGGGGGAAGGACGCATCCAAACAGCTCTTCCCCAGTAACCAGTATTAGTTTGGTGGTGGTAGCGGCCAGTCCAAGGACAAAGGGTGGAATATTTTGTACCTTGGGGAAGTTTTGACCTAAGCTGGTAAAGATAAGCTTAGGAGGTTTTTCATGCAGGTCCCCACATCTGTACCCTAGAGTTCAGAGTGGGGGAGGAACCTTGACAGTGGTGATCACTATAGTGGTAACATACAGTGGTGATCACCCTGATGTATGATCAACTCAAGAGAAATTTAAACACATTTATAGGAGTTATCCCGGTTGATACCTTCCATCTTACCAGAAATCCTGTCTAATGTCCAACTCTATGAATATGAGATGTTCAGCCATCTTGAAACTTAGTCCCTTTGAAAACCACTTTTCTGATTAATAACTTAGATCTGAGCCTTCGCTGTAGGGAATATATAGCACATACCAATTATTAGTGCTTTCTCTGTCTTCTAGTGTCCTATACTGGGTATTTTACTTCATTTAATTACAGAGCTATTTTTTCCCCATTTTCTCAGTGCTTACCTTTCAGACAGACAGATTTTTCTGCTCAAACTCAGGGTTTGATTCAGCTTAGCATTTTAAGAGCAGTCTAACTTTAAGAAAGCGCTGAAGTCAGTAGACCTACTCGCTTAAAGGTAAGCACATGCCTAACTTGGTGAACCAGGCCTCAAGCAATATCTCAGTCTCAAGTCCATATTCTGGATCTTGGCATCAGATTGGTCAAATTTGCTGAACAACCCATGATCATCACTGAATTTTGTATATTACAGATAATTCTGCAGAACTAGCTACATATGTATGCATTTTACCTCACTGGAATTCTGTTCATTTTGCTGTGATCCTAAAGCCTCTAACCTGACAGTTTCTCCCAATACACTGAAAATATCAATAGAGTGGAGGGGAAGATCTCACTGTTTTGATGCCAGCAAGTAACTGTAGCAATGAACCACCGACCGATATAAGAAGGCAAAAATGTTGTATTTGCTTCTGACTTCTAACTAATCATGTGTAAAACCAAAGTATTAACTATCCTCTGGCATCCCTTTTTGAATTTCCCAAGTGTCTGATTATGTCAGTATTTTTCAAATGTAAAATATTAATTTCTCCGATAATTGCAAAATGTAAAAATATTATCCTTCAAGTTTATTTTTGTAGCAATAGAGGCTTTTCATGCGGAGATGATACCATGATAGGTCTTATTAAAAGAGAGTTTAAGCACAGAAGTTAGTAGGAACACACTGGAATTCTAATAATGGTCTTTTTATATTAAGCAAATATTGAAATGCTACAAAGGACCTAGCCCTGAAACCCTTTAATGTGAGCAGCCCTAATTCACTGAGTAAGGATTACACACATGAATAAGACTTCAGAGCCTGATCCTCTTAATACCAAAGCATTGGAAAGATACCCCTTGGCTGCAATGCACTATGGATAAGGCCATTACAAAATAGGGTCCATAATATTTTCTTACTGCCTAAAAGTTAATTTAGTGCTCCATGATGGTGACAGATTGACAGTAATGGCAATTAAATTTTTCTATCCAGAGAACAGGTGTAAACCATAAGTAGCAGCAGTGCACACTTTCCCATCATGCCCTGCTAATGGACCTCAGATCTGACCAGAAAGAGACCATCTTTCTTCATTGTACTCAGTCTATAAACTGAAAGCTTGGTCTCGCTGTTTAGACAGCAGGCTAGGGTGCCAATTAGTGTCAGTTTTGAGATGGGTTTTTTGATGTGAACTATAGTAACTAGATGACAAACACCAAACAATTTATTCTTGATTATATGACTTCTATATGCAAAACTAACAGTCTGTGTTTGCTTGTTTACCTTAAAATGATGGGAGCAGGTGGTTCAGAAAAGTTAGTGTAAAAATGTCACAACCCATTCCTGTGTGTATTCAGTCATGCCTGTTGACTTGAGTACCAAATATACACTTTTCTTTCTTTTTACTCGTTTTAGCACCATATATACAAGACATCTATACAAGAGTGAGCTGCATTGTGTTTTGGCTCATGTAACATCCACAGGATTGTTAATTAAGTGCTTGAACCTGCTCCCACTCAAATCAATGGAAGAACTCCCATTAGCTTGTATGGTGCAGGATCAAGTCCTCAGCTCCCACTGCAGAGTCGATTTCTGCCCTCATTCACACCAATGCATTGAAGACAATCATAGAATCATAGAATATCAGGGTTGGAAGGGACCCCAGAAGGTCATCTAGTCCAACCCCCTGCTCAAAGCAGGACCAATTCCCAGTTAAATCATCCCAGCCAGGGCTTTGTCAAGCCTGACCTTAAAAACCTCTAAGGAAGGAGATTCTACCACCTCCCTAGGTAACGCATTCCAGTGTTTCACCACTCTCTTAGTGAAAAAGTTTTTCCTAATATCCAATCTAAACCTCCCCCACTGCAACTTGAGACCATTACTCCTCGTTCTGTCATCTGCTACAATTGAGAACAGTCTAGAGCCATCCTCTTTGGAACCCCCTTTTAGGTAGTTGAAAGCAGCTATCAAATCCCCCCTCATTCTTCTCTTCTGCAGGCTAAACAATCCCAGCTCCCTCAGCCTCTCCTCATAACTCATGTGTTCCAGTCCCCTAATCATTGGAGGTTACAAACAATGGAGTTACATAGGTGCAACCAAAGGCAGGTTTTGGCACACAAACTTTTTTGTTGGTGTCGATGTATGAGCCAGAAAAACATCATTGGGCTTTCATAGCACAAGCTGAGTTTGTAAGGCTGGTAATTAGAAAAACTGTTAGAAATGTATCCGGAAATCACTGAGAAATCACTGAGAAACAATAAGCGTGGAACATCATGAAGCTCTTTTAGAGTCACTTTTCAGAGTATAACTGCAGGTTCTGCTGAACCCTGGTCACAAGTGAAGTATTGTCCTTGACCCCAGTGGGAACAGGAACTTGCCCTTTAAAAGGAGATAGGAAACGTAACTGTGTGTTTTTAAAATAACTATATGTAACTCACTGTTTAATCTGCCAATTTCCATTTTCATAAAGGTCTTTTCTTCACAGTTATTAAATGTCCTTAAAATATAATTTCAAAAATGTAATAACCTTTGTCATCTGTTCTACAGCTTGCCTTCAGCCAGTGCACCACTTGTGAATACAGAATTTCAAATTAAATTTTCTAATCTCAAGGGGAAAGGACACTTTAGAAAATATTGCATTCACATTTTATACTGCCACAGTAAGCTAAGAACAACTAAATCTATCAAGTGACAAAATAAATGATACATTCTCTCTTCTGGTTGAGTTAAGATATTTTTACAAAATTATTGAAAAAGCTTCTCATGTAAAACTAAAGAAATATACCAATTAACCACACATTCTCAGGGCTACAGAGAAAGCAAAACAGGTTTTGAAAAATTCCAGTGTAAAGAAAATTGGACAGAAGCTTTTATTAATTAGTTATGAGCAAATAGGGCCTGCAACAGAGATGCAGGGATGAATCTGAGGCATTTTTCATATTTATGATCTTCCAAAGAATACAATGCACAAGGGCCTATGATGGACTCCACTGTATACAACTGAAAACCAACATGAAGTTCAGTATAATTGGCAGTCTGTCGTCAAGAGAGGTTTTCCAGTAGGGTAATATGATCAGAGTTCAGATGCATTAATCCTGCAACACACGGAAGCTTTCACTGTGTCTGCCCCAAACTAGGTCTGGCTCTTGCTTATTCAGTTGATACCACCCTTTCACTTTCACAAGTGCTAAATTCATTCACAGATGTGTAGATAAATAAATTAGATACTCTTTTCAGAAGGAGCGGCATGTATATATCTATTTTATTTCTGTATCACAGCATAAGATGAGGCTTTTTAATGAATATTATAATTCAAGCACAGTTGCTGTCAAAAGATAAGCTCTATAAAATTAAATTTAAATAATTTGGGTGACACTAAGTCAATGAAAGTCTAAAACTGTAAATGTTAACACACCTCTCTTCTAGTCCTATTTCCTTATGACTTTGTGGGTGTGTAATGCTACAGAAATACACTAATGCACACAATGTATAGAAATATATAAACTTGTCAGACTCGCTTCATCTCTGCAACTCCCTTTGGCATTCTTTTGAATGTTTGAAGCCAACTGTCCTGACGGGCCTGCCAATCAAGACAGTGGATCTGAGCAAACTAATACCCTTGATAGGCTAAAATCTTTAATTAGTCAGTCATAAGGGTTGCTCTCAAAGTCAAGATCAAGGAGATTTCCCCATGATATCCCAAACATATCTTCAACCTCAAAAACCAACTATGATTGAAAAGGTTATCCTACAAAAATATGAGCCTATATGAGTATAGAGTTAAAGAATTTGATATCAACAAAAGTGCAGACAGAGATTGTCATGATTTTGATTAATCATGTGGCAGCTGGAAACTTTGTGAGGACAAATGGTTTATTATATGAAGAAGAGTCTGTGGAAACATGGAAGGGGAATCAGGGAGCGCCGCAAAGCCTTCAATCAGTATATCTTTCCCTCCTCCCTTTATTGTCCATATTTCTGGAGTAGGACACCTTTTCAAGCTAAAACTTACAACCTACCATTCCAAGTGGTTTTGGTTGCTCAAATTGAAACTGCTTAAAGGAACTGGTCTGTTTTCAGATAGCGTTCAGAACCCACACTAAGAAAATCAGGTCCATATGAGGTATCTTGAGTTGGGCACCCAAAATCACTAGTCTAGTGACTTCTGAATATTAAGGCACTTGAGCTCAATGTTGACTCCCTTGGGGAATATACCATAGGAATGTCTTTTCTGCATAATATTATTAATAAAAGTGTGAATGGGCACATGCAGAACCTGCCGAACATGAGAGGAAAAACTAAAGCCAACAAAAGAATAAATGTCAGAAAAATTAACCTGTACAAGCCTGACCTCTGGATTTGACCTTTATTTAATTAGGACAGGATTGGAAGGATTATTAGAAAGTATTAGGTGCCAACAATATTTTCAGCCAAGGTCCTGAAGAAAGGCATTTCCATATGGCACACACCTTAATTTTAGCAAGGTGGTTACCTTCTTCTGTCAGGGACCTGTAACTGGTGCTTCAGAAGGAGGAGAGACACCCATAATGCACCGAGCAAAATGAGTGATGTTGCATACTGGAGTGGGGGGCTGGGAAGAAAAGTCTTCAGTACAACTATTTTGAAAGGCGGAAGTTTATTTATAGACAGTTTCCTCAGATCGCTATTCTGCAAGCACTCCCTATATGGACAGTTCAAAAAGGATCATGCTATGAATGGAAGAAGTCAAGATCATGCTTCAGGCAGGTGTTAAATTTAAGTGAATGGATTTCTCAGTGAATACACTAGCACCTGCATGCATAAGTGATAGATGCTTCTCTCCTTTGTGTGCAGGTGATGAGGCATGAAAAGCATGTGTACAGGACTGTGCAAGCCTAAAGATGCTAGGGCACAAGTGGAGGTCATCTTTGGAAAATCAGACTCGTTATGTTCATATATCACGTCTACATCTCTCATAAGTCAGACTTTCCAGTAGGAAAGGTGCTTCAAAAAGCCTATTTTTTTTTAATGAAAATACTTTCTAGTATGTACTCAGATTTTAAAAAATGATTCATGTTATAAATGCAAAAAAAAATTCACCGAGGTAAAAGGAGGATTTTTTAAATCATCACCATCTCTTCCCACTCTTAACAGAGACAAGAAAAATAGTAGCTTTCTGATGAAAGAAGAAGGATCCATCAGGTCCCACTCAGTTTTCATGAACTAAGAACTGATGTCAGTGACTGTCAGATTCAAGTGATTTTCTCCATAAATCTCCTCTTTAGTGACAAAAAGGAATCATTGTTCCCTAACACTGCACAAGCTTTTTGTTCAGGTTTGCTGTGTATAAAATTTAATGAGAGCAGGCATAGAACACATCAAGAGCTGAGCATGTGTCAGTTACCAAATGTGCGTGTTTGAAAACCTTCTCCTTTAATTACCTCAATTTCCAGTTACCTGTTCAGGAAGTGCAAGAGGGGGGTATTTGCTTAAAACAACAGCTTCCTGAAATGCAAGAATGAAAAGTAACTAATTGTAACAATAATAGATCACTGTAGGGTGAAAAATCCACATTAATCCAAGAGGACTTCAAAAAATCCATGTGCCCCCCAAGTAAAATGACAGTTTCTGATACAGTTGTTAATGTTAAAAGAAAAGGGGTACTTGTGCTACCTTAGAGACTAAAAATTTATTTGAGTATAAGCTTTCGTGAGCTACAGCTCACTTCATCAGATGCATCCGATGAAGTGAGCTGTAGCTCACAAAAGCTTACGCTCAAATAAATTGGTTAGTCTCTAAGGTGCCACAAGTACCCCTTTTCTTTCTGCGGATACAGACTAACACAGCTGCAACTCTGAAACCAGTTATTAATGTTGTACATTTTAAATTGCTGAGTTCTATTACATTTCTGACTGATGCTTACTACAGTAACTGTCACACTATTACCATGTTGTCTGTTTGTAGTATCCACCTATTTCCTCTCAGTTTGTACTTAGATTGTAAGCTTTTGGGGGCAGGGTCTCCCTTTTTGTGATATGTGTGTACAGTGTCTAGCACAGTGGAGCCCAGATTGTTGATTGGAGCCTCTAGGCACTACTACAATACAAATAACAATGATAGCATGTGAGAAAATTGATAGCACACTATATTCCTACATTTTACAGACAGGATAGTTATGAGGTGATGAAAACATACATTTTGTGATTGGAATGAAGGTGGGCTACTTCACCTACATATCTCATATGTGAGGCCCAGATGAAATGCTCACTACTCATATATGCCTCCAGAAGCTATTTTTCCTCAGTAGTCTATCATACTATATTGTAAAGGAGAAGTAAAAATATGAAAATGCTTGCTGATGGCAATTTGTATGTGTTCTCTCAGGGGTAAAAGTGTTTTGAAAAGCAAAACTTTTTAGTGGTACCTGGTTCTGACTCACTAACCTCAGTAGCCATGGAGAAAATTTCAGGAAAGCTCAGAAAGCGTTGACTTCATGTTTTATTGCTAAGAAAAAGCAAAGACTCTGTGTGGTTTTGTCTTAATTTGTGGGAGAAATAACCACTCTTTAGCTCACATGGTTTGAGGGAAAATATTTTTTCTTAATAACCTGTTTTCTAAAAATAATTGAAACAATACTTCTAAGTCATATAGATTGGGTTGGATGGAGCTACAGCTTTAAAACATCCCCCTAATAAGTACCAACTATCATGCAAGCCATTTATAAGTTGAGAACTGTGAGCAGCTAGAGAAAGTTGGGAGTAAAGAATTCCTCTGTGTTAGGGGTGGCTACAGGGAGAGGAGCAGCAATTGAAATAAATGGTGATTGTAATTACAGCTTCTGGAGACCATTTTATCTTTGCCTTGTCTTGGTCCATGTATGACCAATTTTTGGAAGTATACTCACATCTTTACAGAAGTGACTCTTTCTTCTCTCCTCTCCCGCGCTGCTTTGGTGTGCAATCTCCCTCACTAAGCTCCAATATTTTCCATTTTGGCCTTCTGCCCTCTCCTTTCCCTGCTCGTATTTGGAAAACTATTTGGTAAGCTGAGCTTCACCCGTCAGGCCTGTTCTCTTTCCATCCTCCCTCCAACTCACCCTGAAATCATAGTGGAGTTGGATAGGCCTTGACAACTGCTACGGCTACTTTGCTGACTTTGGGTCCCAAGATGCTCCCGACTGTGGCAAGTCAGCCCCAGAAGGGCAGCCATTTGTGAGGTTGTTAGTATTTCCAGTTTCCTAAGATTTCTAATGTTCTTAATCCTGTATAACTAATGCACATTGGAATGGTACATAATGAAATTAGAATGCACAGGATTAGTTGGTTAATATTTGTACAACACTTAAAATGTAAAGTGTTCAAGCAGTGCCACATTAAGTAGTGCTATTATATAATACTTTAGTAAATGTGAAACATGAAACACCATGTTACAAAAGCAATCATTGCAGCTTTTATTTCTGAATGTGCTTTTAAACATGTCAGTTCTGTCTACTTAGATGTGGGAAGCAATTAGAAAGGGAGATTGTAGGCAAAGGCAACTTTCCCATTGTTCAGCTACCTTCTAAACAATTAAAAGGATTTCTAGCTCCTTTGTTTCCTTCTTGAGGCAGTGCAGCAAGTATTTGTGTAGTATGCAAAAATATATTGATATGGATGGTGCATGTTTTCACAATGCTGCTGAAAAGGCTATAAATCTCTACTGAAAATCAAAATATATTCTTCTTTTCAGTGAGTTATTTATTGCTGCATAGTACAGAGTCCTTGGGCACACTCTAGGCTTACTCCAGCTACTCGAGATGCAAACTAGTTGTTCTTAACTTCTGTAAATGCATTTGTATATTTGAAGTGGATAAATTATTTCAGGGTGTTTGCCTTTTGGGTTTAAAGGCTGTTATGTATCAGAGTGAAAACTCATTTCTGAAACACAAATGTCATGTTTATTAAGAACTCTAGATATCATTTGGCACATGGGACTTTAGTTTTCTTGAACCACTTTACCAAGGATTCTATTCATTTTTCCCCTGAAAACCTCTAATTTAGCTATACTGTCATTAGAACATTGGAGTTAGTCTTTGCATGGTGTGACAGGTTCGGTCACAAAGACCACCTTGGGACTGTCATGCTGAATGTGCTGAATCTACCTCTGAGGCCATTTTCCCTGTCAGCTTGGGACTCCAGAACCCTGTCTTGTTGAGCCAGACATGCAAGCCTACTGCAACACAGACCCAGGGTCTGAACCATGTCCCCAGAGCTGCAGGCTTTAACTGAAAACCACTCAGCAGGTACTCCTGTCTCCAGCACCCAAACTCCCAACTCCCAATGGGATCTAAACCCCAAATTAATCTGCTTTACTCTGTATAATGCTTATACAGGGTAAACTCATAAATTGTCTGCCCTCTATAACACTGATAGAGATGCACAGCTGTTTGCTCCGCCAAGTATTAATCACTTACTTTGGGTTCAATAATAAACAAAAGTGATTTTATTAAGAATAAAAGGTAAGATTTAAGTGGTTTCTAGTAATAACAGACAGAACAAAGTAAGTCACCAAGTAAAATAAAACAAAACACGCAAGTCTAAGCCTAATGAATTAAGAAACTGAATACAGGTAAATCTCACCCTCAGAGATGTTCCAGTAAGCTTCTTTCACAGACTAGACTCTTCTTAGTCTGGTCCCAGTCCTTTCCCTAGTACAGTTCTTGTTAGTTCCAGCTCAGGTGGTAACTAGGGGTTTTCTCATGATTGCAGCCCCCTTTGTTTTGTTCCACCCCCTTTTATAACTTTGGCACAAGGCGTGAATCCTTTGCCTCTCTCTGGGTTCCCATCCTTCCTTCTAAATGGAAAAGCACCAGGTTTAAGATGGATTCCAGTACCAGATGACATGGTCACACGTCCTGTGAGACCCCAAGCCTCCATTCTTTCCAGCCTGATTCACATGAACACAGGAAGGCTTACAAGTAAACAGAGCCATTTACAACCAATTGTCCTGGTTAATGGGAGCCATCAAGATTCCAAGCCATTATTAATGGCCCACACTTTGCATAGTTACAGTAGGACTTCAGAGTAATACTTCATATTTCCAGCTTCAGAAACAAGAATGCTACATTCATACAAATAGGATGAACACACTCAGTAGGTTATAAGCTTTGTAATGATACCTTACTAGAGAGCTTTTGCATAAAGCGTATTCCAGTTATATTATATTTACACTCAGAAGCATATTTCCATAAACATATGGAGTGCAACATCAAAAATGGAGAGGCCCATGGAAATGAATCATCTAAAATTCACTGAGGCTGGTGGAAGCCATTTTCACTTTCCCACAACAGAGAAGAGCTAATTAGGAGGAAAAGGGAGGAAAAAAATTGGAAATATCATGTTCATCCATCCAATCCCCTTGTAACAAATCCATGTACTGCAGATGATTGAAGGTGATTAGATACATTACATACACTTGTAAAGTCCAACTCCCAAAACACAGGCCTCTATAATTTGAGATAAAGATGTTCCTTAGCTGGCACTAATATGTTCTTTATCCTCTGTTTGCCAGCGACTAGATGGTAAGTTGTTTTATAAAAATACACACAAAGTTAGTACAACAAACCCCAATATGCCCAATATTTATGACACTAGCTTTCTTCTGCTGTCACTAGTGTACAAGGTTGTGCTCAAGCTCTGAGATCAGTGAAAGGGAAGACAATGTTTTTTTCTGAATATGGACTTCAAAAAATTAGACCACATGAAATTACTGGCAGTTGAATAGCTTTCCAACTGAAATGCTGGAAGACCTATTCCTTAAGTAATTTAAAAGCAGACAGCATATGAAACCCACAGCCACATAGTGTGGCACCCTGTCCCCACCTTTGGGGTGGCTGGCCACAGATCCCGGTTTATGAGACTGCCTACATCTCTGGCTAACGGAATGGAGTCTTGTAGCTCAGCAGTAGAAGAGATTGTTTTAAGATTCAGAGGTTCCAGGTTCAATCTCCACTGCTGATAACACACCCAGGGATGTGGAGTTGCACATAAAGCATTGAAGAATATACTGCAGGGAACATCCATCCCTTCATTAGTTCCTCTCTCTGTTCCCTCAGATTAGAGCTGGGGTTCTCCACCTGAGGATCATAACTGTACAAGGCTGCTGGTACAATTTGTCTGGTGAGGGTGCTGAGAGCCATTGATCCAAACTGTAACCCCTGAATATAATGGAAACCACTTCAACCAAGGGAGCATGGCAGCACCTGTGTAACTGGAACCCCTAGTTCCATCATTTATGTAACTGCACTCCTTTCTTTAGGATTAGATGCAAGGGGAGGTTCAGAAACTTTTTTTCTATTGTAACATGGGATCCCGGAGTGCAAAAGGTTGAGAAGCACAACATTAGATGAATAACTGGGGCTTTTCCATCTCTAATTTCTCTAATGTAGTAAACGTCTAACTTTTTTCTCTTTTCTCCCCTGATAATTTGGCGAGTGCATTAACAAAATATATGATTAATGCTTTAAGGGGAATTTCAAAAACAGAACATGAAATTGGCATAAAAACATGAAGACAGAGATATGTAACCCTCACATGGCTTCCTGACTGTAATCTACACCTCAGCCCAATCACTATTTGCCATGAAGTAACTTCTGAAACATTTATCAGTATTGGTTAATATGATTTAAGGCATTGTACTGAATTAATAAAAAGAGAAAGAGGTTATGACCATAATTTGTGTTTGGCATTAAAAAATGTTTGGCTTGTCAACAGCATTTTAAGTTTTCTTTCCAATCTATTACAGTGTTAATTTAATTTTAACTTTAAACAGTATGGGTTGGTGATAACTATCAGTGCTAAATTAATATTGCTGTTTTGCAAGCCATTAATTGCTATGGCTGAGTTGCGACAGTAGCTGAATAAAATACAAATTTGATTTTAGCATATGCTATCTTAGGTCGTCTATCTGGAGCACTTGGTTATGTCATTGGCAATTAGAATGTAGAGATCTTTATTAACTGGCCTGGGCTTTGTAAGCCACAGCCAAACACTGTCATTTCCAGGTCTTTGAATTACTACACTTGATTTACTGAAGTGCTTACATCAGACTTGAGGTGATTTCCTGTAATAGGGGGTAGAGTGTGTGCACAATTTCAGCCTTGATAACACATAATTAGGACCTTTTTGAGATCTCTTTGTGCTATGACATTTTATTGACAAAGCTTCCTGACGTCTCTCAATGGACCACTTAAAAAATGGCTACCAAAATGTCTAGGAAATAGACATTTTCAAGATGATTATCAGAACATTCCATTGACAGCAAGGTAATTTTTCTACACATTTGACAGAATGGTGAAAAGGTAAGGGATTGTTGTTTCCAAAGGGAAAGCATCATCGTAAATGCAAATTGGCAGGATTACAGAATATTAGGACTCCAAAGAAGATTTTAACATATAATTGGAAATGGTGTCAAATGGTGGTGGGGGAAAGGGGTGAATCTATGCTCTGTTGTTAGGACTTGAGTTTACAGCCTGTTAAGGAATTTAGCTGTGCCAGAGAAAATGAAAGATAAAATTGTCACCTGCTCTTGCAAGTGCTATTATTTACACTAAACTGTATATGCTGGTGGTTGCAGAATAGTTGTGGGGTTGATTTTGTTGTTGTTTTTGTTCAATTCCTAGGGGGAGCAAAAAATCTGTTTCTTAGAAATTATTCTTCACATTGTGACTTCTGCTACATTTTCTTATGCTAATCAGACTTCTTTGATGTGAAGTATGAATACAGAAAGTGAATTAACCACTTCAAGAACCATTACTGTATCTTTGAAGCGGTGTAACAAGGCCCTGGGGAACTGTGGTGCAAGAATAAGTTAGGAGCTGCCTTCCTGATCCAGAAATCTAAAATCTTGCCCCACAGCTCCCACAACTTACCCCTAGCCCCTTATCCAGCAGCTCCCCACCTCTCTCCACAGCCCACCAACAACTGGCTTCCCAACCCCCTTATCCATCAAACAGGACCTACTGGCCATTCACCGGCACCCCCTTGGCTCAGCAATCTTACTGTCTTAAGGTACAATGGCTTCCCCCCATCCCTGGCTCCCTTCGTTCCCATCACTTGCCCCTAACTCACTCACTGCAGCCAGGAATGAAAGTAGCATTTAACACTTACCGATATGGGGGCCTTGGGCAGAAGGGGCAGAGCTGGGGGGCGGGGGGGTCAGCATCCCCCAGCCAGCCCACCTGCGCTGCCTGGCCCGCACTGCCCAGGGTTCCAGCTGCTATTTAAAGGGCCCGGGGCTCTGGCTGCTGCCAGCCCTGGGGCAGCTGCTCCTTTTGTCTCCCCCACGGTGGCCCGGGGGGTAGGGGGGCAAAAGCTTTAAGCAGGGTCCTTTGCCCCTTTCACACACACACACACACACACCCCTTCCCCCTATCGGCTGAGTACCAGTGGCCACTTTTTACCGGCTTATTTTCACCCCGCTACAGGCGGACCAGATTTCAGTGAGGAGTGGCATTGCAACCTGGTGCATGGGAGTCATAGTGCCACTCAGATTTGGCCCAACTGAATCCCCCATCATGACAGAGGGGCAGTTGGGACCCCCGTGAGCCAGGTGAAGTGCTGGAGTCTTGCTCCATCTGATTGGGCCCTCATAACCTCAGGCCCTGGTATGACTGCACCACTTGCACCATTCTAGCTGCGCCAGTGTACCTTTGCTCATAGAAATAACTGCCAACACACACAATTGTCTATTTTAAGTCATTTTATGACCCATAGTTTCTGAGCATCTTACAATTATGAATGTAATTATTGTCACAACGCCCCTGCGATGTAGGGGAGTGCTATGAGTCACATTTTACAGATGCAGAACTGAAGCACAGAGAGACTAAGTGACCAGCCCAAGGTCCCGCAGGAAGTCTATGGTGGAATAATGAGTTTAAGCCAGATCTCTTGTGTCCCAGGTTATCAACCTAATCATTGGACCAGTGGTTGTCTAGAAAATTGTCTGGTAAGTAGGTGATGTAATCCAGGAGCACTTATAAAAGTTTTGAGAGCCTGTAGGCACAAGTTGCCTGTTGATTATTCCTGACTTTGAATGAAGAGCTTTTCCCAGAGGAGCATTCTGAAAATAGATAAAGTGGTTGTCAGTGTGTCATTATAACTAGGGTAGTAAAATGTCATATTAGTCATGCAAAAATAGACATTTGGTGTGGATGTACCGCTATTGAGGATTCAGGGAGCCTTAAAACTCATCACATTAAATGACATTGTGCTGTACATGCTGGACAGAATATGTATCATGCATAATAGACAGAGCCTTCAGTCACTGTGCCAAGGTCTATTGCCAGCTGGCATAGCTTCAAATTAGGCACTGAGGGGTACAGGTACAACTAACTTCTAAGATCACCTCTACTGAAGGAAGAAACCGCTTGTTTAATCACTTGGAAATGTAAAGGGCAATTTATTCTCCCTTAGTAATGAGGAATATTAAATGATGTCTAAGTGGAATGGCTGATAGGATTTAAATAATAAAGAACACTGAAAAAATGTGGTTTGGAAAATTGTATAAATAATCACATGCACGCTTTCCACATCACTTATTGCATCATAGAAGCATTTACATTTGTGTAACATGCTCCACTGATTTTTAAACCAATTGTTCTTTGGGTCAGACCAGTTCTATCAGGGAAAGAATCAGGCAGTTATTCATAGACAGTATTACAAAAGAAGATAGTGGACAACACTAGAAAAGATGGTATGTTAATCAAATAGGACTTAATCCATACTTATTGAAACTCATTTTTATTCTAAACTCAAATACAAAGAGGCACTTTTTCAGTAGCTGTTGTAAGTGTGGGCCCAAGTTAAATAAAAGCATAGGATGTTTGGCACCTATATTGCCTACCATCACTTTCAACACAGTCCAAATAACATAGGGGTGGTTGTTGCCTGGATGTTCATCTTGGTCCTTTCCAAATTTTAGAGCAGTAATGATCTGGATTGGATTTTTCATTGGTTCCCCTGATTGACAGCCACAAAGATATAATCTAGAAAGAGGGCAACAAAGCATACATTTAACACAGAAGTGCTGTACTAGCAAAATTAATACTGATGTGACATCTCTTCCAGAGTGCAGGAGAAACGTTAATGAACATGTGCCAATCTCAATTTTGGCTAACAGGCAGTGGTTATCTAAAGGTTCCTTGTCCTTTCTTTGCTGGAAGAAATGCAGGATTAAATGGATGTAGTTTAATTAGTCTTCAACTTTATTTACTTAAAATATCTGGGAGTGTTATACCAATAAAATAAAAACCAGCAGGATCTTATTAAGGGGGAAAAGGCAAAATGCCACATTTACTGTGAATACAGAAAGAATCATAGTAAGCAGTTAGTTATAGCTATAACATTCCATTCAATTTCATATTTATTCACACATTCATTCATACACACACACACACACAGGTTCTGCAAGGTTGTTATCATAGTTACCAGCCTTAGAGTTGCTCATGCCAAGCCACTAGCCAGGTGGCCTGGACATGATGAGGGAGCAGGGCCTTGTCAGATGCTCATCTGATGCTCCTGGAAGTTGGTTTGCAGAATCAGACCTCAAAGTTCTCACTTTCTAGAGTCCATTTTTATAGGAATTTCTTCCTATGCCAGTCTATGGGAATTACTTCATCATGCTGTTGCTGAATCAATCAGCAGATGGCACATTCCTGATGGCTCCGTGCTGCCAGATGTTATCTTGTTCTTTGGTTCTCCCATCCTTGAGGCTGTTGGGTGGATTCCAGTCTGCCCTCCGGGGGTCCTCTGGTTATTTCCACTTGACGCCTTCTTCAGCCGATGGAGACTGGATTCTTAGGCTGGCACCTCCCTGATCATTCAGTTATTATCCACACCAAGCATCCATCCACATACATCCTCTATCTCTATTTTAATCACAATTGTTAACAAAGCGAGATGAATACAACAAAAGGGCAGGGAGTCTCTGGGTGCTGTTTCTGTTACAGAGTATTGCTTTGAGTCTCTCTCTGTGTGAGTAGTTGTTGTTGTTACAAAGAATTGCTTTGAGAACAGACTCTGTCTTAGAATGTACTAACACAATTAGCAGCTTGCAAGTTTCACACATAGAGGGAGAAAAACAGTACCAAAAACCAAGAGACCTCTTAATTAGTAATACCCTGGAATTTAACTATGGGGAATCAAACTCATTTGTGATTTTAATACAGAACTTCTTTAATATGATCCAACAGGAGTACCCGGCAATAAATTGTACAATGCAGGTCTGGCTGGTGGGTCTCACCCACATGCTCAGGGTCTAACTGATCACCATATTTGGGGTCAGGAAGGAATTTTACCCCACATCAGATTGCAGACACCCTGGGTTTTGGGTTTTTGTTTTGTTTTGCCGACTTTTGCATCATGGGGCACAGGTCACATGAGGGCATGTTGGGAAGGCAAATGGAGGGTTAAGTTGTCATAATAAGTGAGGGGTTCTCAAACTGGGGGTTGGGACCCCTCAGGGGGTCGCGAGGTTATTACCTGGGGGAGGGTCGCAAGCTGTCAGCCTCCACCCCAAACCCTGCTTTGCCTCCAACATTTATAATGGTGTTAAATATATTTAAAAGTGTTTTTAATTTATTAGGGGGGTCACACTCAGAGGCTTGCTATGTGAAAGGGGTCACCAGTACAAAAGTTTGAGAACCACTGTAATAAGTAATATGATGGAGTCAGGATGGCTAGCTCAGATCAGCAGGAATATCCTGGTATTGGTAAACAAGCCTAGTTGTAAAATAAAGTTAAGGTCAGATTATGCATGGGCAGAGCATATTGTACAGGGATTGGTTCCTACAAAGTAACCAAGCCAGTCCCAAAACATGATGCAATGTATAGTAAATGCAATGCCATGTATAAATGTATACAAAGGAAGAGGTTTTCTGTGTAACTTTGGATGTGTAATACTCCCTATATCCAAACCTTACGCTTGAGTCAGATCAACTCTGTGTAGTTTTGTTGCATGCCAAATAAAGTTACACGAGGGATGAAATCAGGAGTCAAACTTAGTTCTTGGGAAGCTGAGTGGAAAGAGGTCTTGGAGGGAATCCCAAAAATAACCTAACTCCCATGCTGCACAGCATTGAGGGCCACACCAAATCCACTGTGGGGAAAGCAAGAAAACCCATCCCATCTTGGCCAATCTAAGGGAGGGAAAAATTCCTTCCTAGTCTCCAGGCAAAAAGGGGAGCCTAGCATGATAGCCACAGCAGATCATGAAGGAACCTGGTCCTGTTTCAGATTTCATGGGTGGGAAGATGCGTGCTGCCAGCCCAATCCAGGCAAAAGATGGCTTCCGTGGGATAAAACAGGGTATAAATATCCCCATCTTCCAGTCAGATAGAAGGACAGTGCTCCACCCCACCCAATCTGGTCCAGCTGTTTCCTCTTCCTCCTGGCTTCATACAGGTAAACTTCCCCTTCTTCCCCATCTGCTGCGAGTTGCAGGGGAGCCCTAAAGTTTTATTGGTGTGTGTGTGTGTGTGTGTTTATGCAGAGTAACATTTAGGATTGCAGGAGTTTCCCCCAATTTTTTCCTTCATACTGGTACAACCCTAACATAGCCCCTATTGATTTTGGTTAATGAAAGCTAAATAAAACATTCAGAAAGCAGCCTCTTAAATTGAAAACATAGATTTATACACTTACGTTTGCATTTGCAAAATCACAGAAATACATTTGCAGAACTGTATTTGGGCACATGATAGAGAGGATTAAGTACCTGATTGTTTTATACAAATGTCTTTCAGAAGTACGTTAAGAGATGTGACTAACATCTGCTATTCATTGTGAAATCACTTGGCTACCAATGTTGCACTAAGCAGTTTTATAGATCTCACTGAGGTCTGTTCAGACCTTAGTGCTCAGAGTAACTGGACTATAACTTTCAGTGTGAAAGTCCACAAGGGATTGAAACAAACTTTTAACATACAAATCTGAGCAAAAAAATGTAAAAACCTTAGATCACTTGATTGATAGTGGAGGAGCTGCTTTGCAAAGACCAGAGTTCCAGCCATTTCTGATTCCCAAAGAAGCAGTTGAGGTGGATTGAGCATAATTTATTTTTTAAGCTTGTAATATTATATTTGCTCAGATATGTCTAGAATATCTATTACAGAACAGGTTTTACACATAGCTTAGCCTGTATTGGAAGAAGACACCACCTCAAAATGTCCTTAAAGGGGGCGGGGGGTACAATGGTATTCCACCCTTATTAGAAGGCTGCTTCTCTTGAAGGAACTAATTTTTATCAATCTGTTGAGTAATCATTTAAGATAGGTTTTAATGTTTGTACTTAAAAAAAAAAGAGCTAAACCATCTCTCAGGACAGCAGGACTAGAATATATCTTGGACCTCAATCCAATGAATTTGGTGGGTTTACTAGTGCTAGTTTTATTTGTTCACTTAACAAACCTCGCATTCTCTTCCAGAAAAAATGTTAGGAGAGGGCGGAAAAGAAACTTACCCTATATATATAGGACAATTCTTCAAGACGTCTAAAGCTTATAAGGCACTCAGATGCTGTGGTGGAGAGTGCGGGGTAAAAACTTAGATATGGATTATATTTGGTAGCTTTTGACAACAGAAGGCCTTGAATGGGTGGGGTGCTGCAAGTCGCAGTTAAGATGCAGAGGAGAATGTGTGCTTTTTTAGTGCGTATATGACTTTAGCCAATAAAATCAGTTTCATAATCATTATAGTGAATAATAAAGATAGATTAAATGGGCTGAAACCGATTACAGTGAATAAATTCTGCAGATATTTGTGAGGAACTAGCTATGAGTGCAAGTGTAGTAAAACACATGCAAATACTTTTGATGGTAACTCATGATAGAACAATGAGGCATCTTTAATGATTGCAGTCATTCAACCTGCACCCATTAGGCCAAACACTAATAAAACTCCATTGAGTGAATTTTCCCATTATGTCTGAGATTTAATTTTCTCAAGAAGGTATATGTGGTCAAATACCAAAGGAAGCTTATTTCAGAGAGTAAGAAAATCTTTTCTCTTTCTTAAACAGCAGTTGGAATGGCAGAGTACCCAAATCTGTTGTTCCTGTTTAAAAGTTTTGAAGAATGGATAACATTAAGCCAATTTTGGTTTCAGTATATAACTCTCTGTCATCTCCAAAGCCCAAGGCACATAAAAATTGGTTCTGCACAAAATAAAAAAAAATATTTTGGTCCAAGCTGCCAACCTAGAGTGAGAAACCAGTGATAAAACTGAAACTGACACATATGAAAAACAATATATATAATAAAAATGACTGTACATATGCAGACATAGATACACACATAAATATTGGTATTATCATTTGTCAATGTTATTGTAGCAGTGACTTTCAACCTTTTCTCATTTGCAAACCCCTACAAACTTTCGAATGTAGGTACAGACCCTTCTGGAAATCTTAGAATAGTTTGCGATACCCCAGGGGTCCACAGACCACAAGTCAAAAACCACTGTGTTATAGTAATGTCCAGAAGCCCAAGTCATGGTTGGAGCACTATTGGGTACATGGCATACAAACAGAGATTTAAAGGTGAACGAATAATTTGAACAAAGGATTATTCAATTTATACATCTCAGTTTACAGCACTAAGTATGTGCATAGTCCAAATTACTTCAGTGTGACCTGTCTCTAGCTTCAAGTTACACATGTGCCTAAGGGCTTTACTGGATAGGGCCTTAAGCAGCACCTGCATCTTTAAATGAGCTTCAATTTAATAGGCATTGAGAGCACAGCCACATTTGACATGATTATTGCATTCAGTTATGTAATTTACATATTTCACACTATTATACCTGAACATCTTGCTAGCTCAGGCCTTTCCTGTGCATTTAAACTGCACTTGGCTCTAAAATAGCTTCAAATCAAGTTTTGATTCAAAGTGAATATTAGTTCCCATCTACATTTCCTCTCCTTCCTAGCATATTAGCTGCACTGAATATTCTAAGCTGGACTTTAAATTTGCTGCTTCTGTATGTGACAATGAATACCAGATGTCCATTGATAATGGTAATGCTGATGCCAACACTTTGTTGAGATTACCTTATGAAAATGTTTCCAACATTGCTGAAGAAGGAGAAAAATGTAATGTCTCTTATCTGAATGAGTTTTACCTTTTTTGTCTAGAGAGCTAGTGTAGCTAAGGAGACTCTCACAAACACAAGCATTCAAGGCGTCTGGGTAGCACCATAATTAGATTCCTGAATCAAATGTAAATTAATTTTTCCTCTATGTTTCTCTAATATACTATCCAAAGAGGAGCACAAGCTAAAAACCAAAGTAACAATGGGATAAATGATACAATCCCACATTTTTTCTAGCACTGCTGTTAGCATGACACTAGATTGATGTTGGGCCTATTTTTATTTTTTGCTGTTGATACAGTCTTTGTCACAAAAAGGAGGCATCCGAATTTTAATGTCTAATAAATTTTGTGCAATAGATGGAGTTTCTGTGCCGCTATGACCTTTTCAGAATTCTTCATTTCAATTGGCTGGTCATTCCCATCCTTTGCAACAGGCTGTTCTCCCTTTTAATAGAGAGAGGAGGCGTGGAATGGTCAGCCGTTCAAAATACTGAATATTAAAAAGGTCAACAAAATACAGCATAGCAATGTGAAAATGAGACAATGCAATTCTGGATACCTCATTTCGGTGACAAAGATTGTAGCAAGAACAGAAAATGTCACAACATGAATCCATTTCCAGGAAGGGACTGGGGCATGGCGCAGAATGAATCAATTCTTTCTACAATGTGAAGAATGTGGTGTCACAGTCGGCATTAAACCCTATAGTATAATAAAGTTGACACTGCACTGGTCAGGGATATTTCGGCAGGATCAAAGAATAATTGTACAAATTATACTACCAAGTGTCCTATGACAGTGTGGGAAAACATGCTGATTCCATGGTCATTTGGAACTACCTTTCCCCACATACCTTTTGCTATGTTGGAAGACCATTTTTCCAAGGCATAAACCATCTTACGTCTTAACTAATGTCCATCACCCATTTTCACTAGCAAAAATGTCTCCAGTGAAATTAAATACAAAAGCATAAACTGGAAAATCTTATGTGACAACTGGGGAAAGAAGAAATAATTAAATTTGCAATTTATTGGGAGTTTTGGGGAGGGGAGTAAATACTTTTAATTAAAATAACCCTTGGCGAATGAAACAAAACGTTTTTATTGCTGAACTATTTGCAAATACAGACGTTTCAGGTTTCTTTGCATATATTTTAAAAAGCAAAAATTGGCAAATCAGCACATTTATAAAAGTCTGTTCTGATGCTCTGACTCCAAAAATTAATTGCAGACTCCTGTGGCAAGGTCAATCTTGATGTGAGGGGAAAGTACCATGCAGGAGGCAACCACGCAGTTATCATGACTGTTCCATCTCCCCTTCGCTTTCATCATCAGTAGGTAAAGCTATTCTATACATGGTTAGCTCTTACTATTTCCCCATAAATCAGTCACTCTAGCTTCACAGTCTTTTTAGTTTTTCCTCTGAGCTCACTCTCATTTGTCTATATTTGTATAGTACCGATGTGCCCAGAATTGAATGTAATATTGCAGGAGCAGTTTAAAGACCTGTGACCTGACCTGTAATGTAACGCCTTTGCACATGCAGTCCCAAATTGCATTGGTCTTGTTTGCTGCTGCATTACTTGAACTCACATATATTGTGATTGTCTTCAGGTATTCAAGTTTAACTAGCTTCTCAGGCCCATTAAATGTCTGTGATAACTTCAGTGGGACTCCACATGTGGTTAAGGTTAGGCATATGCTTAAGTGCTTTGCTGGATTTGGGCCTATAGCTCCCTTTGTATTATATCAGAACCACCCCTCCCAAATCCAGCACTCCTTTCTGCAACATTTTGATAAATTGGATTTAGGGGACTTAATCTGGACCAAGCCTGACGGTCTGGAGCCTCAGAAGGAACATGACCCTAAGAAAAGCCTACTGCTGATTCTGGGCTAAGGAGGAAGAAGTCTTATAACACCATTCTCATAATAAGAAAAGCCTACTGCTGATTCTGGGCTAAGGAGGAAGAAGTCTTATAACACCATTCTCATAATATTGCTTTTCTGCCTGGTCCCTGGCTCCACCCACTCTGTACAGGGTTCGACTCTCCCCTGCTCTGTCTCAACCTAACCTTCATAGACCCAAGCACCTCTGGCTCTTCTAATTGCTATAATCCACCAACACAGATCCAATGCTACCCTCAGTAACCATTCATCCTTGATTTCTCCATAGGTGGAGGCTTTTAACCCTTTATGTCATTATATCTCAATTCTAATGTTTATGCAAAACTCCTATGTATTTTGATGGGAGTCCAGAGCATGGAATTAGACTATAAAGTAACACAATAATAGTTAGGATTTTCCAGATTATTTTCATATTCCTGAGAGCACTGCATGAAGAGCCAATAAATATGTCATTTCCTTAGTTGCACTTTTGTAGCCATCCAGATGCTCAGCTTGGGTGATGAGTAAAAAGCAGTTACTTTTCTGGGAACTGCAGCTGCCAGTCCTATAGCTGTTGGCATGCATTCTAAGGGCCAAATCCTGCTGTACCATTAGTACTATGTATTCGTACTAGTTGTTGGTTAGACAGATATTTGGTGATATAATCAGCCTTGGCAACATAGAAGTGATTTCATCTCCCATCTCTGTTGAAGACTGAGTCTACAGACCCTTTGCATTACTGTTGTCTAGACCTGATCAAAACTACAAATAATTACATATAATATCATAACTACATATTCATTATAGTTCACCCTCACATTTTCATCAGTTCAATTTGCTTTGTGTTTGAATCATCAACACTACATTGTGCATGAAAAATCAGAGAACCAAAATTTTCTTTGCAGATTGGCTTGTAAAATTCACATACACTGAATTGTACACTTCATACATTTGAAATGTTACGAAAATGTACCATGGTAACTATGTTTTTAAAATTTTGCCTTGTGAAGAGAAGACAGAGAATAATAAATATAGATTTAGAATACCTGACTTCAGGCACCCAGGTTTGTAAATGTTGGCCTGTGATTACAAGGAAGTACTATTTTTAAAAATGCAAATCCCAGGATTAGCATAACTCTGCTACATGTGAAAGTGGAGTTTCTTCCTATCTGAGCCAGAAGGGATCAACCACCTAGACTCCGCTCCAGGATATAAAACACATTTCCTTCCTTAAAGGAAGAAATAGCACTGCAAATGAATTAAACAAGGAGTCCTAGCCCTGGTGTTTTGTTACAACCTAATGAAATTCCATTCCATGTGACAGATCCAGCTTATATCTGAGACCACTTTAAGCCTTGCTTCTTATGTTCTTTCTTGGGCAATTATAGCTAGCAATCATTCTTAATATAGGGCAATATCCTGGCATCACTTGCATGCACAACTCCAATTATATTCAATAAGGCCTGAGCAAAAATGAATGGCAGATAAAGCCCAGAGTTGGAACTGACTCACCAACAAACTGACATAAAAGATAGTTTAGTTCATGCATATGATGACCTGCCTTGTATAGCTCCTAAAAACAACAGCAACAACACCCCACTACCTCTGGAATTTAAACCTACTTCGGTAATTCTAATGCAAGTGCCAAGTGCAGACCCACAGAAATAGTGACAACATCATTTGGCTAATGTGCTGTTTATGTACACAAAATGCTTTTGCAAATGGTAAGAGCGAAATCACCGGCAGAACAGTTCCTAAAAGCATCTTAGTTTTCTAAAGCCTCACTTATCTAAAATTGTAACAAAGAACAGCAGCAGGCATGTAACAATGAAGACAGTGCAAAATGGAGGAAGTTTCAGCC
This sequence comes from Caretta caretta, assembly GCF_965140235.1. Lineage (NCBI taxonomy): Eukaryota > Metazoa > Chordata > Testudines > Cheloniidae > Caretta > Caretta caretta. Next base: position 86,597,244 of record NC_134213.1, read on the forward strand.
AAATGTCAAAACAGAGTAGAGGGAAGGAATTCTGAAGCAAAAGAGGAAAAAAAAAGTTATTGGGAAATGAGAATACAATCATTTTATAGAGATTTGGAACTTTAAATTATTCAGAACTGGTACAATCAAAAATAAAGTACGTGCATATGTACCATCTGCTTGCCTCCAAAGAGGAGTCTTCGGAGAATTAATCTCAGCTGCCAGAACTGCGTGGTAGGAAACTAGTTTCCAGTTTACCTGAATCATGTGTTGAAAACTGGAATGCAACGAGAAGAAGGCACAATGAGTCTGACTCTGTTTCCATTCCCCGGAGAGTACAGCAATTGCTGTACAGCATCAAGACATGAAGAGAGCAATGAAGTCCAGCCCATGAACCCAGACTGTAGGATATGGCTGGCTATTCTGAAAAACAAGGTTTTGAGAGTAGTTATTCAGATTAGACTTACTGTGATATGAAAATAATGTTGTTCTTTTCATTGAAAGAAAAAGCAAAGAATTAGATTTTAGAGGAAGGCTAAATGGTGTTGTGTGTGGGTGTCAGTGAGGTGTCAAAATTGTACTTAACCCCATTGGTAATGTGGATACAATGGAATGCACATCTGGTACACCCCTGCTCTGGGCTTTGTACAGCTAAAACCATGAACAAGGTGGCTTGGGAAAACCAAAATCAAAGCTGAGACAGCCTGTGCCTAGCATGTATGTGAGAAGTATTCCAAACTGGAGCAATGCAATCTGCCTGGCTTCTTAAGGGTAATCCCCCAGCAAAATAATCTCTGTTTTTGCAGGGTCTCTGTATCTGGTAGAAGCGAACGTGCTGTCATATCTGAAATAATGTATTCCTAGCTGTTCTAAGACTAGCACCTGCATATCAGCCAATCACTACAGGGTGATATTGTAATGTTAATTCTGGAACCACTCCCTTCAGAAGTCCAACTTCCTGTGATGACAACTAATATGGAGATTGTTTATGTATTTATTTAGATTTACAGTAATTAAAAAGACACCTATCCAAGGCTCTAGGTACTCTAAAATATCATTACTAATACTATAAAAACTGAGCAACATTAAGATAATCACTTCCACTGGAACTCAGCCAGTCAGCCACCCGCAGAAACATTTTTCCATTCCCGTTGTCATTGGGGGAAGCTTCCCTTCAGCCTATCCCCAAACCCTATCGAGCAGATGTCTTTTACAGTGTGTCTGGAAAGTCACAAGATCTGATCTATTTTGGATCAGGTGAGGGAAGAATGAGATCAATGGTAAGGCAGCCAGGACAGATCCTAGAACACGGGGGTTATATGCTTCCAGTCAGATGCCCCACTCAGTAAGTGAACTGCTGCATTATGCATTAGCTTTGGTGTGTGAATGGTTTTAAGGTGTAGCCCACATACAGACCATTGCAGTAGCATACTCTGGAGATGACAAAAGTATAAATAACAGTGGCAAGGTCCACACCTGAAAGGAAAGGTCACAATCTCTTAGCCAGATGCAGAAGGTATACAGTCAACTGGGTTACTGTTGTAATGTGATCATCATGCAGGAGTTGGGAGTCTAAAATCATCCCTAAGTTATGAACCCTTGTCAAGGCTCCTTCCCCACTCTGAACTCTAGGGTACAGATGTGGGGACCTGCATGAAAACCTCCTAAGCTTACTTTTACCAGCTTAGGTTAAAACTTCCACAAGGTACAAACTATTTTACCTTTTGCCCTTGGACTTTCGCTGCCACCACCAAACGTCTAACCAGTATTATTATTATTAGGAAAGAGTCTGTTTGGAAACGTCTTTCCCCCAAAAAATCCTCCCAAATGTTACCCCCCGTTTCTGGGGAAGGTTTGATAAAAATCCTCACCAATTTGCATAGGTGACCACAGACCCAAACCCTTGAATCTTAAGAACAATGAAAAAGCATTCAGTTTCTTAAAAGAAGAATTTTAATAGAAGAAAAAGTAAAAAGAATCACCTCTGTAAAATCAGGATGGTAAATACCTTACAGGGTAATTAGATTCAAAACATAGAGAATCCGTCTAGGCAAAACCTTAAGTTACAAAAAGACACAAAAACAGGTATATCCATTCCCTCCAGCACAGCTTATTTTCTCAGCCATTTAAAGAAATCAGAATCTAACGCATCTCTAGCTAGATTACTTACTAAGTTCTAAGACTCCATTCCTGTTCTGTCCCCGGCAAAGGATCACACAGACAGAGAGAGAGGCTTTGTTTCTCCCTCCCCCCAGCTTTTGAAATGAGGAGCATCTTGTCTCCTCATTGGTCATTTTGGTCAGGTGCCAGTGAGGTTATCCTAGCTTCTTAACCCTTTACAGGTGAAAGGGTTTTTCCTCTGGCCAGGAGGGATTTTAAAGGTGTTTACCCTTCCCTTTATATTTATGACAACCCTAATGGCAGATTTACTACTTCAGTCAAAGTGACTGATGTTACCTCCAATATCTCCTCCAGCTGCTTCACCCAACCCACCATCAACACCCTCGTTGTTGTCTGGGCTGAGTTTTAACAGCTCATTCTCATCCATGCCCCAATCTTGGCTAGATACTGGCTTAAATGCTGAATTGCATCACCCACTCAGATCAGACAGAATCATACAGTTGGGTGTTCTTTGTGGACTGAAAACACTGCACTCCATGCCTTCTTACTAACCTTCCTAATGACCCTATATGAAAACTTCTATATGTATAGAAACATCCGTCCTATCCATGGAACTTCTAAACAACCCTTTCTACTCAAAAGTATCCATATGTGGTGGTGATATCTGCATATGATTTATTTCTTGTGCACTTTTGACTACCTCACTTGCGCACTAATTCATCTCCCGGAATTTATTCCAACATTCCAAATCTCTGAGCAGGTTTAAACAGCTGCCGTTTTTAAAAAAAACAATCATTACACCAGAGAAATACTTCCTCCCTCAAACTGGACATCTCCCACCACCACTGCAATCATCTTGGCCACTAACAGCTTTTCTGTAATATTTGTGTGTTATACAGGAGTATAAATGCCATATTTTTTCACATATACTGTGTTTTAAAAGACTTTAAATCACCCCTAACATACACACCAATAACATTCTTTCATCAGCCAACCCATCTGAAAATATAATATGCCACAGGCCAGAATTCAAATAGCCTTAACTTACTGGAAAGGCCACATATATAGTAAGGTACTTAAAAAAGAAAAATTAGGAAAACTATAATGTAAAGGTACAACAAACTATTGCAATGTGAGTGTAATTACCTAAAATGTTTTTATAAAAAAATCTTATTGCCAGAAAAATCAAAAATCATGGTCTTAATCTAAATCATCTTCTTCTTACCTGATTCTGGGACTGCCAGGGGCTGAACAGACCCCCAGCATAAATTAGTGCAGCCTTAGGGCTGCTATATTTTATCCCAGCTGGCATATTTCCCTAGGGATTGTTCCACTGTCCCGAGATTTTCAGAATGCATCCAGCTTGAACCCCACCCCTCTAGCCCTCAGGAAACCTCCAGCCTGCCCCAGAATGTCTGTGATTGGGGTTGGGAAGAAGGTGAGCCAAGAGACTAAAGAGTATGCTGAAGGTAAGATACCCTACTGCATGGATCAGTGGTTTATTTCCTAGTAAAGGAAATTTTCAAAGCACAAGTAGGAGAATGGCCCCTAAGTACAATGGACTTAGTGAAAAATGGTCACTTACATGAAAAAATCACAAAATATTCAGGTTGCTTCCAGTCCCAAGAAACCAGTTACTTACCCCAGATCAATTTGTACCTTAGATCTCACACCAACGACAATGCCTGTAGCCAGTGCTGCAACAAACGAACTAAAGATTTATTAACTAGGAAAAAGAAATACGAGTTAGTTTCACGGTAAAGGAATTTACAGACAAATGCATTTCAGTGTGTGATTCAAAAGGTGAGAGAGGTAGTAATCTGTCGACACTGAATGGCTTTTTAGGGCTTAACCCAAGGAACCTCTGCTTTTTGTTTCTTAACTCCAGCTCTTGTGAGAGTCCAAATAGCAAGGAGATGAAAAATCTTTGTTAGCTATTTTTATTTCCCTCTTCCAGCATTCAAGCAATGGGATAAGGCCTTCTGCACCTTCTTCTTTGTGGGTTGATGGGGCAATTAACAAAGCTTTTGTCCTACAGTGACCCACTTAATTTTTGATAGTCCTGGATGGACAGGAGGGAAGGGACCCACTCTGCCAGTCTGAGTTCACAAGTTCAGAGCAGGCATTTTTATAAATATACAACTATATTTTACCTTGTAGCATGGAATACAGACATCACAAATGAGATGAATGCATGCAGCAGCTTACAAGAATTTCATAGTCTAAACAGTGAATATATTCTTATCAGACTAATACCTTTTTGGAACAAAACTAACAGGTGAGCTGGTTTGGTTTCCAACTATGAGTTTCTCTGTTCTTAGCTAACACCTACGGCTTTAGCCAGAGCTGGCACTTGGTTTACAAGCCTCATACTCAGCACATCTGAAAATCAGGCCAATTCTAGTTAAGTGTCCAAAGTGGAGTTAGTAACCCAGTTTAGGGGCCCAACTTTAAAAACGTTGGCCTATGTTATTCATTTTGACTATTTTAAATAGCAGCACAGATTGCTTTGAAAATGTTCATTTGGTGCCAAACTGGTTAAATTGGTTTCAAAGGTCTCCTGAGAAGCAGTGTGGGCTAGTGGCTAGGGGGCTGGATTGGGACTCCGGAGATGTATTCTATTCCCAGCTCTGTTTCTGACCTATTGAGTGACCTTGGGCAAGCCACTTCTCTCGTTGCCTCTGTTTCCCCTCCCACCCTTTGCCCGTCTTGTCTACTTACACTGTAAGCTCTTTGGAACAGGGACTCTCTCTCACCTTGTCTTTGTACAGTGCCTTGCACAATCAGTCTCTGATACTGTTCGAGGCCTTTAGGCATTACTGTAGTATACACACTAAATAATATTGACTTTGAATCTGATTCAAAGCCTATTGCAATAGACAGGAGACTTTCCATTTACTGCGATGGACTTTAGCTCAGGTCCTTTTTAGGGCATGTGAATTTCTCCCTCACTTTCCCAGTTGGATGCTAGTCAATTTGCTAGAATTTACAGTGCAGGAATTCTATTCCCAGTCATATCCCATTTTATTCTCAGTATAATCAAATGGCAAATTTTTCATTTACTTTAATCACAGTGGGGTTAGCATCTTCACTATTCAAGGGAGGATATTAATTGCCTGATGTGTGATCTTCTGAAGAACAGCACTTGGAAAGTATAAATCCACACCCCCAAGTCATTAGCAGAATAGCACAATTCATTATCTGGATATTATTATTACTAAGGCCATAGTAATGGACTTCCTACTAACAATACCTTTTTATAAGCTCTGTCTTTTAGTTAATAGTTCTTTTAGCTTTAAGGCAAAGGTTTGTGTCATCCTTAACTGAAGCATACTCAAAATGGCTTTTGCTGAGGAGCTGAGAGCTGTTTAATGCACTACCTAAATAGTATATTTTTGTTTTGCTAGCGTGTGAGCATAGTTTTATTAATCAGTGTCATGATGCTTGGTACAACTGAAGATTTCTGTGCTGCGAGAACATAGCAAGTTGCTCAGCCTTTGATATGCACTTAAACTATAGGGGGACTCTGCAGCAAAACAGCTGCCTTAGTTTGAACACTACTGATTTAGTGCATCCCTTCAAGCTGCCTTGAAATCCACAGTTAAACATCAATATCCCAATCAGGACTGGAGAACAAAGGCTGTCTCAGAAGTCTGTACTCTGATAAGAAAATTCCCTGCAAACCTTTACTTATGCATCTTGAGTACAGGTACAGGGTGTTTAATCTCTTCATAAATGCAGATGTTAGGTCTTCCTTGAACACTAAAATTCCCACCCTCGGGTTGTCACTGATTAGCTTCAGATATCAATAGCAATGGCTGACAATTCTAGCCCAAACTGCTTGGTCTCTGTGGGTGGGTGCAGTGCTGAGAAATTTCACAGTAGTGTCAAAAGCCTTCCTCCATCAGTAGGTGTTGAAATGGATTTGTCATGACTCCTCTGCACTAGATAGCTCAGTTCATTGCTGCTGCAGTGCTCTATACATGGGCAGCAGGGTTTTTTTGTTTGTTCTGTTTTTTGTTTTCCTCCGAAGTACGTGCATATCAAGATGTAGAGAGGGCACAAGGCTTGTGTTGTGATTACAATCACATCCTGAATCTGTTCATGAATCATAAGTCACTTCTTCTGTAGGTGGTCAGAGCATTTTCTTCTGGGTTGCTATCTGAGGCACTACATATATAAACAAACGGCCAAGACTAAGTTTTCTAAAGGTTAAGTAGCCTGTATTGTCACTGAAAGCCTGAGAGTAATCTCTAAATTCTCTCCTTCAACCAAAGGGCATTTTATGCAGAAGTAGCATGCTTTTAGTGCCTATTTGAAGCAATTTGAGCTCTTTGGAGAAATCACATTGGGAAAGGTTGCTAAGTCCAACATGATACAGGAAAATCAAATGATGTGCTAAAATCCACGTAGTGTGCTAGTTCTGGATACCTGGATGCTGAACTACTTGAATTTGTGATTCTGTCTTTGAAACAGCACTTGAGAAATAAATAACTGTAAACTTAAATAAAAAATTTGAAAAATAATGTCTGGATAACAGCTTTCTGCTTTTTACTAGACTATGGTTGGATCCTGTGGGGTACTGGCTGTCCTCAACTCCAGTTGACCTCTGGGAAAGTTGAGAGCTTCAGCACCTTATAGGAACATGCCCATACCTCCGAGTAGATTTGATGTTCTGTCATAGAGTAGTCATACTTCATATATATATAATATGTGACTAGTTCCACTTTCATATTTGTTCACAAACCTTATCAGTCCAGTACCCTAAACATGTGCTATTTATAATGATATTTGCATGTACAATCTATATCATTTTGTTCCACTTGAGCCTCAGCATTAATTCTGTCAGGCTTTCCAGGCCTTTTTCTGATTCATTTAAATGAAAGAACCTAGTCCAATGGACCAGTCTCAGGACTTCACCCTGATTGTGTCTTCTACGTCTATTTTACATTTCAAATCTGTGTACTGTTTCCATTTTGCAGTTCAGAGAATGCACATATCATGTCATCTATTCTGTCACAAGTATTTTAGTTATGATGTTTAAGGCCAGAAGGGACCAACAGAACATCCGGTCTGACTTCTTTATATCACAGACCAGCAACACCACCCATCCACTTCCCCACCTACCCAAAACCATCATGCCTGCTCTTTCTTGCTACACGTCCAAAGGGAACATCTAGCCCTTTTGTCTGTTCCAGAACTATTACAAAATGTAGGGGGAAATTCTCCGTTCATATCATCACAAAGGATCTGGACACTAATGCTCTGTTCTCTGTACAGGTGTGACCTCCAAATGATTAGTTGGGTGTCCACACATATAAGTAGATCAGAATATGGAAGTTAAGATCTTCGGTGCAGATCTCAGTGAGGAATTTTACCCATATTAAACAGTACCATGAGACATTTTACCATAGCTTTCTTTATTCCCAGCCATGGGTGTACTGAAGCAATTCTAGTTGTTCACTGGAATACAAAATGATTTATTAACAATAGGAAAATCTGCCCCCTTGAGTATATCCCAAAGCAAGTTTGAAGTTATTGAGGCAGGGTCATTACCATCCACTCTATTAGAGAGGCCTGGAAAATACATATTTTAACTTTAATTGAATTTCCCATAAGCTCCAGTCTGGCCTTTAACAGAGAGGTTTTGTTTTAAATTATCATAGACCCAGGCACTTGCTTTAGGCTCACAGATTTATTCTCCAAACTACTGAAGATTTTTTTTACCTCAGCTGCATTCTGGTATCTAATGCAGAAACTTTACTACAAAATCAACACATTTTTGCTTTGATGTTTTCTAATTTAGATGTAACTGTGCCCAGCAGGGACCTAATGTCTGACCTATTTTTCTGTCTAAAGTTTTTCAAGTTGTCTAATAGTTCACACAGTTAAATTGGCTGTTAGACGTTAATTGAGGAGTGTACAAACTTGTGAATTCTGCTTCCCTGGATGCTGAGGTAAATAGGCTTCTGAAATGATTTTGAATCCATCTCAGGAATTCTGTCAGTATTGGCCAGCATTCATCCCTGTGAAGCATTTAATCTATCGTAATTCTGGTTGTGGAAGTCCTTCCTTAGTATTTTTCCCAACCATGGAATTTCTGATTTGGAGGAAGGATACAGATAAGCTTGGATGGGAGTTGGATCAGGCTCCAATAAAAGGCTTCACTGACATGTGGAGGCTTCTTAACCTTTTTAAATAAGTATTTGTGTTACTGCCTTTTATTCTTCGATGCTATAAATCAATCTGAAAAATAAAAAGAAGTCTACATAAAATGTCACTCTCTTCTGCTTGGGCTACAAGAAAAGCTGTTCTGAACAAACAAAGCTCAGAAACTCAGGTGCTCAACACAGAAGGAATGCCTGAAAGTCCAGGTCTATAACTCTGTGCACAACTCCCATTGTTTTTAAAGAGATTTCCTGCTGCTGCAGCTACAGAATAGGGTCCTGAAAAATCTCTCTAGACTTCTTGTATCTCTAAAGTGGAACCATGTCATGTGTAATGTAAGCCAATATAGGAAAAGCAGAACTCAGCCATTTTAGGCCTTTTCCTCTTCCATTGAAGTGAAAGGAAGTAGGACAAAAGCCTTAAAAATGGGATGTCTGGAAAACTTTAAAACAGAAATATTATAAAAAGTTTAGCCAATTAAACAAAGGGCAGGCTCTAGCAGAATGCACACCCTGCCACTACCCTGAGTTGGGAAGGGACCCTCCAGGAGTGGAGTGGGAAGGAGACTGTGCTGAGCATTCTGTGCTTCACTCCAAATACAAATGGGAGTGAGCTGCTTAGCTGAAGACCTAGGCTTCATCAAGTGACAAGTTCCCAGCAGTTGGATACTCCACATTTCCCAACTGAAACATAATCATCATCAGTCATCAAGCAAGACATTGTCTACTGAGGACTGTTGCTCCAGCCACAGTGACCATTGCTGATGGTGTCACACCAGGCATCAGGTAGTGAAGTTCTAAGATCTGTCTCAGTGAATTCTTGTGAATTCATGAATCTATGGGGTAGCCCTGTGGGAGTCATAATGGCATAGGGATGTGAAGATGTGGTATTGGTGCCCCAGCAGAGGGTCTTCCTACTCTCACCCAGGCCACAGTGCCTCAGCAGGAGGCTTTCTTTAGACAATGCTCCCAAGAGGATATCCCTGTTCCATAGATGATGAATCTTCTGGCAGCAGAGGATTCTGAGAATTCTGTCCTCAGAAAATGGTGCCCCAGAGGGTTCTGGGTTCTGAGGGCGTCTGCAGATGCCTCTCCTCAGAGAGGGAGATACTAGGGGCCTTTTCTCCCAGGATAATGGAGGTGGCTTTCTGAGGGATTCTCTTCTCCACAAGGGATGATGGTGGAGCAGATACATGTACCGTGGGCTTACACTGTGTGAGTCCAGCTGAGTGGGTCCACAGGTAACCCACAATGAGCTTAAATCAGCTCTGCCTATTTAAATGAAACCACTACATCTGGGCTGGAATTTTCTAGTGAGCCTCAGGGCACCTACCTCCTAATCCCACTTCTAACTTTTCCCAAAAAAGGAATTTTTGTTTTGGGGGAAGGGATGGACACAAATTGGCTTTGGTGGGAGATGGATCAGACTCTGATTAAATGCTTCATTGCTACTTGGAGGCTTACAAAATGCACTAAACTTTGCTTTAAAAACATATTTCTTAAAAAAGAGGAGAAAAAAACCCAGTCACCATCAAAATAAAGACATATAAACCACTCCCTGCACAGTTATATGCAGGTCAGTATTCCAAAACATGATACAAATTGTAATTAAATTAAGCATCACAACACTGAGGTGGGGAACCACAGGCACCGAGATTGTAAATTTGCCCAAAGTTAAACAGTCAGTGGCAGTAGTGGAACTGGAACATGGGGTTTCTGATTCTCAGTACCCAGTTATCCTAGGTGACACTGACATTTAAGAATGGTGGCATTGTGCACTATTTCAAAGATGCTGTCAATCAGGTGCAAAAAATACCCAAGCTATTCACAAGCCTCTTAACATTTTAATCCCTTCAAGTTCAGAGTTACTTTCATCTCTATGGTATATTTGAGAGTTCATGCCACACTGAAGACTTCCAGGATGGATTCTTCCTCTTCTCCTTTGTTCAAAGTTAGGTGGTATTTGAAAGGCCTTGGGATATGTCTCAATGAGCATAGGTCTGAACTCAGGTGCCTCACTGGGTTTCCATCTGCTTCCGCATTTTGAGTTGACAATGTATCCCTCCTTTTTGTTATCATATTTGCCTCTTTCAAGCTCCTGCCACTGCCAGATGTTTAGCTCTGGCCAAAAGGCAGCACAACCAGCCTTATCAATGGCCTTTATGAATATTTTCTGTGAATCTGACAGCAGCAAATCTCCTAGAAAGGAGCAGCAGAAAGATACCTTCTCCCTGGAGACTGCATTATCTAATTTCAGAAACAAGCTCAAGTTTTTACTAGATGGTCACATAAGAGTTTCCAATCACCCCTAATTCTCTGGGTCTCCTATGCCAAACAAACAAAAATGTTAGTTGTCTTAACAAATCAGCAGGAAAATGCATGGTTTAAATTAAACTAACACATGGAATTACAGGAGCAGAGACTGCATTTTAAATACACATATTAAATTATGCCATAGAAAAATAACTTGGCATTTTAAACAAACTGGAACTGTTTGTTTTTTAAAAAAACTAGCGTGCCTATAAAACAAATATCTATTTCATATTACATTACGTTGCTGAATTATTTCCTTACAGTTCAAAATATCTGAGTTGTTTGTGTTAGCCTACTAATACAAATACCAAATAATTATTCATTTAGCTCTCCATTTTTGTGGTGGGGATTACATTATGACTTTATCAAGTGTCCTGCTTTTTTTTTTTTTGCGAAGAAAGGTATTTGAATCCAATTTTTATGTCATGTTACAGATAAATGAAAGCAAAGACACCCCCAACATGCTGTATGTGAAATCTGTAATACCAGGGCTTTAGTGTAATACCTTAAACAATCAGGCTAAATATGTCAAGGGACTTTTTAATACGCTGCACTGATGAAGCAAGAGTATTAAATTTATTCAGCCATGAAGAAGACTTTGATTATCACACACCTCAGCTGTGCTGGTATGTGTTGACCATGAGAAGAAAAAATAAAATAGAAAATGAAATGTGATTAGTTCCTGATGGGTTGAAATTCCTTTAATACACTTAGCATGGAGTGAATTCATATTAACAACTCCCATCAAGAATTTTTTTCATATCTACTCCACAACACAATGAATAGGTGTCTCCAAAGTATGATAACATTCTTATCAATATCTGAATAGAAACATATGGTACAATTATTGGCATTTTATTGTTTGCTCAGTTAAGTGAGACATGCATTGTGCATCACTGAAGTCCTGTAAATAGCTGCGCCAATTTTTACTTTTGACAACAGTGGCTGTGATTGGTGATTTATTTTTTTCTGTCAATAGACAGATTGTGAAAACTGATAAGTTACAAGATTTTTAAAATTATTTTGCAGCTGAAGCTTAACAAAAGCCTTCTTTTAAAAGCTTAGTTAAGGAAAAATAAAGCATAATGCATTTGAGTGAGGTGTGATTTTAATATGCTTAAGCCATTGTCAGTAAATGGAAAACTTATGAGAAAGTTAAAAAAGCTGATAATTATAGAGTCATCTAGTTTTGGCAGCACTACAATATTCATTTTCCTGTTTCTCAGACAGCTGCTGGATTCTGTAGCACTATGGTAGATCTGAATGCAAAAAATAAAATAAATCTTATTACCTGTGTACATTGTGCAGACTTTTTCAACTGAATTGTTACAGCTTCATGTTTTGCTTCTCTACTTTCACTGCTGCCTCCACAGTTATTTCACACATACTCTTTGTGAGTAACTGTAAATGATGAAGCATAGAAATTTCACAGAATTTGCTGAGAGGTGTGAAATCAAATTTAAAATGTTAAACATTGTTAATTTGTGTGCATCATTTGTAAAGGTAAGGCGGTGTGATTGCAGTGGAAATGTGAAGCTGGAGGGAAAAAATGCATTCAAGGACGCACTGTACCAGAGATAAGACCTTCCCCAGCTTAGAGAGAGAGATTTAAAAACTTGGAGTGATAAAATGTACCCTGGCATTTATATATAGTTCTCCTCATCCAACTGGATCCTACACCACTTTTCAAACTTCATTGACGTGGTGTTTGTCCTCAAGAAGAATGCCTCCAGGAGCTCCTGAGCATGCATACAAAAGCTAACATGCCCACTGCTGCACCCTTGTCTAGGTCTATTAGCCAGTTTATGGCAGGGTCTCAGAGCCATGGCCATGCTTCTCCAGGAAGTGAGTCCTCCAGCCACCACCACTCTGATTGAGGGAGTGAGGCTCAAGTGCAGAAGAGGGACTAGAAGGATCGACTCATAGGTGGCCCCACATCATGGTGCACCTAAGCCCCAGATTGCCTTAAGCTGGTCCTGGGCACTTGGCTGGGGACAGAAGGGTGGCCAAAGCTACTGTGCTTTGTACTTTTTGGCTGTTGAAACAAGCATGAGATTGCAGCTGCCTCAGCTTAAAGCGCCCTCTAAACTGCTGTTTGGGATGAGACTAGCAGCCTGAGGATACCTGAGTCACAAATATAGCTCACAGCCCAGCCAATTTTACACCACTCCTCCTCCCCCAAACTACCCTGGACATAGAAGAACTAGTCTCCTGAATCGGGACCCTTTTTCCTTCATAACCATGTCTTAACTTTTGGACTCAAATATTATGCTGGCAAATGCATAACTGTGAGATCTGTCAGAACGTGTAGTAATCTTCCAGAGGAAGTAGTGAAACCACACTGGAGAATATACTGTAAGCAACGATCCTGTGTTGGTGGGAGGATGGACGAGGTGGCCTTTAAAGGTGGCTATATCTAATTTCTGTGGTTCCATGTATTGGTACACAGGCAATTATAACAACTGTCTGGAAGTGCACTCTGAAAGTACACAGTTGAGGTTGCCGGCAAACAATGTTTATTTCAGCCAAGATATTATATTTCAGATCATGCTGCTGTGACACATCAAATGAAGGCTGTGCTATATGAAATCTAATTGCATGTAACAGTGATACCAACAAAACACACTTCCTAAAATAGTTTAAATTCTTTTCAAATGTTTGATTTCACTACTGGAGCTGCTTCTTTTATGGAAAAAGGCACACTGTATTTTATTATTAGTTATATATGACACTGTATGATGATAGGGTATGCCCATGCCCCAAAGCTCTTTCAATCAAAAGGCAGGAGCAAAGACAACATAGTGAGTGGGGTGTAGCCATTGTATCCAGAAGAGAACAGAACCCTGACAGTATTCATAGATTTTAAGGCCAGAAGAGACCATTGTGATCTAATCTGACCTTCTGTAGAGCACAGGCCATAGAACTTACCCAAAATAATTCCTAGAGAAGCTCTTTTAGAAACCACATCGAATCTTGATTTTAAAATTATCAGTGACGAAGAATCCACCCTGATCCTTGGTAAATTGTTCCTGTGGTTAATTATTCTCACCGTTAAAAATTTATGCTTTAGGGATGTTACTTTTTCCGACAGATAAGCAACTACAAAAGGCAGAAAGCCAAAGGTCAAGCGTCTATAAAAATGTGCCTTGCATTTTACTTACGTAAAGTCAGAAAAAGTAATTGAAACCTAAAGAAAAACTGTTGTTTGATACTATAAACAAAATGTGGCCTAAGTGGTTTGGTTTAGACGCTGTTTAAAAAACCTATATGACCGTTTCCTGCCCAAGACAAATGAAAGTAGTTGTCATAAGGGCTGCTAAGACAGAGTAACGGTATAATGAAAATGTTTGCAGACCCTTAACTATAGGGGCCCTGGTAGACATGGTTATAGTGAACTGCAGTAAATTAAAGCACTCAGTATTTGTGATTTGTAATCTTAACGTCTGTTTAAAGGTAGAGCAGGAGGGTTCATGAAGGATTTAATGTTCTAGGAAATATGTTTGGTCAGTACAGTAAGATTTTTATCGCCCGACATTAAAATTTGAAAGTTGAACTGTACAGTTTATGCTTTGAATGCAAATCATGTAACAGCATGCTGGCTCTACTCTGAGAACACTGAGTGTGACATATGAAAAAGACAGCTTGAGAAGTCTTCTATTTTAATGATGTTTGTGTTGAATACGATAAATACAGTCTGTATCTTTGAGGTTCATAATTGTTTTAAAAATTCTCTAGGGGGAAGTGGCTAAAATATGGTTAAAATACTTTGCCACACTAAAGGATTGTCTCCATGAACAATGAAGAAGGACAATCTGGGAAACTATAGACCGATCAGCCTTACCCCAGTCCCTGGAAAAAATCATGGAGCAGGTCCTCAAGGAATCCATTCTGAAGCACTTGGAGAAGAGGAAGGTGATGAGGAACAGTCAATATGGATTCACTAAGGGCAAGTCATGCCTAACCAACCTGATTGCCTTCTATGATGAGATAATTGGCTCTGTGGATATGGGGAAAGCCGCGGACATGATATATCTTAACTTTAGCAAAGCTTTTGATATTGTCTCCCACAGTAAACTTGCCAGCAAGTTAAAAAAAGAATGGATTGGATGAATGGACTATAAGGTGTATAGAAAGCTGGCTAGTTCGTAGGGCTCAACGGGTAGTGATCAATGGCTCGATGTCTAGTTGGCAGCCAGTATCAAGCAGAGTGCCCCATGGGTCTGTTCTGGAGACAGTTTTGTTGAACATCTTCTTAATGATCTGGATGATGGGATGGATTGCACCCTCAGCAAGTTCATGGATGACACTAAGCTGAAGGGAGAGGTAGATTCACTGGAGGGTAGGGATAGGGTCCAACTATACAAGTTGAAGGATTGGGCCAAAAGAAATCTGATGAGGTTCAACAAGGACAAGTGCAAAGTCCTGCACTTAGGATGTAAGAATCCCATGCACTGCTACAGGCTGGGGACTGACTGGCTAAGCGGCAGTTCTGCAGAAAAGGACCTGGGGATTACAGTGGACGAGAAGCTGGATATGAGTCAACAGTGTGCCCTGGTTGCCAAGAAGGCTAACGGCATATTGGACTGCATTAGTAGGAGCATTGCCAGCAGATAGAGGGAAGTGATTATTCCTCTCTATTCTGCACTGGTGAGGCCACATCTGGAGTACTGCATCCAGTTTTGGGCTCCTCACTACAGAAAGGATGTGGACAAATTGGAGAATGTCCAGCGGAGGGCAACAAAAATGACTAGGGGGTTGGGGTACATGATTTATGAGGAGAGGCTGAGGGAACTAGTCTGCAGAAGAGAAGAGTGAGGGGGGATTTGATAGCAGCCTTCAAATACCTGAAGAGGGGTTCCAAAGAGAATGGAGCTAGGCTATTCTCAGTGGTTGCAGATGACAGAACAAGAAGCAATGGTCTCAGGTTGCAGTGGTGGAGGTCTAGGTTGGATATTAGGAGAAACTGTTTCACTAGGAGAGTGGTGAAACACTGGAATGGGTTACCTAGGGAGGTGGTGGACTCTCCATCCATAGAGGTTTCTAAGGCCCGGCTTGACAAAACCCTGACTGGGATGATTTAATTGGGGTTGGTTCTGCTTTGAGCAGGGGGTTGGACTAGATGACTTCCTGAGGTCTCTTCCAACCCTAATCTTCTATGATTCTATGATTGCTGAGTCTGACCAGTGTAAGAAAGGTGTTGTACACAGGTCTGCCGGTAAGAGAGTGATCTTTATTTCCTTGCCCCAGTCACCCAACATAAGCCAAGGTTACAAGGGGTTGTACAAGGTCCAGCTTCTCTCCATGAGCTACCTACACACACCACTTGGGAGATCCCATTCCCTCTTGCTGCCCTCTGTGATTCTAACACTTCAGGAGCATCTGGCAGGGCCTTGTCCGTGTTTGGTTGTGCTGAAGACTCTGCCCACATCTTCAGCAGGGGTTGACATGCTGTTGGTAAAGGAGCCAGTGGAAGGAATGCTGAATCTCCACTCCTATTAGGTTTATGTCCTCTGAACTGGGCAGTTGTGCCAGAGGATCCACCTAGCTATTACTGCACAAGAGACTTCCTACCATTAGAGAGTTGCCTTAAACTTCCCTTGCAAGTTGTCGATCTGCGATAGAGCACCAATATACTCTTCCAATATTTCCCCAATTTTGGTAGTATACCTTTAAAAAGTATGGTACAGAACCTGTGACATTAACAGGAATAATAGAACAACAAGTAAAAGACAGTCATACAAGATTTGAAGCATTTTCCTGCCAGATCTCTTTAGTTCTAAAAGAAAAAACAGTCTTTCCTTGCACTATAACTTTGCATCAACACTCTAATGTCATGTGTTGTACCCACAGTAGCTAATATTTTTATGGCATGGTCTGCTTACTTCAGAGGAGTAAACTAAGCTCTCCTGTTTTCTACAGGTGTTTGCTTGTTACACATCATGCCTTTTCCCCCAGTAGGCTTATAAAGACTGTTTTGGCACCCAAAGAATGGTTGGATTGAGGGGGATCATTTTGAGAGCATAGTTTGTTTCACATTCAGACTCTGAAGATATAATGGTTGACATGAGCTTTTATCTTTCATATTCTCTCCACTCATCTACCTGTTCTCAAAAAATGGTCTCAAGGAAGCTCTCTAGACTCTCCTTACTATTAACATGGCTTTTCCAGTTCCTAAGGTTACTTTAGTGGGGAAGGATAATCTAATGCTTAAAGCAAATACTGAGAATTGGGATATATGGGTTCAGTTGTTTCCTCTGTCACTGATTTATGGTTCTGGCACGTCACTTAAATTTTCTTTGTCTTAAGGTGCCCATTTGTAAAATGGGGATTGTAATATATTTCTACTCAGCCTGTGGTGCAATTTCATCAGTATTTGTGACACACCTGAGGTCCTTGGATAGCAGGTGCTGTGACCTTATGACATGTTATTATACATAAAGGTGAAAAGCAAATGACTTTTAAAAAATAAAGACCTGTATGTTGATAGGGTTCATTTTTTAAGTTAAATTAACTAAATTTTGAGTTAAATTTAGCTATGCACTAAAGCCGTCCATAAAAAAAATCAGGGAACACTTTTGAGGGAGTGTGATTGGGCATCTGTCCCACACTGACAGAAGGAGGAGGAGGCTGTGCAAGAGGCAGCCAATTAGGAAAGGGCTTGTAGAGACAGCCAATTGGAGAAGGGTTAGAGATTCAGCCAATCAGGTCCAGGCTGGGCCATATAAAAAGGGCTGCTGAACGGAGAAGCTTTAGTCACTCCCTGGAGTTTGAGAAGGGAGGACTGGCTGCCCTGAAAGAGGGAGAAGAGACAGCACTATGGTCAGAGCATCATGAGTGAGCTCCTGGCTGACCGCTGCCAGACTGGGGCCCTTATACAAGGGCAGAGAAGGTGCCAGGGGCTGCAGGGAAATGGCCCAGGGAAACAGATGGTGGGGGTTGGGGGTGACACACTGTGTGACTGCCCCCCCCCACACACACATACCTTGGCCCCAGTTGCCACTGATGCAGGTGGCTAGACCCTGGACTGCAGCCTGCCACCGGGGCAAGTAGCTGGACAGAGGACTGCTGACCTCCCTCCTCCCCCCACCCGCAGAAGGGGAGTGGGGAGAGAACCGAGTGGGGCACAGCCAGAGGGCTGTGTCCAGAAGAGGACACTGCGGTCCTGAGAGTGACACGGGTCATGACGACAGAAGTGATGCCAGCGAGACACCACTAGATGAGAGCGCACCGATGAACCGGAGCTAATTCCCAGGATGGCCACAGTGGTGAGTCATGCCCCATCACAGGGAGTTATTTCAGGAGTTAAAAATGACAGGAACAGCTCTTTCAGTCTATGTTATAATGGGTAAAGAGGATAAGGCATCTTCTTTCAGGCATACCATGAGCAATAATAGCTGTAAGGTCTTTCATTCTGGTGGAAGAATGATAGCATCCCCAATAAGACATTCCTTAATATCAGAAAGAGTTAATCATCCCCGTCACGTTTGTTAAATTACAGTGCCAAATATTTGTTTTTAAATAACAGCTGCAGACATTTTCCTCTTTGGGGATCTTGCAAACAAGGTCTTTTCAGCAAAACCTTTGCAATTCACCTTTAAAATCTATTACGTTCTTAAATGTGAAAATGGATGGGCCTGGCCTTTAAAGAGATGGACCTTGGTTCAGTTGGGACACATTTGTACTCTCTCCATATTCTGGAACCCTGTTCTTTGCAAATTATCATAGGATGTATTTTTACAAGCAGTTTAAAATTGATTATATGGGTTGGGAGAGCCGAAACCTTATGACAAGAGCATCCTTATGAAACAAGTCTCAAAGTAAGGGCTCAGCAAATACTGTCTGTGCTATGCTACCTAAGAACCTGTAGTTAGTTATTCTCTTAAATTTCTCAGTGACTTTGCTGATTTATTCTAATGTAAATGAGAGTAATAGCTGGCTCAGAATCATTTTCAATGGGATGATAGCCCACAGCTGGTTGAGACCAGGACAGCTGTTTTAGGAAACCTGCAATAGAGCAATACTTCTGTCAGAAAGAGACAAGAACTCTATGGGGGTGACATTCCAAAATAAAAGACCATTGGAAACTAGAGAAGCCACATTAGGATAAATATTAATAAAGATGTGCAGAACAAACACTGTATTTGCAATGTCATATGTAAGGAATCTAGTTAATATTTCAGTAGAACTCAGTCAAAAGCTGAGATAAAATATGACAGATTCATAGTATCATGGAATAATATTTGTTGATTGAGAGGCAAGCAGCTTTTTAAGAACATGGGGACATAATTTGCAACTTATTCTTTGTGAAGGGAGAAGCCCCATGACAGATTTCAAGTCTTTGGCACAGCTTTATAACTTTGTCAAAGAAAAGCATCAAAGTAAGAACTTTATTCTGGGGAAGAAAAAAGCCAGAAAAAAATAATCAATAGAAATCACAATAAAATATAAGATCAGGATAATCATGTTGTACCATCAAAAGGTACATCTTTGTGTGATGTTTTCTTCATGACAGTTTGGTCTCAATGGCACAGTGAGAAACAACTTTCCTGCCTTCAGAGTGACACGGAATTTAAATGTCAGCAAGCAAATGACAATAGGAAAATATCTTAGATTGCATAATGTCTACCAACACGGAATCCACTTCGTATCCTTTTAAGTTCATGGCATAATTGGCCCCACATGGTTCCTGAAAAGTACAGATTTTGGTTTTCAGTACCAGTTTTCGTATCCTTTTAAGTTCATGGCATAATTGGCCCCACATGGTACCTGAAAAGTACAGACTTTGGTTTTCAGTACCAGAAGAAATTACCTGAGAAACAATTGTATGTGATGACTCATCAATACTCAGTGCCTCTGCCAAAGCAAGATAAAGAAGAAAAATGGAAACTCAAGAAGAGAAGATAAAAGCAGGCCAATAAGAAGAATAAAAAGATTTTTTAACTGTATAATGCATTTTCTTTATACTGAGCTCCCATTCTGCCCATCATAATGTAAGCAACTATTATGGCATTGTTTTGCCATTGCCATTGGAATGTGGCCATTGATCATTTCCAGTCTGCTTAGCAGTGGAAGAAAAAAGAAAAGGAATACTCAAGCCTGGGTGGTGGTTAACAGCAGATGTTCTTTACTCCAGTTGTGAGCCACCAGTGACATCCTCTGCAGGAGACAGTATTGACACTGATGGTACCCAATGGTTGCAAAGTAAATATTTGACTTAGCAACAGCAGCTGAAGTGGTAACGTGCACTTATTCTGGTTTGTTGATAAATCATAAAAAAATAGAGTGCGAGATCTGGTCATTGGCATAAGATTCCCCTCCTCCGCAATCATCTATAGGAATGGTCAAAATAGCTTGCAGATGAGTTATCCATCCCTTTATAAAATAGTTATATTCTTATCTATATTGTTCTGTTTGCTTTAGTTTAAGGATAGGAAGTTATATTTCATGTGTGTTATGTTGTCCCTACTTCTGTATACCATCAAACAGCTTTCATTAATGACACAATGGCTATAACTAATGTACTGGCAACATGCATTTCATGCTCTAGTCCTTTTTATCTATAAAATAATGGAAACCTTTAATAATAAAAAAGGAAATGCTAGCATTCTCCTTTAGGGATACAGATTTTTCCCTTTTTATTCAGTCTGAGATTGAGAATGGGTATTGTTAAGAAATACTGGTTTATTGCAGTGAGCTGGGAGATAAGAGTTTAATAGTGAACACACACACCAGCAGAATGTGTGAAAAATTGAAATAAGGTTTTTGAAGTAGGTTGCTGTTAAGGTGATTGGGGTACAGCACTTTTTTCTGGGGAAGTTGAGGAAAATTGTGATGTAATCAATTAAAATGGATGCCAATGTTCCTAGAACTGTCTAAAAGCTAAATACTAAGTGTGTTTGTGTGTGCACATATAATATCCTTCTTTTTTTCTTTTTTACTTTATGTCAAGGTTATGTGACTTTGCAGCATGCCTTAAAAAAAGAAAAAGAAAAAGAAAAAAAGAAATATGGGCCAAATCAGAGTTACTCTTTTATAGGCAACTGGAAACTCAGGGAGCTTGAATTCATTCTCTACAGGGAAGGGATTTGTTCCCTGAAGAATACCCATGGCAGCTGTACATTTCCCAAAACCTGCTGGAGTCCTTGGCCATTTGTGTGAGGCCCCTGTAGGTCTATGCTGTATCTAAGTCTGGCCTCCATAGTAGCCCCTAGGTGTTGTGTTATGAGGGAACTATAATACATCAGTGCTGACCTTAACAGTGACAGATTCTCAAGTACCCTGCAGCTGTGCAAAGTAGCCCTATAACCGGCACAGCTTATTCTCAAATTCCAAATGATTGAGCAGAGTTAAACAGCCACTTTTGCTTAAAATAAAACGGCCTGGGAAATGTTTCCTCATTCTCCCCACCCAAGTTCAATTCCCTCCCCAGCCTCCTGAAAAATGTACATCTGCCTCAGGCCCAGCACCAACAAGGCCTCAAGCATCCTTCTTAGACTGTATGCTCCTCAGGTCTGGGAGCACATGTTTCTGTATGGTGTTACAGTGCCTAGCACAACAGGGCTGACGCGGGGGGGCTATGGGACCTACTAGAGCAGTGGTTCTCAACCAGGGGTATGCATATCCCTGGGGGTACATCAACTCACATAGATATTTGCCTACTTTTAAAACAGGCTGCATAAAAGGCACTAGCAAAGTCAGTACAAACTAAAATTTCACACAGAGAATGACTTGTTTATACTGCTTTATGTACTATACACTGAAATGTAAGCACAATATTTATATTCCAATTGATTTATTTTATAATTATATGGTAAAAATGAGAAAGTAAGCAATTTTTCAGTAATAGTGTGCTGTGACACTTTTTGTATTTTTATGTCTGATTTTGTAAGCAAGTAGTTTTTAAGTGAGGTGAAACTTGGGCGTACACAAGACAAATCAGACTCCTGAAAGGGATACAGTAGTCTGGAAAGGTTGAGAGCCACTGTATTAGAGCATAAATAACAAATAATATTAATAATGATGGCTTTTTTATACATAAAAGTCTCACAATTCCAATGTCTGATATCTCACAGCCCAGCAAGGCTAGAAATGGAGGATTTGCACCACTGGAAGTGAAGATTCCGTGCTTTGCAATGAGACTTAGTAATTGTTTCTAGTTCAAATATAGAAAAGCTATGCATTTTAGAGCTCCGGGTCCTGTACAATTAAACATATCCGGCCAGAACTTCAGACAGCATCAATCATCGTATATCCAGCAGAGCTATACTGATTTACATCAGTTGAGGATCTGGCCACTGCTATCCAAGGCACAAGTGTTTATAGGCAAAGGGATACAAAACCCAGTCTCAATAAATGCATATAAAACTCTTCATTCCTAAAGATGTCTTTCTGTAATCCATGTGTGATACACAAAACAAAGGGTGGTGTAAAAAAATTAATCAGCACTCGTTAAGGGTAATGTGATTCTCATGCAGCAATGTGTGCCGCCCAAATTCATACCATCCTGTATTCCATATCTCTATATTAAACATGATAATATCTTCTTTTGTTATTTTTAGCTCATAAAGTGAACTGGCATTCTAACTCTTGGTTTTTGTGGCAAAATTAATTAGATGCTTTAGTTAATACAGCCATTGTGCCTGAACAGAAATTCCACACAATAATGCCTCTCTCCACCACCACACCAGTGTTCTCTCTCAATTACCTTTTTGTTAAGCAAATACGTACGGTGCTTTAGGTGCTGCATCCAATAATTACACTGAACATGTCACTATTGTGTGATGGCTTTCTTACAAGCCCTGTCATTATAAGTGTCAGATGAACTTTAAACACTTGGCATACAGTAAGACTACATTTATAAAAACACTGGGAAGATTATTTTTATACATACTACCTGTTGTCAGATGAATATTCGGGAGTGCAAAATTAAGTGAAATCTGGGCACTCCAAATGAAAAAGCCAGTACATAGAGTGGCTTTTCTAAACTCCATGCCATTTTTTTATAAAAAAGACACAAATACAATTGTTTCTAGATATACATTTATATATGATATATCTACATTCTCTCTCTCTCTCTCTCTCTCACACACACACACACACACACACACACACACACTTTAGAAACTATTGTTCATTGAAACTGTTGTGATTCACATGCCAAGGGTGGCTAATGTTGCAACAAATTGTACCTGAGGAATGCATAGCCCAAGGTTCCTGGGTAAACATAGTTTTATATACAATATTAACAAATAAATGGCATTTCTCAGTTGTTTGTATCTAATTTTGCATTTCAGCAAATAGCTCTATGATGTTTGAATTTTCTCTATAGAACGCTGATTCATCATGAAGTTTATGTTGCGATTATCTGTATTCCTCACTGTATTTATTAAGCTTCTGTAGATAATTGGAAATATTCAACTCAAGCTGTCAAAATTCCAAAACATCCATGAAGGGACTTAGGCATTGCTACACTGAGTGTCGTGATATCTAGAATCACAGGAACAACACTCGGATCCATGAAGCCAAGTTAAGCACTCTAGGTTCCCTATACAGTGAATGAGGAGAGAGAATATGATCCACAAAAACCAGCACAGTAGGTGGGGAGCAGCCTAAGCTTGCCAGTGGGAGATGCCAAGCGGAGGGGGGTGAGTTCAAGCTGCAGGGAGGTGCCTAGCTTTCTTTAACAATTCACAAATGGGAACCCTATGGACTTAGGAGGCTTAAGTGCCAAAGCAGTTTCTTGCAGGAATGAGTTATACGCCTGCCTCATCCAGCACAAAACACTTAGAGGAGGAGATGATAGTGGTGCCACCTTATAATTGTTGTCCCAGTGGACAAAGCACTTGCCTGGGATGTGAGAGACCCAGGTTCAAGTCTGCCCTCTCTGCAACAGGAAGACAAAAGGATTTGAACAGGAGTCTCCTACCTCTCAGCAGAATGCACTAACTGATACACTATGCAAAATTCTGCTGATATTCCTCAGTCTCTCCTCTTGAAGCTGTTGCACCCTGGATACAAAATGAGAGTGATTAGAGCAGGGGGACTGAACCTAGGATGCCCCACCTCCCAAGTGGGTGCCCCAACCACTGGACAATAGAGTCATTCTTTCTCCCTGGCCCAATGACTGTTTAAGTAGTTATCCACAGTTGTACAGTCATTGAGCCAGGAGGGAAAGTGAGTGAGAATAATTCTGTAGCCCTTGTACTAGAAGTTATTAATGTGCCCTCAGTGTTCTGGATAGAGACCTCTCTTCTTCAGGAATCCGCCCCATAGTAATTAAGACACATGAAAACACAGTACAGGAAAACTATTTAAATGGAATGTCTCTGAATGAGATTATTTGAGTTTAATGATTAATGGTAAGTATTGCTGCTTAATTGGGTCTGTAATTCTGCTTAATTGGGGTGCCTTTAGGCTATTAAATTATGCATTGGTCTTTTGTGTGTGTCACTCTCATTCTGTGTGTTTGCTTCTTTTTACAGTGTCCAGTACACATAAAGATCCATCTATATCACAATTATAACCTAGTCAGAGGATCCAGACTCTCCAAGGCTTTAGCTTGGTTATACACATTTCAGTCAGGTTGCCAGGCCAGGAAAGAACCATGTTGCAAATGGGCTATTCAAAATATTTGCAGTTAAACTCCAAAACCTAAGTCTTATGATTTAACCATTCACCACCAATTCACAAAAATTGGTGTCAGTTGGTGAAAGATTTGTGAGACTCAGTTTGGGCTCAAAATGGGGTAATTTTTGAGTGGAAATTTTACTCACAAATATTATATTATACATTATCTAGCACCTCTGCCTTTAAAATTTTATGAAGACAAGGATCTGTTTTTGAATTCTAATGTTCTAATTTCTGCATGTTTAAATGATAAAATAACTATTTGTTTTAATGGGGTTTTTTTTGGGTGGGGGAGGATAAAAAATAGGAACTGACTTTACCCTCAAAGCAAACCTAACCCCCCAACCTTTTTCGAGGTTCAGAAAAGTTCAGATTTTTTTTTTCAGTAGGTGTTGTGACCGATATCATACAGTATGTTTGTATTAAATTTATGAGTGCTTTATGTATGATTCTTTTCTACTCTATTTGGGAGGGTTACTACAACTCCTCCGGGAACTAAAAATTGTGTGTGTGGAGGGGCGGGTGAGTAAGGTGGGTCACTGAGACTAGACAACTCTAGAGATGAACTACCCCATGGACAGGTTTCAGAGTGGTAGCCGTGTTAGTCTGAATCAGAAAAAAGAACGAGGAGTACTTGTGGCACTAACAAATTTATTTGAGCATAAGCTTTCATGGGCTACAGCTCACTTCATCAGATGCATGCAGTGGAAGATAGATATATACAGACACACACAGAGAACATGAAAAAATGGGTGTTGCCATACACACTATAATGAAAGTGATCAATTAGGGTGAGCTATGATCAGCAGGAGGAAAAAAACCTTTTGTAGTGGTAATCAGGATGGCCCATTTCCAACAGTTGACAAGAAGGTGAGAGTAACAGGGGCAGGGAGGGGCGGAAATAAGCATGGGGAAATAGTTTTACTTTGTGTAATGACCCATCCGCTCCCAGTCTTTATTCAAGCCTAATTTTATGGTGTCCAGTTAGCAAATTAATTCCAATTCAGCAGTCTCTTGTTGGAATCTGTTTTTGGAGCTTTTGTTCTAATATTGCGACTTTTAGGACTGTAATTGAGTGACCAGGGAGATTGAAGTGTTCTCTGACTGGATTTTGAATGTTATAATTCTTGACGTCTGATTTGTGTCCATTTATTCTTTTATGTGGAGACTGTCTGGTTTGGCCAATGTACATGGCAGAGGGGCATTGCTGGCACATGATGGCATATATCACATTGGTAGATGTACAGGTGAATAAGCCTCTGATAGTGTGGAGTGGTTTGCCTATACAGGCTGGGTTTTCCAGACTGCAAAAAAAAAAGAGGGGTTGATATAAAAGGATGAACTTGAACTGACTTGCAGCCTTCATATTGATTCAGCAAATGGACAGGTTCTTCTGTCCAATGGGAAGTTGGAAAGGCTTTGACTTACTAGGGCCCTATAGGACCAATGGGTGTCTCCTAGTATATTTAGTGTGTGTTTAAATCTTTTAATTATTTTTTGTTTTCTCTGCAATGCTTTTACCTTAATAATAAATGTGCTTGCTTAGAAAGAGCTGTGTGATAGCTTGTAATTGTGGCCAATACATTGTTCAGAGCCCTCAGAAGGAAAGCAAAGCACAAGTGCTGGCCTATGGTCAGAGTGGCTTGCAGGGGATATCAGGGAGCTGTACAGACTTAAAAACTCCCTGATCAGAAAGGAGTGGAACAAGGGTCTCTGTGCAGAGACAGGTGATGGCAGGAGTCCTGAGACCTGACTGGACACTCCTGGAATGGACTGTGGAGGAGAGGATACAGGGGCAGTTACCCTGAAATTATTACAGTCATTTTCACGTTTCTGAAGTTCCTGGTTCCCACCATGATCAGAAACAAAGCACCAAAATGGGGGAGCTGTTGTGATATTTCTGTCCTAGGAAGAAGGAAGGTGGAATTAGCATAATAGAATGCTTATTTTAAGTGAGATCTCTTGCCACTTTTTCTAATCCAAGTGATATAGATCAAACATTCATACATTTGAGTGTTATGCAAACTGAACCAAACTTCTGAAAATGTTCAGGTTCACCCATCAGAAACTACTACCACACTTACAGTGTCTACCAAAGAAAGTGATTGACTTGGAGTATTTGATCAGTACAGCATGCTACCTTTAACTGTGTGTGTCTATGAAAACGATAGGCATACAGAATATAGCCATTAAATCAGTAAAACTGTTAAAGAGAATGGGGAAGAAGCTTACAACAACATAAGTGGCAAAAATATGTCTAGAAGATAAAGGACCATAGCACTAAAACTGAATCTGTTGATTCAGTGATCAGCAGCAACAGAAGAACAGGAAAGAGGTATTACAGAAGCAATTTCTGCACCTGTGACAATAAAACCAATGGCATTTGCATTTCCTCACAGGATGTTGTGCTAAAAGGACTACCCTGAGGATGCATGGCTAATGACAGTGAAAAGCGGACAGCAATTTCTTCCACTCAATCACATGAACTCTTAAGAGATGGTCATCAAAATCCTGTTTTGAGTTTGATCATTCAGTTCTGTCTTCTCGGGGTGGGTAAGACAGAGGAGAGAGAGAGAAAAGTAAAATTTAAGTGAATGTCATTGTCCCTTATATTCCACTGGTATAATAAATAGGTAAAGTACAATGTTCTTTGCACAGAACTTTAGATTGTGACTCCTCAGGATTAAGTTCATGAGCTTTGGAAGCCAACTCATCCATGGTCATACAGGAGTAAGTTAGCCTACCATGGAAAGATCTGTCACTTACTATCTGTATAATCACACACACAAAAGCTATGGTAAAGTAACATTAAGATTACAAAGTCAAGCACTCAAAAGTTAGGAAATGCCATGTGTAGCATTCATGCAGGGTTCATGCACTTGGCAACATTCAGGGCACACCCGGAGTGTTGTGTAGGAGCAGTGCACACACAGCTCCTCTCAAGGGCATGAACCTTGGAATCTCACCCAGATGACATGAACCGTGGGAAGCCTCCCAGGACTGGGCTCAAGGCCCGAGAGCAAGGAATGTGGTAGATAGATATTGGTAAATAAGAATATTAAAAGCCAGTGTGTTCCTTTTATCTGTTGGAGTATGTAATGCGCGGGGGGAGAGAAAGAATAAAAGAGAGGGTGGAAAGCTGACAGGAGACCAGCCCGTTGGCAGACCAGCCTGCTTGCTTGCTTAAAGCCTTGTTCTGTCTTGTATTTGAACCGCAACAGCCATGGTTAAGGTTGCCTGTGCAACTGAAGAAACAGAAATTATGTCCTATGGCACCATATTGACACTCACATGGTTCACTGGCAGGGTTGGAATTTTCAATTCACCACACAGACCTCTGTCACCTGAACTAATGAAGTAACCAATAGCAGTAGTAGCTTTTTAGCCTCTAAGTGGACCAGCAATAGAGGGGGATGAAATGCACGCTTTGCCATTGGGATTCATAGATATTTGCTGACAGCAGAGGAATGATGAGACTAAGGAATCTTGAGTTCCATTCCTGGCTCTGGAAGGGATTGTGCTCAAGGAGTCAGACCATTTTGCCCCTGTTCAGACTAAACCTGTCCTGTTCTGTCTCTGTGTCTTCCCGCCTGTCCCTGTTCCAGTGCTGTCTTTCCCCTACCCCCATCTTCTCGTCCAAGTCCCAGACTCCGCATTCCATCACAGTTTCTTTGCTTATGCAGTCTTATTCTCTGCCCCTGGGCTCCCCATCCTAGTCCCAGTCTTCTCCTTACCTCAATTCCCAGCTGTAGGCTGCCTGCAAGTTTCTACTGAGCATGTGCACATTGCAATTTTTCAAAGGCTTATAACTTGGCCAAATGAGGGCATTGTTTCACATTAACAGCAAAAGTCACATCCCTGACACAAAGGCCACCTTCCGGTGCTCTTTAACAGCACTGAAGCCAGCTGCCCTCACTCTGCCCCCTCCCCCACTATTGGCAGGCCTGGGTTGCCTCTGCCTTTTCCCTCCCCCATTTGCAACATGCCCCTATACCAAGTGGTGGGAGATGGGTGACATAAAACCATCTGCACTGACTTTGTATCACTTAAGATTGTCCTGTGTCAAGGTAAATGCTCATCAGCCCCTTTAGGGGTTGAGCCTACTGTGTATATGAAAAGAGATAAAGGGTCTTGAAGCGGGTCATGTTCTCAGAAGTCACTGAGATACTAAAGCATTGGTGACTGTATGCAGTACCATTCCAGCATACCTTAGTTTTATTTGACTTTGCTTTGATGGATTTTCCTGCCTCCCTTTTCACTGCAGAACTGATGAAAATGTTAAATACTAAAAGCCTAATAGATCCTCAGCTAGTGTAAATTGGCAGAGCTCTACTGAAGTCAATGAATCAGCTGAAGATCTATCCCAATATCTTCACTCTGATTTTTCTCTGACAAACAGATTGTTTGTTTGCTTTAATTTTTGCATCTCCACTGAAAGGAAAACCTAAATCAGTAAAAGCCTGGGCCTGGTGAAAATAAGGGGACTTATAGGCCATTCTCCTGCAGCTTGTGCAGGCATTTAAACCTGTACAAAATGTGTGTACAAAGCTAGTAAATCAATATGGAGGAATTTCACATCCACTTTCCTGTACTTTGCATGCTATAAAAAGCTACACAGAGTGCAGGGCAGGGAAGAATCAGGCCCATTATTTTTGAGAAACCTGCTACAAAAGCAACACCCTCCCACAACTTGGTCGTAGCTTGCCTATTGTGTGAGCTCCCAAATCACTGGTGTGTTTCTGAATTGCAATTCAATGAACAACTCTCAATACACTTTCTCTGCATTGCAGTCTTAATGAACTTAATTTAAACAAATGTTTCCAAGAAATTTCATGGCAGGAAGGGGCATTCCTCAGCCAAATGTTCTAAATAAATGAACTGTTGCTTTGGGTTTGTAGTGTAGCAATCCTCTATAAATCTGTTCAGGGGGTGCTGGATAATGCTGTATAAAACTGGAGGTGGACAATACCTGCCCACCCAATAGCTTTTAACAGATCTACTCAAACTATAGTTTCAAATACAGTTTAGAATGTTCTGTAAATCTTAGAAGAATGTATTTGGCAGCAGAAGCGGTGCCATCACAATGCATAAGTAGTTCAAGTACAGCAAGATATTCATTTTAAGTGAATTAATTTTGGCAACCCAACTGACATAAAGCTCTTTTAATCTGGATTTCTCTGTTGCCAATTTACTTAGAAAATGGAGAATAATTTATTTTTAAACATAAAGCCTGATCCTCTCAAATCTTACTCATGTGAGTCATCCTTATCCATCAAAGTAGACCCAGTGCAGGTAATGTGGACTACTCACATTACTCATGCGAGTAAGGTTTTGCAGGACTCAGTCTGTGTTTTGTGTTAACAAAAATATAATTATAAAGCTCTATTGCAGGCTCTACAGAACGTTCTCAATTATATGACCATTGATTTGGAAGCCTGAGGTTTCTCTTCAGTGATTAATATACATGTAAGGGTCGCCACTGAGTTTATTGATGGGGATTTGAACAGTGGCTTAATAAATAGCATAGATAATGGTGATGGACGTGAGCACCATGGAGGTTGGCAATTTCAGCTGTTAAAGAGTGGCTAAGATTTGCCTTGGTGATAGGGGCCATATATGAACTGAAATAGAATTTTCTCCTGGAGGATATGTGAGCAATGCCAAGAGTCATGACTCCCTAAAGGAGTTCTGTGGTCTGTAGCGTGGTTCAGAATACATCAGAGCTGTCTGTTGAATAGGACTGATAGGAAATTTTCTATGAAAACATTTTTTTCAATGGTTTTTCAGCTAGGTAAAATGATGGAAAGTGCCTACTTACTTGAACATTTTTGATTTTTCAATGGAAAACCAAAGCCCAGTAAAAGTTCAGGGTTTTGCTTTTTCTATTAAAAACCCTAATTTTCCACTGCAAACTTTGACAAAAATGGTGGGGGAAAAGTTTATATTTGTCAAAAATTTCCCAGGTGCAGGGGAGGGGAATTCCAATCAGCTCTTCCGTTGAATACATTTTTAGGGGCAAATTTTTAGCCAGGCTTTGAGCACATGGAAAACTGCAAGCATACATTTTGGTATGCACACGTTCTGGTACATACCATAGTTTGTTGATGTAAGCACCTGCATTCCCACAAGTGCCACAATCACAGCCATAAACTCATTTGTCCCCATAGATACAAATTCTAACACTTCTGTGTAAATAGATGTTTACACTTGCAAAGAGTAAGCATGTATATGTGTACATGTAAGTGAAGGCTGGGCCCTGGATATTTACTAATTACTGTTTAGAATGACTATTAAAATCTAGTCACCATTGGCCATGTAATGCTATGAATAAGGATCCTGGACCGCCTATGGAAGAACTGCACTAAAGTTCTTGTCATCAGAGGTATTTAGCAGAGCCAGACTGATACTGTACTAGAAATTGATCTCCAACTTTCCATTAAGACATATGTGCCATTATGGAGCTCCCTTACTTAATTAATGGTTTGAACTTTGAATTCTTAGAGCCACATTGATTGTGAGAAAATGTATTCTGTCAGTTTGGAGAATACAAATCACACCAAGCTGCACAGTTTTATTAGATATCACCAGCCACAAAATATATCTTATCTCTTTTATGAAGTAAGTAAGAAATGTCTACATGAGAGTGGTATGTGTGAAAGGGGGGGGGGGTACAAATGAATGTCCCCAGTTTGCCTGCCAGTATAAATATACCATGTACATGTAACTGTCAACATTAGAATTCTGCTGTAATGTGCTTTCAACTACAATTGTTCTGGTACATTTCTGTGACTCAATTGTCCACTTTCCCTGTTTTCTAGCTTTTAAAAATAGAAACAGATTTATTTGTAAATATCTTCATCTTCTGCATCCACACTCCTCTTCATTCCCTACTCATATGCTTCCTTTCTGTCATTATACCTTCTACTAATAGGCTTTGTTGAAATTAAATCCAGTCATTTTAAATATGAAATGCAGAGATGGGTCCAGACTGTAACCCAAGATCCAGATATTCAACACGGAGTGTAGGGCTTGAATTGGAATGGCTTGTGGCAGCTTAGTCAGCCCACACTCTTTTGGAAGCTGTTATCTGGTGCTTCAGAATTTAAACTGTCCTATAAAAAATGTGTAGATGGTATGGTTGAAGAAATAACCCTAAAAATGTGAAAGAAAGGTAACAGCCTGAAATAATAGCTCTAAGAAATGTGTGAGCTGCCCCATTCATCTCAATAGAAGTGTTATCTCAGAGGCCCAGTGACAATGCTATCACGCAACTTTATTAATTATTTTGCCAAAAATCCAAGATCACAAATAAGGAGAGGGAAGGACATATTCAGATTTGCACAATCAATGATTGACATCAAAGTTTGCCACCACCGGCAGGTGTCAGTGAAGAACTGCACGAACACATATTTTTCCCAATATGTCTCATATAGCCAACAAGAAAGAGGGTAGAGCTGGTGTCTGAGTCCCATCAAGGAGGAGCCAAGTTCACAGAGACTAGTGGGGCATCCAAGTCTTATCAAAGGGAGCTGAGTTTAAGGCATTTAGCAGGACATCTGATGGTAAATTGAGACTGAGGAACACAGTGGGGTCCAAGTCTAAGTTCAGCACACTATGCATGATATTAGAACATTTGCACTATTTATTACCAGTATCATCTCATTTGGTTGTATCAGAAAGAGGCTAAGCTTGGGAGAGTACCATTGCTTTTGTATTTCCCAATTCAACCCCTGAATGAGGGGTTTCCAAAGCCAGAGCTAGATCTCAATGTTGTGGCATGGGACTCCCTCTACTATTGCATTTAACAATGCACTGAGTTGTGCTGGCTTGTGGTTTCAGTCTACTTCCCATTAACTAGCACCCTCAGCAGAGCTGCCCGGGATTGAATTCGCAGGAAAACCACTAACCTGTCAGCCCTAAAATGAAGCACATAGGGAAGAGGCCCAGCAGTAGCCATGCTGCCGCAGCTCTACTCTCTAATCAGATAGTGTACAGGGGAGATGTTACTGTTTGCAGTAGCATTAGTATCTCACAGCTTCTAGGGTGGTTCTTCCAATTAGTTTTCAGAGTAGCAGCTGTGTTAGTCTGTATTCCCAAAAAGAAAAGGAGTACTTGTGGCACCTTTGAGACTAACCAATTTATTTGAGCATAAGCTTTCGTGAGCTACTCACGAAAGCTTATGCTCAAATAAATTTGCTAGTCTCTAAGGTGCCACAAGGACTCCTTTTCTTTTATTCCAATTAGTGAAGCTCCTCCCCTCCCTCCCAAACCTTAGCCATACCCTCCTTCTTGTTTCTCTGAATTTTATGCAGTCAAGGAAAAGATTGCTTCACAGAGCGGGAACTGCCTGAAGAGCTTCTTCTCCCCTCTCCATTGCCCCATCGTGGCTTTTCCCACAATTTCACAACCTTTTGTGTTGTGCAATAGCAACATTTGTTAATGCTGAGTTTAGCAGCCGGATTTAATTGTCTAGATCAAATGCTTGACCTCTCTGGGTTACCGAAAGAAGGTTAGCTAAAACTGCCCTCGTTTTCGTATTATTTCTCAGACATTTGGATGCGTGTGAACGCATTTTGGAAGCACTGCTCTTGTACAGAATTACTATTGCACATGTTAATCAGGATTTATTTGTGGTTCACAAATAAAATCTATCTCATTTGCCCTCAGCACCTGTAAAAATCTTACATTGCAGTCATGAGGAATATATTGCTTACCATCGTGAGGAATATGCAGTACGTTGCAGATCAAGATAGGTATCCTAACACTATTCACCTTCTCAAAGAAACCTCATCTTGAAATAATTATAATTTGTCACTTAATAGCATCTCCAATGAAAAAAACCCCAAATGGGTATCCTACTTTTTAAAGCTCTGACAGTGCCATTTTATAAGGAACAAGGAAAATCCCATTTATATTAATGACACTAATTTAAGCCTATTGACCAGATAAGGACATATTAGTTATACTGCCATAGGCACCAGCATTACCAAGGAGGAAAACAAACAGAACCCACCAAACCTATTCCTGACAACTGTGGAAACAAGGAGTGAAACCTTGGCCCAGTGAAGTCAGTGGCAAAACTCCAGTGGCCAGGATTTCCAGTGGCCAGCATGTTTAGATAACACATCCTTAGGGGCTCCCAGTTTGACAAAGGGAGACATACAAGATGCAAATTGATGTACTACAGTGTTTGGAACACTGCCTTACTGTGTACTACTATTGTCAATCAGTTCAGAGAGTCCAAAACCAATCAGAGAAATGACAAAAGGCCTAGAGACTAGAAGTAATGAGCAACACTAAACCCTAAGGAGTTAGTTATCAGAAACAATAATTAATAATATATTAAATGAGCCAACTATTGTTAATTGCAGGATTCATCTCAGATCTTGGATGCCTTCCTGCCAAACTTCCCACACAAACGCTCTCCCTTCCACCTCATTTCTATTGACAGCAGCCCACCATCCTCAGTATTGCCCATTCCTGCAAGTCTTCTACCTGGGAGAAATCTATTTCCCATAAGGTCACTGTGTCTTTAGAATTCCCTCTCCTCAGTCCCAATTATCCTGATGCCATTTCAGCAGTTGGGAGAGGGCCAAGGTGTTGTGGTTCATGTTGTTATTTGGTACCTGTGTTGCAGGGGATTTTGCATTGTAGTGTTTCCTGGTGATTGGCTGGCTTATGTTGGTGGGAAGGGGAGAGGAAACTGCTGCTGCATTTGTGGTTTTGTTTTCCTTGAATGCTCAAGGTTGAATTTCCCATGGTTAACAGGGTACCCAGAGCCAAAGTTCAAGATCCTTATCCTCCCTTTCATCACTCAGCAGTCTACATCTCCATAGCTTCTCTCTGCTTCATTCTCACTCTTAACAGCTCCCTTTCTTTTAATTCTTGGTTTTGCATCTTTTCTCATGCTGTCCTTGTATATGAAACAGTCAACAGTTTCAGAGGTATAAAATACATCCACCCCATCTCTTTGTCAGTGCATGGTTATCGCTAACAGTATGTTCATTAGTGCTGCAGCTTGCTCAGCCCATTTAAAAAAGTTCCAAGTGATGGTTCACCATCTCCCCAGGCAGTGTTAGCTGGATACTCAGCCTAAATGTCTCCTCTTCATTTCAGCCCATTACTCCTACTAATTCCTCCACAGTGAACAAGTCTTCTTCATCCTTGGTGTTTACACCCTGCAAATACATTTATAGGCAGTTACCCTGATTAAGCATATTTTTTCAAATAGCTGTTCCTTCTTTATTTTCATGGTTAAGCAAAGAGTGAGCGATGACTGAGAATAATGCAGCCTGTTGTGAAGTATATTGAAGATTATTCTAATTACTGCACAGAGACATCATATTGGAAGCAGAAGAGTTCAAGTCATACTAACATATTTCCTTCCACTGTATTTCCTTGAACACAAATTTGCAGCTCCGCATGCCCATCAAAGGGTGCCTGAAGTATACCGTGTGCTGCGCTCCATAGAACAGAGGGTCCAAGCTCCATCAATATCACTATGTGTGTTCACGTAAATGATGAACTGATAAAATGTAGCTTTTCATTACGAACCCATATAGATCTGAAACATGCCCTGGCCAGCACAGTGAAAAGGAACAAAGACACATCTTCTGTAAAAGGACTCTTGTCAGGGGAGATTTATTATAACTGGCCTGAAGGGTAGTCTAGGAAGTACACTTTTCTACTCCTTGGAACAAAAGTGATGTATATTCCTGCCTAGCAGCTCCTGCTGTCTGCAGCAGTCAGTACATTTCCCCTACCCATAGGCTATGCTCCCCTCAATACATGGGCCCTGATTCTGCAATCCCATAATCCTTACCCCCAAAACAGCTGCAGGGGATTCAGTGCTACTGTAATATAAATAAATATTAATAATGATAATAATACAGTAGGGAATAGTCATGTGAATAACGACTATAGACCTGAGTTAAGGGTTTGCAGGAACAGACCCCAGTATGCATGTCAGCACATTAGCAGGCAGTCCAATTTAGCATTCCGTACAGGGCTCGGAAAAGATCCAGCCCTGATACATACGCAGGGAATAATGCTCCTTAAGTCCTCTTACACATCCTTCTCCAATCCTTCCATGCACCAGGTCAGTAGAGAGCAACATTTAGCTCTGAGTTTCTCTAAACTTAAGGTTGGCAAAAACTTTTATGTTTTGTCATGCATTGACTTGGACTTGAAAGGGATTTTGTACAGATGTCAGGCTTCAGGAATACCCAAAGGGAAAGTAGAGAAATGGAGGTGCAATAGGTTCACAGCTGACAGCACATGAAATGCTAAGAAAGAGCCACGGAGAGAAAATATCAAACACAATTATATGGTCAGATCCTGAGTTCGCTGACTTCATTTGGCCTCCAGGTGGACAAACTCCAATTAATTTCAATCAGAGTAAAAATGGAGGTGATATCTCAGGATTTGACCTCGAAATTAAATGCAAAACCAAGGAAACAAACCATTGTTTTAAAAATAATGACAGAGCTACCTGCTAACATGTAGAATTAAATGTGAATAAAGTACAAACACGCTATGTGTTTCGTCATTACAGTAATAAAATAAAATATTTATTTTGTAAAAAAGCAGCAAGAGAAAAGAAAAACATTGAGCTGAGCACGTATAGTCACAAACAAAATCCCAATTGTCCTTGGCAGATATCTGGAATTGGGGCAGAATGTGAGAGCTTTGCTATTTCAGATCCATAACAAAAATACGTTTTTTAAACTCATTTTGCTCTTAGGGCCTATTTACACTGATAAAAGCCTGCAGTAGCTGGTGCACACTAGCTACTCCGAATTAACTCTCCTTGTGGACACTTACTGCACACTAAGACTGCCTTTGTGCCCATTATCTTAATTCACTTTGCAAGTGTACTAAGCTAAACCTCCCAAGGGCACTCTTAATGTGCAGTAAGAGTGTCTACATGGGGAGATATAGCGTGGAGTAGCTGATATGCTCTAAATTCACTCCCTAACTTAGTGCCTGCTAGCTTATCTGTATAGGCAAGTCCTAGTGAATTAAAGTAAACTGAAGAAAGGCTACCTTCATTCTGAATGTGAGTGTCTACAACGGAGTTTAATGCAGTTTAACTAATCCACTTTAAATTCACATCTTTAGTTCATTCAGATTAATTTTTCTGAACATCCTCGTGTAGATGAAGCCCGGACATAGTTCTGAATCACAATTCCTTCTTACTCTGAAGGTGTAGTGAGTGAAACACCCTCCATGCCTGCTCAACTGTTCTGGCCAATGAATAGATTGGGGTTGGGGCCACAATGCTGCCCATTCCCCACCCTTCTCACCCCTCCCACCCGCTTTTAGGAACAGGAAAGCAGATGCAGATCACCTGTATAATCCCATATGCCAAGTCTGGGTAGGCCATGCAGGGGTGCTCAGAGAGTTTTACTTGCTCTTACACCTTAGCAGGGGAGTGTAGTCCAAGTCAGAGTGTAGCCTTTTACGCAGCCCCACTTTCATATATGTATTCATAGCTTTTAAACAAACAGCTGGATATTGGATTCCTTATGCACCCAAACACTGGACGTTTTGGGTGAAAATGTATTGCAGGAGAAAGCTTGTATTTGCCTTAGTATTGCATATACATCATGACCATGACTCAAAATAGAATAATAGAGCAATGAGGAGAGAGTGGATCTACTATCTGATTTACATTAATGTTCATTATAGAAGGATAACAGTAGCTCTCTTCTCAGCCATGTAATCAGGGAATTGTACAAGAGAGACCAGTCGTGTTATGCCTGTATTTTCTTTCCAAAGTCTATTCCAATCTTTCAGTGCTTCACAGTTTGCTCTGTTTACACTCCACTCATTTTCATCTCTTCCAAGAGTGCATTAGCAGAATGAATGATCCGGAACATGAATGCTTTATCATCATGGGACACTGAGTTTGGTCGGGTACAAAATCATGGCTTCTGCTCTTTCAATGGCAAATTGTTTCCTCACTCTTTTAATCTGTATTGCTGGGCAGATGCTAGGAAATAATAATCTTGTAGGTGCCTTGTACAGTGCTTGTTGGCTTTGTTAATCTTAATATTTAATAGCTTTCAATACTCTCTCTTTGCTGTTCCCATGTGAAAAAGTTACTATCATGGTAACTGCTGCCTTTCTACTATCAGATGACTCTCTCAGGAGCAATTTAATGACACCGCTCAATTACTCTTGAGTAATTATTTTGTACATAACATTAGTAGTTAAAATCATCTGGCCAAATTCTGTTCTTCTTACACCACTGTAAATCTGGAGTAAATTTCTACTCACAAGCATGATTTGGCCTCTGTTTTCTTTGCTGATATGTGTGAACATTTGTATACATTAAGCAGGTGGTCAATAACTACATTATTCTTAAAATATGTTTTTTAAAAGTATTAGAAATGGAATGTGCTAAGCAATTGTCACCCCAAGTTGATTTAAATCATAGGTGTGTAGAAGACAGCCACGCAAGCCAAACCATTTCTAGAATTTGTCTGTTTTCACTGGGACTTCACACAAAGCAGATGTTCAGAAATGAGGCTGTCTGGATTGCAAATGAGGCAGCAGTTCAAGTTGAAATGAAAGCTCATCTGACATCATGGGTGGGGCTAATTTTCCTGTACTGAGGAATGATGGCATGTACTCATCCTTCAAATCCCTCCCCTGGACCCAACTACAGAAATCAGCCAACCAAAGATGACCCAGATGTGTGACAGGCACAGCTGATTCTATTTATTTTTTTAAAAGGGAACTATTAGGAACCATCAAGGTGAATAGAAGCTAGCCTATTAAAACAAAAACAAAAAATGTGATGATGCTTGACCTCCTTTCCCCTTTGAGTCTTGTCTCAAATTGGATTGCAATTTCTGGGACAGGGGCACTCTTTTCCTTTTGTGTCTCTACAATGCCTGCATACTGGGTCCCCACTCTTGATATGGATCTGTAATAATGCAATGGGATTATTTAATCCCTGAGAAGGCAGTGAAATTTGATTGTGAGTGGCTCTAGAATCCCTTTCTTGCCAAACTCAGGTTCATTCAGAATATAATCAACTGTCAGATACAGAATGAACATCATGGGCAGAGATTACCAAAATTGTGAGCCTAAATGACATATTTTGCAATATTTTATAACAATAACTACAGGCAAACTTAGGTGCAAATTCACCATCCTCATGCTGTTACTAATAAAGTACAATCATGCTTTTGATTTGGAAATATGTGAGCAGCCACTTATCTTCATTTGATTAAAGTGATGTCATATAGAGCTGTGTTAGAAAAAGCTTTGTGTAATATTGTTCAGATATAAACTGCAGATGTGAAGCTTGTGTGGTTTCTAGGTTTTGCAGGAAGAAAGGCTTTTGAAACACACAGCAGCCAATGATCAGGAGGTTCTGGACAGAGAGTTATGCAGTATTTGTGACTTTGGCACAGGAACATTTCCCCCTGGTGTTTGGAACTCATTTCCCCTCTTTATTTTTCTCATTTGTAATTGTTTACATGCTGTGGTGTCAGAACGAGAGCTAACTGTGACCTGAAAGTGATTGGGGCATGTACATTGTAAACAATTTTCCCTTAAACTGTGGAGAGTACCTGTTTGATTAGTTTCTCTCTCTCTCTCTCTCTCTCCCCCCCCCCCCCCTTTCATTACTAAATAGCTTTAAACTTAAAATGATGACTGTATTAGTAAATAACTTTGATGTGGGGTGACTCTTACCTCCACTAGGGTGACCAGATGTCCCGATTTTATAGGGACAGTCCCAATTTTGGCGGCTTTTTCTTATATAGGCACCTATTACCCCCCACCCCTGTCCCGATTGTTCACACTTGCTATCTGGTCACCCTAACCTCCACACTGGTAAGTGGGTGCACACAGGACAAACCCTGCTTTTATGCACAGCCAGCATATATAATCTGCTCTGTGACTGCCTTTCAACAAATAAAAACAAGAATCTTTGCAAGGACCAAGCACGATGTTTTCCATCAGGCTGGACATTAAAACCCTACTTCCTGTGGAGCCACCAGACAATATTTTCCCATTTTGAGATTACATCAGTCAGAAATTAATTATTTATGCCTTTTTTAAAGAAATGTGCCAAGAACATCAAAACATTCCACTAACACAGATGAAAGATAATTGAAATCCTAAAGAAATGGGGACCTGATCCTGACAAGCTTTTAGCACCCAAACTTCTACTGGGAACATCTCTGAGGATCATAAACTCTTTTGTGAAAGCTCTTTTCAAATGCACAACCCAGAATATGAGTTTGGGTTTAGATGGGCTTGACATATTGACTACACCAACATAAGCACATGTGGTTATAGACATCAGTACACTTCTACACAGGTATATGGCTATTTACACATCATTATACATACTCATAAATCTTTTATACCCCTTCATGTTTCACTTGATTTCATTTCTCAGGTGCAAATAATCCAGTGGCTAAAGAGGTATATTGACATTAGTAAACTGCCTGAAGGACAGACTGGGGAGAAAATGGATCTTTCCAGGCTGTTTTCTTAGTGCAGATTTGTAGTGTGGTGCTTATAAATGCAAGTTTAAAAGTGATTAACAGAACAGGAAGTGCACTGGGACCCTACATAATGAAAGCACTGCTGCAAGGCTGTCAGCTTATTCCTGTCTAGTGGCAAGAGTAAGGCCAGTGGAGAGCAGCTGGCATCGCAGTGATGCAGGTGCATGCAGAGGATGACAGTTCCTCCACCTACTGATCAACCCTTTTTTACATTCTGAACTCTTGAGATTTACTTCTGCTTGAGTTGGAGAACTCTGCTTAACACTTAGTCATACCTACACGCACACATAATTTCCAATTATACTACAAAGCAACAGCCTTGCCTCCCTACTACCCATTCCACAAGGCCTTGCAGGAATAAGATATTGATTCATAATATATCTTAGATTCCTTGGTAGTGCCGAAGAGCAATCTGAGAGCTGAATTGTTTGAACTGGGAGTGGCAGATGAACATTCCATGTTCTGTCTTGGAGAGGCAAATTAGGGCTTGCTGCCTTCTCATTGGGCACCTGGGGAGAAGGGCTAATTATTGCTTATTTCTATTCCTCTGCAACGCAAAGTAACCTGTGCCCTTTCCATAACAAGAAAAAAGACCTCTCTAAAACACACATTCAACAAATATGTTGGCTTTACTTGTATTAGTACCTTAAATCTTGGACACTATTCAGGAGCATATTCATTTTCCTACCACAGCACCAGCAGAAAATAAAAAGAGGCTTCTAAGCCATTGTGGATTTACCTGCAACTGGAAGAGATTAGCAGGCAGGTTGTATGTGCTACTAAAAAAGTGAATGCTAATGTTTTCACTAACTACAGTATCTCAGCTCTCCTTTGTGTTGAATATATTTTCAAGTTGTCACCAATCAGTCAAGTGCTGAAAATGTAGTCAGGCATCTCCAGCTGTCTAGTGGATAAATGTGTTTCCAGAATGCTTGCTCTTAACAGTAGTTTAATGAGTGTTAATTTTATGTGTTGATGTATGTTGTAGGGAATATGAGAGATCAGCTGAAGGCGTATTTATTGACACCATATGGCAATCCCATAAATCATGGCCAGTTGCAATTCTGCGTTTTCTTCCCCAGGTGTAAGCTAATTGAATAATATGTATGCATCAGGTGTGTGGTGAATTCGCTTGTAAAATGTAAATAAGTGGTGGAGTGATTTTTGGAAGAGGATCCTACACTTTCCCTGCCTGCTGCGGAGGGCAAAAGGGGAGAAATGATCTCAAGTCCATTTGCAAAGAGGTATTTGATGGTTCAGTGGGCTCACCTTCTAGCCACAAGTTTGGTAACAGGTGTTTAGGTGGAGCAGGTATTTAATAATTCAAAATTGATTAATGGTAGATAACTACAAGGGTCCAGATCCTCACCTTGTATAAGCCAATATAGCTGCACTCCACTCAGTGGAGCTGCACCAATATACATCATCTGAGGATCTTGTCCATTGTATTTAGATGAGTTTGATTACTCATGTGTATTGATGTTTTGGTAACGTATGGACAGTGATTGTGTCTATTTAAATACATTAATTAAATATACAGTTGTGATAAAACTGGCTCTTATTCCTCTCTATTTGTATTTTGACTCAGCTCAGATCTGTCATATCCTAGAGAATAGTAGGTTTCAGAGGAGCAGCCGTATTAGTCTGTATTCGCAAAAAGAACTGGAGTACTTGTGGCACCTTAGAGACTAACCAATTTATCTGAGCATAAGCTTTCGTGAGCTACAGCTCACTTCATTTCCACTGAATGCATCCAATGAAGTGAGCTGTAGCTCACAAAAGCTTATGCTCAAATAAATTTGTTAGTCTCTAAGGTGCCACAAGTCCTCCTTTTCTTTTTAGAGAATAGTAGTTTCATAATATTTGCTTTTCTTCCTGACAGATCCCAAGTCAGTGCTGTACCCTGGCTACAGCAGATTTTAATATTTAATGAGATTTATCTGCACCAATATTTCTTAATCTTTGGGTTAAAATTGATTTTCATTCTCCTTGGAACAGAATGGACTGTTTGCTCTTGGATTTTCCCTAGATTGTGACTGAGGCCAGATGGGCCACAGAGTGTCAGAAG
Source organism: Caretta caretta (assembly GCF_965140235.1). Lineage (NCBI taxonomy): Eukaryota > Metazoa > Chordata > Testudines > Cheloniidae > Caretta > Caretta caretta. The sequence goes on from NC_134213.1 coordinate 86,639,048, forward strand.
TGCAGTTCCCAGTTCAGCTGAAGGATAATTGCAAAGGGAATTACAAAACAGAATCCCAGCAGTAATGTTCAGACTTTCAGCGGGGGACTTTCCTCATTCATCCTAAGAGTGTTCCATTATTCCCTTCGTAGCGGATGCATATTTACGTGGTGTAGATTAAAGTCCGATTTTAATTAAACACATGCTTGTGCTTTGCCCTTTATTAGGTGAAAAACCATTTGTAATCCTATGGACTTTATAATTTATGACCTAGAGCTAAACCATTGTATGACTATGCCTTTTAAACTCTGGAAGGATATAATTCTACACAAAATAAACATAACTTTAGAAAACCTGCACCGAATGTGGCTCTCTTTGCCTAGGTACCTAGATGGCCGCTAATACGGCAGCATTTGAAAACCTCCCCCACACATGCAAAATAGAAATAAGAAGAAGACAGTTACATACCATGGTATCAATATGGTTCCTCATGAAAACTGCCTCTGCCTGTTCCCGATTATGGAATGACCTGTTTCCCTTGATTACATTGAGCCTTGGGAACCTTCTGGAAACCAGTGCCACACAAGTGTCCTTTCTTGACACCAAATGTCAGCAGTTGAGTTTATAAAAGAGACCGATCTAATATTTCTGGGGACTGGGCATGTAAGGCCTTCTCAGAAAGGAAAGCACAGAGCCTTTGCAGCCCATTAGCAATTATCTTTAAAAAGTCATGGAAGATGGAAGAAATTCCAGAGGACTGGAAAAGGGCAAATACAGTGCCAATCTATAGAAAGGGGAATGAGGACAACTGGGGAATTACATACCAGTCAGCTTAACTTCAGTACCCGGAAAGCTAAGGGAGTAAATAATTAAGCAGTCATTGATATTAGAAAGAAATGTTTCCTCCAGGAACTAAATCTCTACAGCATATCATGTGGCAGATTTCTTTAAATCACAAATCCAAACTTCCCCAACCTTTTGGCCAAGCAGAAATTGAGTGAATAGCAACTGTATATGCCTCACCAGGCACATTTAGAGTAGTTCTACAATACTATCCTAATACATGATCCTCTGGGATTACCTTTTAAGAGCAGCATATTTGTTGCAATGATTCTGCCTATTGGACTTTGTAGATAGTTAAGCCAGTCCTGATAGCTTCTATTTCTTTTGTCTGTGCTTTGTAAGGAGGCTGGAGACTCAGTGTAAAGCCATTTCCAGTTCTATATTTTTGTATACCACCAGTGCTTTCCAAAGAACACAATAAGCTATTTTATTTAAGCTAAGGCATGGGTCTGAAGTTCTGCCATTAGTTATTTGTTGTACTACAACAGTGTGCTTGACGCTGAACTGAACTAGTAGAAGTCATGGGGTCCTGACTTCAAGCAATTTATGGTCAAAGATCCACCACCTACACAGTGCATGGTGCCTACAGGGAGATGCTGAGTGCTTTCAGCTCCCAGTGAGATGAGGGCACACAGCACCTTGCCACTCTAGACTCAGAGCTCAATGCCATAAGGTGCTCAGCATTCTTGTGTGGTACTGAGCACCCTCAACTCCCACTGTCTCCAATGGAGTTCAATGTACTTAGCATGCATTGTGGGGTGGAATTTGCATAATCCGATTCTATAAAACCTTTTTCATCTTTACACATGAGAGTAACAGCTGAAATATTGGGTCCTAAATCTGTGTATCTGCCATAAAACGTCTTATTTTGGAGTGGCGCATGGTAGGAAACAAAATCTTGTGCTTCTTGGGGAGCAGGGGGAATCCAGCTGATGCATTTGTCTCAGGAGATTTGTAGTTATGACAATATAAATTGTGAGGAATGAAAAAAAATCACTTTGGTGAGTAAAATTAATAGTTCACCTTTTAAAGTCATCTTTTTACATAGTCTCCACAAATGCAATTGAAATGCTAATCTTAAGAATTTAAATACCACAAAGAAACAGTAGCTAAACTATTAAATTATAAAGAAAGATCACTTCCTTTGTTTTAACCTTTATAATGAAAATTATTTTCTTATTAAAAAAATCAGTGCTATTACTATATTCTTGGGTTTTTAAAGAGGTAATGAGCAGTAAACATGGCAATTACTCACATACATTACTAAATATCATTTGTTAAACAATTGCATACTACGAAGAGGAAGAGATATCTATTCAAGGAAGAAACTTTCGTCCGATTTCATACTCTGTGAATTCTAATTCTTTAATGTGATGCTTGAATAATTTTATGCACAGCACTGCAAATAAAGGTAGAATTTGCTTGATGTCTGTTTGACTATGGACTTAATTGAAATGCTTCTTACACCATCTTGTGTGCTAAGTCAACCAGCAAAAAACCCCAATGTGCTTTTAAACTATACAAAGCTAGATAGTATATCACACTTTAAACATGATATATAGTAATATCAAATAATTTGTGTTGCTTTTACCAAACCACTAGCCCAGGTTTTGCAGATCTTTTTATCTGCAATAATAATTACTCCAGCAAGAACAGTTTTAATTAAATGTCTCTCTTTAAAATCAAGAAACATGTACTAGGTCAAGTATTCTAGGTGAAACTTGTCAGACTATTTTGGGTGATTATTTCAAAGTTTTCTTTCACACTCTTTAATATTTCTGATGTTATTTAAAGGATAATAAATGTTGTACCATGTTTATTATTTTTGTCATCAGTATTGTGTTTTATTGATCGCTCTTTTTTATTAGAATTTGGTCATAGTAAGATCTTCAAATACATTTGTAATGAGGAACTGTATTCGCTGTATAATGTTCACCTGTGCAAAGTATTTAAAATCAACATACAATGGTTGCTATTAAAAAGTCAGTGTAGTTTAGCTGTAGGTTCTGATTCTGCACTAACTCAGATCTTGCAGATTAATTTACATCTATGCAAAACAGCAACCATTGTGATTTGGTAACATTTTGTACTCCCTTCGTACAGGTGTAAATCACTGCACAACATTGAAAGCAGGAAAGAATTGGGGCTCTGGTATTTATAGGAGGCCAATCACTATAGTACATGGGACTCATTATCCAGATTTACATAAGCATAAAAACAGGTTTCAGAGTAACAGCCGTGTTAGTCTGTATTCGCAAAAAGAAAAGGAGTACTTGTGGCACCTTAGAGACTAACCAATTTATTTGAGCATGAGCTTTCGTGAGCTACAGCTCACTTCATCGGATGCATACCGTGGAAACTGCAGCAGACTTTATATACACACAGAGAATATGAAACAATACCTCCTCCCACCCCACTGTCCTGCTGGTAATAGCTTATCTAAAGTGATCATCAGGTGGGCCATTTCCAGCACAAATCCAGGTTTTCTCACCCTCCACCCCCCACACAAATTCACTCTCCTGCTGGTGCTAGCCCATCCAAAGTGACAACTCTTTACATAATCAAGTCGGGCTATTTCCTGCACAAATCCAGGTTTTCTCACATCCCCCCCACCCCCATACACACACAAACTCTCAAAATGAACTCTGCTCATGCCCATGCTCAGATATCACTGCTTGTACTTAGATTCATTCTTTCTTTCTATTTCTCCTCTCTCCAATGTTGAAAGACTTGATCCTGCACTCATTGAAGTCAATGGCAAAAACTCCCATTGATTTTAATGGTGTAGGATCAGACCTTCAGCCTGTGCTATCGTGCTCGCTTAAAAATAAGAGTGTTGCTCAAGACTTTGAAGACATCATGTTGGAGTCATAGAAGTGGCAATGAGGCCCTGGAAAGTTGGGTCCGAGTCCTCTTGTGATGGAGGATGACAATACTCCTTTTCTATGGTTATTTTCCTGCTCTTCCAAAGGCGCCGGTGCTGTCCTTCCAGGCACTCTCCATTCCAGTCAGCTTGCCATCTTCCTTGGTGTCTGGACTCACTAGGCTTGGAAGAATTCCTGCCACTCTTGAATCCACTCTGGTGGCCAGCACATCCAGCATGTTTCTGACATTTTTGATTTGCTCCTTGACTCAAGAATATAGAAGTCTATTTTCTCTTGGTAGGTTGTGGGCCTCCTTCATCATCAATGCATGAGTATTAGAACCAGTGACGGTGTAACAGATGTTATTAGCGTTGGTATAAATGTTAGGGTCTGGGCCAAATAGCTCCCTATAGTCACACATGCAGACTCACTGCCTCCCACCAAAGTCTGTACTTAGAAGGAAAAATCACGTTAGATTGGCTATTGCAATAGTGGTACTGTAGAGCTTCCTTTAGACATTTGAAATAAAAACAGGTATTGAGCAAATTGTGAGTTGTTCCTTATATTGGGATATTCACATGAAAGGGATTTTTTCCTAGGTGAAGAAATACAGAATACAAAAGTGTATTCAGTAATGTAGAATTGTGTACATGAGAAAGATACAATGTGGCAGTTATTCTTTTACACAATGATCCGAAGTCTAAATGCAGTCCACATCCACTATATCTCCTGTGCTTTTCATATTGCAGAGGCTATTATAATTGATAATGCATAATATGTATCAGTAAAACATCTACAGTGATGCACTGCATTGCATTTGGAATTGGCTAATATTAATTTATTTCACTTGTATGCCACACATTTTCCTTATTTTGCATATGAACCTGATTAAATTAGTGTGGCAACTGATTAGATGTTGTTCATCTCATCTGTGTTTCTATGTCAACTATTTCTGTGGGTTTATATATTGGTCCCTGATTCTGCAAACTCATGCACACACTTTAACTTTACTACCATGAATAGTCCCTTTGAAGTAATTGGGACTACTCATAATAGTAAAGGAAACTTACATGTAAGCGTTTGCAGGATTGGGCTTTGGTTACTGTAGTAGCTCCAGCTAAGGCCAACCTAAGAAAAAGTAAGGAATATTTGGAATATCTCAGTAATGCTTCATCTCTGTGTCAAATGCCTCATATGGATCTTGGCAACAATCTTGTTTAAGGAAAGCTCTGTGCTGTACCGTGGGGCTAGGAAGGTTATGCAAGTAGAACGGGGATTCTTATACAACGCATTCAATAACTATGTTTTACCAACTTACAATTTACATCCAGGAGCAACTTTTTGTTGTAATAAAAATAAACACTTAGCCCATGATTTTCAAAAGTGAGTGGTAATTTTGCTTCAGTGTTTTGATGCCCAACTTGAGACTCCTCCAGGATGGGTGCTCACCACTTTCTGAAAATCAGGCCCCTGGAGTCATCTCAAATGGGCAACAGAAAGCGGAATAATCCAAAATCACTACTTGCATTTAAAAATCTTGCCTCTAAGCCTGTAGAGAACACGAAGTATAGTGTGAGGGGCTAACAGACACCCGACTTTCTGAAAGACAGTAGAAATAAATGGTAACCAGGAGCAGCTGCTGTAAAGAGGCAGGAGAAGAGACTCTAGTGATCCTGTGTGGACTGAATTGTAAAGTGTGAAGATATTTCCGTTCCCGAAAACTTGCAGATGTCTAGAGACTAGAGAGACTTGCTAGGTAAGTAAAGGGATAGCAATGAGATTAAACAAATTACGTTGATCTGAAAAGGGGGAAAGTGCTTTGATTGGAAAGAATTAAAATAATTAAGGAAATAAAGGACAATTAAAAGACCCCCCCCCCAAAAAAATCCTTGAAAGTGTCAATGATGTGGTCTGGTAAAATGGAGGGAAATCATGTTTCGTAAAATAATTATTAGAAGTTATAAAATTAAAAACAAACCGGAAGCACCTTTACCAATGAGAATGCTATCTAATGAATTTTAACTGCTAACAGTGAAAGAGAAGTTTCTGAGTAACAGCCGTGTTAGTCTGTATTCGCAAAAAGAAAAGGAGTACTTGTGGCACCTTAGAGACTAACCAATTTATTTGAGCATAGCTTTCGTAGCTCACGAAAGCTTATGCTCAAATAAATTGGTTAGTCTCTAAGGTGCCACTAGTACTCCTTTTCTTTTAGTGAAAGAGAACTGAGTTATTCCAGGAGCACAAAGGATCAGCAGAATTCTTTGATTAGGACGAGGGCACACAAGGCAGGTTTACCTCTGGCTTCAGTTGGCCACAGCCAGAGTGCTAGCATTTGGCCCCGTAGCATCTGAAACCATGTTTGCTTGGTCTTGGTTCTGCAGCTCTATAGTATTTACTTGGGATTCAGACATAACCTCCCATCTATTGCAGCCCATTTAACTTCTACAATCATACAAATTGTGCAGATAAGGACAGAGAAAACATGGCCGTTTGCTGTATCAAAAGTGATCAGCTGCGTTGCCCTGGCTGAATTTAGAAAAAAAGGGTGATTACATGGGGAGCCGTGGTATCTAGCTTAATGGTGCTTATTAGGCCTAGGGGAAGTATGATCTCTACCTTCTGGCAACTGCCAAACCCTGATAAAACTAGATTTTGAGATGAATGATGAATATTGGGTATCCCAACTTCTGCAATATATTTAAACGGAAAGACCAAAAGCAGGTAGGGTTGCAAACCCTCCCAGTTTGGCCGGGAGTCCCCCAGAATCAGGCTTGATCTCCCAGGGGCTATTGAAGCCAATCCAGGAGATTTTGGGCAGCTAAAAGTCTGGTGGTGCAGCGGGGCTAAGGCAGGCTCCTTACCTGCCCTGGCTCCGGGCGGCCCAGAAGCGACCAGCATGTCTGGAGTAGTTCCTAGGCAGAGGCGCAGCCAGGGGGTCTCCGCACACTGCCCCAACTCCAAGCACCTACTCTGCAGCTCCTATTGGCTGGGAATGGGGAACTGCAGCCAAGAGGAGCTGCAGGGGCGGTGCTTGCAGACAGGGGCAGTGTGCAGAGCCACCTGGCTGCCCCTGAGCATAGGAGCTGCTGCTGGACATGCTGCTGCTTCCAGGAGCCACCCGAGGTAAGTGCTGCCCAGCTGGAGCCTGCACTCTGCACCCTCAACCCCTGCCCCAGCCCCCTCCCACACCCAAACTCCCTCCCAGAGCCCATACCCCAAATCCCCTCCTGCACCCCAACCCCCTGGTCCAGCCCTGAGCCCCCTTTCACACCCAAACTCCCTGCCGGAGCCTGCACCTCTCACCCCCTCCTGCACCCCTGCCCCAGGCTCAGCCCAGAGCCCCCTCCCACACTCTGAACCCCTCGGCCCCAGCCCAGAGCCTGCACCCCATCCTGCGCCCCAACCCCCTGCCCCAGCCCAGTGAAAGTGAGTGAGGGTGAGGGAGAGTGAGCAACAGCGGGGCTGACATGAGAAAGGGTGGGGCCTCAGAAGGGGAGGGGTCTTGGAAAAGGGACGGGGCAGGGGTGAGGCAAGGGTATTTGCGTTATTAGACAGTTGGCAACCCTAAAAGCAAGCAGGATTTCCATATCTGACCAGTAAAATGTCTGCTGTAAACCTGATGGTCTACAATAGGTACATTTACAGTCCTAATAGGACATTTAACTGGCTCTTGGTTTCCTGTTGTGTTGTAGGCAGTAGAAAGAATTCCCAAACAATACCCTATTCATGTCTTTTTGACATCTCAGTGGAGTATTTTATTTAGTACCAGTCTTCTGTTACAGCATTATATTTTACCCAGAGAAACTTCCCCTTTGCTATTATTTAGACTAGACCTATGGTTTCCATTTCTCATGTTTAAAAGGTTTAACAGAAACTTTTCTGCTATCTTTAGACCTCCCCCAGGACCAGCTTCTTGCATGGAGGTGATTATGATTTGAAGGGAAGTATTTTCATTGCAAATTTCAGCATCAGGATTACAAATATTTTGTACCACACTATACCATAGCAACAGCACCATGTCTGCTGCAGATGTTTGCATAAGAATCGTGTAACACTTTGCTCAACGAGTTAGAAGTGAGGGGACTAATAACTAGGCTTTTTGAAGTATCGCTATTTATTATGAATTGAAAAAAGAGGAAAGAGGGATGAAGTCAGGCTTTAGAAAAGGCTAAAGGTCCTGAAGGTCTGATTGTGGGGAATTATAAATTAAACATTGCATTTCCACAAATTACACAGGACTGCCCGACAATTTTACCAGTCACTACAAAATTGCCTCATGCCATGCTATATCAGAGAGACTAGGCTCCTTGGGAAAGAGAAATGCTTTTTCCAACAGGTCATTAAACATCTTTGGTCATTTTACAGAAACATAGATTACTTTAAATGGATGTGGTGGTTTTAGTACATTTCAAAAGCTTAACTGTTTCTTTTAGTGTTTTATGTATTTATTTTCTTTCATCAACCAGTTGATTTGGGGCTTGAGTCTGCACTTGTTGAGAAGTACTATATTTCATTTTAGTCCCATTGAAGAGTCTAAGTTGGCATGAATTACATCTTCTTGTGGCCTCCTCAGTGTCTAAGCTGCACATGAGTTAGGTCTGTATCCATTTTCCAAAGTGTAAATTACACCTACCTCTGAGCTCTCTGAATTTAGCCCACTGAGACTGAGATAGTCTAAGATGATATAACTTACATCCCGAGGGTCTGAGAAAGAGGGAGTAATATGGAAAGAAACTACAAGGAGGGTGTAAGATAATGAACGCCAACTGCTTTAACTTACAACTTTTTTTGGTCCTAGATGTGTAAATTACACTAAGTATTCTTGTTACATTTCACCTCTTTTTGTTTTACTTTGCAAGATTATATGTAATAAAGAATAATTCCAGTTACTTCAATGTGTTCTGATGGATTCAGAATGACATGTGGCCTTGTGGAGGGTGTGGACTAGACAGGCCAGATCTAGGAGTCTGAAAAACCCCTTTTCTATAGTTAAGAAATGTTAAGTTTGCTAAATTACAGAGGCTATATGTATTGCTTTGATTTTAAATTAGAGAATTGATTCTTGCATGCTCAAATGCAATCTGGATATGAAGTCTAAACAGTCATCACAGTAGTAAATATCTGCCAAGTCTCATGTGTTCAGTCTCTCACAGGAATTCCTTATGCATTGAACAGGCATATACTTAACTCTGCTTTTCAAATGGGCACTACAACCCACGGGGACACTTTTATGAGCTCTCTGGGGTCACGCACTGCTTTAGCTTGTTTGACTACTCATCAGTCTGATTTCACACACAGGGTAGCAGCAGAATGGTTTCAACCTCTCCAAAAGAAGTGGTTAAATTTAACAGCCTTTATGGGGGCCACAAAGATAATGTACACTCTACAAAACTTTTTTAAATTGATTTTCTTTTTAAAATTTTTGACAGGAAATTGCTGAAATGATTTCATTGTTGGGTTCCCCAAAATGCAATAACTCTAACATGCCTTTTAAATTAACTATTATGACTTTAATTGGGTCAGAATAACAAGAAGAAAGAAACATGAAGTCATGGCATAAAACATATAGGTTCTTTATAACAAACTTCAGCATAGGTTCCTTCACCAGCTAACTCCTACTGCATTTAATCCATCTTTTAAGTGTGCTACGTAGAAATTGCTTTGCCTTAACATGGAAATTACTTTGGGAAAACATTCCCTTTTGTCACCTACCTATAATGAAGAGGTGAGGGTGAGAGGTAGAGAACATTTCCATTTTGGGAAGCCTGCTTTGTATCTTCTGCTCCTATGGTAATATTTGCAAAATTCCTACATCTTATTAGAACTGGTCAGAAAGTTCCCATCAATATGGTTTTGAACAGAAAAGGCTTTTCAACAAAAGGGGATTTTTTACAAATTTCCATTATTGTCAAAATTTGGGGGGAAGAAAGAAAACCCAAACTAAACCCCATTTTTTTCAGTTTTCAATTGCTAAAACCTTAAAAATATTTGGTATTTACTTTTTTGACAAAGATCTATACATTTTGATGAAAATAAACCTTTATTTTCATCAAAATATTTTGTAGGAAAAAAGTAGTTTACAACTAGGTCTACTTCTTATCACTTTCATTCTCTAGTTTATGCACTTTAGATAAAATGGCTAACATAACAAGGGTCCCATCGAAGATACGTTCCTCTTGCCTTTTAAGAAATGTCTCATATTTTAGATCATAAGGAGACACTGTCTAGAAAATTCCTCTGGAAAAATGAGAAGTGAACAAGAGTGGAAAGAGCAAAGCAAATGCAAATGACTTGCAACTTGCTCTATGATAAAAACAGTGGGTTTCAGTTCTGCGTGAACAGGATAACTGATACAAGTTGTTCAACTGGAGCATCTTATGCTTTCTCTGTCTGTACCGCAGATTCCATTTTTGACAATGTAAACCTCATTCCTCATTCTCTCAATGCAGATGCAGTCAAATTAGCTGTGAACTGCTGGTCGCTGTATCACTGACATACAGTTCAATGAAAGGTGAACCTAATATACAGATATCCTTTCCTTACACTAAGAGCACCCATATGGATGCTTTCTGTCAATATATAATAATGCATCATCATACCTGATGGTGTGTACAGAAGAGATAACACCGAAATATCCCCCCCAAAAGTGGTTCTACATAATGTAGCCCTTCCCTGAGGTGTGGCTCAAGCCTCCTCCTTGCTGATTGCCTGTTGAAGTGATTTCTCCCCTCTCCATATATGGGTTTGGTCCTGGGTTCTTTCTTGTGGCACCTGGTGCCACCACCCAACGTGATGCCTCACTGTGTCCAGGACACAAGGGGTGCTGTCCCTTAGAAAACTGAATAAGGCGACTACTGCCGGCAAGCAGTATTAAAAAAAAACAGTACACAAGAAACAATAAAATACATTAACACAAACCCCAGCAAAGAAAAGTCACACCAAAAAATATAACAAGAGGGAACTATACTGGGAGCAGGAAAATAGGATATGGAGAAGGAGAGAGTTATGATTAACTAATAAATGCTACATTAATAAATCAACAGATTCCACACCTCCAAACTTCCATGATTTTTCCCAACCTCAAGGTCGCTCCCTGGCACCTTCCCAGGCAGATGGTACACTGAGGATGAGTCTGGAGGTGATTGCTGTAGTGCTGTGAATATTGACTGGCTCTAACAAAAAAAGGGGTCCTCTTACAGTGTCTTTGCCTCTGGGTAGGATAAGTTCCTCTCCTACCTTTCTGGTCTGGAGCCATGTGGAGGTCTTGGCTGGCTCTCGGTAGTCAGCACCGGCTCAAATCTCTGCCATCCAAACACGTTATCTCCACAGGGCTGGAACTGCCTGACCCCACACTAGATCCCACAGCAGTTCAGACTCCCTTTGTTGGGAGAGGAATTAATAAGAGACTCCCTGAACTGTTCTGCATCTCTCTCAGCTCCAAATTCAAAGCTCAAAACTGAAGGAAACTAAACCTACTCTCTTTGTCTCTGGGTCAGGCTGTCTCTTCCCATGGAGAAGTCAAGCACCCTGTCTCATCATTGGCCCAGCAAACTATTTGTCCATATCACCCCTTGCAGAAGCTGCCCCACTGGCCTCAGCTGTAGTTTCCAGTCTGTTCTGTTTCCATCCCAACTCCAAGCATGCTGGTAAATGGTGTCAGAGGACTCTGGTGACCATTATGGTTGTAGTGATAGGGTAGGAACCCCTAGGAGCTGTACAGAGTTCCAGGAGCTGAGAAACTTCAAGTGTGCCACAACTGTATGTATTATAATTTTGTTTATTTAATTGAACAGCATCATAAACTGGATTATTGGACGGACTGAGTTTTGGAATGTTGGATACGTCTACTCTAGAAGTTGGAACAGAGGATGAAATATACTTTTTCTTTTTTTCCAAATGCTGTGTAAAAAAAGCTTTGTAAAGGGAGATTCACTCTGTAGGGCTTCTGCCTTGACACCTACTTATTTATGGGAGTGTGGTGTAAATTCCAGTATTCCTTTGTCTTTAAGGTCTTGTGCTGTATTCAAGCACAACAGGCTGAGGGAGAATATGAGATTTTCAGTTTGTGGAATATTTGAAATTAAAGATATTTCTATTGTTTCTTGGCAATGCTGAAGCAATTGTCTAACAAGGAAATTTGCTTGCCCGTGCACTTTGGAGACAATAATGAAGAGCTTCTTCTAACCTTACAGAGCCATTTATCATTGTCTGAAGTAGGGATGTCCTTGGGGAAGCTTTGTAAGTTGATATAATATTAGTGGACCTCAGTGCTGGCTTGGGCAAGTTCAAGAATAATACTTACTGTTATAATAATGATGCCCGTTCTTAATTTCCCAGCCACAAGATGATAAAAATCTCCCTTTTTCTTGTCTCACCACTAAGGATACAATTTAGTCATGGAGGTCCTGGCACTTCCAGATGGCGTGACTTTACTAGACCTCTGTGACTTAGTCAGCTTCAGCTGTCAGCAGCTGAAGCTGGGGCTGGAGCTGGGACTGTGCACCCCCTCTGCAGCTTCAGCTGGGCCCATATGCCCTCCCCCACAGCAACCAGGGCTAGGGCCTGGACTGTGTGGCATGCATGGTGGTGGGGTTCAGGCTGCCAGTCCCCCCCAAGTGGCTCCAGCTGTCATTTCTCCCCCCCCCCCCCAGCTCTCTCCCCCTCTCCCAGTTATTTTTAGTAAAGTCACAGGCAGGTTATGGGCTCCTGTGAATTTTTGTTTATTACCTGTGACCTGTCCATGACTTTTACTAAAAATAATCATGATAAAATCTTAACCTTCCTCCTGACCAATGAAGACGTGGTTGAAATGGCAAATGACTGTACTGTACAAGGGATAACGCATGCCTTAGTGTAGTTTCTATCAGCTGTAATTAAAATGTTATATTAGTCTTGTAGTACATATTGATGTTGATCAGCAGAGATCACTATAAAATAAATATATAAACCTATCTTACAAAATTACACAAACCTGTAATTAACTACTCTTAGTAACTATTTTAATCACACTTCTCTCATCTTCCCTCTTCCACTCACTCCCATCTGGTACCCCAGCTTGTTGTATCTTGCCTTAATTGTCTCTTGTCTCTTCTGGACAGTGATTGTACAGTGCCTAACACAATGGGCCCCTGACCAATCTGGGGCCTCTGCAAATACCTTAATAACAATCATTAATAGTGACAGTGTTATTCCCAGTCTTCTATCACCTGAAGGTGTGACAGTATGTTCAGCGACTGAAATAGCCTTACTGCTCCTCTGGCACATTTTTGCTCAAATTTCCAAGCATGTCTTCTAAAAGTGCTATTCCACTTTAGGGCTGTGCATTCAAAGCTGCACCTATCTCTGTTTCTATACATGTTTATATGTTTTCCTGACTTTTGAATGCCCGAGGAAGTTGTTTAAGGTGTCAAAATAACATATCTGATCTTCTCATGACAGTTTCCGTATCTCATGCCCTATAAATATTTTCCTGTGTCATTAAAAAACAAAAAGGAAAAATAAACATAAAAAATACTTGCAAACAAATACTGACACCTAGGAAAGCCCCATATACCAGTTCTTAGAGTTCTTGTTTTGTTTTATACTTACATATTCTTTGTTTATATACAATAACCACAACAATACCCCAAAAAACTATTCCATTAGAGTCTGCAGATGATGTGCCTCTGACTTTGACATAGCAAACTAATTTTCAATAAACAGAACATTTGTATCTAAGAGCCATACAACTAGATATTGATTTATTAGGTCCGGGGCTTCTTTGCACATTCTTGGCAAAATTTCACCCCAAAATGTAGAAGCCAAGCTGACGTGCCTGCGCCTATCTCATTATATTAAGAGAGTCTGAGTGTAGCTGACGTAACTCAACAGAAGACCTAGCATAGAGCCCCATTATCACTTCTGGAAGTGGAGTCAGTTCTATTTCCCACCTCATGCATGCTCATATAGGACAATCTCTAATCATTTCCATTTTAGAAATGAACTATGAAGGGCCTGATTCTCCTCTGCCAGGTGCTTAATGAGTTCCTTTACACCAGTGTAATTTGGATGCAAAATGCTACTAAATCAGAAATCTCCACTCATTCACATTGCTGCTTGCTTTTTGCTATGACTTTGTATAGGTGTAAATGGCTATATAACTGGAAAGTCAAAGGAGAATAAGTCCTAATGTCTCTTATACATCTTGATCCTTTTATAATACAGCTCCTAGATCATGAATTGCTTTTTCTGGCTTGTTTAGGTTCTGATAATAATACATAACAATATTCTGACATGGAATGTAACATCCCATGGTTTCTGCACATTTTGGGTGCATTTTTAAGACCTGATATAATGTATTTCAAAATTAATAACTCTGATTTAATAACTCTGATTTATGAATGAGAATTTTCTTTTTGCAAATTAAGCTAGCATTCTTTTGTGTGTGTGCTTTCAATTATTATCAGATTTAATAAAAAGATTCTGACCAAAAAGAGGCTTTCCTGCCACGAAAGCATTATGAAGGCTTCTGAATTTATGCTCAAAACACATTTTGAACAAAGACAGAAAAAATAGATATATAGGAATGTTGGGAACACTGGGGCATGGCCACTAGGTAACTCGAGGGGATGGAAGACCACGAGTGTCGATGAAGCCCCCTCGCACTAGGCCCAGGTGTCCTTGGCCCCCCCTCCTCCTGCCTGGAGGCACTCGCAGCAGCTCTGCGTGCTAGGCCCAAGTGTCCTTGGCCCCCCCCGCCTGGAGGCACACACAGCAGTTATGCTGAGAATCTGCAACAGTATGTTGCAGAGTCAGACTGCCTGAAACTAAGCAAGGCCAAACAGGGGAGATATGAAAGAACAATGCTAAATAAAGCAGCTTTATGTATAGTTTAACAAATGATACAAAAAATCAGGGAACTAGCTGGGAACTGGATTGGCTGGCTATATGGATACTTGGAGCAGCTTGCTATTGGATAAGTATGCTGGAAAAAAGGATGTATAAAAGCCTGTGTAACTTCCTGCTCTGTTGTACAGGATTTGAGATTCAAATCTCCCTGTACCTTTTTGAAGCTTCAAATAAACTTTTCTGCTTCTCCACCCCGTTGTGATTATTGGGTGTAGCACACCGGGTAACGAACCAACTCAAGCTGTTGTTCAGCCTCTCGGCACTGGGTGCCGGCAACAGCTTTTGGCGTCCCTGGGTGGGCTCGAGGCTGCAATTTAGCCTTGCCCGGACCCCTCCTGGAGGTCGAGGATTGCGGCGAGAACCGACGCCCAGCGCGCACCGGTGAGTTCATCGGGGGCCTCGGAGAAGACGCGATTTGATCGACCCCAGAGGGCACAACGGTGCAACGCACTCATATAGTGGAGAAGCTGTTGTGGACGGCGGTGAAGAACCGGTCCCTTAGACATGGGGGAGGAGCAGCTGCAGGCCACGGTGAAGAACCGGACCCTTGGATAAGGTAGGAACCTTTTAAAATCCGGATTATATGCTCTGTTGGAACCTGGGGACGCCCAGAGTTACCCTGTAGGTATGGGACAGGGACAGAGCTCAGAGGTTAGGGCACGGTGTACGCCCCTAGAGTGCATTCTAGCAAACTGGAAGGTATTTGGTGCGGATCCGATGACTAAGAGCCAATTAAAACGATTCTGTACAGTTGACTGGCCTCAATATCAACTAGAGGACCAGGAGTGGTGGCCACCAGGAGGGTCAATTAATTACAACACGATCCTCCAATTCGTTTTGTTTTGTCAGTGAATGTGTAAATGGAATGAATATTTGTATGCACAAGCATTTATGGCTTTAAGAAATAGAAAAGAGCTGTAATTCTGCAAAGTTGTAATTTGACTCCGACTGGTTCGGTAGTAGCTAATGTTAGTCTCCAGACCCCCACCCCCACTGTAATGGCAGAGCCGGTGTCCCCTTCGGCCCCCACACCCCCACCGTATAAGGGTAGGATGCCTCGGGTTACAGAGATTGTCCCCTCGGTGGTACTCTATCCTTTGCTTACCGAGACTGTTGTGGCTTGCCCAGGGGCAGACGGACGTCAGGCTACCACTATGCAAGTGTATACCCATGTGCCATTCAATCCAATAGACTTAGCAGCTTTTAAAACACAGGCTGGGGAATTCTCAACGAACGCAAGCAGGTTTATTTCAGTCTTTGAGGGGTGCCTCAGTAGTCACAAGCCGATTGAGACGACTGTAATATCCTCCTGAGAACCCTGTTGTCTGAGGTGGAGAGGGATCAGGTTACAGCTAAGGCAAGGGGAGCGTCAGCTTTCAAGCGAAAGAAAGGAAGCTATCTGTCAAGTTCCTACCCCAAGTAACCGTAAGCGGCTCAGGGCATTTCTGGGTATGGCAGGCTTTTGCAGGATATGGATCCCAGAGTTTGGACTGTGGGCTAAACCCCTGTACGACTGTGTAAAAGGAGCGGATCATGACCCCTTCTATTGGACCCCAGAGGCTGACAGGGCATTTAAAATCCTGAAAAGAAAATGGATGGAAGCCCCAGCTCTGGACCTGCAGGATCTCTCTAAGCCGTTTCAGTTGTATGTACATGAACGAAGGGGGGTGGTCCTAGGAGTGCTTACACAGCTGTTAGGAGCATGGAGACGTCCCGTGGCTTATTTTTCTAAGCAATTGGATCAGGTTGCAAAGGGTTGGCCGGCATGTTTACGGGCGGTCACAGCTACTGCCCTATTGCTTGAGGAAGCCGAGAAGCTAACATTGGGAGGGGTTATGCAAATCTATACTCCCCATATGGTCCGAGCCTTATTGGATGCAAAGGCAGGGCTTTGGCTCACCCAGGCTCGGATTGCTCGGTACCAGGCTAAGCTGTTAGAGAACTCTGAAGTCACCCTACAGCCTTGCCCCTCCCTTAACCCAGCCACTCTCTTGCCAGAAACAGAGGAACAGAAACATGACTGTTTAGAGATCATAGATGTCCAGTACTCCAGCCGTCCGGATTTAAAGGATGTACCTCTCCCAAATGCAGATTATGAGTGGTACACTGATGGTAGCAGTACTGTAATAGATGGGCAAAGGAGGGCAGGTTATGCTGTTGTGACCCTCCATGACTCTGTGGAAGCTGAAGGTTTGCCTGCTGGGACCTCTGCCCAGCTTGCCGAACTAATAGCCCTGACTCGTGCACTTGAACTGTCAAAAGGAAAGCGGGTCAACATTTTTACTGATTCAAAGTATGCTTTTGGTGTGCTGCATGCTCATGCTGGCCTATGGAAGCAAAGGGGAATGCTGACAGCCCAAGGCTCCCCAGTCAAGTACGGGCCCTAAATCCTCCGGCTCCTAGAAGCCATACAACTCCCCTCGGAAGTGGCGGTGGTACACTGTAAAGCCCATCAAAGGGAGGATCAAGATGTGGCCAGAGGTAACGCCCGGGCAGATAGAGAGGCTAAGCATGCTGCCACCCTGCCATCCCCTCAGACTGAGAACGCCCATATGCATGCCCTTATCCCATCAGTAGGGGAGCTTCCAACCCCTCAGTACTCTGGGGAGGAGAGACAGCTAACTGACAAACTCTGTCTCCGGGAAAAGGAGGGATGGCTCCATTCCCCAGAAGGGAAGGTCCTCTTACCAAAGGGCCTAATCCGGCCAGTGCTGCAGAAACTACATCAAACCACTCATGCTGGCAGGGAAGCACTTATCCAGCTAATGGGAAAATACTTTATCACTTCCGGACTCCGACCCCTGGCTGCCCAGGTACAAGCGGACTGCTTAGTCTGCCAAAAGAATAACCCCCGACCGGGACATCCTGTGCCACCAGCTGCCCTAGAACCCACTCTGGGCCCCGGACAAGTGTGGCAAATAGACTTTACTGAGTTTCCCCGGACCCAAGGGTTCAAATATCTCCTTGTTATAGTGGATCGGTTCAGCGGATGGCCAGAAGCCTTCCCATGCCGTAACTGCACTGCCAGGACAGTGGCCCTCAAGTTTGTTAAGGAGCTCATTCCTCGCTTTGGACTCCCCCTGTGGATGGAATCTGACAATGGGACACACTTCACGTCAAAAATCATTCAAAGCATCTCACATGCCTTACAGGTCCCCTGGAAACTCCATACGCCCTGGAGACCGCAAGCCAGTGGTGTAGTGGAGCGTACCAATCAGACCCTTAAACGGCATCTCTCAAAAGTGTGCCAAGAAGCCTCACTGCGATGGCCTGATGCTTTGCCCCTCGTCCTACTCCGTATCCGCGTTCTCCCAAAGGGTAGATTAGGGCTCAGTCCCTTTGAAATTATGTTTGGAAGGGCATGGCCCATGAATGGCACCCCGGTTCTGTCAGGAAAATGGGAGTTGGGTAATGTTTTTTTTGTCACAGTATATGTGTTCCCTGTCTGCTGTTCTCTTGTCTCTTCACAGGCATACCAAGGATTCCCAGCCTCTCCCCTTGGACTCTCCCGTTCACTCCTTACAGCCCGGTGACTCTGTGCTTGTTCGCACCTGGAAAGACGAGCCTCTCCAGGAAAAGTGGAAAGGACCCTATACCGTCCTGCTGATCTCCCATACAGCGGCAAAGATCGAGGGAAACTGGATCCATCACTCTCGTCTGAAGGCAGTACCCGCCCCCTCGTCAGCAGAACAGTGGACCGTCCAACCTGCTGACTCCTCATCTAGTGACGATCTCGGGCTAAAGCTACTGTTTAAAAGACACAAATAGCGGGCACCTTAATGCTAAAATGGGCCCACCCAGGTATTGGAGACCTTGGGTTGGGAAGACTCTGGTAATAATTAATTGGGTAACATTGTTATTCTTTGTATTGGTATTTCCAAACTGTGCATATCGGGAGCATAACTCCTTTGTTTTGCTTGCGCACCATGTTGCTAATTTAACAAACCAGACTGATTGCTGGGTATGTGCTCCAACTCCACTA
Source organism: Caretta caretta (assembly GCF_965140235.1). NCBI lineage: Eukaryota > Metazoa > Chordata > Testudines > Cheloniidae > Caretta > Caretta caretta. The sequence goes on from NC_134213.1 coordinate 86,657,603, forward strand.
TCCCCCAAAACGGGAATGCCCCTTGACATGCTGCCCTTGACCCTAGCAGAATTAGCCACCACCAAAGAGCAGGAAAGAACGAACTCACCGTTCTGGAACAAGACCTCTTTACAGCAAGCCACCTATCAGGACCAGGAGTATTCAGTTGCAGTACTCACTGAGGGAGTGTTATGTTTTACCCAAAACCAATCTGATCCCTATGGGCATCCTGTGGGAAAGAGCTCCTGTGTTATTACACAGTGGGCTGATGGGTATTGGATAAAAACCAACAGGGGAGGCCAACAGTGTGGGTGTAATGGTTCCTCCCCTTTTAGGGAAACACTTACAAATAATCTTACCACAAAAAAAAGGGGTTTGGAAATGTAACTTGCCGTCAAGTTAACATCTCCAATGTAGCAAGCCCAAGTGAGAAAACTCAGAGCCAAGGCTGTTGAGTGTTCTCAAAGGAGGGAGTTGTTGGGAACACTGGGGCATGGCCACTAGGTAACTCGAGGGGATGGAAGACCACGAGTGTCGATGAAGCCCCCTCGCACTAGGCCCAGGTGTCCTTGGCCCCCCTCCTCCTGCCTGGAGGCACTCGCAGCAGCTCTGCGTGCTAGGCCCAAGTGTCCTTGGCCCCCCCCCCCCCCCCCCCGCCTGGAGGCACACACAGCAGTTATGCTGAGAATCTGCAACAGTATGTTGCAGAGTCAGACTGCCTGAAACTAAGCAAGGCCAAACAGGGGAGATACGAAAAGAACAATGCTAAATAAAGCAGCTTTATGTATAGTTTAACAAATGATACAAAAAATCAGGGAACTAGCTGGGAACTGGATTGGCTGGCTATATAGATACTTGGAGCAGCTTGCTATTGGATAAGTATGCTGGAAAAAAGGATGTATAAAAGCCTGTGTAACTTCCTGCTCTGTTGTACAGGATTTGAGATTCAAATCTCCCTGTACCTTTTTGAAGCTTCAAATAAACTTTTCTGCTTCTCCACCCCGTTGTGATTATTGGGTGTAGCACACCGGGTAACGAACCAACTCAAGCTGTTGTTCAGCCTCTCGGCACTGGGTGCCGGCAACAGGAAAATAATAGTTTATAGTCTAAATGTGGGGGACACCATATTTTTCATACAGCTCCAAGTATTGAATTCCATTCACTATTATCTTTGCAATACCTGTGGTCAATTTCACATTAGGGCCCTGATCCTGCAGTGGGTAAACCTTCATGCTTGCATGGAATACCACTGATTTCAGTGGGACTTCATGCTGGAATAAAGACCCATGTAAATCCCATTGTAGAACTGGGGGTTAGTTGCTGATGAGGTGGCCTGGAAAAATGCCTACATGTATTCAAAAAATAGTAGGTCTTTTTAACATTATATTTTCTGGAAAAATATTCCCCTGGATAATATATCTCTGAAGATAAGAAGCCCTGGGAGCTAATAAATCAATATTTATTTGTATGGCTCTTTGCAAAAAATGTTCTGTTTATTGAAAATTAGTTTGCAATGTCAAAGTCAGAGACACATGATCTCCAGAATCTAATGGAATTGTTTTTGGAGGTGTTTTGTTTGTTTGTTTGTTTTTGGTTATTGTACATAAAGAAACAATATGTAAGTATAAACCAAAACAAAGAACTGGTACATGGGGATTTCCTAGGAGTGAGTTAAATAGTCCCCCCCCCCCACTTCTTTTTTCTGTTAGTCATAGCAAATTCCTGATTTGAACTATAAGCTTGAACTAAACTAAACAAAATAAGCTAACGTTAGAAATGGGACGTTCATTTTCTAAACAACATATAGCTGACAAAATGGGACTGCTCAGATGAGTAAAGATTGCAGAACTAGGCTGAGATATTTTCGTAATGTTAATTGGCTGACTTTCAGTATGTTTAATTGTAATATTGCCAGTGTTGTTTTCATTTCCAAACTAAAGGTCTCTCCTAGATGTAAGAGTAAAAGTAGTTACTAAAGTTATAATTAATGGCTAGGACAAATCAATAAGCAAATATACTCTTTCTTGAAGAGTAAACAGATACAAGAAACATAAAGACAAATGAATAGGGAGAGATGCTCAGCTGGTATGAACTGAAGCCAATGGGCTCATGCTGATTTACACCAGCCCATGACATCCACCTATTTTAATTAAATATTTAATATTTAATTTTCTTTGGATTTTTTTTTCTTGATCTCTGCCATTCACCTCTGGGTGTGGGCTCACTGATGTTACTGCTATAATAATTCTGAATTTATTAATGCTTTTTATCTTGAATGATCCCAAACTGATTTATGCATTAAAAAGGATCGGTCACCTTGCCACTGAAATGGAACATGGAATATGGCTGCCATTCAGCCCCAACAACATTATTCACAACAAGGTTTTTTCAGGAGATGTAGAGAAGATTATCTTCTCCAAATAACATTATAGCAGGAATTTAGGTACTCAGAAAGTAATTATACAAGTTGGAATCTGGCCAGGACACCAAGATTAGCCTAACACCCTTACCTTTACGAAAAGTGACATAGGATCTTTAATGACCGCAGCTGCTCTGGGCCTCTGTTTTACATCTCATCCAGAAGATAGGTCATTGATGGTAATATGGGTTAGACTCAGACCAAGAGTAAATGATGCAACAAGCTAAATTTAGGTTTGACCCTCTCCCCTTTCGATTGTGATGCTCTACTTTGAGTTTAACTAAATGAAAAGAAGTTTCATTTGCAAAAATTGCTTTATACTATAAGCTGCTGTCTTAGAACTGCGTCCAATAAAAATAATGCTCTTTTCCCTGTCACTAAATAAATACAAACATAAATACTATTAGCTGTTTCAATCCATTTAATTTCATTTCATATGTGGCCTTTTTTGGCTGTTGGTGGTAAACTGTTATAGGTTGAATAACCTAGCACATTCATGGAAACTGCTTGCCTTTTAAAGTTTCAAATACTGACTTGTCTGTATGATATTAAACTAGCCAAACACATACGCATTTATTCCACTTTAAACATGCAAGTAGTCCCACTGATATCAATGGATCTATTTATGTTAAAGTGACCATATAGTCCTGTTTTATTGGGATTTTCCTGCATTTTTCATAGGACAGCCCAGTGTCTTCTTTCAGGACCTGAAATTAATTTTTTGCACCTGGAATGTCCTTGTTTTTCATTTAATCAATCAAAACATTCGATTGTTTTATAAGCACAAATGGTTCAAGATGTATTGCTATTCACAGTAGAATTTAGCAGGACAGTCCAGTGGAATAAGTGTTTAGTGTGATGAACATTGTTTGGAGCAAACAGAAAAATCATTATTAAAGTTGTTTCTTTTCTGAAAAGTGAATGCTAATGACAGTTGTTCAGTGTTTCAGAATAAATTCATTCAGAACGCTAAATTAGTGGGAAAAAATCCTTTATTGAGAAATGAATAAATACATTGCTGTTGAGTCAGCAGTTGACAGCAGCAACATGAACACACTTCTTTTAGAAAATGGGCACTTTTTTTTGTCTTTTGTAGGAGTGTTAGGTGACTCTGAAAATATTGCCCACACAAAAGTATCTCAGGTTTTAGTTTTGAAAATAATGTCACTGTAATTCATATGCTTAATTTTAGGTACATTCTTAAGTTCCTAGCTAACAAACTAAGAGCACTCAGTATTCAAGGCCAATGTGTCAACTCATCACTGTCTGAAATGTTGATGCCATAGATCCATAATATGGCAAGAGACCACCCTAGCTTAGCCGGGAGATCTTCAATGATCTGAAACTCAAAAAAGTGTCCTACAAAAAGTGGAAACTAGGTAAAATTACAAAGGATGAATATAAACAAATAACACAAGTATGTAGGGACAAAATTAGAAAGGCCAAGGCACAAAACAAGACTAAACTAGCTAGAGACATTAAGGGTAACAAGAAAACATTCTTTGAATATATGAGAAGCAAGAGAAAGACCAAGGACAGGGTAGGCCCATTACTCAATGTGGGGGGGGGGGGGAGGGGGGAGAGAACAATACCAGAAAATTTGGAAATGGCAGAAGTGCTAAATGATTTTTTTGTTCTGCTTTTCACCAAAAAGGTTTATAGAGATTGGATGTCTAACATAGTGAATGCCCATGAAAATGAAGTAAAATCACAGGAAAAATAGGAGAAGAACAAGTTAAAAATTACTTGGACAAGTTAGATGTCTTTGTGTCACCAGGGCCAATGAAATGCATCCTAGAATACTCAAGGAGCTGACTGAGGAGAGATCTGAGCCATTAGTGGTTATCTTTGAAAAGTCATGGAAGACAGGAGAGATTCCAGAGGTCTGGAAAAGGGCAAATATAGTGCCAATGTATAAAAAAGGAAATAAGGACAACCCAGGGAATTACAGACCAGTCAGCTTCACTTAAGTACCTGGAAAGATAATGGAGCAAATAATTAAGCAAACTTGGTAGGCCCTCAAAATTAGGGTCTTACTAAAGACACTGGATTTATGGCTTATTACAACAATCTGTAACCCACTAGCCCCCCCCCCCCATTTTGACCTATGACTGCAGAGATGTTAACAGCCCAATTCACCTTGTATGGTCTAGTACAATATGCGTTAACTACTTGAGATAAACAATCTGTTCCACTTTGTATTTAGCTGTGACACTCTGAGTACCTTTCCCAGAGCTAAAGAAGAGCTCTGTAGTTTGAAAACTTGTTAGTTTCACCAACAGATGTTGGTCCAATAAAAGATATTACATCACCCACCTTGTCTCTCTGATACCATAGAAAACAGTTAAAGCTCATGCTCAAATAAATTGGTTAGTCTCTAAGGTGCCACAAGTACTCCTTTTCTTTTTGCGAATACAGACTAACACGGCTGTTACTCTGAAACCAGTTAAATCCTTTAATCTATAGCAGTTTAACACCAAAAACATGGAGAGACCACATATGAAGTTAGCATTAGTGACTGATCAAAGGGTAACAAATTAGCCATCACTTCCTGTTAGGAAGCAAACTGTTGTTTAATAGGGTGAATGGTTTTCACTTCACTTCAGTGACTTCCAAATAGAAAACGTTGGAAGAATAAGAATCAGAGCTGTACAATAAAGATCAATAGAAATGCTTTTATTTCCTTTCATGCAATTGTGGGATTTTTTAAAACTATATTACATAAGCTTATGAATTAATCTTTAAAGCCAATTCTGTATGTGGAATATCCATTAAATATAGTTCGTTAATATTTACCAGTAGTAGAATGAATTTTGTACAATGTTTGCTAAATAGTCTTTATGCACATACTTACTGGTATTTATTAACATATGAATAATTTATGTGTGTGTGTGTGTGTATATATATATATATATAGTGGTGTTATATTGTATAACGTTGGAATTGGACCAGGTGGAAGAAAGATATGACAGCAGAATGTGGTGTAAACATAACCTCAACTTTATTGCATACATACAACTGGTATAATACCGTTCCAGTACACAGCTACAATACCAAACCTATTAAATTAAGGTTTCCTGCCGCTTAAATCAGACTTATTTGGAGTCAGTACATGAACTACATTTCATGTAGTCTCCTGCAATGGAATCCTGGCCATGTTGAAGTCAATGAAATTTTTGCCCACCTGACCCAAGGTGTTTAAAGATAAAACAGCACGGACAAAATCAGTTAAGGCTGAAATTTTCAAAACTGCCTAAGGGTTTTGGATATCAAGTTTCCTTTAGAAATTAATAGAAATTTGGAATCAGCAGCTTTAAAAATCCCACTGAACGCCATTGCATTTCCATTGGTGTCAAAGCCGAAGAAAAAGTCTTGCATTATGCAAAGATGTGAATTGCAACACCCGTATTTCATGGCGTGTATCATTTTCAGAGATTTACCACTCCCGTTTGAATACATTATATGCAGAAATCTATAGTGTCCAGGGGGAAATTTCGGTAAACTCATTTAAAATATACCACACATAATATAATGTATATACTTGTAAGTAATCAATCAATAAACATACAGTTTAGTTAAGTACTCAGTTGTTTTATGCGTTATGATTTTTCACCTTTCCGTTTCCTCGCCTTTCCTTAGTTTCTCTCTGATCTCCTCTCCTCTCATATCCCATTCACATTCCGGAAGAGCTAATTTTGCACAGTCAGGTGTCTGTGGGATGAGTGGAGTGAAAATCAAAAAGACAGTTATAGAGATGGGGAGTTATATAAATCCAGTATGTAATAACTATACTTAAAATGTCTCTACAGTCAATGGGGAATGACCTGCATCACTGAGTTATGGCTATGTTCCTCGTAGGGATGGGGCCGGCCCATCCCATCGAAATGAATCCCAGTATCTTATTATACAGTGGCTGATGCAAACTACACCTGATGCATATGACACTTGAAAAAAATAACAATAACTGTGAGGAAATGGTTTGACTGAAACTGAGAGAAGCAAGGAAATTCCATATTCAGGCATGCTATCTTCTTTTTCACCACAGTATTGCAGCAGGTCCTCAGGTAACTGCAATTAATTGCCTGGCTTTGGTTTGTTCCACGTCGAACCCCTGGAGTGTTATGTCAGTATCTTTTTATTTATTTATTTAAACTGATGTTTAACACCACAGTTAGACACTAGTATGACAATAAACTGCCACCGATATATTATTGAATATGTGGCTCCTTTGGATCAGTTTTGACATAAACTGAAACCTTTTTTTCTTTTCAAATTTCCATTGAAATCAAGGGATAATTTTTGTAAAAGGGTGGGATTATCAAAAGCACTCAGCATTGGCCTAGTCCTGCTTTCACCTAGGTCGGTGGAAAATCTCCCATTGACTTGAGAGGGAGTAGAGTTAAGGTAAAGATGACTACTTTTGAAAAATGCTATCCTAAATAGCTAGGCATCAAATGCCTGGAGCTTCATTTCAAAGAAGTTACATCTGCATAACTCCAGTCTATTGTAGTGGTGAATTAGGCGCATAGTGTTGGATATTTCTGTTAATGTTGTATTGAATCTGTGCATGACACAGCTCTAATTAGAAGTGAGTTGTAAATTCTCATATAATTCAGCAATTTTCAAGGGAGGGGTTTTTAAAGAAGACCAACAGACTTAGCACTCCGAATCCCACAGAATATCTGATTGAGAGGACCATGGGCACCGGAACAATTTTATATAGAGGGGGGTACTGAAAACCGTTGAACAAAACTATAAAACTTGAATATGATGGAAGCCGCTATTATTACATCAAACCTGGTGCCACACCCCCAGGACCTCTAGTTCTAGTAACCCTGCCAAGGAGCCACAAATCCAATATGTCAGTCCCAGTTTATTGGCATGCTACTTTCTAACATCCCAGCCCCAATTCTTCCTACTTATTATTTGATACAAGCAAATGGGATACAATCCTGGCCCAGCTGAAGTCAACGGTAAAACTCCCATTGACTTCAACAGTCAGGATTTGCCTTAGTGAGCTAATCATTCTACAAGAGACAAATATTTACAGTCCTGACCTTAAAATCTATAGGGCATGTCAATGGGATTTGACATAATAAAAGACAACAAATAGTTGGGCAAATAGTTTTAATAAAAAAATGAACTAATTCAAACCCAGTGAGTATGTGTTATCCAAATGGCACATGAACTTTATAGGCAATGCTCATGGAACTTGCAAAGTTAAAATTACTTCTCAATTTAGCAACCCCAGCGTACACTGTGAAGGCCCAGAGATGTAATAATAATATGCTCTGAATGTTACTGCAGTAAAATGCTGTTATAGTATCATCCCATTTTGGTTACAAACCTGGACTGTGCTCCCATTGAGGTCTTCAGTGGAGCAAGAATGGGTCTCTCTATGATGAATAAAGGTCAAACAAAGGTTCTTCCAATTTCCTCTGCTGACATGACTGCTCTAAGTGATTGCTAATCTTTACATGGTACTGACTGCCCACTGTAATTCAAAGCAAATTTGAAAAAGCAGACACAAAAGCACAGCACGAGAAGAAAGGCATTTATGTTATGATGGATGAAATTAAGCTTCCATTTCCATTGCAAATGGTTGGACATATGGACTGTAATTGGGGAACTTTTAAGCAGAGATTTCAGCTCTATCTCACTACAGCAGTTAGTGCAGCTGAAATGCCTGACAAATGAAAAATGGCATTGCTTCTCACAACTGCAAGGTCACCAGCAATTGATAGCTTGAATACATTTACATACAATTTTCAGCTTCTCTGTAAGGAGAAGCAAGGAGAAAACATACTAAAATGGAGATGATTTTTGCAAATATTTGATGTATGCTGCTCCCCATAGAAAAACGAGGCATATGCAAAGCTGTGTCTTCAGTAGTAGAACAAAGCAACAAAGAGAGCCATTTGACGCTTTCGTCACAGATCAAAGGTTTATCATGTAAGTCTAGTGAAGGCCAAATATCCTAAGGCAAAAGTGTAAAGCTTAATGCTACCACTACAAGCAGGGCCACCATCGCAGGGACAGGTGTGAATGCTGTCCTGGGCCTAGCATTAGCATGGATCTGGGACATCTGCTGAGCTGACTAAATGACACTTTTTAAGGCTGCTGGTTGCCATTCAATTCAAACATGAGCACAATGCATGGGACTGACTCCTTTTAGCACCGAATATCTGTGTCTTCATCTCTCCCGTTGGATCCTGCCCCAGATTCAAGCAAATAGGGAAAGGACCCAGGGGATGATAGGGGTATCTTTCCATCACGCTCAAGAAGAGGAGATAGGAAATCAGAACTCTCAGCACGGTCTTCCATGGGGAGGAAAAGAACATGTTACTCCAATGACCATCCTTGAACGGGACAAGATGATCCTAGCTCCCACTCCTATTGCCTGTGGGGAAATGGAGTGGAGATTTCCCCACTCAGACTACAGAGGAAAAGATTTCTACCGAGTAAATGGGGTGGATGGTCATGTGCACGTGCATGTGACTGGGAGAGGGCATGATCAGTGTACAATGGATGTACAGACGTTTTGCTGTAAAACCATTACATGGGATTTTGAAAATCTAGTTCATTATCTAGTCCAAAATCTATTATGTAGCATCTATAAATCATGATTTAAAAAATTAGAGCCCAGTAATGGGGATCAGGTATCATGTCTGAAGGAATAACTGTTCTTCCACTGTTGTGGTACTTGTCACGCTGTCAAACACAATGAGCTAAACTCTGGCTTCACTTCCCCCATGGAGCAGTGCTCCATTTGAAATCTGCAAGAGTCCGGTGCATAGGTCTCTGGTAGAAGTAGGCCTCATAACATGTATGATTATATTTCTCATGAAATCCATATTGTGTAATCATTGAACCTTAGCAGTCATATCTGGTGATTTATTCCAGAAAAAGCATCCCTGTCAACTAATTAATTCACACATGTCACATAATGGAGTTCTGACTATGACATAATTTATGTAGCACTATATTTGTGCATGCTGCTGTACAGTAATTAAAAAGATACTGGCTGGCATTTTCAAAGGACACATCACGGCGAATTTTGGTGGTGTTTGGGTGCCTTAAGCCCCTTAGGATGATTGAAAATCCCAGCCACAGTCTCTTACCCAAGGACTTTATGTTCCAAGTTACAGGAACAGAATAATTGAATATAGTTGGAAGGGAATACTGCTCTTGGGAAGTATAGGTTGCCCACAGTTGGCATATAACATGCATCAATTGTTTATCATGGTTTTGTCAGTTACACTGGGACAGGATTTGTGTTTGTGCATGTGCGTATGTTGCTTCTTAGTTGTTGTGTCTAACACAATAGAGCCCCATCCTCTTTGGGGCCTTTGGGTCCCAAACTGCCATAAGGAGTAGATTAACAAAAAGATTTCCAGGTACACTCTAGTAAAAATACTTTACAATACTTGTACACCTGTGTTGACTGCATACCTGGAGCATGTTAATTACCTTCCTTTCTCATCCAGCTCAGCGTGTCCCTAATCCACATTGTTTCTCCTGTAAGCTGGTGTCTGTATATAATAAACTTTCTCCAGTCCTTTTTGGTTGGTAACCTAGTCTGACACGTCCCCTTAAATTCCCCCTTTCCATATGTCTGTGTGAGTACAGAGTTTCCACATCCGGTTAACAAGCCCCTCAAATGACACAAGGGCTCCTCAAGCTGTAACACCTCTCTAATCGTTGCACATTAGTCTCTTCACAACTTTTCATACACCCACACAAAGCAATACACCGTCGATGTACTGATGTCTGCATGCAGGGCCTTTGACACATATCATGATGCAGTATGGCTCTTATTTTCTTTGCTTTGGATTTTATTGCTTTTAAAGAGCATTTTTCAGGTGACCCTTTGTGTTTTTCAAGATTTAAAATATGGGTGAATTTAGTGCTCAAAAACTGGGGCTCTAGTTTCAGCCAGGGATGTTGTGGGCAAACGCCAGGAAAGCTTCCGACGCACCTCTGTGTGACAGAGCAGAGGCTATCCGTGGCCTGGGTCTCCCTTGAGCAGATGCTGCCAATTGTATGGAATTGTGCCCAACTCTGTGTTGTTGGATTTTTTTTTCAATGTGGCCAAATGGGGAGTAGGACAAGGCTGCCAAACTCATTTTTATTTGTAACCTAAATAAGGATTTGAACCTAAGTCTCTGGAGAGGCAAAAGCTATTGTAGTGACCTATGGTGCTATCTAGCCTCAATAGCTCTGTAATTAACATTTGTTGTACAACTGTCTGTCAACTACTTTTTGCTTAATTATTGTAGATTATGTGCATTTTTCATTTGCAGCCCAAGTCCAGTGACTTGCTTTGGCAATTACAGCTTTCCTTACAGTACAAATCAATCTATGCATTTACGGAAGAGAATGAAAAGGCAGACTGATAGCTGTCCATCAGAGATGAAGCCCATAAATTATCCTTTACAGTGAACATAAAATGCAAGACAGTCTTTTCAAGGGCTCTGAGATGAATAATGTCTGAGAGGATTCTATTTTTAATAGGCTACATTTATGTGTCTTTGTGAAAAGCTTTGTGAAATCATGAAAAGTCAAAAGAGAAATCATCCCCTAACGTATTTGTTAAAAGCATGATCACTTATAGCTCAAACAATAGTGTATCACCATTGTAAACTCCAATGTTTTGGACTGTGGCTGTATAACATTGTGTTTGGTTTATTTTGGTTTTTAATGATGGTCATCAGTTGAAATCAAACTGTCTAGAATATTCTGTTTTGTGTCAACTGATACCTTTCAGAACCTGAACAGCAATATGATTGGTAGCGACCATTAAGCCATTTCTTGTGCTTTGACACAATTTCCCAAAGTGTTCCCTATTAAACAAGATCAGCCGGTTATTTTCCAGTATTTTGAAATGAAGCAACAGCATGTGTAACATGATGTGTACCTCTTTGGCAGCACATCTAATGTTTTAGCTGTTATTAACTACATACCTATGGCTCTGTGGGCAGCCCCTAAAGGCATGCATTCAGGGCAGATGTGAAGAACCCCTGTGTTCTAGTCCTGGATTCACCACTAATTTCTTCTATGGCCTTGGGCTAGTCCCTTTACCTCAGTTTATTGAAAATAAAAATCTAGCTTGGTGGGAAAACAGCAGTAAAATGGAGATTGTATGGTGATGATGAGATGATCCTGTTTAATTGAGAACACACATGACATTTAAACTAAAACACTTTGAATTGTTGCCTGTTTTGTTTTCTGTGAACCCACAGACAGGTGCGCCTCCCATGGGTTTTATCACCTGAAGAATTTAAATATCAAGAGTGTGAGTTCACCACGGGAATCAATCCACACTGTCATAGGAAATCTCTGCATTTGCTGGTACCTCATTGTTTACATATCTCCCTTTCTACTGAGAAATTGTAAATTGTACATTTTGTATCATGCTACTTTACATAATATAGACATTGAAGCAATGTGAAGTGATTTTTCACTACACAGCATGCAATGCAATTTATTTGTATGTAATTTCCTTCACATTAAATATCATAAAAGGCTTTGCATAAAGTGTTAATCATAAGTTAGATAGAAAGGGCATGTTAAATGGAACGGATTCTGATGAATAACATTGCTCTGGGTTTACAACAGTGTAACTGAGATCCGACCTGATTTAATGAAGTTACATCAAGGATGAATTTGGACCCATACCTCACAGGGGAGGGAGGGAGTTGTAAATAATAAACTAAAAGAAATGCTTAGAGAAAAAGGCAAAATAAGAGAATGGTGGAAAAATTAGATTTTTGCTTGAGGCACACAACAAGGAAAGTTGCACTGAGATTATTAAGTAGAATGAGGAGCGAGAGAGAGAGAGAGAGAGAGAGAGAGAATCTCTGAACAGAAGAAACAAACAGGTCATTACTGCTGGGAAACGGGTAACCTCAGCATTGTGAAAAGACCAAGGGCCATATTAAAAGTACAGATGAGGGAATAATTGATTTTTCAGTTTGCTGGCCAAACTGAAAAATCTGAAAAAAAAAATTGGTTTATTTTAACCTGAAATACTTTTTTTTCCCCTCACAAAAGGAAAAACAAAACAAACAAACATCATTCAGGTCAAAGAAAACGGTTCAAGTGTCAAACTGAATTGACACTGTCTAAACAAAATTTCAATTTTAACCGACAGCTTTGGAGTATCAATTATTTAAAAAAGTTTTAAAATTTAAAAAAATGCAGGGTTTTTTTTTTTTTTTGGAGGGGAGCTAAAATATTTATTGAATGTAACGTGAATTTTCAATTTTTTTCAGTGTCCCAAAATGCCCCACATTTTTTGGAGAATAGTCAATTTACCAAAAATATTTTACCCACCTCTAAATAAAAGTCATCAAGAAAGAAAAGTTTGAAGAGGTGGTCATAGGGCTAAGAGGACAATACAATATTCAGAACTTTTCTAATGAAAGGGGTTGTAGATAGGTTAGCATTTAGAAAGTGAAAAAGACACACAGGAAGATTTGGTTTTTTTCCAACGTAAAGGGAAACATTCAGGCGAAATAAAGTGGTGGTTGGGGGTTGGATCTAAGTGGCAAAGTCAGAACTGGTGAAGAGTTACTTTTCTCATTGATTAAATGAGACTGATCACATTGAGATAGAAGCTGATTATACTCAGTGGTATGGGGATGGGTGCCATACTATTGGTAGATAAAGGAAATATGAGGCACCTGGTGCTCAAGTCAGTAATGGTGGAGTGTATTTGTTGCTGTTTAGCAACAAGACTATAGCAAACTTCACACAATGGTCAGTGGGGAAGATATTTTGGGGAGCGGGGTAAGGAGTCATCAGGAACATGAGCAATGATACACTGGAGAGATTGAGTTGTGCATTCCACATGGTTAATGGACAGTAAGCTCTGGCATATGACCCCAGTTCAGCCAAGAATTTAGGCACATGCTTAACTTTAAATATCCCTGTTCAGCAAAGTACTTAAGTATGTGCTTACCTTTAAGTACGCATTTAATTCCCATTTGATTTTAATAGAACTTAAGCAGGTATCATAGAATCATAGAATCATAGAATATAAGGGTTGGAAGGGACCCCAGAAGGTCATCTAGTCCAACCCCCTGCTCGAAGCAGGACCAATTCCCAGTTAAATCACCCCAGCCAGGGCTTTGTCAAGCCTGACCTTAAAAACCTCTAAGGAAGGAGATTCTACCACCTCCCTAGGTAACGCATTCCAGTGTTTTACCACCCTCTTAGTGAAAAAGTTTTTCCTAATATCCAATCTAAACCTCCCCCACTGCAGCTTGAGACCATTACTCCTCGTTCTGTCATCTGCTACCATTGAGAACAGTCTAGAGCCATCCTCTTTGGAACCCCCTTTCAGGTAGTTGAAAGCAGCTATCAAATCCCCCCTCATTCTTCTCTTCTGCAGGCTAAACAATCCCAGCTCCCTCAGCCTCTCCTCATAAGTCATGTGTTCCAGACCCCTAATCATTTTTGTTGCCCTTCGCTGGACTCTCTCCAATTTATCCACATCCTTCTTGAAGTGTGGGGCCCAAAACTGGACACAGTACTCCAGATGAGGCCTCACCAATGTCGAATAGAGGGGAACGATCACGTCCCTCGATCTGCTCGCTATGCCCCTACTTATACATCCCAAAATGCCATTGGCCTTCTTGGCAACAAGGGCACACTGCTGACTCATATCCAGCTTCTCGTCCACTGTCACCCCTAGGTCCTTTTCCGCAGAACTGCTGCCTAGCCATTCGGTCCCTAGTCTGTAGCTGTGCATTGGGTTCTTCCGTCCTAAGTGCAGGACCCTGCACTTATCCTTATTGAACCTCATCAGATTTCTTTTGGCCCAATCCTCCAATTTGTCTAGGTCCTTCTGTATCCTATCCCTCCCCTCCAGCGTATCTACCACTCCTCCCAGTTTAGTATCATCCGCAAATTTGCTGAGAGTGCAATCCACACCATCCTCCAGATCATTTATGAAGATATTGAACAAAACCGGCCCCAGGACCGACCCTTGGGGCACTCCACTTGATACCGGCTGCCAACTAGACATGGAGCCATTGATAACTACCCGTTGAGCCCGACAATCTAGCCAGCTTTCTACCCACCTTATAGTGCATTCTTCCAGCCCATACTTCCTTAACTTGCTGACAAGAATACTGTGGGAGACCGTGTCAAAAGCTTTGCTAAAGTCAAGAAACAATACATCCACTGCTTTCCCTTCATCCACAGAACCAGTAATCTCATCATAAAAGGCGATTAGATTAGTCAGGCATGACCTTCCCTTGGTGAATCCATGCTGGCTGTTCCTGATCACTTTCCTCTCATGCAAGTGCTTCAGGATTGATTCTTTGAGGACCTGCTCCATGATTTTTCCAGGGACTGAGGTGAGGCTGACTGGCCTGTAGTTCCCAGGATCCCTTTTTTAAAGATTGGCACTACATTAGCCTTTTTCCAGTCATCCGGGACTTCCCCCGTTCGCCACGAGTTTTCAAAGGTACTGAAGTTCTTTGCTGAATCAGGACCTGAATCACTGAATCTCCTGGAACTTTTAGCTGGAACAGGGTTGAGTAAAAGCTAGCTTGAGGGCTATCACAGCATATTTAATAGATGTGAGGGGACCATCAAGGCAAAAAAGAAGTACCAACTCTAATATAAGGCCCAAAGCTGCCTTCAGAATAGACGGAGACTGGAATTAGGGGAGTAATTGCTAATGACAAAGTCAGAGAAAGAGTGGCATAAACAGCAGATGTAACTATTGACTATTGACCCTTACAGAGGGGATGAATTTTGCCCTAGGGCAAGATGAAATGAGACTGAGATGATTGCTTAAATCAGGGGTATGAGGTGGAGGTGGGACATTTACAGCACCTAGATTTTCCAGGCTATCAAGTTTGAATATTAGACTGTGAGACTGCAAGAGTATCCAAGAGGAAAGGAGGTTTACAGGGAAGATGGCCAGAGGTGTCACCTGTGAACTTCCCAGTGTGATACAATGCATAAGAAATGTGAAAAAAACCCTCTGCTTTTAACTGAATAGCACTCCCTTGTGATCACTGAAGCCTGTAATTCAGTTCTACAATGTGTCAGCTACTTATTATTCCAGCCTACCAAATTATAAAACCGGCCATCTTAATGCTTCTCCAGTCTATGCTATTTTATACATTATTTTAAAAAAATTAGCCCAGACAGAAATACAGCACCACATAAGGAAACACATATGCTTTTTAGGAAAGGGTCATGAGAGATAAAAATGACGATGCATACTGCTGTGTCATAATCAAAGTATAATGGTCTCATTAATTAAGATCAATATGCTGTTATATATTGGGTCCGAGAGTGATTAGGACTCAAACGCCTGCTAAAATGTGTGAATTTATATTCTGGTTTACAATTTGCAGCCACACAAAGCATTTGGTGGAGGTTAAAAAGTTCAATTGCTGCTTTAAAATGTACTTGAACTTTAGGCGTGAGTAATCGTCGATCTGCTCTTCAACTAACCAATTCGCAAATTTCAGTGTGGGGTGGATTGTTGGGCTCCCCCCCCCCCACAGCATTCTAATTACTTTTCCAGCACCGGGAAATCTATTTGCTCTCTTCAATATGCAGTGACATAACATTGTACATAATGCTGCCTCACACAAAAGTGTTCCAAGTTACCAGCACCAGCTAAAATTTACTGAACATCCATTGTTCTGTCTGTGATATGCGTCTCTTGTAGTGGGGCCATTACAACCCACCTCTTGAACCGTAAATCATGATGAATGATTTTGTGTGACATAGAACCACACGGAAGATTTACGACTCCACTTATTTCAATGCAAAACTGAGATACTGGATATCAAAAAGTTAAAACACAGATAAGCGACATAGTTGTTGAAGTGGGAATTGAATCATGAGCCAGCTCATTCATTACTACATAGATAATTTGATGAGCACATGTAACTGCAAACACCTAAAAATTCTTTTTTCACAAAATCTTCTGACACTGATCAAGCTAATTTTCATGAATTCCCTGCCAAATGTGAAAAGCTTTGTAACTCTGAATGTTCAGGAGTAATTAGATCAAGATTTAAGCAATTTGCTGTAGGCCCTCAACTCAGATCATCCTTCATATGTCTCGCTGCTAGATCTGTCTTTAAATTTGATATAATGAGCTCAGCAGCACTATTAATAATACAGCAAATCATGGGAGAATATGGTTTTATTTCATTGGTATTATACGCACAATCATGAAGCTTTTTGCTTATCTAAAGTAGGTGACTGCTCAAAGCTTTATATCTTTTAATCATGGAAACCAAATATTAGGACACAGATATTACCAAAAAATAAAATACATTTGCTCATTTTCAGCAACAGTGATGGGTTTAAAACATAAACTTTAACAGATTATTTGGAAATGGCATCATTTAGATCAAATATTATTAGGGCCCTTTCTCTGTCTCTAGAGATTATTTTATTTAAACAGTGTAATTCCTGGTCTTAATAAATGTAGTGGCTGAAAATTGATCCCCTCTAAATTATTCAGTTTCTCCATTTTTGAGTCACAATTGAAAGATTACTGTGGCTGATTAAATATGGGACAGCAGCACACAGTGATTGTGACTTGTCAGCCTAGCATGAAAGTTATAAGTTAGTTAAATATATCTTATGACAGGAGATGGACTGAAGTACTTTGGAATTAGTGTGACAAGTATATTTGCTTCACTTCAATTAAAATGAAATGGCCCCTTCGTTGTGGATATTAAGAGTGCAGGGACTGAGATAATTGCCTCTGTAGTGTAATGTGTCCCCTATCAGTCAGAAACACAGGGAAGTGAAGGAGTTTAAAGTTCATGCTACTTGCTTTTCTGGAAGATCAAGAGGGAGAACACCTGTAGGTCAGCTCACCCTCGCCTGTGGAAAAATGCCTGGGAGAGGAAGTAAAGCCCAGTGAGAATTCTCACAGCGAGATTTCCCACAATCCAATCTCCCTTCCCATCCTCCCCAGATCCATGAGGTTCCCTCTGCAGGATGGGGAGGCAGAGTGTGTGTGATGGAAAGCTGACATCCCCCTACAGTGCAGCCAGTAGCATATCCACACAGAGCAGGTGTCCTCTGTACCCAGATCTAGGAGACACAGTCTATCTGTTGTGGCACCTTAGAGACTAACCAATTTATTTGAGCATAAGCTTTCGTGAGCTACAGCTCATCTTCATCGGATGCATGTAGCTCACGAAAGCTTATGCTCAAATAAATTGGTTAGTCTCTAAGTTGCCACAAGTACTCCTTTTCTTTTTGCAAATACAGACTAACATGGCTGTTACTCTGAAACCTGACATTCTATCTCTGTTTATCCACTGCATTATTCATTATATGTTGAAGGGATTGTCATTAAGAAGTCAGGGCTTGCCAAGGTGCAGTTCACACTGCTATCTGAAATACCACTTCTAAGTGCCTACGTCTCTTTTCAAAATGGGACTTAAGCTCCTAAATCACTGAGTCACTTTTGAAAATTGTACTCAGTGTGTCTTAGAAGTTCCATTTTCCTGCATATTTCTGGAAGACCATAGAACCTTAATAAAGACAAACTATTTAAAAGACTTCTTCATATAACTGAACAGATATTTCTAAAACACAAGCCTCTCGGTCCGAGAGAAATTTATTAGTTCAGCAGTGGCCTAATAAGGGTTGTATCTTGTTCAGGTTTCTACTGTCTCCCTGTTTTCAGTGCCACCATGCAGAAGACTCAGGATGATCTTACCGAAAGTTAAAAAAGCCTCAAGCTGAGTAAAGTCACCTCCTCTCCCAAAGGCTAGGATTTTTTTCTTCTTTTTTTTTTTTTGGCTCTTTGAAATCTATCATTTTAATTTTTGATGTAATAGCATGAAATGGTGAAGCTAATCATTGATTAGCTTGGCTTGACTCCTAGCGAGAGAAGTGTATTTCACTAATTGTGTTGTTCTGGGGCCATGCATTGACCTACCAGTCATTTTTAGTGCCATGCAAAGTGAAGCACCTGAGTAAGTAATGTGGGTAATTTAAAAGCACAAGTACCAAGAAGCTGTGTTTAAACTGCTGTGCTCTGTGTTTGCTGAAAAGCACAGCTGAGCAATTATTTTAAAGAGTATTTGTTTTTAACTTTCCTAAAAATGTTTTTTAAAGACTCTGTTGGGGGCCACCTGTTGTGTGCGATCATTACACACTGAGCTGCTCTGATTTGTAGCTGAGGCTTAAAAACCAAGCCATTTGTTTGAAGTTTTCGATACTACTGTACTTGCAGTGGGGAGGAAGGGAACCACAGACATTCAGCAACAAAATATTTAAGACATAGGCATCTAGGGAGCATGTTTCTAGTCTTGGTATGGTGATGATTTCCTAAGCATCCTCAATCTCTTTCTACTCTGCATGCCTTGCTATTACTTAGACAGTTACTTCAACAGTTGTCTTATTTGCTCTATGCGAAGGCCAACAGCAGAAAAAGAAAAAAAATCACTCAGGAGCTGCCATTCCAAGAAATTAGAAGACTCAGCCAATTTGCGGGTAGACTGAAGACTCTGTCTCCATCTCAGACCCTCTTTATCAACATGGACAGTTAAGAAGCCTACTGCCCCTAAAGGAAAGATAAGCTAGAATTCACAAACACAGGCATAGCTTCCTCTGGCATTTATTGGAGTAATATGGTTCCTCTGCTATCTCAAGCAAAAAGAGATTTCTAGTCCAATTTATACCACTGATCACAGCTCTTATGATTGAGTAGTGGCCAAACGAATGCTGCCACTGGGTCGAGCAGCTACCATTATTATGGAAGGATGTGGGGTGAGGCCATCAAGGCCAAAGGTCATTCTTCATTTTGGGATGGTGACACCCAGATTCAAAGAGGATGCACTGCACAGTAGGCTCAGGTTTCTGTTGTGTTAGAATTAAGTAGCATTTACATGAAAGAATGGAATTGTTAAAATACAGGCTCTCTTGTTTTAATGTAAAGAACAACACTGATACCACCAAAGATAAGAGGACTTGAATTACCACGAGAGATATAGAGAACTCAAAATATAAAAGAACTATAGGAAAGGCCAATGTTGTGGCTTACATGTAACATATCATGCTGCTAAGGACTTAGAGTGCAATTCTTGAGTCCATTCTTTCACTTAGTTGCCTGGCATGAGGTCGGAGATGGAGCATCATGGAAGTGATCCCCTTAATGGCAGTGGAAAAGTGACTAAGTCTACATCTCCACATGGAGCTGAGGGTATGATTCCCAGCTTGAGTAGACATACTCACGCTACCTCTCATCAAGCTCTCAGTTAGAAGTAGTAGTATAGCTCTGATAGCATGGGCAGCAGTGAGTGATGGTATGGGCTGGCTGCCCCAACTATGTACCCACAAGGTCTGGGCAGATTTTTATGTGGCTAGCCCATGCCACCACTTGCCGTTGTCCTGGCTACACTAGTATTTTTGGTGCACTAGCTTTGTGAGTGCTAACATGAGTATGTCTATTCAAGCTGGGAATCACACCCCTAGCTCCAAGTGTGGACATAGCTGTACAGTTCTTGTGGTTGCCTGTATTGGACAATATATGGGAAGCGATGATTTTCTGGAGAGGTCTTAGTGCCTGGCCTCAGAAAGACCCAATAGCAGACATTACTGAAACATTTGTTCTAGATCTCAAAGAGAGAATAGTGTCCTCTTGGATAGGAATGCTCTTGGGAGGAGGAAGGGACTTGAAGAGTGAAAGAATACTTTGTTATGAAGCCAAGAGTTGAATTTCCCCTGCTTCCTGACACCTAAATATTTCTTCTCAGAAGGGCCATGTTATGAAATCTAAGGAGCAGAAAGAAACCAGACAGCTGTTGTCTGGGGAGCGTGCACATTTTGATGAAAGGCAATGTCATTCTTTTTCAAAATAATGTTTAAAATACCTTTAAAGTCCAGTGAAGTCCTCTGTTGGTTTGAGTGACAAGGACGTGCAATGTGGTCAATTACAATGGAACATTACAGTATTTGACATAGACCAAGTGTTGCCTGTGCACTATAGGCCCATAGGGCTCTGAACTGGTTAAAAGACACTTCTTTCCAGGGGGTTGTATTCCCATTATTATTTTGTTTGTTTTTTAACAGCTGAAAGATCAGGGATAGTCAGAAAAATTACTATGTAAAATTACCCGCTTCTTACTCAGCAGCTCTGCTCCTTGTATGTCTGATTCATATCTTCTGACTTGAATGGAATAATGTGTTCAGTCCTGGTTAACCTATCTCACAACATGAATAGCAGAAATAGAGGGGAGATTCAGATCAGGATAATGAAAATTATCAGTGGTATGAACTGACTTCTATTAGGAGAGATTGAAAAGAATGGGACTGTTTAATTTATGCTCTGATTGCCCTGAAGACCAGTGTGCTTTGCATCAGACTCTTAGAAAGGGATCAAGGTATACAAATTAATGAATGGTACAGAGGAGGCATAACAGGTGCTGCTATTTACCTTTTTATGATACAAGAGTAAGGGTAGATTCAATGATGTTGAAAGGCAACACATTTAACATTGATAAAAGAACATGTATGGAACTCAATGCTACAAGATAAAATTGAGACCAACAGCTCAGTAGATTTAAAAAAAAAGGATTAGGTATTTCTATGAATAATGAAAACATTTTCAGTTATATTATATTAAAGGGTAGCTTTAGAAAGAATATAAACTTTTATGCTTCAGGGCATAAATATACCATTAACTAATGTGGGTTGGGAAGAGTTGACCCCTATGAGCAGGTTTTTCCATAATGGTTCACTACATGGTTTCTTACACCTTCAACTGAGGCATTAGGAGCTGGCCACTGTCAGAGGCAGGGTACTGGTCCAGATGGGTCTCTGGCCTGATCCAACATGGGAATTAGAACTGGTTGGGAATTTGTCAATGAAAATGTTTTTTATTAGAGAAAAACTGATTTGTTGAAAGGGTTTCTCAGGCTCAGGATGGAAATTCCTGCTCAAAAATACCAGCAAGAGAGAGAAACTGAAACAGACCCCAGATTAGCCAAGGGGTTGTGGCACTGATGTGGGAGACTCAGGTTCAAATCCCTGCTCTGCCTAATTCAGAGCAGAGATTTGAACCAGGTCCTTGGCATCCCCACACAAAGGTTAACCATTGGATTATGCAGCTAGCTGCTCTCACTGGTGCAATGAATATTAAATTATTTACACAAAGTGGAACAGCTCAACAAACAGCAGTTGGGACTGATTCTATAGTTTGGTGGTTAGGGCACTCATCTAGTATGTGACAGATCCAGGTTCAAGCCTCTCCTCTAAATCTGGCAGAGCAGGGTTTGAGTCTGGCTCGCCTCCTTCCCCTGTGAGTGCCCTAACCCATCCTATTAGCTATTCTGTAGTAGCCCACTCTCTTCATTAAAAACTTCAAATGCAAAATGGAATTCTTCTTTTTCAGCCTGGTCTAATGAGAATACAGCTGAGGAAGTTTGATCCTGTTCAACCTGGTGCATCGTCAGTATAAATTACGAGCTAAGCTCCATTAGAGAATTTTTGTTTCCATTGATTATAGCAGCAGATATTGGACTCTCAGATCTGCAGTTGAATTTCCAGGGCTGACGGTTAGAATAATTGTCTTCTGACTTGTAAACTGAGCAAATCTGATATGAATCTTTGAGAGAGACTAAATATAGCACCCCAACATGTCACGTTCATTGAGTCATTTTCCTGGTGATTATTGTACTCCTGTTCCTAGATAAAAACCTGAGATTATTTTATTGAGTGAGGAATAACCATGCACAACACAGTGTCTCTTCACTTCGCACTAGCAATCATGAATTATGTACTCATCCTGCTCCTTTCTCATGAGAATAAAACCACTCTGCTGGCTCTCATGTAGATTATCCCTTTATCTATCACTATATCCATACATAGATGTGTATATATTATATTGGTAAGGGTGAGATCTGTCACAACAGTAAATTACAGTTTGTAGTATGGAATAAATCCATCTGAAATAATTGATTTTTTCTTAGCTGCATATGTTCAGTTGGCATTTATGTTAAAGGGACCCATGCCTGTTTACAGTGAAAAAAGTAGACTCCCATCAGTATAATTGCCTGTCAACCACACATATGCATTTGGCATCACTACGCTGTCTGTTATTTTGAAATGTAACTGGGACTTGTTGCAATGTTAATCCAGATATTGGCAAATACTAACTCAGCAATGTTAACTAGTCTAGTTGCTCATGCTGCACTTGTTTTGTGGTGGAGGATTTAAGTCTTCTGGCCAATCTGTTTCCAATTTTGAGCACTAAATTGAATGGAGCGGCCAGTCCCTTTTGAAGATCAACCTTGCATATTTGAAGGAGAAAAGTAGAACATTGTTTTAAAAAATGGTTCCTAATTTAAATCTGCCAGGGGGTGGATCTAATTTCCACTTTGAATAGAATATTGCTTCAGTAATTATCCTACTATTTAAGAACAAGAATGATTAGTGTAGTAACCTCAAAGTCTAATAGTACTCACAGCCTGCTGAAGGAATAAACCCTACAATTAGCATTGGGAAAGAATATGAAACTTTTTTTACATAAGTAACTGTTTCAATGCTTTGCTCTATAAGTAGATTATCATTATTTTTAAGGAAGAAAAACCTGGCAGCTTGGAAGGAAAAAGAATGGTATTTAATCAGTGAGAAACCTATAAGAGTTTTTTTTAAAAGGACCTTTAAAAATACACCGTTCCCAGGTCACTTTGACATGATCCAACTTAATGGTACATACGTCTCTTCAGTCATTTAATGAATCAAGCATAACACTTTGAAATCAAATGTCTGTTACTTAGGTTCTCTTCTCCCTTCCTTTTTAGGTGCATAGTTTCCACTGATGTCAAATAGAGTTCTACTCACAAGGGGAGATGAGTTTTTTTCACCATTATACAAATGTCTCATACTACAGAGAACTCTTCTTTGAACCACCTAACAAACAGATCTTTCTCAGCAACTAACCAAATCAGATTCATACATCATATCCCGTAAGCAGACATCCCTATATTTTTTCTAGGTTTCCTGAATTCCTAGTTCTTCTCTCTTGAAGATGGAACCCTGTGGCTCAGGGCTAGATCCAAAGCCCATTAAAGTCAATTGAAAGACTCTGATTGTCTTCAATGGGTTTGGAACCAACCCCTCTTCCCTCTAATGGGAGAACATCACAGTTGACATTGGATCACAGTTTCTTCCCTCTTTAGGGAACAGCAATATGGATAAGCAGTTTTCACTGGCATTGTCTTGTGGTCATCTTGTGTTCAATTTTGAAAGGGGTTTATCAGGATCTGCTTAACCATGTTTCATTTAGAATATTTTATTTCTACCTTCGGATAAACTTTTAATTGACTTTTTTTAAGAGAGAAAATGAACTAGACAGGGATCCAGATAACTCAGGGGGATGCACATCCTTTCACATCTGTATCATTGGTTCAAAGGTAATGACCAAATTATATCATTACCATCTGAATTCCATATGGATGTCAAATTAGTTATAACTCTCAAGTCATTTTTCAGTGAGTAGATTAACAAAAAATACCATCAGAATTGGTGCCATGGTTGGTACAATTAAAATTATTAGCATAGAGGCTGAATACCTCTATACCAACATTTTGATGCCTCACAACCACCTCATTGCCTTTTGTGACCCCCACCAGTAGAGAAACATTGTTCTAGCCCATCAGTCTGATACCTATTATGAGAACTAAGCTGAATTTTAAAAATGGAAGTATACCCCTTAAATACAGAATGAATGTTCTCACACTTGGAGCAAATACACATTTTAAATTTAATGGATAAACTTCCAGTTAGTAGGGACTTTTTATTGAGGTAAATCTATAATGTAACTCAGACACTCTTGGACAGTTGTTCAAATCTCCAGCAAAATGGCACCCATAAGGATGTCTATACATTCTGTTGTTCTAATGTCATATTATAGTGTCTGTATTTTTAAACCATGGTGCTTGTTGTGGCTGAGATATGGAAATAAGTATGAAGTTAGCTTACATATTGAATGCTGTATCTGCTCATCTTTAGGCATTTCAGCAAGTCCTCCTAGTAATGTATGAGCTCTACTCTGTAGGGCAATCACAGAACTCTTTAATGTTCATTAAGATACAAGGTGTTTCCATTGTATTCAGCAAAATTTCACTGCATTTTAATGAGTACCACCATATCCAATGGAGAAAAACTCCTAGGCCCAGATAGGAAAGAGGTGTACTTTTGTACAGAGCATACTGTGTGTGAAATTAAAACAAGGGAGAGGTGTTGGAAGCAAGATTTTCAAAGGCTGGATTTGTAAATTATAATTAGAGTGGGCCCATCAGTTCACATATGAAGCAGAGTCTGTAATTTTGAAGTTGACGTTCACTCAGACAAATGGAGGTGGATCTCAGCATTGCCAGCTCTGACAACTTTATCAAAAGTCATGCAATGTTTGGTGCTTTTCAAGCCTCAGCTGCTGGAGTCAGGTGATAACATGAGAATCTTAGCCTTCATTTTTCTTAAAAAGAAAAGTTTCTAGCAGAGAAAACCTTGAAAACATGCACCCCAAAGGCTCCAATATAGAAGGCAAAACAAGTATCCAAATATTAATATATAAAAATAATAATTTTAAGCCATTGTTAGGGTCTGATGCATGATTTTTTAATGCTTGGCTTGCCGTTACTGAGATCGACCCAACGGATTTGACAAAGAATTAATGAAGGGCATGTAACTTTCAAAATCTGGGGTTCCTTGAAGGCTGTCATACTTGACTGAATTTCTGAGCAGAAGGTGAAGGAAATCTATAAAACACTGATTCATATTCACTGTGTTTCTTATGTTTGATAGTATTCTTTTCTCTTTTTAATAAAGCCTTATATTTCTAACAATACAAAGCACATCACTGAACATGGAATTCCAGATGCACTTGTCTTGACAATATGTCAGTTGGCATGCCAGATTTTGTATTAGTTAAATACTCAGGCCCTTGGGCAGATGTTCAGAGAACTGGCCCTTGGGCAGATGTGACTGGCCTTTGTGATTGGCCCGTGGGCAGATGTGCAGAGGATAATTGGGTATAAGAAGCCTCACTGCCCTACTCAAGAGCCAAGGACAGTCTCAATTCTTGTGCTCAGAGGAGCACAGGATCTGCTCCCTCTGCACTCACTATGCATAAGCAGGTGGGGAGGGGCAAGTAGGAAATGCAGGGATGGTCCCATCCCTCTCCATATTAGGCCAGACGTAGTGTGTGAGGGAGGCTGTACCATCCTAAATGTTGGGTACAGCGTATACGTTTAGGAGCTTGAGGAAATCTGTGCTTATCTAGGAGGTCAAATCATATTTATCTAGAACCTTTGTGGAAATTTCTTCATACAACCATCACTAAATACTGCACAAAGCCTGATGTCTATCCAAGGTCATAATGTACTTTTGTCACGCTGCTAAATCCTAAATACACTTACAGGGAAGCCCTTTTCCTGCGTGGAGGTCGAGGACTGACAAAAAAGTAAAATTATTTAATAAAGATAATATCTATTCGTCTATCCTATCCTCCAGTGCAGATCCTTGAGAAGTGTAGTAATGTATTTAAAATTCGTTGTTTATATCACCACAATGTATAAGTCTATGTTTATGGTTGATTTAGTAGATTTATTTAAAAATAAAAGTAGGAACATTATTTAGAAATAACTGTTCTCTACAGTTCTGAGGTCATTATGTTACCTCCAAAACAGGAGGTCACATACTGGGGCAAACTATTGGTTCAAGAAACTTATTAATTATTAATATCATTATTATTGATTCTAGAGATACCCAACTAAGATCAGGACCCCCACTGTGCTTCAGCACATTACAAACTCATACTAAGAGATAATACATGCCCCAAAGAGCTTGCAGTCTAAATAAACAAGGCAGGCAAAGAGTGGTAGAGAGTCCCGGTTCCTGTATTCAGCAATAGACAATGAGGAGATAATTCATAAGAAGACTACACCTACCTAATTATACATTGCAATATCAAGAAGGGTTTGAAGGAGGGGGCAGAGGTGTAAGAGGATTCCTTCCTGACCCTTGCAAGTAATTCACCCTGAAATTTGAGAATTTATATCCTTTATAACTGTAGGCTGAAACTGCAAATGATCATGTACATATAGATTTTTATTGCAATGATTAGGGCAAATTGTCTTGGAGAACGCTACCTGCTGTCATTGCATTTCACTTAAGCTCCTTGGATCCTCATAATACTGAAAACCAAAGACATTTAAGGTTGATGAATTTTGCATAATTTCTCCCATATGAAGAATTTTCACTTATGAAAGAATAAACTGATCCTTTTTGCCATAATATATTGTTTTTTCCCTTGTATACAGATAACAGCTGAGCTTTAATTCATTTTAATTCTCATACTGTACATAACCATAGTGTGATGTGGTAAGTATCTCTCCTATATTAAAATGGATTTTGCAGTTTATGTTAATCATAAGATTCATATTGCTAAATCTTACAACCCTAGGTCCAGCAATAGGCTAACTATTCAAACCTTGTACTAATTGCTGGGCCCTATTAAGCTGCAAGCTTATTGTAAAGTATTTCAAATATTTTACATCTGATTTTCCCCTGCTTGCATTGTAACTTTAATTGTTTTTATTACCACTTCCTTAATCATCTTAGGTTTTCCTAACATATAGATTATAGTTTGATTGTAGGTATAGACCTCTCACAACCATGTCTGGAGTCAAAGATCAACATACCTAATCAACAGTTTTGAGTTAGTCCAGGCTTCTGGAAGACAAGAATTAAAAGGAAGTATAGTGCAAGTAGACTCATTCATCCTCTTGTGAATGGATGGGGGTAATAAACTAAATTAAAAGGAAACCAGCTTAA
Organism: Caretta caretta; assembly: GCF_965140235.1. Taxonomy (NCBI): domain Eukaryota; kingdom Metazoa; phylum Chordata; order Testudines; family Cheloniidae; genus Caretta; species Caretta caretta. The sequence continues at coordinate 86,684,847 of NC_134213.1, forward strand.
TAGGAATGTTTTCACTTTTCACAAAAACCATGTGTGTAAAATAGAAGCATGGCTTAATACTGGATATTCACTCCTTCCAATTAATTGCCTACTAGGCATGCATGGTTACTCACGAGAGATATAGGGCTAGGTTCAGTAGGAGAAAGTCAGGCAGGAGCAGGTACTGGAGTAATATAAGGTTCTCATATAACTAGGGCCCTACCAAATTCATGGCCATGAAAAACGCATCATGGACCATGAAATCTGGTCTCCCCCTGTGAAATCTGGTCTTTTGTGTCCATATATCCTATATATTGTTACATATGCAGCCATCAGCACCATCAAAAGCCTGCCTGTTATGAACCAACTCAACGATGAACCGAATGTTGAGGAGCTTAGCCTTGCCATAGATGGCCTCCCACAATGGAAAGACCCCCAGAAAAGACAGCATACCATCCGAGGTCATAAAATGCAGAAAACCTATTCTACTGCAACATCTTCTTGAGTTGCTCTGCCTGTACTGGAAAGAAGGCGAAGAATCACAAGAAATGAGAGATGCCAACATCATCACTCTCTATAAAAACAAAGGTGACAGCAGTGACTGTACCAACTATTGTGGCATTTCCCGTCTTAGTCTTATGGGAAAAGCCTTTGCCCGAGTTGTCTGAACAGACTTCAGACCCTTGCAGACAGAATCTATCCTGAATCACAGTGCGGCTTCAGAGCTGAAAGGTCATGATTTTCTCACTGAGACAACTACAAGAGAAATGCAGAGAACAAAAAAAGCCCCTCTACATAGCCTTCATCGATCTCACAAAGGCTTTTGACTTTGTCAGTAGAAGTGGACTATTCACGCTTCTAGAAAATATTGGACGTCCCCCCAGGCTATTAAGCATGATTCGATTCTCCCATGAAAACATGTACAGCACAGTTCAATATGATGGCTCAGTGTCTGAGGTTTTTCAGATTTGCAGCAGTGTTAAGCAAGGTTATGTACTTGCCCCAACTCTGTTTGGGATCTTCTTCTCCCTGCTACTGAAACAAGCTTTTGGTTCCTCAACCACGGGAGTCTTCTTGCACACAAGATCTGATGGAAAGCTGTTCAATCTTCAAGACTCAGGTCAAAAACCAAGACTCGGGAGGCCCTTATCCAACACCTCCTCTTTGCTGATGATGCAGCAGTGACAACCCACAGAAGCTCATCATCAAAGCCTAATGGATGGTTTTTCCAAAACCTGCCAAGACTTCAGGCTTACTATAAGCCTAAAACAGATGAACATAATGTGCCAAGGAGTTGAGGAAGCACCCTCCATCAAGATCAACAATTATGAACTTGAAGTGGTGAACAAGTTCACATACCTGGGGTCACTATTGCAGTCAACCTTCATGTGAAACAGAACTCAACATCTGCATTGGAACAGCTGCTACAACAGTGTCTAGACTGAACAAGAGGGTATGGCAAAACAACAAACTGAAAGAACACACCAAGATCTGTGTGTATTGTGCATGTGATATCAGCACACTTTTGTATGGGAGCGAGACATGGACCTTATACTCTCATCAGGAAAAGAGGCTGAACAGCTTTCATATGCATTACCTTTGGAATCTCCTGGAAGGACAAAATACTGAGGTGCTCAAACAGGCCAGCATATGCAGAATGCAAACACTCCTCAAACAGAGACGCCTCTGCTGGCTTGGGCATGTATGCCAAATGAATGATGCATCCCAAAGGACATCCTCTACAGTGAATTGGCATCTGAAAAAAGACCCAAAGGATGTCCAAAATTGTGTGTGTCCAAAATTCAACAACATGTGCAAGCAAGACCTCAAAGAAATGGATATGGACAAATGGGAAGATCGTACTCAAGACTGCAATGTTTGGAAACAAGAGCTTAACAAAGGTCTCTGGAGTTCCAAGAGGAAGCCGTCTAGCTTAGCAGAGGAGAAAAGAGCTCACAGAAGTCAGAGCCCAAAAGGTCAAAACATCTCCTTTAAATGTGACAGGTGCTGCAGAGATTGTCTCTCTCGTGTGGGTTTCTTCAGCCACGTTTGCTGCTGCCATAAAACCAACTAAGTAAATCCTTTACCTCTCAGGGTCGCATACCCATGGTCTCTCGAGACTGAAGGATACCTACTACTACCTACTACCTATCCTATAGTATACAGATTTCATGGGGAGACCAGCGTTTCCCAAACTGGGGGTTCTGACCCAACAGGTAGTTGCAGGGGAGTCCAAAATTATTTTCAGAGTGGTAGCCGTGTTAGTCTGTATCAGCAAAAAGAATGAGGAGTATTGTGGCACCTTAGAGACTAACAAATTTATTTGAGCATTGGCTTTCGTGGGCTATAGCCCACTTCATCAGATGCATGCAATGGAAAAATACAGTAGGAAGATATATAGATACAGAGAAGATGAAAAATGGGGGTTGCCATACCAACTCTAACAAGACTAATGGATTAATGTGGGCTATTATCAGCAGGAAAAAAAAACTTTTGTAGTGATAATCAGGAAGGCCCATTTCAAACAGTTGACAAGAAGGTGTGAGTAACAGTAGGGGGGGAAATAGTTTTTAGTTTGTGTAATGACTCATCCACTCCCAGTCTTTATTCAAACCTAATTTAATGGTGTCCAGTTTGCAAATTAATTCCAGTTCTGCAGCTTCTCGTTGGAGTCTGTTTTTGAAGTTTTTTTGTTGAATAATTGCGACTTTTAGGTCTGTAATGGAGTGTCCAGGGAGGTTGAAGTGTTCTCCGACTGGTTTTTGAATGTTGTAATTCTTGACTTCTGATTTGTGTCCATTTATTCTTTTGTGTAGAGACTGTCTGGTTTGGCCAATGTACATGGCAGAGGGGCATTGCTGGCACATGATGGCATATATCACATTGGTGGATGTGCAGGTGAATGAGCCTCTGATAGTGTGGCTGATGTGATTATGCCCTATGATGGTGTCCCCTGAATAGATATGTGGACAGCATTGGCAACGGGCTTTGCCAATGGTTCTTGGGTTAGTGTTAGTGGTTCTGTTGTGTGTTGTGTGCTTGCTAGTGAGCAAGGTTGCTTCAGGTTGGGGGGCTGTCTGTAAGTGAGGACTGGCCTGTCTCCCAAGGTCTGTGAGAGTGATGGGTCGTCCTTCAGGAGAGGTTGTAGATCCTTGATGCTCTGGAGAGATTTTAGTTGGGGACTGAAGGTGACGGCTAGTGGCGTTCTGTTACATTCTTTGTTGGGCCTGTCCTGTAGTAGGTGACTTCTGGGTGCTCTTCTGGCTCTGTCAATCTGTTTCTTCACTTCAGCAGGTGGGTATTGTAGTGGTAAGAACACTTGATAGAGATCTTGTAGGTGTCTGTCTCTGTCTAATTTAGGGGTTCACGATATTGCCACCCTTTCCTCTGTGCTGACTTCAGAGCTGAGTAGCCGGAGAGTGGCGGCTGTTGGCCAGGTACCCATCTTTGAAGGCAGCAGTGCAGAAGTAAGGCCATCCTTCCTTTTGCGCTGCTGCCTTCAGAGCTGGGTAGCCAGAGAGAGGCGGCTGCTGACTGAGGGCCCAGCTCTGCAGGCAGCAGTGCAGAAGTAAGGGGGCCATACCATACCAGGCCATCCTTCCTTCTGTGCTGCTGCTGGTCGCGGCTCTGCCCTCAGAGCCTGGCCAGCAGCTGCCACTCTTCAACTGACCAGCTCTGAAGGCATTGCCACCACCAGCAGCAGTGCAGAAGTAAGGGTAGCAGTACCACAACCCCCCCTACAATAACCTTGTGACTCCCCCACAACTCCTTTTTGGGTCAGAACCCCTACATTTCTAACCCCATGAGATTTCAGATTTAAAAAGCTGAAATCATGAAATTTACAACTTTAAAAATCCTATGACCATGAAATTGATCGAAATGGACCCTGAATTTGGTAAGGCCCTACATATACCCCCTCCTACATATACTTTGCACTAGAGGGCCCACAGTCATCCTGCCACAAAGGTAGGTTGTGTTGACCTGCAAGAAGGAGCTGAGCACATTCACTCACCAGTCCTGCCCTGACTACAAATGAAAGGTGACGTCCTCATTTCTGCCTTCCCTTGCTCACCTCTTTAGAGTCCCAATGGGTAGATTTTTAGTGATGATGCACCACCCCTCTTTGAAAATCCTGATCATCTTCTTGATCCCAGGGAGAAGAGCATTACTTAAATGACTTGAGTTCTAATGGACAATTCTTATCGAATCTTTTTTTTTAAAGAAAGTATTGCTTCCATTTATTAATGAATTCATTTGCTTTGAGCAGAGCTTACCTCAGGACTCAGGGAGATCTCCATTGATCTTTAAGCTAAATAAATACCTTACAATCACCATTTATGCCTCCACATAGCTGGCATAACAGCTGAGGACAGAAAACTAGTTAAGTACAGATCTAATTAAAATATTTAAATTTGCTGTGTAGGGGATGGATGTGCTTTTGCTGTCTCTTCATAGCCTTTGCCCCTGGAGCCATGTGCAACCCCATGTGTGCTCAGGTTTCAATGAATTACAATGCTGCCCTAAAAAGTTGTGCTATCGAAAGAACTGGAGTGCCTAATATAGAAAGACACTAGATTCTAATTGCCTGTAAATTTTAAAATGGAGAAATGTAAAAGGGAAGCCTGTCCAGGAGATCTGTTACTGGCCAGCCTTCTTCAACCAGCCCTGTCTGTGCCATAATTAGCTGCCTCTCAGGCTAAGCGGTGTCAGGTGACAGCCTGGAATACCTGGGCTTCATAAAAAGCCTAAGAAAACTCAGCTAGGGTGAGGGGGGAAGTCAGAGGGAGTTGTGTTGGTCCCAGGATATGACAGATGAGGTTTTATCGGACCAACTTCTGTTGGTGAAAGGTAAATGCTTTTGAGCTACAAAGAACTCTTCTTCGGGTCTGGGGAAGGAAGCAGAAGAGTTCTGTGTAGCTGGAAAGCTTGTACCTTACAACATCAGAAGTTGGTCAGTAAAAGATATTACCTTGCCCACCTTCTCTCTTGTAGCCAATTAGTTCATTTGATCATCTATTTATTATTGTGTTACCATGGACACATGTTGTGTACAGATGTTCATGAGAATAAGGGGAACTAAGAAAACAACCTATGAATAATGAAGGAACTGAACATTCATGGGGTGTGGAAGTACAAATAAGGAAAGAGGCTTGAAACTCCTATGCATGTGCATAAAGTGTAGGTATGGTCGTGACAACAGGATAAAATAGGTTCTCTGGTTAGGCTAAGGAGGGAGGAAGACCCTTGAGAGCTGCTTGGTGAAAAAGTAGACATTTCTGCAATCAAGGCTGGCCTCAGTGTCAAAGTAAAAGTAGGAGATGACAGCTCAATCAGCAAGTGGGTCTGATAGATAGGGCAGGGTTATAAGATGAAGGCCCTTAAAGGCAATTAAATCTCATTGGGATGACCCCAGCAGGAACCACCCCTTTCTCGATGACCACCTATTGAGAGATCCACCCGACTCTATGAAATCTTTGGGTATGTGAGTATGGGTATGGCACTGACCAGTGCATGGACTCTCTCAGCTTGTACAAATGGGTATGCAGGTGTACTGGGTATGTTTGCACACCAATAACCATCCATGGCTGGCCCAGGTCAGCTGACTGAGGCTCATGGGGCCGGGATGTGGGTCTATAAAATTGCTGTGTAGATGTTTTGGCTGGGACTGGAGCCTGAGCTCTGCCACCCTACTGGGAGGGTCCCAGAGCCTGTGCTCCAGCCACTGCCCAAACATCCACGCTCCAATTTTTAGCCCTGCAAGCCTGAGTCAGCTGATCCAGGCCACCTGCAGCTGTGCTGCAGCCTTCTATTCCAATGTAGATGTACCCTTTGAGTCTTGGGCCTTAGAACTGATGAATGCCTGTGTCCCCAGATCTGATCAAACCAACCTTGAAAATGGACTCAAGATTTTCCCCGAAATCCTACTTTATTAACACTATAAAAATAAATGGCATCAATCAAAAGAATCAAATCAAACACATCCCATACAATAAAAGAGCTTGCTTCTAGCTAGGTGTCTGGATTCCCTCTGCACTAGTTGAGTTCTAGGCTAAAAGTGGCATTTTTATGAATTTGGACGGGGAGTGGGTGGGTTTCTCATATGGCGGGTGGCTTGAGAGCTGCTTGGCAAAAAAGTAGACATTCCTGCAATCAAGGCTGGCGTCAGTGTCAGTGTCAAAGTAAAAGCAGGAGATGACAGCTCAATCAGCAAATGGGTCTGAAAGATAGGGCGGGGTTATACGATGAAGGCCATTAAAGGTAAATAATTCTATTCAATTGAAGTAATTCAAGCTTCAGTTTGAGTATAAAATATATGGAATTGAAATTGGTTTGGTCCCAGGTGTGTGATCCTTTGAGGTGCTGGGCACTTTAATTCCCACTCATGTCAATGGTAGCTGAGGGTGCTGAATACTTCCCAGAACCAGGTCTTTACCTTGTTAGAGAATGCTACATACAGTACATTTGATACCCTTCTTAGCAGTATATTGCCCTCTACCTATCCTACAATCCACTTACTCTTTTTTTCCCCATCTGTTGATGATTCATGCAGTATTTGGTGAATAAAAGAATTTGACTATAATAAAAATGATGCTGCTCTGAGTTTATTATCTTTTATTTCTTCCACCAGATCTTTGCATGGTTTCATAAAAGGCTTTTCTTTCCATTTAATATTCATAAAGTTAAAGTAGTTTTCTGTGCAAATAATTAAACATGCCTTTCTGCATTCCCTGGGTCTTCACCTCTCTTCATAAAGAGCTAAACAGGGGAAAAAACATATGGAGGTGGCAGTTATAACAGGATAAAATAATGTTGACCTGTTACCACTTCCACTGGAAATTAGCATTTCTTTTTTTTCTCATCTGATGTACTGTCATTACAGGGATGGTGTGTTCTGGTATTTTCATCAATAAACTTCACAATTTAACAGCTAGGTTAATGGCAATTTTAAAGAAAAATAATAATAATTAAAAAACAGTGACAGCTTTGATCTGGTTTTCTCTTCTTGAAACAAACTGATTTTTAGAGTCTCCTGCATGTAGCCACCCTGTCTTCCAAAATACACAACATATGTGCCAAGGTTGGGGGGGTTGTTTAAAAGTTGACAGTTAATATGCACGGTTTGTACTATTTGGTTGGATATTTTCACTTCACAGAGCCTTTTGGACAAATGCGGATTCATGCTGCCGCAGCCATGGTATTTACAGATTGCTAAATCTTAAAAGGTTTGCATAAACAGGCATCTTGCTATTGATAAGGCAGACAATATGACCATCTGTCTTTTTTCTGTAGCCAAATGAAAATGACATGAAGTATGGGTCTTGTCATTTGAAAAGAAGTAATTTCCTAGCTCTTGTTAGTATTAATTTAAACTCTTATTTTGCAATGTGCTGCTAAAAGGTGATTACTTTCAGAAAGTGTGGCATATCAGACTTTGATTTAGCTGCACCACAAATCGCTGTTGGAGAAAGCAAATGGAGAAGTGTTTGATTCAGCTCTCCAGAGCTTGCCCCACCCCCTCACCCCCCATGAAGATCTTGAAATGTTGATCACAGCACTCCTGGTTCCCTGAAGAATTCAAAATGCCATATCCCAGCTGTAGAGTTACCAATATAACAGTACAAAATCACGGCATAGGAACCTTAATGTTTTTTAATAACTGAGTCAAAAAGTCTGTAGTGTTAGCTTTCCCTCTAACCTTATCTAAAGATAGCTCAACAGTTCAGTGTTTTGAGAGTTCTTTTATGCAGATTCCCAGCTGTGTCACTATTAGTAAAGCCTTTAAGGTTCCTCTATTGAAAGCCAGTCTCTAGGGAAGTCCAGATTTTGGCTTTGTCCTTCGCCTTTTCTTTCTCAGCTCTTCCTTTGCACGAGGGGTAGTAACAAGTTCAGCATGTACAGCTAGAAAAGAAATGCTGGTTTTCGGCAAATCAGAACACGGCATGTGGTAGCAATTGATTCAGTGATGTGTTTTGACTAAAGGTTCAAGGTCACTCACAGATGTCCCTGTTATTTTTCCTTCCACTCTCAAGAAAACTTCTCAATGGACTATCCGTCTTGCTTCGGGGGCTGAGTTCCTAAAACAAGTACTAACTACTCTGGCTGCAATTCAAGACCAGATCTTTTTTTGCCAAGAATAAGACAGTGGGCCCTAGAATGCACAAACAACAAGCTGGCCCTTGGCTGGTTAAGTCACCATGCTGCCACTTCATCACAGACACATTTAAGTTCCCCCCAGGTAAAAATGTGTATATATATATATACATATATATATATTCAAAGCTGTTTATAATTAAGAGATGCTGAACAGGCAGCAACAAGCTAAATGTGCCACAAAGACAATTAGAGAATGTTTTCTTTTTTACTGAAAAAAGAAATCATCAGCTCCTTCAACCATATTGCAACAAGCCCAGATTTATGTTGAGTATGATAACAATCTACAATGTATACTGTATCAGGGATTTACAATATTGTCTTAATGCTGCATAGGAGCATTATAAACAATAACAGTACTTAAGGTCTGTCTATAAATCTTGGGATGTTAATAAAGTGAAACTGAAAATTTACTGCATGTAATTCCAAATTCACCTCCAAACGGATAGTGGATTTTTGTTTGTTTTTATTATTGTCCCAGTGTCATTGTGCACACTGATCATCAAGAGACTCTGCTGAGACTTCCTGTCATTAAACGGGGGAGCATGGGTGCATTGTCCTCTTTCTCTTACCCCCCAGTTCATTTCATACTACCCCGTGGTTTTCATATATTTAACTCCAAATACAGACCTTGTTCTAGCAAGTCACCCAAGTGCTGTCTGCGCTATTGCACAAGATGTCAAGAGCCCTAAAATAATAATAAACCTTGACTCTTTCATTCTGACTTGTGTAAGTGTCATGAGATCAAGTTACCATGTGATCAGCTTTCCTGTGATCAGAAAAGCTTCATGCCCCTGTTGGAAAAGCCCTTTCTCCAGTTAATTTACTGATCCCAGGGACAGTCAACAGTAAGGGCGTGTCTAGTTTCAGAAAATTTGCACTTGTGTAACAACATCAAGGTCACTACCCCACCGCAAATCCTGACTATAGTTACTCTGCACCCATGCTATTTATCCTTGTATGTTACCACAGTACATTGCACAGGTGTGTTCCTCTTCTTATACTAGTACATCTACACTACCAGTTAACACGGGTGTAGCTACACCGGTGCAAGACCCCTCTCTCACACACACACATATGATTTAGTTGGGGATGAGCCTGCTTTGATCAGGGGGTTGGACTAGATGACCTCCTGAGGTCTCTTCGAACCCTAATCTTCTATGATTCTTCTATGATTCTATATACGTTATATAGAAGAAACCCAGTATATTGACTCTATTGTTGGAACTATCGATTGATGCAAATAGCAGTCCTCACACTTGTAGGTGCAGAAGGCAGTGAATGGTTACTCCTGCTGTTAATTGATTTATCTCATTAGACTGACCTCACACTTGGTAAAGCAACCCCCATCCTTTCATGTATTTATACCTGCTCCTGTATTTTCACTCCGTGCATCTGATGAAGTGGGTTCTAGCCCATGAAAGCTTATGCCCAAAGAAATGTGTTAGTCTCTAAGGTGCCACAAGTACTCCTTTTCTTTCTGCGAATACAGACTAACATGGCTACCACTCTAAAACCTACTCCTGTTTTGGGTCTAAAGAAGGAAAGAAATGTTGCCAGGGAGGAAGGTGACCTTGCCTTTATATGTGGATAGGGAAAGAGCCACACATGGAGAGGACCCTCCATACAGCAGCTGATCATGGTCATTTCCAATTCCTGTTATCTATTATTAAATATGTAATGAGCCTATCAACAGAGTAGGGGTTTGTCATTTTGTCTTTGGCCAGAGTTCCCTCCATACCCTCACTTCACATGTTGTCATGCAATTTTAAGTGGGGCAGCTGTTTGCCATCCTCCACCCCAGTTGTGGCCACCCATAATTGTGTATTATGTGCCATATATACGGCATGATCCTGGAATGCCCGTTCAGACAAGGAATCCCATCGAAGTCAAATCCTGAGAGGTGCTGAGTACCTGCAGGTTTCATTAACCTCAACGGGAGTTACAGCTGCTCCTTACCTCTCAGGAGCTGGTCCAGTGACTAGAATGTAAAAAGCAAAATTATTATCATCGTTAGTTCCAAATGCTCTGAAAAATTAGCTTCATTTATGCATGCAGTCCATTCTCCCAGTGATGTGTCACATTTACATCCATAACTCCCATTAGCAGTAATAGGAGTTAACAGCATAAATTCTCCATGAAGCAATAGATGAATGGACTCTTATAAGTGAAACATTGTGAAACACATTAGAATTTTAGTCTTTTCTGATATCATATAGCTCTATGAAACTCAGTTCTAGTCACGAGCAGTATATTTATAAATGGACGCTACAACAGTTTACTAACCTTTCTTAGATATAGCAAGAAAATAAATAGCACTGTATTAGTTATCATTCTAAACAGATGATCTGCTACTGATTCATTTATATCTCCCTTTCAGTCATTTTGTCTATAAACAAAAGTTAATAAGCCTTTGAATTGTAACTCAGCTAAGATAGGTAACTGTGTGTTCCCCTTACAAGTCACCTACTATCAACTGTCTTTTATGTTATGATGGTGCAGTGCACAGGAAAAGAGAGCCATGATCCTGATTTGTATCTTTGGGTACATCTGTAATACAAATAATAAATAATGTAATAATAAAGTCAAGTACCTCCATATGTTGATAAAGAAACACAAAGCTGCAACTACTATAACATTTGATTAACCAGTTAATTTTTTTTATAATCTATGTAGTATTTTAATTGTGCTAGGTCCCAGAACCAGAGCTGGCTGGGAATTTTCCATTAGATTTTATTTTAATTGCAAATGTAGTTTCTGCAAAATTGAAATTTTCCAGGAAAAAAATGTTAATTTTTGACTACATTTTCAATTGTTTTATGGAAAATCAAAACATTTCACTTTGGGTCTGGTCGATATTAAGCTGCATCCACCTGAACTGCCACGGTGCGTCATGGGAGTCATAGTTTAGGTCTCTCATATCCCCATTCTCTCCTTCAGGGTGGGATTCTTCATTGGACTACATCTCCCATGATGCACCACAGTATCTCCTTTGGCTGGGCCCCCATAGTGCCTAAGGAGAGCTATAGTCCAGTGAGGGAACCAAATTCTGCCTGGCCTTTGCACAGAAGCACCAACTGTGGGGAGGGTGCATAGAGCTATTCATCCTTGCAGAGGAACCAGGCACAAAGACTACTCTTTGCTTGTGTCCCGTGGGGCATTAGACCCTCTCCTAAATTGTGGTGCAGGGAGTGCCCTTCCACTGTACACCAGGGAGTTCTAGGAGGCCGTTCCCCTCCCTGAATCACAATGTTTCCCGTACCTCTCCTTGGGTTGGTGCTGCTCTGGATTCCCCTCAAAGTAAGTGTGTGGCTAACAGGCCTAATCTAATTGTTAAATATGGGTTTAATAATGTTGCTATTTTGCTTATTAAAAACCAAAGTAAATCTTATTTTAACAGTTTGTTTTTTTTAAAGATGATTTTAGCTTTTCACATTGGGATGGTTGGGTGTGATAAGGCACTATGTAAGTCTAAATTGTTAAAGGGCTCTAGTCTCTTAATCTCTGTGCATGAACTTCCTTTGTGCTGAAAATCCTTAGGGCTGGTCTCCAGTATTGGGGAGATAGATGCTGCTGCAATTAGCGTGACCAGATGTCCCAATTTTGTTGGGACAGTCCCAATATTTAGGGCTTAGTCTTATATAGGTGCCTATTACTCCCCACCCCCATCCCAATTTTTCACACTTGCTGTCTGGTCACCCTAACTGCAATCAATTCAGCAGGTATCAATTTAGTGGGTCTAGTGAAGACTGCCCTTTGTCCATCCCCACATAAGTTGTGGAAGAAAATCAAATCCCAGCTCCAAATACACACGCAGTATATAACAATTCACACAGTGAACAAGTGTTGATTGTTGATGGCAGGCAACAAAGGTGAAAAGTAAAAACAAGAAGAACAACGCTCGTAGCAAAAGAGGTATGTTTAATAGAAGCTCATGGGTCCTTCTATGATTATGATTTCTTGCATGGAGGGGAGTACAGAGACTGTCACGGAGCGAGACTCACCCCTGTGGCACCTCCTGCTGGTCTCTCAGGGAATTAGCTCTTCCAGCCTCCGGAGCACCCCCTGCAGGCCGGTGTCTCGCTGCCTCTGGCCCCTGTGTCCCTCCCGGACCCCTTCCCACAGATCTGGGTCTCCCCTCCTCAGGGAACCCCCACCCACTATCCCCACCTCAGTCTTTGGCTACTGCCAGTCACCATTGAGCCCACACACACTGGGGCAGACTGCAGTGTTTAAGCCAATCATCAGAGGCAAGGGGGGTTTGGACCTGCTGCCTCTGCCTACCTTTGAGCTGCCCCCTGCAACCCCAGTACCTATCTTAGGCTGTCTGTCAGGCCTGCAGCCTGGGGCTTGGGGCTTTTCCAGTCTGGAGCTTCCCAGCTCCTCTGGCCTTCCCGAGCCCTGCTTAACCTCTGGCATGCTCCCCAGCAGCCAGGCCCATCTCCCTCCACAGCTAGAAGAGACTCCATCTGCTCCTGGCTCACTTCCCTCTTATAAGAGACAGCTGAGCCCTGACTGGGGTGTGGCTACAGCTGAGCCTGCTTCCCCCAATCAGCCTGGGAACTGCTTGCTCCCAGCCACAGCCCTCTCAAGGGCTGTTTTAAGCCCTTTAGCAGGAGCGGATGACCACCCCGCTACAGAGACCATAAACATATTTGCTTTCATTACAGTCTTACCCAGACAGCATTAAATTGACAATAATTGGATCCCTCAGGAGGGCTTCTGGGGCAGATGCGTCATGTCCCTTGCTGGAGTCACGTTTCCATTGAGCTGGGGGCGGGTTGCAGAGCAAAGGAAGTAGACACATGACATCTGCAGATCCCCCAGACTCCACCCAGATCTTTGGCGTTCTACTGGATTGCAGGGGCTAAGCCCCTGTGCTGCTTGGAAAGGGAGACGCCTATGATTAGATGGCATATGAAGGTTAACTCTCCCAGTTAAGTTTTAGGCCAGCTTCTTTGTTTCACTGTAGGAGCATTCTCTGTTACACCTTCTTCCAATTACTTTCCATTTTCCACCTCAGCATATCTCTGCCCCATTAGCACACTGTATATCACCCAGGCAACCTGAAAATCCTGAAGGAAATATGGACAGGAAGACATTTTTTTCTGAGACACATTTACATTGGTTTGCAAATATGTGACTTCTTTTCTTTTTGCAGGTGATAGTCATATATTTAACGTCTGACATGTTTTCCCAGCCAAAACATCCCACAGCAACCCAGCCAAAAGAATTTGCTGGTGACCTCCTAACCATGTAAATATAGGCACAACTCAAACAAGAGTTTTAGAAGGTTACATGACTGCTTTACCAGCCTAAGTACCAGAAATCTTCACAGCTACAGAAAGGGAAAGGGAAGGGACAAAAAGGCAACTCTCAAAAAGGAAAGAAATTTTGTTGCTTTTTAGCAGGCTCAAATGGAACTTTCTGAGAATTCTGTATTTGTAATCCAACTGAGGTGACTCCAATTACCCTCCAAAGCTAGAATTTCTCATTGTGCCATGTTATAAAAGTGAAGCAAAAATTTCAGCCAATCAGAGGCCAAAAAAGAAGCATCAAGTGAAAGTCTAGAAAATTAGATTTAGCAGAGTTGATAAGAATCAAGTTAAAAATTCTGCAGTGTATACACGTTTGAAGATTATAAGACCACTGATAAAGAATTCAGAGGACAATATCTTATTAACATAAACAAGTTATTATTTTCACAATAATTTCTAAAGCAGTGTTTCACATAGCCCTGAACTAGAAAAGACAAAACATCCTTGCGATCTAATTACTTTTAAAATTCTATTAACATAATTCAATATAGCTGTTTTCAGGGTATCCCTGTTTAGGACTTTAGTTCCCATGACGACGGAACAGTTTTTAAATATAGCTTAGAACACCAGGAAAGTTCCAGGAGTCTGGATAAAAGCTAATGCTCTGCTAATATTTTAAAAGGATAAGCGGGATGACCTGGTAATCATAAGCCTCTCAATGTGACATTGACCCAAGGCAAGATGACCGAATGGCTGATACAGAACTTAATTAATAAAGAATTAAAAGGGTAATATAATTAATGCCAATCAGCGTGGGTTAATGGAAAATAGATCCTGTCAAACTTGCTATCTTTTTTTGATGAAATTACAAGTTTGGTTGATAAATGTAATAGTATTGATGTAATATACTTACTTAGACTTCTGTCAGGCATTTGACTTGGTACCATGTGACATTTTGATTAAGAGACTAGAAAGATATAAAATTAACATGGCAAACATTAAATGGGTTAAAGCTGGCTAACTGATAGGTGTCAAAATGTAATTATAAACAGGGAATCATCATTGAACAGGTGTATTTCTAACGGGGTTCCACAAAGATCAGTTTTTGGTCCTATGCTATTTAACATTTTTCTTCATGAACCAGAAGAAAGCATAAAATCATCATTGATAAAATTTTCACGGCACAAAAATTGGAGGAGTGGTAAATAATGAAGAGGGCAGATCACTGATACAGAGCAATCTGGATCGCTTGGTATGCAGGGCACAAGCAAACAGTATGCATTTTAATATGGCTAAATTGTAAATGTGTGCATCTAGGAACAAAATATGTCGATCATCCTTTCAGGATGGGGAATGCTATCCTGAGAAGTAGTGACTCTGAAAAAGATTTGGGGGTCATGGTGGATGATCAGCTAAACAAGAGCTGCCAGTTCTATGTGGTAGCCAAAAGGACTAATGCAATCATTGGATGCATAAACAGGGGGCTCTCACGAGGAGTAAAGAAGTTATTTTATCTCTATATTTAGCACTGGCGCAACCGCTGCTGGAATATTGTGTCCAGGGCTGATGTTCACAAGTCAAGAAGAATGTTGATAAAGTGGAGAGGGTTCAGAGAAGAGCCATAAGAATGATAAAGGATTAGAAAATATGCCTTATGGTGATAAACTATGTAGACTAAGCTCTCTGAGTCTAAAAAAGAGAAGGTTAAAGGTGACTTGATTATGGTCTATAAATAACTGTATGAGGAACAAATAATTAACTATGGACTCTTCAATCTAGCAGAGAAAGGTATAACACAATCCAATGGCTGGAAGTTGAAGCTAGACAAATTCAGACTGGAAATAAGGTGTAATTTTTTAACAGTGAGAGTAATTAACCATTGGAACAATTTACCAAGGGTCGTGGTGAGGATTCTCCATCACAGGCAATTTTTAAACTCAGATTGGATGTTTTGTAAAAGATCTGCTCTAGGAATTATTTTGGGGGAGTTCTATGGCCTGTGTTACACAGGAGTGCAAAGTGGATGATCACAGTGGTCCCTTCTGACCTTGGAATCTATTAATCAGTTTTGTGGGTTTTGGTTTTTCTTTGGCAGAAAATTTCAACAAAAACTAATTATTTTTTGTTCAAAGTTTTTCATGGAAAAAGCCTCCCAATTTCTGAGCAGCTCTAGTGCAAATCCTAAAGTACCTTCCTCCAGTGAGTGGCCCCATAAACAATACATCTATGCTGAAAATGAAGGTGTGATTGCAGCTCGGGTAGGCAGACCCATGCCAGCTTTCATCTAGCTATCATGACTAAAAACAACCGTGAAAACATGGTGGCGCAGGGTTCAGTGCAGGCTGGCAACATGAGTACATACTGAGGTGGGATTGTACAACCCACACTGAAGCCCATGCTGTTGCATCTTCACTGCTATGTTTTAGCCCTGCTACCGAGAATGAAGCTATTACAGGGTTTGCCTACCTGAAGTACAAGGACAGCTTTGATTACAGAGTAGACATATCTTTCATGTCCCAATGCTTCAAATTAGCTATTAGATGTTCAGGTCTATTTCTGAGGAATAAAACCATTCAACCAGTTGTACGCTCCATGGACTTCAATGGAGTTGAGTTAATATACTCTGAGGATCAGGCCTATTGTATTCCCCCCACCCCCTCTCTCCCTCCCTCTTTCCAAATGAATTTGATGTCATAGGGTGGTATATTTTATGCTGCAAAATCATATCTGAAAAACGAATGGAACATAGTGATGGATTTTCTTGATAGCAAGTTCCATCCCCAAACCCAATTTCAGGGAATAAGGCTAGAAAAACATTAGGGTCCTCTGGGATTCCCCCCATTGCAAGCATGAAAACTGGGTACCCTTATTTGAACATTGCTTTTTCATGTAAAATAGAGTCTTTGATAAACTATATACTCATTCATAAATTAAAAGGCAGCATAGTCCAGCGGTTAGCACAGGGAACTGGGAGGCAAAACTCCAAGGCTGATATCTTGGGCCCATTGAAGTCAACAGCAAACACCCATTGCCATCAATGGGCCCAGGATTTCACTCCCAGGTTTTATTTCTCATTTTGACATTGACTTGCTGTATAAGCATTGACAACTCACTTAATTGTCCTGCACCTCAGTTTACCTTTCTGTAAAATGGGGATAATACTGTTTCATAGCAGTGCATAAAGATAATTAAATGTTCATTATCCTCAAGTGAAAGTCATTCCATAAGTATTATGTTATTATTTACTGTACGGTTGTGACATATGAAGAGGCTCACTGGAAAATAAGTTTGTGGAAAGCTTTGTGAGAAAGAAAATGCTAGGACTCACTTACAGGTAGGAAGAAGTAGCTGGGTATAGTTCAGGGATCGGCAACCTTTGGCACTCAACCCATCAGGGAAGTCCGCTGATGGGCCGGGCCGGTTTGTTTACCTGCAGCGCCTGCAGGTTCAACTGATCGCAGCTCCCACTGGCCGTGGTTCGCCGTTCCAGACCAACGGGGGCTGCGGGAAGCAGCGTGGGCCGAGGGATGTGCTGGCAGCCCTTCTCGCAGCCCCCATTGGCCTGGAATGGTGAACTGCATACAGTGGGAGCTGCGATCGGCCAAACCTGCAGATGCTGCAGGTAAACAAACCATCCCGGCCTGCTAGTGGATTTCCCTGATGGGCTGTGTGCCAAAAGTTGCTGATCCCTGGTCTAGTTTAGCCTCAGCATAGGCTGTCAAACAGATTTTTCTATCAATACATACAAGAATAATTCTTGTGATCACATGGATGAACACAACAAGAGTTTCCTGAGATGTATAGTGTATGAAAGCATTGTTCACAGGCCAGTCAGAATGCCCACTGCAACTGACGCAAAGCTAGATAACAGGTTGTTTTGTACAGAAAGATTAGATGTAAAGTAGATAATCACAGGATACAAGTTACACAGCCACAAGTAGTTCTAGGGAGGTGATGAATTGGTGCTGTTCAGAATTCAGCTTCAAGCTTCTGCTCAAGTGGTGTGGTGCTGGGTTGTTTAATACCCGGATGGGATTCTTTTCAAATAGCAGTGGTGATCCACCATAATTAATCCTCATGCCCTGCCAATTTATAGGAAGCAGCTGCACCCAGCATCTTTGAGGCTTCAAGGTTTAAATGCCAGGGTGTGAAAATAGTCCCCAGATTAAAATGGAATCAGGAAATAACATCTGACATCAGGTAAGATAATGTAACACAATGGAATTCAGCACAACTGAATGAGAATAAAAGGAGACCGCATCGTCTAGAAATGAAACAAATCCAAGAATATTAAGCAAAATGAAGAAATGGAAAGATTGTCAATTGGAATGATAACAACAAAATCAGGGACTATTTAGTTCTTAATTTAGTCCATGGGACTAAAGACTGGATTAGGTCCTCGGTTATATGACTTGCACCCACGTAACTGAGCACAAAACTGGGCTCCCTTTTTTTATTATTTTACAGAAATTTAAATTGCTAATAGTAGTAGGAAATAATAATATTTGCATATTAGTCCTACATCTTTGTCAGTCCCTGTACACCAATTTGAGGTAATCCAAGTATATATTCCTTACTTGAAACCTTACTTCTCATGATGCCTTATTCTGAAAATCAAATCTCATGAATAATTGAGGTGTGATGTGCTGAAATCATGACTTGTAGTTTTTAGGTAAGTAAAGCAAATCAGTTGTCTAGTCTATGGGTTTATGAAATGTAATAATAGAGGGCTGCTTAACTATTTGCATTTGATCCTTTGTGGCATTCTGTCATATGTAGAATTATAGGGTATGTTAGGAACAACTGGCAGAGAAATGTCAAGCAATATATGCTTCTTGCTTTTGCTTTTTAGATCCATATGAATTAAATCTATACGTGTTTGGTTTTGTTCCTCACACCCAAAGGAAGATTAAAGGGGGAAAAAATCCTGCGGTAAAATAGATGCTGAAAATGTCTATCAAATGATTTATTAAATTCCAGAAGAACATCTTAATGAAAGTTACAAAGGCAACCAAGTTAGCCTATTTCTTAATGCCTATTGGGCTAAGTGTAAGACCCAGCAAGTCTCAAACGTAGGTCTGCAGAGTTGCCAGGCAATGAACACCTCCACATAGCTGTAACCAGCTTGCACTCCACTACCTACCACCACTTCAGACACACCTCAAGGGGTGAGATAGGCAGCAATCTCATGGCTCCTGATTGGCTTCCCACCCTATATACACCCAAAGGGCATTCCAAGAAGTGTCTAGGCAATGGTATGGATCTCCTGTAGTTGTCATGACCATAACTACTCTTGAACTCTGGTCTTGAACCTTGCCTTGATCTGGACCTCACCTTCTAACCCAGATCCTGAAACCCGATTTGGATACTGATCCTTGGTATTGGGCCTGGAACTTGACTGCAGACTTCTCTGCTACTCTTGGCTTCAGGTTTTACACTGCTCTGACCCTTGGTCCAATTACTGTTGTCACAATCCTGACACTGAGGAACCTCTTTTTGTTACATATATCTTCAGAAATAACTGTGTAGACTGGCTTTCAAGCTGGAAATATATTTATATTCTTTGCAAACCATCACAGATAAAAGCTGCTTCTGAAGTTTAAACTGAATTGGTTTAGACCCTGATTCTGCTCCCATTGAAGTCAATGGGAATATTGCCATGGATTTCAATCATGGCAGGATAGGATCTTACACAGAAACTATTTTCTATTTATCAAAAACCTTTTAGGATTTTCATTGCTCTGTTTCTTTGACCAGATGTCTAGATTCTGCAAATGATTACCATTTGACATCTTTGTCACGTCTTCTGTATGATTCTTACACATTTTATTTCGAAAAAGAACACTCTTTTTCATTCTAATATATGGTTTTATGTCTTTAAGAGCCCTTTCCCCCTCCATTTGCCTACTGGTGCTTTCTTGACAATTTCACACAAAAAGGGTGAAAATGTCAAATTCAAATGAAGTCAAGTATATTGTTGCCATATAGCAGCTATTCAAGACTTTGCTGTAAGTAATGATTACAGTAACAAAAGTGAGTTGCAAAGATAATTTCTAACGGTACTCTCACCAGAGCTCAGATTCTATAAGCACATATAGATCCACAGATATATCTTCATCATTTGTTTCTTCTTCTTTATGCTCTACATCCTCATGTGTATAGAATGTTGACTAGTTTCCACCATTTACTCAGGCCTCTGAATGTCATGTTGATGGATTTGGCTTCTTTCTCTGTTGTTCAGCATAATGTTTCTCAAGCACATTAGCTGACCTCTGAAATTTCCTGGCTAGAAGGCAACACCTTTTAGGAAGTTTATTGTACGTGGGTCAGTTACAAGGTCTGTTGGGTGAAGACATAGGGCCACACAGCTTGATGGAGTTCTCCATATGTTAGTATATTTTGAATAAGCATCCATCACTAGTCCTCTATAATTGGATCCATACAGGCAGCTTCTTGTGCTTCTGGGCCTGAGTGGATCAGATTGCAGGTTTGGGACCTAGAATAATATATGCAGTTTTGCTGTGAAAAGTTGATTTAAATGTGGTTTAAGGAACACTGTTGCTAAGGTGAGGCTAGTTTCAAGGGTATCTGCTGAAAAAATACTGTACAGGGAGCAAATTGTTAAGCGTACACTAATTAGTGATTCTTCACTCCATTATACCAGTTTTAAACTAGTTTCAGTGGAGTTACACCATCATAAAACTGGCATAACAGAATGGAGATCAGGCCCTTTATGAATAAATATTGTAGGAATCAGAGTAACAGCCGTGTTAGTCTGTATTCGCAAAAAGAAAAGGAGTACTTGTGGCACCTTAGAGACAACCAATTTATTTGCGCATAAGCTTTCGTGAGCTACAGCTCACTTCATCGGAGCTTCATCTGATGAAGTGAGCTGTAGCTCACGAAAGCTTATGCTCAGATAAATTGGTTAGTCTCTAAGGTGCCACAAGGACTCCTTTTCTTTTATTGTAGGAATATAAGGTTAAATCCACAGCTCAGATAAATCAGTGTTCTTCCATTGAAGTCAGGGGAGCTACACTGATTTACATGAGTTCTGGATCTCATCCATTATGTGAGTTTATTTGATAAATCTATTGTATAATTCCCAATTAATGAAAAACTGTTTTAGTTAAGTGATTTGGTTAGTAATTGACACAATCAGATCCTCTTTTATTTTTCATTTTTTCTACCAAAGCAATACCTTTCATCTTTCCAGGACTCTGAGGTAAGGCTGCTGCTTCACATACATTTACTTGTTGCCAGGCACAAAAGGTTCTAATCAAGAAATGATTGATAGCTGTAGTTAAACAGAACATTAGGCTAATGACGTACCAAGCTGCAGCACAGTTAACTTATTTTTAAGTGTATTCTTTATAGAGGAATTGAAGTTGCCTACTTTAAATCCAAAAGCCGTTAGGCAGTCTCTCTACAAATGTGTCCTACAGCTTAGTAGGACTTCTCAAAAATTGTTTTGACAGAAAATGAGGTTTTTGACTTAATAAAACATTTTCTGAAAAAATATGTGTTTTCCTAGAAAAATGCATTATTTCACTGAAAAAGTCAACATCCCGAAACTGCTAACCCCGGTGACTCAAGGGAACTGCAATTCAGTTGTCTCATGTCCCCATTCTTTTTTATGGGGCAGGCTCCCAAGTGAGACTTTCTCCCAGCCAGGGAACATCCATGATCACTGTCTTGCCACAATAAGAGGGGAGACTGTGGTCCTACCAGTGAGGCCTATAGAGGTGAATGAAAGCATGAGGCATTTTGACAGCCTCCCCAAATTGAAATATTTGGGGTTTTAATCGTTCACTGAAAAGTTGAAATTTTCCTCCCAACTGTACTACTTAACCTTCTTCTGACAGGCACTGATCAGACACAGTCCATCCAACTGCTTATCACTTAACATCAACCATGTCTGCACAGAGCGCTGAAGGAATGTCTGATGGTACAAGTTGTGAGTGGAAAGGCAAGAGCAGTCAAGATACCATTATTAGTGCTCAGCATTAGTATGGCTATGTTCCAAAACATACACATAGCCTGTGTTCTCTGTACATTTTGCCTCTCATTGGCTCACTCTTCAGACCATATTGCTTCTTTTAAAATGTTTTTGAATGCATACATGGACTGAATGTTGTCACAGTTTTTGGAAAGACTGTTCACTCTGAGCATTGAGGAATGATGGAGCTTTAACAATCCGAGTGTTGCTTTGGCCATGTCTACACTACCACTTATGTCAGCAAAACTTATGTTGCTAAGGGTTGTGAAAAAACACCTCCCTGAGTGACATAAGCTTTGCAAGCATAAGAGGTAGTGTGCACAGTTCTCCTACCGACATAGCTACCCCTGCTCATTGAGGTGGTTTTACTATGTCGATGGGAGTGCTCTCTCCTGTCAGTGTAGTATGCCTACATGAGCGATCTTACAGCGGCGCAGCTGCATTGGTACAGCTGTGCCACTGTACGTTTGCTAATGTAGACGTGGCCTTTGGGTGTATTGGTGAAAGCGTGGTGCAAATCTGCAAGCGGAGAGCCCATGTAACGCACAGAAAGAGAAACATTAGAACTCTTCTCAGTGGCTTGACTTATTTGGTGATCCTCCACTCCGACTTCAACTGCCAGTTTCAGAGCAACTTCTTTTATTTTGATTAGGCTGATCTCAGCAGTTTAACTCTGTTGCTTAAGTGGTCCTGTTAGTTCTCTGATGTCAGGGTGCATTTGAAGTAGTTCTAATGGCACAGTCACACTGGCTCAACCACCAAAGAAAACTTCACAATAATAATCCAGCTAATGGTAAAGTACAAGGTGCTCAATACACAACAAGAACCAATGTGTATACTGTGTTGTTTTTATGTTTCTGTATAAGCAAGGTATCCCAGTTGCATAGAAATGGGTATATTTGCAATAAAAATATGAATGCTCTTATAGTTCTCCAGCCAGCATATCTCTCATAGAATAGGTATGGTAGGGATTAGCCATCTCCTTAGAGTACTCTCATACACAAACACCCCCCACCCCCCGAAAAAAAACAAAACAAAACAAAACAAAACCACACCTAGATAATTGCTTTGACAGTTCCAGTGATGGTGCAGATGTCATTTATACTGCTTGAGTCATTAATAACCTGATTTAACCTATGCAATGAGCAATGTTCAGTCATTGCTTTGGGGTATTTCTTTTATGAACACCTTCTACTTTTCCTGCCCTCTATTACTGCCGTGGCAGTCATATCTTTGAACATCTAATTTGAAAAGGTCAAGCCCAAAGTCAGATGCACTTGTTAAAATTGTTATTGGCTACAGTTTTTGTACTCAGTGCAAATACTGGGACAAAACCCAAGAATTCCTCTTGAACACAGGCACTTCCACACTTCATTTCAACAAACCTCATTCCTGGAGACATTTGTTCACTCTCCGCAATGTATGTCGGCTCATCAGCTAAAATAGAAACCCTACTGATGCATTTGCTGCCTCAACAATATACTTTCTCACTATTTGACCACAGATTTCAAAGAATTCATTTTGCATTCAGGGTGATGTGTAGTGCACCATAACTGAAGCACTTTCCAGATATTCTCCTTGGCTCAGTGCAGAATTCAAATAGTGTTTGCACATTCCCTATGGTGCTGTCCTGTGTAATCAAAGCATAGTGACGGACACAGTTGGGTGCAGCTTTTGGCAATTTTCATGATATACACCACTGAGAATCCTTCATTTAGCTATTCCTCGTGGATGCTATCTTCTTGGGCAAGATGTATGCAAAGTGGGCTGCATGCTCATAAACAACTCAGAGGCATCCAGATATTGTGTGGTGCCTCGCTGCTTCATTGAAGGTCTTGTGTTTGGAAAAATATCTGATGATGTCTCAAGTCACTTTTGGCTAGAAAACAGCATGGAGCTCCTTTCATAGTTGAAGAGTAAGAAAACTGTAGTGAACAGTGGACAAGCAGTAAACGGTGAATTGATCTGGGCCCATCTCACTCTTGACATCATAAATGGTGCGTGGAGTCTATTATGCAGTAATGAGATCATGCTTCAATCTGTGGACTAATAGGTGGAACCGGATCACATATTCTCAGTATCAAGGTGTGTAGTTGATTCTGAAGGGCATGGTTTTCTATATAGTCTCTTTGCCTGAAATCGTTCAACAGAATCTGTGGAGCCTTTCTTGGGCATTTGAAGTTTTCTGCATCTTAAAAAAATTGTGAATATTCATAGCTAACTCAAATGGAAGAACTAAAAAACAGATTTTGAATTTAAAAAATCCAAAGTCTTAAATACTTCAAGTTTAAATCTATAGTTCACAAGGATCTATTGAGAAGAATAGGTGTCACAGTAAGACAGGCTTATTTTCAAAAATGACAAACCAGGCACTAATATCCAAGAATGAGTTAACACAATTTTAAATATTATTTACATCTTCGAAAGATACATAAATCAGTTAATGAGATCATAGGGCATGCTGCAAAATTCCATTCAAAGACTTCCATTTTCATATCTCTCCACGTCAGTTTCCCCATCTTACAAACTCTGCTCCTGCTCCCATCTCACTGGGCCAAACTTCATTTCCTCCAAACCCATGTTGGACTCAGATTCTCCAGGACCCTGCTTCATTCCTGCCTCGTTCCATCTTGTGTCCTGGGAACTCCGACCACCTCAACCCATGTTCTGTCCCCATCACTATCTGACTGTATTCATGCCTTAAAAAAAACAGCATTCCAACTCGCATCCTCTAAGAACCCAACTTACCTCTGCATTCTTCCCTTACTCATCCTCAGGAACCCACCCATCTCCAAATCTAGTCATTCTGCTACCTGCCTCCTTTATGGCTAAATAACAGCTGACATCTGCAGCTCAACTGAGCTGTAGCAAGCCCAGGAACAGGAGCACATTCCCAATGAAAAAGGGGTGAAAACAGTTCTTGGGTAGACAGATTCTCCCCACCCCTCCCCAGTGGTAATGACATGTTAATAACAGAATTTGTAGGGGCCATTATGCAGCTGGGGATAACCTAATCTCAATGCACTCTGGGCATGCTTCATCCTACTTGGGACAATAAGCCTGGATATGGCTGAGAGGAGGTGGTGAACAATCAGCTAAATTAGCAACACTAGAAGGGTTCCCTCATGCCAGTAGAATCCCCATGGCCCTGCTCTTAGTGTACTGCATGAAGGGAGAGCAACATCTTCTTTTAAAGTAACAGTACAGGTGAAAAACATAACCATAGTTGTCCAAGATCAGTTAGTGAAAGCAAATGGCAAAGCTATCTTGTGTGACATATGTTTTAAAATTAGTTAGGGAAAAAGTAGCCTTCTATCTTTAAGAGGGGAAAAACCCATTTACCCATCTCTTTAATGAGATATTTTCCTCGCAGATGCTTTTCAAACCACATGCTAAAAAAGAAACAGATTTGTATCAACAAATCAAAATACTCTTAATTCATTATCTCAGACCAATAAGTGAAACTTACTATTTATTGGGTTACTTTAATTTTGTCTCCCACAAAATTTTAATGGCTACGTGTTTCTTTGCCTTTAAAGATGTACTTTTTCAGTTTTATTATACACTGTAATATAATATGCATTGTTACACAGTGAAATGTATTTTCTATCAAAACTTTCAGTATGCATATTACCCTACATTACATGTAAATATTATGGGACAGATCCTTAGCTAATGTAAACTGGCATCCTTCTGTTGACTTAGTGGAGTAACACTGATTTACACCAGCAGAGACTCTATTTGTTTAATATTTATGGGGAGTGTTTTTTCTAATACAAGTAAAGCCATATCATATCTATCCCAAGTGACTGCTGTTCTTCCTGACCTGGTGTTAGTCTATATAATATATTCTAAATGAGTGTGTGACTCTCAGCCTCTTCTGTCCCTTCCTGTTTTTCCTCTACAAGCTCAAACTGCCAAGAATTCAAAGCCCATGGGACTTCTGTCTGAATTCCCAAATGTGAAATTTGACAACATTTCACACCGGAAGACGGATTTTGCAAATTAATCTATGAAAATGGTTTGGGTCCTCAAAATTTAATGAAAAACCACTTCAGAGAGAATGGGGGGGGGGGGTGAAACACATGGAACTTAATAAAAAACTTTCACTATCTTCCTTCAGCTTTTCTAGCGAAGCACTGATGGAAATTTTGCCCATGCAGGTACCCAAATTGGATAGCACATGCAATCATGGAAATTACACCAGCATTTATACGTACTCTTTTATGTACACATATTTATTGTGCAACCATTGGACATTTGATCATTAAATGTAAAATTAGAATGTGGGAGCTGCTCTGGAAAACCAATGCCAGATGTCATTCTAAAAAAAAAATATAGCGAATAGAAATTCAGACACTTTTTGATATCTTGAAGTCCATATGCCAAACTCAATAAGAGGTTAAGCTTTCTGTGTTCTAAGGGTGAAGATAATCCACCTTGCTCTCAGAAATCTAGAGAGTAATAATATAAATCCAATAAATTAATAGATTTTTCTTAGGAAACCTCAGGATGATAGCCAATATGGCAACAGGCAGTGAGTTACTTTGGTGTCCTACAGTATTCTGGAAAGTTCAACAGTCACCTATTTTACAAGCCAGAATTTATAGTTCAAAAGGAATGGGGGTGGGGAAGACAGAAATGAGAATATTTCCTATGTCTCAAGACAATTCTTTTAGCATGACAAACATAACTGAGGAGCTGGAAGAGGATAGCTTGCTACTTTCTCAGCTAGAGGCCTGGAGCCTGCCAACTATAGTTACTAGGTAGGCACACCTAAGCAGGAGTCAGATGATTTCCCCCTACAGAAGCAGCAGGACGCTGCAGAGAAAGGAGATGTACAGGGAGAAACAATTAGTATCAATGGTTTTTTGGAGCAAGGAACCCTGAATTTTCAGGGAAATGGCTCCAGGCAAGAAGGCCTGGGAGACTCTCAGAGGGATGACTGGGAGCAGGGACTGGATGGGGATTTGAGAATTTTTATTTTGAATATTTTGTTATGTTGATAAATTAGACCCAGGGAGAAGGGGCATTATGGACAAAAAAGCCAGTGTAGAATTTATTTAGGAAGCCCCTTGAAGGGAGAACTGAGGCAGGCTGCCTGTAGAGTGATCTCAAGCCATGAGAGGGCAGATGGGAGGCAGCACACTCATTGACACTAGCATAGTCAGCAGGCTCAGAGACTGCTCCCTTCTCCTAACATGAAGGAAGTTTTGAGGGTCAAGAGGGAGAAAAATGAAGGATGTGGTCTGCGTACTGGCCAAGCAGCAGTTGAGGATTCAAGCCTTCCTTCTGCAGCTCCTGCAGAGTCAGCAGGCAACCCAGGCAGTGCAGCTCAAGGCACAGCGGTGAACTGTTGCCAGCAGGTAA
Organism: Caretta caretta; assembly: GCF_965140235.1. NCBI lineage: Eukaryota > Metazoa > Chordata > Testudines > Cheloniidae > Caretta > Caretta caretta. The sequence continues at coordinate 86,711,604 of NC_134213.1, forward strand.
GGAAGATCCTGCTATGCTTTAAATGTGGGAAGCCCACACCCAAACTGGAGTGCCTCAGCGGGCAGTGGGTGCACTCAAAGTGGGCTCAGGGAAGAGACCCTCCAGGGGCAGTCTGGAGGTAGAAGACCCCATCCCAGTGTTTTAAGTGTCGAGAGGAAGGATCTGCCTCTTTAAGCACTGTAACAATATAAAAGCAAAAGAAGATGAGCAACAGGCTAGCTCAACAGTGTCCCCTGTGGCATGCGAGATGCATCCAGCTAGGGCAAGGGTGGGAGAAGATTCTCTTCCCTCTGAGACGTCATTTGCTGTGGAACAGAAGGACATGTGGTAGAGACTTGTCCAGATATGGTTCAGGACCCTGGAGAAAAGAAAGATGGGGTCTGAGACAGGGAAAACCAGGCAATCTCAGAGGAAATAGACCCCAGACCTGCAAATTAACACAGGGAGTACTACATGTGCTGTTAGAGAAACTTGGCAAGCTCTAGGTGCCTGAACTGAAAAAGGCCCTTTCCCAGTTCAGGAAGGAAAAGGAACTTTCAGAACTGATGACCAGTACCACTGCAGAGTTGAGGTCTGAGACAGAAGTAGCTGTGGGGCCACAGCTGTTCCGACCTTATACAGAAGGGTAATTAATGCAGAATGTCAAGAGGAGAAAATAGAACCACTGAAGGCTCAGATAAAGGATGTTAAGTTGGAGACAGGACCAGTCCTGGAGATGCAGGACCAGTTTGTGGAAATGCCTAAGGAGTGGCAGGACAGGGCTGCTGGATGTGGAAAGATTACATACAATACTGTTGGGAGAGAACATTAGTGGTTTACTCTCCTTGAAGGAGAGCTATCAGAAGGAACTATCTGCTTTGGAAGAAGCCAGGCAGCTGGCCCTGAAGGAAAGTGATGAGCTAGCTTCAGATAAACGGGGCATGGGGTGGCAGAGTGGCATGCTAGTGGATGAGAGAGACAGGCTTTGCCTCCAGGCAGCACTGATGGGGGCAGCTTGGGAGAAAGAATGGTTTCTCTTTGAACATAGTCAGAAAAAAGGAGAGCTGGACAGGGTAGAGTGAGAAACAAATCTGTAAGGGGCAACAAAGAAATACAGCATTCCCTTAAGTAGAACTTGTCTTGTGGTGGGCAATATTCGGGAGTGAGGGCCGAATAGAGAGGATAGCTCCAGGTTAGGGGGCCAGCCAATCCTAGTTACTAGGTAGGCACACCTGAGCAGGGGGTCAAGTGATTCCCCTGTAAGAGCAACGCGAAGCTGCAGAGATAGGGGGATACTTAAGGACACCAAGTGGAATACAGAAGCTGCTCGGAGAGTGTGGCCCTGTGAGTTAGGAGTGAAATTATGAGGAAGTAAAACTCCAAGGAGAAAGTGGTGAGAAACCGAAAGATAGACCCTCAGGGAAGAAGGGCTGGGCCTGGCTTGGGATTGGGTGAAAGAAAGGGACTTTAAAAAGACAGACGGGGTGGAAGACTGGTGTGGAAAAGACTTTATTTTTAATTTATTTTATATATTCATAAACCAGACCCCAAGAAGGGGCATTGTTATTGAAAGCTTTTTGTGAGTTACCGAGGACCCCAGGAAAAGGGGAAATTGAGGCAGGGCACATGCAGCAATACCTCAGAAAGTGGCCAGCCTGTTTACAGGAGCCAATGTTCTATAAAAATGTCTGGCAAAAGTGGTTATGCATACGTAATCGCAGAGCTGATGATATTTAACTATAATGTGGGGACTGTAAATTTAACACAAAATGATTAGTAGAGAGTGTTAATAGAAGGTATTATGACACGAGAGTCTTTAATTATGATCAATTACAGGTTTTTAAGCATCAAGTTAATATTTATAAAGTAGCTTGTACCCTGACAAGGTCTAAGTATAGTTATACATTTTATTAAAATGATATAAAATATATGATTTTTTTAATTTAAATGACATTTTTGATAACAACAGGAATGATGGGAGTTCATCTACCAGCTGTAGAGTCTAGAGAACATATCACTACTTCCACCTTCTCTGTGTTAGTTTAAAAGAGGAATAATTATGAATACACTTTCCTCTCCTGCTTTTCCCACGTATATGCTATGACATACACCTCTGCAATCATTCCATAGCCAAACTGTCACTTACAAAGCTAGACTTCACTCACTCATTTTAGCACCATTCTCACCATAGCGTCCCACAGCACAGAACAGTACTATCTAACCCTTCTATCTCTCAAAAGAAAGAAAAGAAATCATCACTTCTTGCACACTAGGCATAAGTGTAGTAAAGGTCAAAGTCATTCAAAAACCACTTACTATCTTCTTTTATCTCAACCCTTTGTGAGCCCTGCTGATCCTGGGAAAGAGAAGTTTCCTATTCATTCCAAAAACAAGCCCCAGACACAAACCGCAGACACATACTAAACTACTGGACCTTATTAATCATGATAGAATTTATTTTAAAATAAAATAAGGAATTCAAGATAACTTTTTTTTTTTTGCTTTTTCTTCCACAAGGAAGATTTGTTTTATTTATCATACTTTGTTGATCAGATATAGAAGACAAGAATCTATTTTGTATTGCTTCATTTAATCTTGCATTTGCAACAGTCATATTCCTCTTAATGATTAATTTTGTTCCTTCATCAAAAGAAATACAAGCATTAATTGCACAGTTAAGGGAGAGAAGGCCATTCAAAATGCCTGTCACTTATTCTCAGTGATTAGCATGATGCCAGGATAGTCTTTTGCTCTCTCCTTTCCTTTTCATATCCATTGTTGGTTGGGAAAGTCACAATCCATAGCTGAGTTGTTCTCACTTGTACCTGCCAACAGATTGGCTGTTGTTCGTAAATCAGATTCCCTTGCTTCCTTACTTTTGCAAATGGTGTCTTTTTATTATGTATCTCTATGGAATATCAGCATGTCTGTACTCTGCATGGAAGGCAAAGCATTACACCAGTACTTGGTCTTGGCAACTGGGAGGTGCACTATGAGGGATTCTGCAGCAGCTGGGGAGGGAGAGCAGGAATATCCCAAGTAGATCTCTCTAAAAGGATCACTTTTGCTGTGCTGTTTTATCTACCCCAGGGTGGAATCTGTTGTTATCCCACTCTTAGACCAAGGCCAGGGCTACAGTGCCCTTGTGTGCCAAACGTGATTCTTCAGCAAGTCCAACCAGGTATGGCGCTTACAAGTCTTCCCCTGGGGAGCTGTGACCAACAGTGAATAGAGTGACGCAAAACAGACTTTCCAAAATGAATTATTGTTTAATCTTAACAGTAGGAACAAATCATAACGAGAGAAAAGGGTGTTAAGTACAATAAAAGGCCTTGGCATTTATCTATCTATATCTACATCTACTTATAGGCTTAGGTAGGCCTAGCTTATCCCAGATACCCCAACCTTTGGGACTGGGGTTCAGCCTTACTCTGTGCCCTGTCCTTCAGCTGTTGTCTTTTTATCAACTCAAAGTTCTTAGTTCCAGTTTCCTTCACTTGGCTCCCTCCCTCCATGGCTACAGGTGCCCAGTGAACTCAGCTGGAGTTTTCGGTTAATGAAGGCACCAGCACCATGCCTTAATCTTGACTTCTATTTCATATGTTTCTGATATCAAAATCAACATCTTTGATGCTATCATCAAATATACAATGCATAGATTTAAAATGTGCAATTTATTTGACTCATTAAATATATTTTGGCATATAATGAAGAGCAAACATGAAGGGACCATGTTAATGAGAAGAGGGCCCTTTATTTTTAGGTCAACAGTTCAAGCCAGCTTAAATTTGCAGTGGATGAAAGTGATTCTTATTACCATTCTATGGCTATTTGGCCACATCCCAAGTGTCAACATTTCCAAAAGACAGTGGTTTTAAACTGCTAAGTGGTCAGCTGAGTGACATTCTGAGCAGAGAGGCCATTCTCTCAATTGGCAGAGAGAATGAATATCCGCTTAACCTTAGTGATAGTGCCTCTAAATCTTGGTTGAGGTATGTTGGCAGGAGACTGGGGGGAGTGGGAGGGCAGATTTACATTGCCAATGTAAATCCTGTATTTGTTCTGTTGATAGAGAGAACTTCATCCTCTGAAACTGCCAAATTTGATATTGTTCATATGCACTGCTGAAGGGTTCATGTAGCGTTCATGCACCTGGAAACAGTCAGGGCACACCCTGACTGTTGTGTAGGAGCAATGCACACATTGCTCTGTTCTATCCAAGGACATGGACCATGAAAACATGGACCATCTGGGAAGTCAAAATAAGGACATCAGACGTGGGAAGCTTCCTCGGCCGAAGCTCAAGGCCTGAGAATAAAGATTGTAGTAGATAGAGGCTAGTAAATAGGAATATTAATCAAAGTCTTATTATTTCCTTTGTTGATGCCTTTTGCGGTCGGTTGGGGTATGTGATGCGCAGGGGGGGAGAGAAATAAAAGAGGTGGAAAAGCTGACAGGAAAGATCCCATCAGCAGACCAGCCTGCTTGCTTGCCTAAAGCCGTGTCCTGTCTTGTATTGAACTGCCACAACTGGCGCCCAAACGTGGGGCCCTCAGCACTCACCTCGCCCGGCAAGGGTTTCAGACGCGTCACTCATCCGCTTCGCGGATCCCGGTATGGGAAGTTCCCTCTCTGCTTTGCAAGTGCAACACCGCTGTGAGCTACAGTATTTGTTGCGTAAGGCTCAGCATGACTGTCCCACTAGAGAGCTTGCTCTCCTGCTACAGGAGGTGAGTGCCCAGTGCCCGTGGTACCCTGAAGCTGGAACCCTTAACTTAGCGGACTGGGAGCGGTTGGGCCAGACATTGCACGAGGAGCCTCGGGCGCCCATGCAGGCTTTACATGCCTGGCACCTCTGCCGCGACGCGATACAGCGTGTCGCCTCGGACAGACCCTCCCTCGCGATGTTGGTGATCTCGCCACCCCCGTCCACTCCTGCAACCATCCCTCCCCCTGCTTCGCCCCCAGGGCCTCTATTACCACCGCCCCCCTGGCCTTCCCCACCGGAGCCGGTGTGTGATCACCCTCCCCCCGTGGGGCCCCCCAGAGGGTCATCCGCGTCTGCTCAGGGGCTTTCGCTGGTGCAACGAATGGTCCATGCAGCGAAGACTCGCTCAGATCTTACAGCGGAGGAGCTGGCTGATCTGGTCTCAGTTTGCCCGGTGACCTGGCAGAATGATGACCAGGGCAACCCCGTGGGCACCTGGACCACTTTGCCATACTCGGTGGTTAGAGAGGTAAAGAAAGCAATTCGTGAGTTTGGCCTGACTAGCACCTTTGTGCGTGGTCTCGTTGCAGGGATAGGTACTGGGTACTCCCTAATCCCTGAGGATTGGAAAACGCTGCTGCGCATGATGTTATCACCCAGTCAGTATGTTATTTGGGTTAGTGAGTATCGGCAGATGGCAGAACGCCAAGCTCAGGTACATAGAGAGCACGGTATCATTTATGAGCATTTGGCAGGGGAGGGCCCGTTTGCTACTATTGAGATGCAGTCTCAACTCCCTCAGGCTGTCTTCCCCATTATTTCCACCTGTGCCCAGCATGCTTTCAAGAAGGTCCCGGATTCAGGCAAGCCTACCAAAAGCTTTGTCAGTATCCGTCAGGGTGCCTCAGAGTCCTTTTTGGATTTTACCAACAGATTGCAGGAGGCTATCCTCCGACAGGTGGATAACACTGAGGCAGCTCACGAGCTCCTGTTAAAATTGGCAGTTGAAAATGCAAATGAGGATTGCCGCCGTGCTCTCCAGGCAGCACAAGTCTCTGGTATTTTAGAGCTCTCAGACATGCTGCGGGCGTGCCAGAACATTGGCACACAAGCCCACAAGGCTGGAGTTCTGGCTGCCGCCCTGAGAAAAACTGGGAAGGAGGGGAAGCGTTGTTACCGCTGTGGTAAGGAGGGTCATTTTCAGCGGGAGTGCCGCTCATCGACGGCGCCCGCCCGCCCCTCAAAGAAGTGCCCCAAGTGTCGGAAGGGCTATCACTGGGCTAATCAGTGTCGTAGCGGGTCAGGAAACCGCGTGACGGGTCTCCCCCGAACCCAGGGCCAAACGGGGGTGTTTCCCACTCAGACAACCGCTCCTCTGCCTTAAAATCCATAGACTCTATGAGGGCGGCGACTGCTGGAAGTGCAGGGCTTGATTTGATCATGCAGGAGGACACTGACTTTTGGCTGCCAGGGGAGGTCTGTGCTATACCTACACAGGTGACGGGACCTCTCCCTGCCGGCTTTGTGAGTCTCGTTCTCCCTCGCTCACATGCTGGGAAACAGGGCTTTTTTGTCATTCCAGGGGTCATTGATGCTGACTACACAGGCATTATTAAGGTTCAGGTGTGGACTCATCTTCCACAGTCGCTCCCGCGTGGACAGTCAATTGCACAATTGATTTTAGTCCCCTATCAGGTGCCAGCTGCGGAGGATCGAGACCGGGGCGGAGGCGGCTTTGGATCGACGCTGGCTCAGTCGCCATCTCACAACACGTCCTCTCCACTTGTTGCTCTAACAATGTCGGTCCGCCCCTCGAAACCTCAGTTAACACTTCTCTTAAATGATGTTCCCTTTACAGCGCTGGTGGACACTGGAGCTGACGTTACGGTGATTCGTGATCTGGAGTGGCCGGTCAGTTGGCCAACAGTTCCTTCTAAGGAGTTGTGGGGGATTAGGGGTAGTAAACCCGGGCGCCAAAGTTTGTCTTGGGTCACGGTCTCTAAACCGGGAGGCCGTGCCCTTGCTACAATCCGTCCTTTTGTGCTCCCTGTCCACCTCAATATTTGGGGCCGTGACTTGCTTACAAAGCTGGACACCACCCTCGATATTAATATCTAATGGCCCAAAACCCTCCCGCACCCACCATGCCTTCAGCATTACCCTTGGTGTGGCAATCCTTAGAGCCCGTACGGATTGACCAGTGGCCCCTCCCTCTAGAGAAGCTGAGAGCACTTCATTCGCTGGTGCAGCAACATTTGCATGCGCAGCGCTTGGAACGCTCCACTAGTCCCTGGAACACCCCGTGTTCGTTATTAAGGAAAAATCGGGTGCATGGCGGCTGTTACATGATCTAAGGGAAATAAATAAACGCATCCAACCTATGGGCCCCTTACAATTTGGCTTACCGAACCCGAATTTAATTCCTCAAACCGATCAGCTTTGTGTGTTAGATTTAAAGGATTGTTTTTTCACTATTCCCCTTTGCCCACAAGACCGCGAAAAATTCGTGTTTACGGTGCCACAATATAATAATCAGCAACCCTCTCATAGGTATCAATGGAAAGTTTTGCCCCAGGGAATGCAAAATAGTCCGACCTTGTGTCAGCTCTTTGTGGATCGGCCCCTTGCTCCTTTTCGTGCCCGGTACCCCACACTAAAGGTCTACCATTATATGGATGACATTTTGCTTAGTGGTCCCCAGGTTACGGCAGAACAACTTGAATCTCTGTCCAAGATTCTCAGCCAAAATGGCCTATTAGTGGCACCAGAAAAAATCCAACGCTCTTATCCCTACCACTACCTCGGACATAAGGTTTTACAAACCTATGCTGCTCCGGTTTGTCTGGAACTAATTCTACCTCAACCCCTAACCCTTGTTAAATTACAACAAGTTTTGGGTCATTTAAATTGGATTCGGCCCTACTTTCGTCTCCCCACTTCAGTGCTGCAGCCGTTGTTCGAGCTCCTGCGTGGAGCCCGGGCACTGGGTGCAGTTATTGCCATCACTGAAAAGCATACTGCCTGCATTCGACAAATCAATGCAGCATTGAGTCAGCAGTTTGTGGACAGACTCCCAGAGGTCCGTCCCTTACGGTTGGTTCTTCTTGCCACCCCTCATACGCCAACTGCGGCTCTGTTTGTACCCCGTACAGACACAGCCGTCTCTATTATAGAGTGGCTGTACCTTTCATCCACCCCCCCTCGAAATATTTACCCGTATTTAGATGCCCTATCTGATCTTGTTCGTAAAGCCCGCCACCGTCCAATGCAACTTACTGGCACTGATTTAGTTGCCATTGTGCTCCCCTTGTCCCGTACTGAATTTGACTCTTTGTGCCACACCTCCTTGGCCTGGCAGGTTGCTCTTTGTGATTATATGGGAGAGATCTCTTATAATCCCCCTAAAGATCCCCGATTGGTAATTACCCAACAGATGCCCCTGGTTGTCCATCGTCTTAGTCGCTCTCAACCCATTGTTTCAGCCGTCACTCTTTTTACTGATGGCTCTCCACGTCGCGGTGTTGTCACCTATCAATTAGGTGACCCCCCTCGTTGGCATTCTCGCTTTACGCTGCCTCAGCGTTCTGCGCAGCGCTCAGAATTGGCTGCTGTTGTTTTGGCCTTTCAACTTTTTGTTGATTGTCCCTTTAATTTAATTGTGGACACCCATTATGTTTATCAAGTAATTGATCATTTACCCCTAGCCCTCATTACCCCTCAGGTCGATGCAGACCTCCTTCGCCTGTTTTTGTCTTTACAGTATCTCATCACCACTCATAATTTCCCGTACTTTGTTGCTCATATTCGCAGTCATACCCCTCTGCCTGGGCTACTCACTGAAGGCAATGCGCGCGCCGATCGCGTGTTACGTGGTGAGGTAAATTCTCTTTTTTCTGACCCCATTGAAAGCCATGCCTTTTTTCATCAGTCTGCCTCTGTTTTGGCCCGGCAGTTTCACATTCCTGCTGATCATGCACGTTCCATTGTTCGTTCCTGCCCCCACTGTGCTGCTGCTGCTCCTACTTTCTCTTATGCCGTTAACCCCCGAGGTACCGCAGCAAATCAGCTGTGGCAAATGGATGTTACTCATGTGCCACAATTCCGCCCCTATTCGTTTTTACATGTTTCCACTGATACCTATTCGGGATTCCTCTGGGCAACCCCACAGCATGGGGAAGCCACTCCTAAAGTTATTCACCATCTGCTAGCCTGTTTTGCTGTTATGGGTCGCCCGAGCCAAATAAAAACAGATAATGCCCCAGCCTACTGCTCCACAGCCCTTTCCGCCTTTTGTGTCCAATGGGACGTCCATCTCACACACGGGATCCCTTATAACTCCATGGGCCAAGCCATTGTTGAACGTGCAAATCGCACACTAAAAACCTTGCTTGACAAACAATTAAAACAAGGGGAGCTGCGTCTCCGAACCTTGGGAGACATTCAGCAACAATTGCATATCCTTTTGTTCACTTTAAATAACTTAACGCTAAACGCAGATCAGCAGACCCCCGCGGATCGGCATTTTCATAAATCCGAGGTGCTGGAAAGACCACGTGTCTATTACCGTCAGCTGCCTGATCCGCAATGGCTGGGCCCAGTACCTCTAATCACTTGGGGTCGGGGATATGCTGCTGTGTCTCTCCCTACAGGACCGTTGTGGGTTCTGGCCCGGTGTGTGCGACCGGCACTGAAGCAGCATGGCATGGCACCAGCGACTATCGAACCCCATACCGGAGTTTCAGCTGACCCTGGAGGAGGGAGCGGTGCCTCCCGGGTCGACAACGAAGGGACGGAAACGGAAGAGGCGTAGTGTCCCAAGCCAGCCCGTGACATGGGGAGCAGTAAAAGCATTGGTCGCCGCGGCTCAATGACGGCTGGCAGCAAACCAACAGCCAGAAACCCCTGAGACTTTGTTTGTGGCAATTCTTGCCCAAATTACTGCTAATTCTGTATTGATTGTATGCCTTTTGTGCCTGCTATTTCCTGTAGGGGTTGGCTCGGGAGCGCTTTCTCCGTTATGAGCCCGAATGACATATAACCTATGGGAAAGATTGGCTTCAATAGCAAATGTTACCCACTTTTGTTTATCTAATTCTGTAGCAGCTGGAGAATTGTTGGGTACATGCCTTATCCCAGTATGTCATCACCCTGAAGAAATAGGGAATGAGACGATGCTCGCTGCTTACGCGAATCTCTCTTCCCAATACTCTGGTATGGCTAATTGGGGCCCGGCCAATTATACTTTGTCTCACACAGCCATATCCCTCCACACACCGTACCCGGCCGGGGCCAACAATGTCACCTGTGCATGTGTGGTTAACTGCACTAGTACAAGGGTGCCCTTGGGCTGTCGGCAAGTTTCTCAACCCTTTTTAAATTGTTCCCACGCCGTAAATGTTTCATACAATTATGGCCATATCATCCTACCATCAGTATGGTTTTTTACCTATGGTTCACGCACCTTTAATTATATTCCTGCAAATTTAAGTGATGGCACCCTTTGCTGTCTTAGTAGAATGACACTTATATTGCCTTTTGCTGGTCAAAAACGTAGTAGAAGAAGTGTACCCCTTTCAGATGATTGTATTGCAGATGTTGAGCTTTTTAGTCGTGCTGAGTATACTGCTTTAGCGGCCTCTATTGTTGGGGTCCCCACGCTTGCCATTTATACAGCCAGAACTTTAAATAACCTGGCATGCTTTGCGGCAAAGGCAATTAATACAACATCCCAGGCAATTGCCCTACTTAACACAGAGCAACACGAATTAAGGGATGCAATTTTGGATAACAGAGCAGCCATTGATTTTTTGCTCCTGAAACACCATCTAGGCTGCTCCACGTTTCAGCACATGTGTTGCTTTAATTTAACTGATAATAGTCGCTCCATAGAAACTAGACTGGCCGAATTGGCCAATCTTACAGCACACATATGCCAAGATCTGGGGTTTGAGGGCTTTTGGGATTGGCTTACAGGATGGCTGCCCTCTCTAGGATGGCTGCGACAACTTTTCGGTTATGCTGTGTTTGTAATTGTTGGGCTTATATTTTGCTGCTGCTGTATACAATGTATTCCCTCCTTGCTAAGGCTTTGCAGAGATCTGCCCTGGTAGGCTCCCTGAGTTATGTCCTTGTCTGTCCGGGAGTTGAATCACTTACAAAAGCAAATTGATGGCTACCATGAGATGGCCGAGCATAATAATAACAAAAGGGGGGATGAAGGGTTCATGTAGCGTTCATGCACCTGGAAACAGTCAGGGCACACCCTGACTGTTGTGTAGGAGCAATGCACACATTGCTCTGTTCTATCTAAGGACATGGACCATGAAAACATGGACCATCTGGGAAGTCAAAATAAGGACATCAGCCGTGGGAAGCTTCCTCGGCCGAAGCTCAAGGCCTGAGAATAAAGATTGTAGTAGATAGAGGCTAGTAAATAGGAATATTAATCAAAGTCATATTATTTCCTTTGTTGATGCCTTTTGCGGTCAGTTGGGGTATGTGATGCGCAGGGGGGAGAGAAATAAAAGAGGTGGAAAAGCTGACAGGGGTAATCCCATCAGCAGACCAGCCTGCTTGCTTGCCTAAAGCCGTGTCCTGTCTTGTATTGAACCGCCACACACTGCAAACTTCTTCTTGCACCTCTAAAATCAGTGGAAGTCTTATTATTGACTTCAGTGAGGGCAGGGACAGGTGCTATATTCAAACATACAAAAAAAAACCCACTAGTAGGGACAAATAAAAGATTAATAAAATCAATGGCTTGAATACATCTTCCAGACTTTTGCCATTATTCTTTTCTTCAGTCCTACTCTTTCTAACCTTGCACTCAATTTAGGATGCACAGCATGTGTATGCCAAAAAATTCTAAACAGCACAGAACAAATATGGTGACACATTATCAAATTAAAGATTAGAAATGAAAATGTTTCTTGTAAACTATAATCCTTGCCTTGACTCATGCATTTAAAAAAATCAATAAAATAATCAGGCAACCATGCAAGTTTTTTTTTAATGACTTGTGTCTTAATAAATACTATATTCATTACAAACCTCCATTGAAATATATTATCTACACTTGCACCATGCTACTTTCCCTTGATTAGAAAGCTTCACCTTGCTAAAGCATGAAAAATGGATATCAGTGGAATGGAATACAAAAATGCTGCTTATTGTTGATAAACCAGCAAGGTTTGCTCTTGTACAGTAAATCTCAAAATTTTAAACGTGATATTATAATGGTGATACATTTCCTCGAGCACCACCTATATTATTTCAGTTTTACTTAAACCAGGAATAACTGAGTGAAGACTTAATTGGTATTATAATAATGGAAATGGTGGATCTAATTTAGGTGCCTAATATTGAAAACAGCATTCTCCAATTCTGACCCTGTTTTTGCTGGAGGGTGGGTGGCAATGGAGCTAAGGGAAACATTGTTCCAGACGTGATTCCTTCCCCACAGATCCCCAAAATTTGTCAGGTTGGAAGGATATCACTTCCAAATGCCACAGTCCCCCAAACATCTTCATCAGAGGGACAGTGCCAGGTCACCTCCATGAGAGGAACCTTGTGGTGTTTTCCTCTCCCTGGCCCTCCCCTCCCTGACATTTTCTGCCAGAGGAGGTTGTCTGGCCCTTGGCTGATGCGGTTAATGCCTATTTTGCTTCAGTCTTCACTGAAAGGGTAAATTGTGACCAGATGCTCCATACAATTAATATGAATAACAAGGGTGAAGGAACACAAGCCGAAATGGGGGAAAGAACAGGTTAAAGAATATTTAGATAAATTTGATGTATTCAAGTCAGCAGGGCCTTACGAAATTCTCTCTAGGGTACTTAAGGAGCTAGCTGAAGCAATCTCAGAACCATTAGCAATTATCTTTGAAAACTTAAGGAGGATGGATGAGGTCCCAGAGGACTAGAGAAGGGCAAACATGCTACCTATCTTTAAAAAGGGGAACAAAGAGGACTCAGGGAATTATAAACCAGTCAGCCTGACTTTGATACCTGGAAAGATACTGCAACAAATTATTAAATAATCAATTTGTAACCATATAGAGTATAATAGGGTTATAAGGAATATCTAGCATGGATTTGTCAAGAACAAATCATGCCAAACCAATCTAACTCCCCTTTTGACAGATGACAGGTTTCAGAGTAGCAGCCGTGTTAGTCTGTATTCGCAAAAAGAAAAGGAATACTTGTGGCACCTTAGAGACTAACCAATTTATTTGAGCATAAGCTTTCCTGAGCTACAGCTCACTTCATCGGACGAAAGCTTATGCTCAAATAAATTTGTTAGTCTCTAAGGTGCCACAAGTACTCCTTTTCCTTTTGACAGAGTTAGTGGCCTCTTGGATAGGGAAAAGCAGTAGATTTGATCTGTCTTGATATTAATAAGGTTTTTGACACAGTCCCACAAGACATTCTCATTAGGAAATTAGGGACACGTGGTCTAGATGAAATTATTATAAGGTGTCAGCAAAACTGGTTGGAAGACCCAATTCAAAGTAATTATGAATGGTTCACTGTCAAACTGGGAGGATGTATCTAGTCAGGTATCGCAGGGGTCAGTCATAGCTTCAATCCTAGTCATTATTTTCACTGATGGCTTGAATAATGGAGTGAAGTGTATGTTCATAAAATTTGCATATGACACCAGACTGGGAGGGGTTGCAAGGACTTTGGAGGACAGGATTTAAATTCAAAATGATCTTGATAAAATGGAGAATTGGTCTGAAATCAACAAGATGAATTTCAATGAAGATAAGTGCAAAGTACTTCAGTAAAGAAGGAAAAATCCAGTGCACTACTACAAAATGGAGAAATACTGGCTAGGTGGTAGTACTGCTGAAAAAGGTCTGGGAGTTATAGTGGATCGCAAATTGAATGTGAGTCAACAATCTTATGCAGTTGTGGAAAAAAGGCTAATATTCTGGGGTGTCTTAACAGGAGTGCCGTATGTAAGACACAGTAGGTAATTGTCCCCATCTTCTGAGCACTGGTCAGGCCTTAGCCCTGCTGGGATGGGTTTAATAACAGAAATAATTCTTTTCTGGGTTAGTGCCACCCCTATCTGGGGTTGATTTTGAACAGAAACATTTCCTAATAATCCTCAGAGTCCCAAAATAGAGTCTGTCACCACACAAAATCTCATACTTGGCTCTGTAGTCTTCTCTCATCACAAGAGCTCTTTTTCTGTCCCAGACTGTTCTCACAGCCAGTCGTAGAATCATAGAATATTAGGGTTGGAAGAGACCTCAGAAAGTCATCTAGTCCAACCCCAACTAAATCATCCCAGCCAGGGCTTTGTCAACCCAGGCCTTAAAAATCTCTAAGGATGGAGATTCCACCACCTTCCTAGGTAACCCATTCCAGTGCTTCATCACCCTCCTAGTGAAATAGTGTTTCCTGATATCCAACCTAGACCTCCCCCAGTGCAACTTGAGACCATTGTTTCTTGTTCTGTCATCTGCCACCACTGAGAACAGCCTCGCTCCATCCTCTTTTGAACCCCCCTTCAAGTAGTTGAAGGCTGCTATCAAATCCCCCTCACTCTTCTCTTCTGCAGACTAAATAACCCCAGTTCCCTCAGCCTCTCCTCATAAACCATGTGCCCCAGCCCCCTAATAATTTTTGTTGCCCTCTGCTGGACTCTCTCCAATTTGTCCACATCCTTTCTGTAGTGGGGGGACCAAAACTGGACACAATACTCCAGGTGTGGTCTCATCATTGCCGAATAGAGGGGAATAATCACTTCCCTTGATCTGCTGGCAATGCTCCTACTAATACAGCCCAATATGCCGTTGGCCTTCTTGGCAACAAGGGCACACTGTTGACTCATATCCAGCTCTCATCCACTGTAATCTCCAGGTCCTTTTCTGCAGAACTGCTGCTTAGCCAGCCAGTCCCTTGTAGTGGTGCATGGGATTCTTCCTTCCTAAGTGCAGGACTCTGCACTTGTCCATGTTAAATCTCATCAAATTTCTTTTGGCCCAATCCTCCAGTTTGTCTAGGTCATTCTGGACCCTATCCCTACCCTCCAGCATATCTACCTCTCCCCCCAGTTTAGTGTCATCTGCGAATTTGCTGAGGGTGCAATTAATCCCATCATCCAGATTTTTAATAAAGATGTTAAACAAAACCAGCCCCAGGACCGAGCCCTGTCTTCCCAGGTCTCCCTACCTGGAGCTCCTTTCACCTGTAAAGGGTTAAGAAGCTAGGATAACCTCACTGGCACCTGACCAAAATGACCAATGAGGAGACAAGATACTTTCAAAAGCTGGGGGGAGGGAGAAACAAAGCCTCTCTCTCTGTCTGTGTGAAGCTTTTGCCAGGAACAGAAAAAGAATGGAGTCTTAGAACTTAGTAAGTAATCTAGCTAGAGATACGTTAGATTCTGATTTCTTTAAATGGCTGAGAGAATAAGCTGTGCTGGAGGGAATGGATATTCCTGTTTTTGTGTCTTTTTGTAAGTTAAGGTTCTGCCTAGAGGGATTCTCTATGTTTTGAATCTAATTACCTAATTACAGAGGTGATTCTTTTTACTTTTTCTTCTATTAAAATTCTTCGTTTAAGAAACTGAACGCTTTTTCATTGTTCTAAAGATCCAAGGGTTTGGATCTCTGGTCACCTATGCAAATTGGTGAGGATTTTTATCAAACCTTCCCCAGAAAGGGGGGGGGTAATGTTTGGGAGGATTTTTTTGTGGGGAAGACATTTCCAAACGGACTCTTTCCTAATAATAATAATACCGGTTAGACGTTTGGTGGTGGCAGCGAAAGTCCAAGGGCAAAAGGTAAAATAGTTTGTACCTTGAGGAAGTTTTAACCTAAGCTGGTAAAAGTAAGCTTAGGAGGTTGTCATGCAGGTCCCCACATCTGTACCCTAGAGTTCAGAGTGGGGAAGGAACCTTGACATGGTGGCAGCATAGATCTCATTGTCCCCAAGGGGGAATCTCTGACCTTAATAGTTAGAGCACAGGGACACTGAGAAGGTGACTTCTGGTACCTTATTCCCAGTTGTTGCCTCTGAGAACAATAGTTCTGCTTGCTCAGACTTTGAGCTGAGCAGCAACCACTGCCTCATCCCCTCAGAAACCCAGCTACCATGCCTCCCTCTCAAGATGTTGAGCTAGACTCAGAACCTTTGAATGAGAGTTTCAGGTGAGCCAACATTTTCTGCAGGAGTGCAGCTGAAGAGCTGTCAGTCAAATACGGAGGGTCAAATCCTGTAGAAAGTTAGACAAGCTAATGTCATGCAGCCAGTGCACAATTGTCTAAAAGCCTAGCCTCAGATGATCTCCCCTACATAGAGCCACCATAGCTGCTCTTGCACCAGCCCTCTACCTGGTGAAAGGGATGTGGCTGCTAGGGGCCTGGTTTGGGCACCCTTGGTTACTAATGATCCCTGGTTGCTATAATGGTCCCAAAAGATCACTGGCAGCTGGTTCAAATGAAAACAGCCCTCAGACTGATCAAATTTGTGAAGAGCATCTCCAGGATCAGAGGTGCGCAAAGTTGGCTAAAAGCCACCACTGTACTCTCCTCTGCATCCACAGTAAGCCCTCCTGAGCTGCAGCAGCGGATTCTGGTCCAGAGAGTCTGCCTGTAATTATAATTTGACACATGTGTTTTCTCACTGTGCATAAGGTATTTCTGCTAGCTCATGAACTTGAGGGCTGTGTAAAGAATTTCTCAGTGAGGCCTGGTGTAGACATACCCTCAGTGTGGTATCTACAAATAGCGCATATGTGTTTTAACTTCTGTTTATGTTCCTTTTATTTGTTCTTTTGGTGGCACACCATACATTTTACAGAATAATAACCTGCAGTTATTTGTTTACCCCAAAACTATCTGATTTAATCAATCTTTCCCTGACTGATGAGCACAAATACCAGGAGGCCTGATTTCTACTAGACATCTATAAAAAGATTTAATAATGATTGGATTCGATTGATCAAAGGGAGCAAGCCATTGTTTTACCAGTACTTGAAACCCTTCCTCCCTCCCTCATCTCCCTAGACCTGGTTATTTGACAATCAGGTATCCAGAATGAGCAAATTACCTGGTTATTTGACAATGAATTAACTAAAATATAGCCCAACCCACCAAATATTCTAATTTCTTTAGAATTAGCCCATTTTTTTCTTTCTAGCTCAACAAAAAGATATGCTCTTCCATCTGCTTGTTAGGCATCATAGTTTTTTTAAAAAAGAAAATACTGCAGTTTTAATTTCACAATGAGATTTTTATAGTAAAGATGAACTAAAGCCTGGAATTTGCACATTTTTTAATTTTGAGGTAGAGATTTGAGACAACTTCTGACTTCCAAACACTTCTCCAGTTTCTGGATCATGTCCACAACAGGCAGGGGATCTTCTGAAATACCCGCCATCTTGGGCTGAAATCTCAGAAAAACAACTTATGACATTTCAGCCATAACCTTACCAAAACCTTTATTTTGACACTGTCGTATCTGAACCAGAACTCTAGCCTAAATCTGATCTAGATCTGGATCCTCACATTGCTTCTGCAGTCCATCTTTCCCATACTATGTACTCAGGGAGCTCCTACTCTGGACAGGTAGAGTTTTATACTTGCAGTTTGTTTTCATATGATAGAACTACTGACTTTTCTACAGAAGGAAGGAGGAATTTGCATGTCAAAGCATTTCAGCACCACCTCTTAAGTGGTAAAAATGACCGCTGACAGAATAGGTGGGGGGAGGGATAGCTCAGTGGTTTGAGCATTGGCCTGCTAAACCCAGGGTTGTGAGTTCAATCCTTGAGGGGGCAATATAGGGAACTGGGGCAAAAATTGGGGATTGGTCCTGCTTTGAGCAGGGGGTTGGACTAGATGACCTCCTGAGGTCCCTTTCAACCCTGATATTCTATGATTCTATGTTGTATGCAACTGTGAGTCCTATACAAGTAGAGTATGTAGCTGTTCTTCACATTGCTGCATATCCATTAGATAAATCTGGCAATTCAAAAAACTAATGTTAGTTTGACTGTGTATCCAATCAAGTAAGCCAGAAAGTCATTAAAAATAGAACCAAAATAATATTGACAAAAATAGCCTTCATCCAACCATTGAGCTTCTATTTAGAGTCCATTGGCTATATTAGATATCTAAAATGATAAATCATATTCAATGGCAAGAAACTTGGTTAACAGAGTAAATGTTTCCCAGTGACAGCTCATGTCCTTCTAGGATGTTGAACTCCGCAAAGCTCCAACTTCAGAAAACCAGGAAATACAGAGGTAAGATAAGTGCTCACGTAACCTTGACGCTCTCCCCCTGGAACTGGCAAGAAACCACTGGCACTTATCCGCATGCAGCAGCTGCATTCAGTGTGTGATTTGTAGCTGTACTGAATGGCTTGAATAGTGGAGGCAGGAGGTGGGACAGGCTGGCAGAGGTGCGTTGGATCTGAGGAGATGGGAATTACTCTGAGGAGCATCACAGAGCTGTGATTCTGATATGAGTAGATCAGGGTTTTGGGCCCATGCTATGTATACTCGTAAAGGAAAAGGAAGCATGTGTACACTGTGGAGCTAGTCTGCATCATTTTATTGAAAAACTGGGTAGGTTGTCTCAGTAGCAAGGCACGAGGGGTGAGGCTTGCCATGGGAATTCTCAGTAGTGAGGTGGGATATATGAGCAGTCTGTTGGTTTAATGATAGGTAAGGAAAAATATAGGTTTAGATGGTATCATGTGAGTCAGTGTGAAGTGGTTGTTGCATTTTACAAGTGTGGCATTCTGTCAGGGGAGCCGGTTAAGTGTTTGCATGTAGGGCAGATGCAAGTAGCTACCTGCAAAAAGTAATATAGCAAAATGGCAGAATGTGAGTATGTGTGTGATGATGAGCGTTTGGGAGCACAGCTCCGAGAGGGCAGTGTTAAAATTACGTTACCTTATCTCTGTATTCCCTGGTTTTCTTAAGTTCTGTGCACAGCTTAGCCAGTCTGGGTCTCTTCTCACATCCTCCAATGTTTTGTCAGTAGGTGCAGAACAGGGGTGTACACATCCATGTGCAGCACTGGAGGCTCAGAGGTAGCCTATTCATCTCAACGTGATGCTCTCACCTAAAAACAAAACACCTCAAGGAGTTGAATAAAGCCTGAAGCAATAGCTCTGAGATGTGTTAACTCCTCCATTTGTGTCAGTGGGTGTTCTCATCCTTTACAATGCTGGAGAGTGTCTGGTATGTGTCAGTCATGCCCCTTCTCAGCTCCTCACTCCAGTGTGTTCTTGGCACATGGTCTGAGCATGCCTATTCTGAGCTATCCACTCGGGGGGCAGGGCTTCCGCAGATCCTGACTCACATGGGAAAGGGGAGTAAAGAGAGGGTGGTCAGACAGCCCCAGTAAGTCAAACCCCTCCCCAGGACTTGGGTCCCATGAACGGCAGCAGGGAGGATGGTTGATCCCCACAGATGGGCAGCTCCCCCAGATCTTGTCACACATGCACTGGAGCAGGGAGGGGACTCAGACACCACTGGGGCAGGCAGAGTTTCCCAGATCCTACCAAACATGCGGGGCAGGGGATAGGGGTAGGGAATGGGTCTCAGACTGTCCATATCCTGGCTCATGCACACACAGAATGGCAGAATATGGGGCTGACAGGTGCCACACCCTATTCTCCCCCAGCCCCCT
Source organism: Caretta caretta (assembly GCF_965140235.1). Classification (NCBI taxonomy): domain Eukaryota; kingdom Metazoa; phylum Chordata; order Testudines; family Cheloniidae; genus Caretta; species Caretta caretta. The sequence goes on from NC_134213.1 coordinate 86,730,950, forward strand.
GCCACTCCCCCTCACCTGAGCCTCCCCAACACCTGTGATAATACAGAATGATGGATATATTTCAATTATTCAAGTTATTGCTTATGAATAGTGTTGTAAACTAATAAGGTTTATGTCTCGCCTCCACTGATGTAAATTAGTAATAGTAACTCCATTGAAGTGAATGGAATGAAACGAGTGCAAAATTGGTGTGAGAAAAGATTTAGGCCCAAGCTCTGTCTTGAGGATGTGTTTGTTTTACACTCATCAAGTTGTCATGGATTGCACTCACATAACATAGTGATGGGCAACAAAGATGAACTGGATGGATAGATTTCACAGAAAATGTGAAGTTGATTATTTGCCATGAAACACACAAAACTTCATTGGAAAATGTGAAAATTAATTTTCTGCCTCTTTTTCACTTCGAGCAGTTTGTCTGGCATAGAGAGTTTACCTCTCCCACATCAAAGACATAACAGTGAAAATCTTGAAGAACAATGCAGTCACAACATATTACCTCAACTGCAAGGTACAGTATATAGGTATATAACATACTGCAAACAGGTATGTGTGGAAAGCCCACATGACTGAGCTGGAATTTTCTAACCTACAGCATATTTTCCTATTGATGCACAAGTGCAAGCCTTTTCAGCAGCTCCTGAAAGATAGAAACCTAGTATTTCACAGAACTGTGCTGCCCAATGTATCTTTGATGGATGCCTGGCTTAACTCTTTCCAAAAAACATTTTGAAACTCTGAAATAGTTGAGGGGAGGGGAAAACAAGTGTGCAAATAAACAGTTTTGTTTTTAAAAAAAAATGAAGAGGATTAGTGCAAGTCATATCCTCTTTTCTCATATTTACATTCAGATTTTTAATGGCACTTGACTCTGAAATCATTCCAGTAAAGCGGAAAATTAATATTTTAATATGTCTACCTCTCCAGCAACTAGAAATAAGTAAAGTGGAATAAGTATTAGAGAAGAAAATATTTTACTATTAACTATATGTATGAATATCTATCATCACTTAGAATCATAGAATCATAGAATATCAGGGTTGGAAGGGACCTCAGGAGGTCATCTAGTCCAACCCCCTGCTCAAAAGCAGGACCCATCCCCAATGAAATCATCCCAGCCAGGGCTTTGTCAAGCCTGACCTTAAAAACTTGCCATCACACATCTGCTTATCAGGTGCCCTTTCACTTATATACACACAGTAAATCACTATGGGAATCACAGTAACAATTATTTTTATGTTGAACAGAAAAGAGGGTGATAATTTATTTTGTATATCTTTGATTAGATTTTACCATAGTTTTTCACTGAATGAATCCAGTGGTATCAAGCATATCTAATAAAAAATCATTATACAAGGGAGTCATGGAATTATACAATTCTCCTTTACCTATAATAAAAAGTGTATTTTGGTAGGGGGATAGAATGCTAGAGGAGAAAACAAATGCATTTCCTTTCAGCCTTCAGCAATGTCTACATTTTTGGTTCTGCTTAAGGGTTAGACTTGCAGAAAAATTACCCACCTGGTTTAGGTCTCTGTATCTTTTTTAATGAGTTTGTTTCAGTGATTCAACAAGTAAATGTCAGTTTTACAGGAGCCTGAACTGGTGGGTGGGTGGATTTTAGCTGAGTATGTTTGTGCAAACAAAGCAGCTACAGGCGTTTGATGAAGAGTAATGCTTCTGCCCCACAGAAAGGCTAATTATACAATCAACAGCTGGATTGTGTGTAGCCTCTTATTTTTCAATTTGGTGGTAACTGGAGGGGATTTTAAGTACTGTGAAATAGACAATGAACGTTTTGGCTAATGCTAGGGATAGTGTTTCCAGGCACTGTGTGAACTTTGCCCCCACCTGTGTTTCTGCTAGCACAGAATCAGACTTGATTTGAAATACCTCTGCTATTCCAGCACTGAGACTCTCCGGAACAAAGGAGTAAGACCATTAAGTCAAGAGGAAGAACTTAAAGTATCAATAGAAATCCAAACCACCATCTGTGGCTATGAGCCTTGCCAAGACCTGGCTGGTGCAAGGCACCCATGAGCATCTAACTTGCTACTTAATATAAATTGTTGATGCTTATTTGGAGAAAGCAATGTTCTACCCTATCTAAAAAAAAAAAAAAAAAAAAGGTAAAGGGCTTCAGTGCCAACAAAATAATGAATGTTACAACTAACCTTACCATCTAATACCACATGCCTAACCCCAGTTCATGAGCAAGATAAATGAGAAGCTAGTGATGAGTCAACTCCATTTACAGCTGATCTCCACCAATGTCCAGAACCCATCACAATCAGTTTTTCAGAGTAGCTCAGAAATGGGGCTGGTGGCACTAGTGGAATATTTCCTCTTAGCCATGTCCATGTTCATAACATTGGCTATCTGAGCAGCATTCAGCATGGTCAATCATAAAGTCTTGCTGGTCCTTATAGACTTGGCACTGTGAAAGATGCAGTGAACTGTCTCAGGCCCTTCTTCTAAAACCTGTCCCGAATGCTGGTGATGGGTGATTATGGTTCTGTCCCCACAGCTCTAACTTGTAGACTTCCTTCTTTTCCCTGTCACATCTGTATGTAAAATTCCAACAGTATGTGGACAATACCCAACGATAAATCTTCTTAACTTCACATGCTAACAACACCTGCACCCATGTCCCCCAGTCCATAAATGAGATCAGTGACTGGATTAAGAGCATCTGGCTGAAACTACACCTGTAGAAGACTGAGGTAATGCCCACTGAAAAGGAAGTAATATTTCAAATGAGATGGTCTCTCTCCCACCACTGCCCACTCTGTGGTCTATTAAGGATAGCCATGACGCTGCGACAGCACAAAGACACTTTGCTCCAGACCGCTTGATACTACACTCCTCCCAGTGTGTTGGGGAGCCATAGGAAGGCAGTGTGTGAGCACAAGAACAGCCTTCCTGTAACAGAAAAGAGAGAAGAAGGAGGGGACAAAGATGGCAGAAAGGAATGTTGACAGAAGGATGAAGGGAGAAGTACTGGCTCTCAGGAATCTATGTCCCACATTTGGTGGAATGTCTGTGTTTCAGATAGCAGCACACCATAAAATGTATGGATGCAGCTAATCTACCTATTTCAGATAATATGGGGCCAAATCCTAGTCTTTTCACACACTTTTTCCCCAGGCAGTGCTCCCATTCATTTAAATGGGAGTGTTGCTATGATGGGGTGGACTAGATCTGGAGGCCCCCTGCTGGAGGCCTCGTGACCCTGTCTCACCCTGCCCCTGGAAAGATCAGAGGAGAAGTCCTCCAGGTGGCCTAGTGTGGCTGAAGGGGGCCAGCCAATCGGAGGGCCTGCTGGAGCAGCCAGTCAGGGGCTAGGAGGGCCATATAAAAAGAAGAAGCAGAGACAGAGCAGTCAGTTGCTTCATAGAGCTGGAAGAGATAGCACTAGGTTCCTAGCTGGCTGGAAGAGCAGCAGGGCCATGGACAGTTCAGTGTGGGCAGGGCTGAGCCTGGGGAGGGTGGCTGCCAAAGGGCTGGGGGAGCTAAGAAGGAGCTTCTGGCTGGCTGCAGGGACCAAGCAAGGACTGAGCTCAGAACCAAGCCAGAACAATCAAGGGTACTGCAATGGGCCCTGTTGCTCTGGTTACAGACTAAACCCGGAGGAGGGAGAGGGGGACTGCTGAATGGAGGGTATCACGATGGGCCCTTTTGGACTGGTATAGACGGTAGTGTCTCCAGGAAGGAAGGGTTGGTGGAAGGTAAAGACTGTATTCCCCAGAAGGGTTTGTTCTGTTCCACTCACAGATGGTGTGTGTGACTTGGCTGGAGGGCTGAGTCACTGAAGACCAGCTAAGGAAACCATTGGCCAGGTGGGGGACTGCTCATGAGATGTAGTTGCCACCCTATTCTAAGAACTAAGAAACAGCAAGCTCACACTCAACCAGAAGGGGTGTGGACCCCGACTTACAGTTGCCCATTTAAGGACTGAATGAGACAGGATTCCAGAATTTGGCTAACAAAGATGCCAGCTTAGACATTGCTCTGGGTGTACCTAAGTTTTCTGGAGGAAATGGGAAGGGGGAAGGATGCTCTTCAAGTTGGCCTAAAACAATATGTCACCTGCCCACTCAGTGACTACATAAATCCATAAACAAAAACTAAGGCTCCCATTTGTTGTAGCTCAGAAAGTTGACATTTCCCCAACTTGTGATTAGTTTAATAATATTTCAAGCATTAAACAGCTCTGTTATCCTCTATCTTTAAAATTAAATAAAAATCCATGAAAATAATAAAGTCTTGCTATTTGTAAATACAAATGGCTCTGAATGTCAGATGCACGTGTCTAAACATCAGGACCCACACACACCACAGCTGTATTTGCTTGTGTAGAAACCCCATGTTGTGGTTGTGCATATCTGTAAATTAGTCTTTCTTCTTTGGATTCTATACAGCTCCCTGATTGCTTGTAAAATATAGGCATGTTTAGCTGTTATTCTATCTGAAAGAGAGGCTAATGTGCTGTTATGTTCCATAAAAATTATGAGTTGTATAATATATTATGCCTCTGCCATAGATAAGACCCTTTTCTGCTGTATCACAGGTTATAGACATGCTATTCTTTCAGGCAGTCTCAAAACTCAAAAGTTTAGGATATCAGTTTGTTTCTTAAAGATAAGTTTAATTTTCTGCTGTTGACTGATGTTAAATGTGGCTAGGAAATAAATGCCTCTTTACTCATTATCTGTGCAAAGTATTTATTCTACACTAGAGTCCAGTTAAAATTGTTAATGTCTATGTTCCACATACCTTTCAGAGTTGTTCTAATTTGCCACCATTTCACAGAGCTCATTATTCACTATGGTGATTTTCTGGAGACTGTTTCTAAATATACCAGAGATGATGGGTATATTACTTGCATAAAAACCTTCCAACCTATAAAACCTGATCTAGTCTTGGCTGAGGAAAATAAGAATGACTGAGACCATATCTAAGAGCTCTCCCCATAAATGACTTGCTTTCAGTACTACAATTATATAAAAATCCCCCACTATCAATGGAACTGGGGAAAATCATCATATTTCATAATTATTTTCACAAATCAGAAAACTTTCATTTTATAGGGATGAGCTGTAAAATGCCTGTGCCACTTTCTGCAGCTCCCATTGGCCGGGAACGGTGAACTGCAGCCACTGGGAGCTGCGGGTGGCCATACCTGCAGACAGTCAATGTACACAAACTGTCTTGTGGCCCGCCAACGGATTATCCTGATGGGCCACGTGCGGCCCGTGAGCTGCAGGTTGCCTACCACTGGTCTAACTGGAATCAAGTGGCCACCTTTCTGCCTTTTACTGTTGACATTTGTTAAAGAAATCAGGTGCACATTTTAAGAACAAGAAAACAGAGAGATCTCATCAAGGAACGGTTGAAAAAACAATAGCCCTTCCCTGTGTATCATTCATTGCTAGCTTCACACCTTGGCAAAGTCGCAGATGAAGGCTGTTCTGCTTTGACTATTGCCTTACAAATGGCTTCCGGTCTTCACTGATGTGATAATGCTAGAACTTGTTGCGACAGCTGATGCCAAGAGACCAGTCAGCTGTAGTTCCTACAAACAGAATTAAGGGAATGATGATTGTTTTTTTAATACCTAGTTCCCAGTTAATTGGACTGAGAAGAAAGAAAAATACTGACTGCATTTCTTAGAATAGGTTACTGGTGTCTATGACCAAATTATGCTTTTTTACTATTCAAACAAAAATGGTATAAACTATACTACCCTCCTGCTAATTTAAATAAATGGCTGAGGTATGCTCATTAATCTGCCTCTGCTATGTTCTGTTTTTAGAAGGACAGTAAAAATGGCAGTCTTCAGCAGATAGTTAATAGCACTGACACCTACTGGTGGTATTGTGTTTCCAAGGTTGGTTGGGTCTAGGCTGAAATCATGTGATATGCTTACAGCTTCTGGAAGGAAACAGCATGCCAAGAAGCGATATGTAGAAACAAGGGACACTGTCTTCCATAATGAATAGAGACGGGAGCTTGAAGTCTGGTGCTTGGGTTCTTTTCCTAGCTCTGCCACAGACTCTATGTACTCTACATAGGGACATAAATCAATATACTTACCAGAGTTCTTCTACAGAGTTCTTCTCTGACTTAAAATATCCTTTAATTTAGGAACCTTCTGTATACTAAAGGTGGAAATTATAATAGGATTTATTTTCTTTCCCTCCATAGGAATCCAGTACCAGTTTTTACTATAAAAGAGTTATGCACACACAAAATTAATTTCCTTTGTCTGAATAACACTCAAAAGATAAATCATTACAGCAGAGCACTTACACAATGCACCCTAGCTAGACTAGCATCACTAACTACAGATTTGTTATTTTCCTTTAAAATGAAGAATATAACACCAGGCCTAACCACTTCCCCTCCCCAAATATATGTAATACCTTACAAAATAAATACAAGGATTGGAACTTCTGCCAAACTGGCGATCTTCTGCTTTCATGTAGGCTTACCCTGGGTATTATATTAACAATTACATAAAATATATAAAAAGAAAAGGAGTACTTGTGGCACCTTAGAGACTAACCAATTTATTTGAGCATGAGCTTTCGTGAGCCACAGCTCACTTCATCAGATGTGTACATCTGATGAAGTGAGCTGTGGCTCACGAAAGCTCATGCTCAAATAAATTGGTTAGTCTCTAAGGTGCCACAAGTACTCCTTTTCTTTTTGCGAATACAGACTAACACGGCTGTTCCTCTGAAACCTGTCATAAAATATATAGTTGTACAACATACCCAATTGTTTCAGCATCTACACTATTGAACGTATACAGAATATCAAATAAAAAGAACTTGACAATTATGTCCAAATAACCTATAAAATTACAGGAAACTGCATTGAGATCCACCTCACAGATTCAGTCTGGGTTACTCCAGGCAGCTCTATATTCTCCCTGTAGGGCTGGGCTAGATCTGAACAGAGCTCACACTGGCTACCAGTGTTGTACCCTGACACAACTCACTACTGACTGGTCAGGAGCTTCTAGCTTCTAACAAAGTGGGGGAGGGAGTGGGGGAGGTGTATGTGTGTACATGCAGAAAAGTCTGCCCTTAATGAAGCCTTCCACACCAGCTTCAAAACTGCTACTGAGCATGGTTAACAACTTCCTGCACTCCTTCTAGTATGCTGAAATAGCAACTCCTTCTTTGCAAAAAGAAAAGGAGTACTTGTGGCACCTTAGAGACTAACCAATTTATTTGAGCATGAGCTTTCGTGAGCTACAGCTCACTTCATCGTGAGCTGTAGCTCACGAAAGCTCATGCTCAAATAAATTGGTTAGTCTCTAAGGTGCCACAAGTACTCCTTTTCTTTTTGCGAATACAGACTAACACGGCTGTTACTCTGAAACCTATCCTTCTTTGCAGTCACTCAGGGCTCTGTACTTGTCTGGGAATGTTTCTGTTATCAGCTCAGAGCAAGTAGAAACAGAAACAGCAGCTGTAATTACAGCAATCAGTGTTTTTGGCTAAACACCATGAAATAAGAAAAAGAAATAGGGAGTTACATAAGACATAGGGAATGTCACTTAGCCTCTGCAGTCCTCAGAGGGCCCAGTAGTCTAGTGGGTAGTGCCCGAGTATCCTTTAACCCCTTTGGGCCTTTGTGATGTCGCAGGTCTGGTTTGTGTCCCCTCCATCCTGTGAAAAGAAGTCCACATTTTTATTTTCTATGCCCGCACAATGGGTCATCTGGAAGCTATACGGCAGCATTGAGAGGTACCACTTCATAATATGTGGGTTGTGGTCTTTCATCAAGTTCATCAAGCCAGTGTACGTGGTCAGCTATTAGGCAGAAGATCTGCTCACACAAGTAGTAGTGTAGGGTATTGATGGCCCATTTCACTGCCAGGGCCTCCTTCTTGATGATCAAGTATGTTACCTCTCACAGGAACAACTTCCTGCTGAGATAGGAAACAGGATGTTCTTCTCCAAATTCTTGAGATAGCAGTGTTCTGAGCTCAACATCGGACACATCTCTATGCAGGATAAATGACTTTGAGAAGTCTGGGTGGAATAGGGGTCACTTTTTCAAGTTCTGGGGATCTAATACTTTATTTGCCTGGATGAACTGCTCATAAGCACTACTCAGAGTTGAGTCTGAGTTCTTTTGTTTTTCCATGAAGTCTACCTTGCTGTACAGCAGGTCCAGACTGAGAGGTGGCAGCAGACCCCTGCTGCTCAGGTTGGGTTCAGGTGAAGGGTCCTTTATCTATGAGGATGGTCTCTCTCCTTGGTCTTCATCCTCCCTCAGAGCCCTCTCTTTCAAGGCCCCCTCTCAGCTACTGCAGCCATCTCCAGCCCCCCTGGGTCTTCCTGCTCTGGCTTAGCCTCTTCTATGGATGTGCCCCAACAACCTTTGACCACTACTTCTAAAAAAGGTATAACTGGGTAATGCAGGTCTTTAGCTACGCCAGCCCATACTGTTTCAATGTGTTTTTGCACAGTCAGATGTACTTCTCTGATTGGATAGGGTCATATGTCTCCATGGATACACTGAATTTAGATCATGCCTCCAGATTTATCTCTGGACCCCACCAACATCTCCCTGTCTAAACTCCGGCTACAGTCTGAGTCTATCAGTCCTGTACTGCTACTCCATCCACTTGCATAGGGACTAACATTTTCCCTGGGCCCCTCTTCTGAGCCCAGTTTTTAACTGTCCAGGCCTGCCTGTAATTACAGTCCATGAACCGGCAGTATCTTCTGAAATGTCCTTGTTGTCCACATGCAAAACAGTTCCCCATGGGAGAAGCTGTTTCTGCTGTTATTCTCCCAAATGGGATGGCCTCTTCAGATAAGGTTGCTCAGTTTGATCAGGATCCCTCTTAGCTAACTGACAGTTGGCTTCCAGGGTCCTCTCTTGGCCTTTGTGTCCCCCTACACTAGGGTTGGGTGTTCAACTTCCCTGAGGTACACTTTGCGGAGTTTAGGTATCTGGGTTACAGCGGGGGGGGGGGGGGCATGCAGGGCTGACTTTTGGTGTTTCCACCTCCAGCCCAAGGGACACCAAGTCATTCTCCACCAAAGACACATCCTCTGCCAAGGTTTCCAGCTGATGTCTTACCACCCACTCATGCCCCCCCATCCCCCACCAGGGAGAATTTGGATGAACTGTTCCATGACAGTCGTCTCTGCCACATGAACTGCCATGCATCCCTCTTGCTAGAACCAATTTCAGCAATTCTCCTTCAGGTTCTGGGCAACAGTCCATGGTCATGCTCCAGGGATGGGGGTGGGGATTTCTAGTGGCAGAACCGCTGCCAGTAGGTTTCAGGTGAGATGTCTAGGATGGTTGCCTTGACATGAGTATAGTCCTGCTCAGCCTTCACATCAAGGCACTTATATGCCGCTGGGGCCAGTCCAGGCAAGTAGGGGGCCAATAGGGTGACCCAGCTTTTCTTGGACCATTGGATGCAATGGCATCTCTCTCAGACATGATGCCTCTGGGCTGTCCATGGGGCCCATTTTTGTCAGCTTTACAGGGATGGGTGGTATTGGGTTAGCATTCCTCCCTCCTGTGGTTAGACTCAAGGCATTAGGTGGCATTAGGAACATTGCCATCTGCTGGATGAGCCACTCCTGTTGTTCTTGCTGCTGCACTGCCATTTTCCTAATCAGCTGCTGCTGTGATGCTGGCAGCTGTTGTTGGGCAGCAAGCTGCTGGAGCAGATGACTGCTATTGCTGGGTGGCCTATTGCTGCTGGTTCTTGAGAACCCACTTCAGCAGTTCCTCAAAATCCATCTCTTTTCTCTGTCTCACACTCTCTGGCCTACCATCAGTCTTGGGATAGTATGTTGCCCACATTCTCCACCAAATATAATAGCGTCCTTAGAGGGCCAGATCATGATGGTCTAATGGGTAGCACACCCAGTATCCAGACTCTCCTCACAGTGGGAAGGCCTTTCAGTCCAGTTCCTCAATTGTGTAGGAGCTTAGCTTCACCTGGGGTTTTCAATGTGCTTGCCCTCTTCTTATCAGAGGGGGAATGGGGTGGGGATGAGGCTACTTCCCCTCTTGCAACAGGGACTGTTGGTAGACCCAGGCTCTGACCTAGGCTCTTATGACAGCCAATAGGTGTTTGGCACCTGGGAGTGCCCTCAGAGTTGTCCCTGGGTCTATCATCCATCTCTCCCCATAGATAATATGTCTGTTTATCTAGATAATCCATCTATTATCCCTATCATCCATCTCTCCCCACAGCTCTAAATCCAATATAAGTTAACAAAAGAAAAAGAAAAGGCAACTAAACCTTCTGCCCCAAACAAGCTCAGCATGCAGTCCTATTCCTCACAGGGAGGCTTCTTCAGCACTTTTGCTCAGGAGCCCTGAGGGTAGGTTTTTCTTTCTTCCCACTGTCCTCCTTCTGAGCTGGGTTGCTCTCTTTTAAGTCTCCTCTCCAGTTGGAGCATATTCTGAAGGTCAGGAAGGGCAGGACTACCTGGGCCCAGTACTGTCTTTTAACCCCTTTGGGGCCAAGTGTGGGGTTTGAATACCCCATCACAGGATAATAATTTACATGATTATAATAATGCTGCACAGATATGTTGTGAGGCTTAATGACTTAATGCTCATAAAATATATTAAGGACATTTGACTACTAAAAAATGCCATCAAAGTGCTGAATAGGGCTGTTGCTGAGAATTAGGGGTTTCCAAGGAAACAAAATAGGTGATACCTTTCAGTAACTCAACCAACTTTTTTTATTTATTTTATTTGTAGTTACTGATCAGTATTGTTTACCTTCTATAAATGCTACTTGGTGTAAAAATTTACTAATGCCATCTAAACGTTTTCCCTTCAAATACTGACATTTTTTACCACAAGTGGAGGTGAACTACATTGACTGGTTTACTGTGATTTGAACTGATACTATATATAAAAGGGTTACACTATAGGATAGGATAAAAATTCAAATATTCAGACGCTAACATGGCTGTAATCCAAATACCACAGAGAATGAATTGCTGTACAAGAATCTAAATTGCAGGCAAAACTGCTGCACTGTAAGCCCTCCATCTCAGAAAGTTGAAGATGATATTAGATATCTGTTATTCATAATATTAAAATCATTGAGGTGTAAAATTGTAGGTGTAGTGTCAAGCACAATGTATTATTTCTCTAGTCAGAAAAGACATATCCTTTGGGCATACCTAGATCTGCACTGCTGCTTTTTTTTTCTTTCTACCAGTGCTAGCTTGGGGCCTACAAATCTTTTGAGGGTATGACAAAGATGTCTTGGCTTGGTCCCATGAAACTGTGATAATTAGGGGACTCCTGTTGGAGGACAGCTGCTTCTTTACATCCTTCCGAATGTCCCACCATATCCCACTGAATGTCCCACCATATGTGCTCTAAGTTCCATAGGCTGTGTGGAATATAATCAAGGCAGCTGCCAGTCCTCAAATATGGGGGTGTTTCTTGGCAGAGTCCATTCTTAAGACTTTGAGACCTATGAATGGACAGGTTTCCATAGCTGCTGATCACCCTGCCACATCATAATACATTTCAAACCACACTTTTAATAATGTCTTGTAAGAAGTTTTCTCTCTCTTCAGGCTGCAGCCACTACCTTGACAGGCTCTTCGCCTTGAGAGGTTGTAGAAAAAGTGGAAAGCCTGGAAACTCTAGATGTTGCAGACATACGTTATTTTTAGTTGTGGCCCTGCCCAACATTTGTTAAGGGAATAATTGGGGCTTAAGTGATGGAGACAGCGTTAGTCACAGGAGAGAACTTTTCCTTTAGAAATTAAATATGTCAGTGTCTTTTGGTCAGCTTCGGAGAGCCCTTCCTACTGCTAATGTCAGTACTTTTTTCAGCATGTAAATTTCATGGATTATATCACTGTGGGATAGAGGTGCAGCTTCAGGCTTCACAGAAGACAGAAGGTTTTTGCCCAAGCCCGAAAATTCTGTTGTTTAGGAATTACAGTATGTAGCTTTTGGCTACATAATCAGAATTAGTCTTCATGGGTGAAATCCTGGCCCCATTGAAGTCAATGGAAGGCTTTATATTGTGGTATTAAATTGTCTCCCAAAAGGCATAATAATTCACTGAAAAGTTATGTCTCCAAATAAATACCAGAGTCCTGGTTCTACTCTCAGTAGAGTCAATGGTCTTTCTGTTATTGACTTCAAAGGGAGTAGAATCAGACCTATGGTCACTAAAGAAGTGAAAAGACTCAGCTACACTGATACAATAAGTTGGGAGTGATTCATCTTTAACTTACACTGGTTCTACACCAATGTCATATCCACACAGTTACTTCTGTTTTATGCTGATGAAAATGAGAGGACAATTATGTTTGCTAATGCTCATTATATATGATATAGTTCCACAAAGCCCAATCTATAATTGCTAAAATGCATGTCTCTGGAAGGATTTAAAAGGGATCTATACATCATGTTTGTATGCTTCCTATACGTCATGAATAGATCAGTTTTGTAACTCCCAATAGAAAACACCTGTATTAGATGCAATGTCAAATTTCCTACTTGTCAACAAAAAAATTCTATACATATTCCTCTGAGAAAACAGTGACCCACTTAAGAATGATTGATAAAATATATCAGTCATAGCTAGCTGACATGTTTTTATTTTTTAAAGCGAGTTCTTGCATAAATTGGAGATGCAAAATTCATCCTGTAAGGTACATTATAATTAAAGCACAATCTAAAAAAATTATAATGTTGGAATGCTATTAAATAATTATGGTTTATTCACATTTTCCCCATATTTCAATGTCTGTACTTTCTCTGTGATGGCTGTATGTTTACAATGAACCACTCATTTCTAAGTGTGAAACTGTAAGACTGAATTATTGATATGAATCCTGTTCAGCCCTATTTATATTTATATTTTTGATACTGAAAAATATTCTTCAAAGATTAAATTTAGTAATTAAAATTTAAAGAAGCAATTTGACAATGCACATTATTAAATCATAAACAACTGGGACAGAAGAAAATGAAAAATAAAACAATGGTGGGTGTCAACTAGCTCTGATGTTTTTCAGTCATTCATAAGTATTAATATAGTTTATTTTAATGGCAAGCTCTACATTTGAAATTACGTACAATAGTGACATGAACATAACTCCTGTTGAATTAAGTGAATGTGGCAGTCCTGTCTCTGAGAGCAAAGGGACTGATCTTGAAAATTTATCAATAAGTAGCCCTTAAACACATGAGTAGCCCCACTGTTATCAACAAGAATGCCCCACTGAATAATATAGGTCTACTAACATGACTAATAACATATAAGCCTGTGCTCAGAATCTAGCCACAATTTATTGAATGTACTGGTGTTTGAGCCTTCTGTGCGTGAAAACTACCTTGCGAAGAATGGTATTGGCAGTGTATGGGATTGGAAACTCTTACACAATCTGATGTGTGTGATAGAAATAACCTTAATGGTCAAAAAAGTAAAGACATTTTAGACATGTTTAGACATTAGGGCCAGATCCTCTTGAACAAATTCTGTTGACATGAGTGTGAGTAACAAATACAGATCAGCAACAGTATATGACACTACTTTGCATTTGACCATATTTTCAATTTATTTTAATCTGGATTTAACATTTTAATATTAATGGAATTTATACAGTGAAAGAATGAAATTTCTATTCTATTCACATTGTATTATGCTGTAGGTCAGACTAGATGACCATAATAATCCCGTTTAGCCTTAAAAATCTATGATTTTATGGGAAGTCCGCAGGCCACATCCTTAGCTAGTGTACATAAGTGCAGTTCTGTTGTCTTCAGCATAGAGCTATCCTAACGTATACCACCCAGGATCTATCCCAGCACTAGGAGCTAAAATTCAGAGATAGACAAAAACTGTATTTCTGTATTTATCCCAATCCTTCAAACACTGGTGTCTGGCTGAAGTGGGGTGTGAATGTGAACTGTCCCTGGTTTTGGAAACCCAAAAGTTGATTGGCATGGTTTTGAAAAACAAATCAGACCTGTTTTTGAACTTCATTGCTAAAAAAAACAGCTGCGGTCAGATCTGCTAGAAATTAGGTCGATTTTATAGAAGTCAATTTTTAGAATTCAATTTCATACAGTCAATTGCGTATGTCCACACTAAGAGCATTAAGTCGGCGGAGTGCGTCCTCACTACCGTGGCTAGCATCGACTTACAGAGCGGTGCACTGTGGGTAGCTATCCCACAGTTCCTGCAGTCTCTGCTGCCCATTGGAATTCTGGGTTAAGCTCCCAATGCCTGATGGGACAAAAACATTGTTGCAGGTGGTTTGGGATACATGTCATCAGTCACCCCTCCCTCCGTAAAAGCAATGGCAGACAATCGTTTTGCACCTTTTTTCCTGGGTTACCCATGCAGATGCCATACCATGGCAAGCCTGGAGCCCGCTCAGCTCACCGTCACCACTGCTGTTGTGGGCAAATCTACTGTGGGGGCTGCTGTGATCCAAGTAGCCAATGCAATCATTGATGGTCTGTTGTCAGGGGTGGTGACTCTGGGAAATGTGCAGGCCTTTTTCGATTTTAGGTGCATCATATTCCTGTCCTTTGTCGCTCGTGAAGAAGTCTTGCAGCCGTACATTGCAGTCTGCTAGACTGTCAACCCCATAGCACTTCTGTGGTTGACACATGTAACAGCTACAGGGCTCTTGCTCTTTTGCCTTGGCCGAGGTACTTTGCCCTACCAGGACCTCCAAGCATTCAACACAGAAGCACCTGCGGCAGCTGGCATTGCTACATAGCAGCAGCTCTTGGGTGCCTTCACAGCAGACGGTGCAGTAGGACTGCTAGCCGTCCTTGTCCAGGGTGTATGGCTCCACCACTTCCGCTGCAACTCTGCTCTCCTGCAATCCTGCAACTTTGCAGCAGACGGTGCAGTAGGACTGGAAGCCGTCCTTGTCAGACATGTAGGTTGGCCGGGGGTTCTGGGAACGTCTTCCCTGCCCAGCTCCTAGCAACCTCCAGGGCATGGTATATGGCTCCATCGCTTACTCTGCAACTCTGCTCTCCTGCGAGCTGGAGTCTGGAGCAGTCTCAGGCTGCTCTCCCAGCTGGCAGCACCGTACGGTCTCACCTACTCCTTGCTCCCATGGCTCATGAAGCTTGAACAGTAGTAAGGAGCAGTTCAACTATAGGCTGAGCAAGTGCAGAATGGCAGTAGAATGTGCCTTTGGATGTTTAAAAGCTCGCTGGCACTGTTGGTCAAACCTCAGCGCAACCAACATTCCCATTGTTATTGCTGATTGCTGTGTGCTCCATAATATCTGTGAGAGTAAGGGGGAGACGTTTATGGCGGGGTGGGAGGTTGAGGCAAATTGCTTAGTGTTCAATTTTGAGCAGCCAGACACCAGGGCGAGTAGAAGAGCACAGCAAGGCATGCTGCGCATCAGATAGGCTTTGAAAACCAGTTTCATGACTGGCCAGGCTACGGTGTGACAGTTGTGTGTGTTTCTCCTTGATGCAAACCCACCCCCTTGTTGATTTTAATTCCCTGTTAGCCAACCACCCTCCCCCCTTTGAAATAAAGTAACTATTGTTTTGAAACCATGCATTCTTTCTTTATTAATTAAAAAAAATGAGATAATGGACCCGGTAGCCCCGGTGGGGTGGGGAAGGAAGGAAGGACAAGGCCACATTGCTTATTGTAGCCACACTACAAATCAAACTGTTTGAATGACAGCCTTCTGTTGCTTGGGCCATCCTCTGGAGTGGAGTGGCTGGGTGCCCAGAGCCTTCCCCCACCCCCGCGTTCTTGGGCATCTGGGTGAGGCGGCTATGGAACATGGGGAAGAGGGTAGGTGGTTATACAGTGGATGCAGTGGGAGTCTGTGCTCTTGTTGGCTTTCCTGCAGCTCCAACAGATGCTTCATCATGTCCATTTGGTCCCCCAACAGACACTTCATCATGTCCGTTTGCTCCCCCATTAGCCTCAGCATCGCCTCCTGCCTCTGCTCTTCATGCTCACTTAATTCTTTCCTGGCCTCTGCCACTGAATGCCTCCATGCATTAAGCTGTGCCCTATCAGTGCGGGAGGACTGAATGAGCTCGGAAAACATGTCATCGCGAGTGTGTTTTTTTCACCTTCTAATCTGCGATAACCTCAGGGACGGAGATGATAGGGGGAGCGTAGAAACATTCCACGATTCTGGGGGGACTGCATGGTCACCTGTGTTGAGTGCTGCTGAGCTCGCCACACTGATCAAACAGGAAACGAAATTAAAAAGTTCCCAGGGCTTTTCCTCTGTACCTGGCTAGTGCATCGGAGTTCAAAGTGCTGTCCAGAGCAGTCACGATGGAGCACTCTGGTATGCCCCCCAGAGGCCAATACCGTCAAATTGCATCTACGCTACTCCAAATTCGACCCAGCGAGGTCAATTTTAATGCTAATCCTCGCACCGGGGAGGAGCACAGAAATCGATTTTAAGAGCCCTTTAAGTCGACAAAACGGGCTTGGTCGTGTAGATAGGTGCAGGGTTAAATCAACTTAATGCGGCTAAATTCGACCTAACCCGTAGTGTAGACCAGGGCTCAGGGGAGATTTTGGCATTTTATCTTTAAATACATTTCACAATTTCTCTCATGGCAAGGAAAGCCTCTTATATTTGACCTTTTGTACTGAAGGGGTGAATAAAATTGATGCTTTAAGTTTTTACCTTTGCAATGTAGACACTCTCCCCACTATGCAGTAGGAACAAAGCTTGAGCATTAGCTTCAACATTCATAACTGGGTACCTTAAAGTTGTCCAGTTTATATTCAGATATGCAGTTGTTAAGACAACGTTATGTACTGGTATTTTAATGTATGGTTTATTGCAAATAAACAAGCTATGCAGTGTTATGTTGCAGTTTTAAACATGTCAGGAAATGCAAAGTTATAGTTCCCACACCAGCAGTTACTGGGTCCTCTTATGCATACTCTATGCAGTATTTTATTTGACTGTACATATTGTTAACTTTTATGCTTTCAGAAACAACCAGAACTCCTACCCACATTTGACCTAACAGGAACAGATTTCTATCATAACAATTAAAATTTTAGGGCCCCGTCATGCAGGCTTTGGATATGTGAATGCTTCAACAATGAGTAAGAGCTGCAGAACCAGGCCCCTAGCCACTTACATTTTCATTTGTAGGCAAGGGTAACATACTCTGCACATAGGTTGATTCCTCTCTCTCCTACCTGGTAAAAAAAAGTAATGTATTTGCCTTGTTCAATGAATGGGCTACTCTGGGATCTGTAGCCAAAATTTATCGAGTAGATGGGGGTAAAACTGGATATATTGTGTGTATCTGTAGGGTGATGTGTCTGAGTCTCACCATATGAAGGAGGAAGAATGTGGAAGGCTGAGTGCCACCCTCATCAGCACCGCTTCCACACAGCTATTACTACAGATTATGGCCTAGAATAGCTGCTACACCATCTCTGTCCCACTCAGAGGGGTAGTGTTGTATGCAGAGCCAGTCAGAAGACTCCCTCTGTGACACTCAGGGCATGTGAATACACATACACCCCATGTGTTCCAGAGTGCACACCAATTGAGACCCATGGTGGAACTACAAGTGAGTTTCACACTGGTTTACTGCAACTGAGTATGTTATCACTGAAATAAACATAGCTGAGTTTACCTCACCATGCATGGGGCCAGCTATACTGATACTATGGGGAAGGAAGGATTTTGGCACCTGAGTACATTGCTAGAGTTTGAAGAACAGAGTTTGCTGTTCTTAAGTCATAGCCAGCTTAGACTACCACAGAGCTGTGCGTCTGGCATTCTTTACACAATCTTCCTTTTCTTAGCTGAAGGATACTTTTCTAATGACCTAAATCTGATTATTAAAAACCATTACATTTTTGCTACTAATGCTCCCTTCTAACCTACATAATAGTGCAAGAAATACTGAAATAAAAGAAAATAATTTATTGTGTTAAAATACATGGATAATAAATATTTATATGAATATGGCAATTTTTTTCAGAGACCCAAGATAATACATATCTTAGCAATTGCATATTAACATCCTTTACCTTACATATGACATTGTGCTGGTTTCTTTTGAAACAAATTAAAATGGAGAGAGAAATTCTTCTGTCTCTTTCATATTTGATAGTAACAATTTCCAAGACATGTTGCAGATGATTTCCTCAAGCTGGTCTTTTAATTTTACGTAACATTAACAGGTAGGGTATTGATAGCCGCTGTAGGCTATTTTAGCTTCTGTCAAAAGCTTTGCCATTAGTGTATCTTGTTTTATGCTACGCAGCATAGTAGGATAATGATAGCAAATGCATTTTCACCTTCAAGAGCAGAGATATACTGTACATAGTATTCTACTTCATTTCTAGAAAACTGCAGGGTGTAATTTTAATTCATTTTCTGCCTTTATATCTTTTTTACTGAATTGTTTATAATTCACTACTTTTCTATACCTTACCTAACTCTATGTACAGAACATGATATTTGTTGCTGACATATAAGCCCTCAGGAACCTATTTGGTCAAACAATGGAAGAATGTTATCAACTTTAATGACAATTTCCCCTCTATATAAACACCTGCTTTCCTGGTATATTACGTTAAAGCATTTCTAACAAGGTCAGTGATACTATTTTATCTTCCATCACTTTGAGGCATAAATATCAATCTTTATGAGCAATAAAGATGTATGAATACCAACAGTTTCTGTAACAGTCTTTGTTACATGTGTAAAGCTAGATTTATATTTTCTTTATGATGTATGGATGCAGAAATTCAGAAATAGAATCTGGGTCCTTAGAGAGAATATTCAATATATGAGGCCAAATCTTCAACTCCACACATAGCCTCTCTGGCCAGACGATGATCTGGGGATTCCTGGAGGGACACGAAGGAAGGCTAGGAGCCTAAGGAAGTTAGGCATCCAAATCCCATTGAAATTCAGTTAAGTCAAGCATATAACTCCTTGTGGTGCCTTTGGAAATTTCACCCTGAAGGAATATTCCCCACAGACAACAGAGGCAGTAGCCTCCATGACCTGTGTGCTCTGCATCTCTGGGAGGAAATAGCTGGTGGATCCACACTTCAGTGCATCCATTGCCTCTGCCCACAAAGCCTTTTGCACCTTGGGATCTCCTGTGGAGTAGGGGCTCTGTGGTGGTATCCAAATTTACTCCAACTTTCTCAGTGGAACACACCAGTTCCATTGGCTCAGGGCTGTCCTGAGCTGTGGAGAAGATGACAGGATGAAGCCCACAGAAACATATTTCGAGTGTTTGTTATTTAGCTACAATAAATATATATATGGCTATTTACATTTTTCTCTCTTCCCCTGAATTTATGGGTGTATCACATGCATGTATCCCAGAGTAGTTCTTGAAAAAGTATCTTGCTTACTATTCCCTCTCTTAATAAAGTACATTCTGACATCCAAGGCTGCTGTTAAGTCCATACTGGCTGCTTTGTTTGCTTACATAGGCACTGTATCAGCATTATTTAACTAACTACTTTGTGAACTACATGAGTTGGAAAGGCAAACTTTGTTTTCTGCTATATTAAAAGACTGTTAATGTTGCGAAGTCAAGCACTCTCAAGTTAGAGAATGCCAGAATTAAAAGTTATTAGTGCAAACTTAATTCAACTCCCTTGTGCATATGCATGATGATAAGAACTAAGGTGAGAAGAAGATGATGCTGAGGGAGGAAGAAACAATAAAGAAGAGAAGGAATGGGTTCTGAATGGGAATGGGAAAACCATCTCCCCTATTTCTGAAAGGTGTAGTAAAATGGCTAGGGCAAAGTAAAAACAACTGAGTAGTGGGGTGAAAGTAACCCTGAATGGGCTATAATGACTGAGCCTGACGTTCTGGGAATTATTCTCTCTTCATTCAGATCTTTTGTTCCATGTGACTTGTTTATCAAAACCTGCTTTCCCCTAGCCTTTGCCAAAACTAAAATAAATGAAGTATCAATTAATACATTCAGGATTCAAACAAACTAAAATAACGGTTTAATTCTTTGGATCTCCCAGTATGTTTCTGTGCCTCATCTTTGTCTGACTATTTATAGTGAGACAAGGCGGATGAGTTTTAGGTCAACAGTTTAGGTGGAGCAATGTGGTGGCCCTTTTCATTTTCTGCAGCCCAGGTCCTGGTCCCCCTGCCCGGTGTGGAGTGTCACAGGCCTCTGGTATAGGAGCTTTGGCTCCAGTGGCCCAATCCCTTAGCTGTCCATGAGCTTGTTACTAAAGTACACTTCTCAGTGTTCTCCTTGGAGCTGTATTGTTGCTGCCCGGCACGTAGTGCAACCAGGTACCTTTTGCTGCCTATTCTACCATGAGTGAGCACTATACAGTCTGTGGAGTCCCAAATAGACTCTTCATTTGGAGAATTATTCCACTATGTTAACAGCTGTGAATGGTGCGTGGAATTGTGATGAAGGTAAATTTACTTTACTCTGATTTATGCTCTCATTTTTCTAAGTTAGGCATTACCTTGAGTGCAAGGTGCCCCAATGGCAGAACTTCCACTGTCCCTGAAAATGCCATTGCATCGAATAATTATTGCTTAAATGAAGGTCAAGTTGGTTGGGCTGGAGAAGCTGGTAGTCCCTGAAATTCTGCAGTAAGAGGGAAAAGGTGATTTTGAACTTCATAGAAAGATAATGTTCTGAGCCTCGTTCATTTGGCAGCAATTATCTAGTTTACACCTTCCTGCAATCCCTACTTCTGTCCCTGCTGATGAGCTTCAGAACTCATAGGATTTGCTTGCTTTATATGGAGTCAGTTAATTGGTATTGTTTTAAGTTTTCCCATTCTCTACCTGCATCCCTTCATGTTCTATATTTGTATAACTTAGGGCAGGGTTGGGCAAACTTTTTTGGCCCAAGCTTTTTGGCCACATCTGGGTATGGAAATTGTATGGCGGCCCATGAATGCTCATGAAATTGGGCTTGGAATGTGGGAGGGAGTGAGGGCTTTGGCTGGGGGTGTAGGCTCAGGGATGGGGCTGAGGATGAGGGCTTTGGGGTTTAGGAGGGTGCTCCGGGCTGGGATCGAGGGGTTCAGAGAGCAGGATGGGATCAGGGCTGGGGCAGGGGTTGGGGCGCAGGGGGGTGGCTCAGGGGTGCAGGCTCCGGGCGGCACTTACCTCAAGCGGCTCCTGGACACAGCGGCGCTTGGGGTTGGGGCGGCGTGCAGAGTGGAGCCCCCTGGGTGCCCCTACACGTAGGAGCCAGAGGGGGGACATGCCGCTGCTTCTGGGAGCAGTACGGAGCAGCCCCCGACCCTGCTCCCTGGCTGGAGCACCGGAGTGACGCAAGCCCCAGACCCTGCTCCCCAGTGGGAGCTCAAGGGCCGGCTTAAAATGGCTGGTGGGCCGCATCTGGCCCACTGGCAGTAGTTTGCCCACCCCTGACTAAGGGGATGTCTATACTGCAATTAGAAATGTGACTGTGGCTCGTGCAGGCATCCTGCACAAGCTTTAATCTAGCTAGCGATGCTAAAAATAGCAGTGAAGAAACAATAGCACCGGCTTCAATGCAGGCTAGCAACATGTGGCCATACCCACGGGGACTGGATGAGCTTGTACAGCTTGTGCTCAAGCCTGTGCTGCTGTGGGCTCCATTGCTATTTTTGGCCATGCTACCACGGATATATCTACTTGAGCAACAATCACACCTCTGACTGCAGGATAGATACACCCTAAGGTTATATACGCTTCAAGGCAGGGTGAGTTTCATTCTCTTTCTTTCTTTTTCTGTGTCACGCAAATGTGCTGTACTATAAAAATAATCATAGTAATAACCCCAGGTCTGGTATGTGTTTTACTTTATATTTAAATAAATACTGCCCATTGTGTACCAGGTTTGTAGATAAACGGAAAGCTTCTGTCAGTCTAACACCTTTCCTGAGCACTCGGTTTACTCTGAGCATTAAATAAAGGACAGAGATAAGTTCTGGGAAGGGGGTTGTTGCAGCTGCGGTCTCCTCTTCATCAGTAACTGTGTACACTACAGCAAGTTTCAGCTGGATTTTAGTCAGGGCCACTGAACCAAGATGAAAAGGAGTACTTGTGGCACCTTACAGACTATTGTTAAAGTCTGTGGAGTATTCTTTTGTTACAGGCTGATTTCAGGAATTCCTTGATATTTATATACATTTACAGATCAGATCCAATGTCTTCCAAAATCCGTTTCAGTCCATGTGCGGTGACACGTGCCTGCATTTTTGTGATAAAAATCAGGCTCCTAGACTTGTATTAAACACCACTGACTATAGATCATGAGGTCCTTTCAGATCAATTGAAACATCTTGTAGGAGTGCCTAGTTCAGTGTTTACCTGGTTTTCTGCTTATTTACTTAAATGGTCACGATTTGTGTCTTATGCATTGAAGTATTCAGCTCAAGTTAATGTAGTTCCCCCAGGGCTTTGTTCTTTGTTCAATGCTTTTTAGTATTTATATGACCCTGATGGCTTCAGTTTTCCAACAGTATGGACTCAATTTTCACGGCTTTGCTGATAAAACTCAACTCTACCTGGCTTTTTTTTTTTTTTTTCTGATTCTGCTTATCCTGCCTGACAGAAGCTCAGACATAAATGTCCCAACATTTATTTTTAAATTTAATGTCTCATAGGAGGAATTTTTATGAACTGGAGCACCTGGTTACAGAGGCATTGCTCATTCTTCTGAAATACAGATTGATGGTGAAAACATTGCTTTTACAGATGTTGCTGTAGTGTTTATCTTAGTTATGTCTTTTGTTCAACATGTATCATCTGTAGTTAGAAAATTGTATTACTATTTAATAAATATTTGGCCTCAGATGTCTTGGTGCGAGGAGATTTATGCATTGTTTGCTTCATCTGTTTTACTATGACACTATTTTACTTTACAGACCCCCCGACAGAGCTGCATGGATTACAAGCTGTGCTGAATGCTCCGGAGTCTTTTATCATCACCAGGCATAGTCTTTATATACACTACCTAGTTCTGAAGTTATCACGCTGGTGCCCAAATTTGTATTGTATTTAAATTGCTATTTTGGGTCTGGATCCTGTGATTCTTGCCTACATGACCTGTATTATGTAAAGTCAGTTTCTCTGATATAGTATCATCAGGGACTGATCCAGCTTACATTGCAGTCAATGGGAGTCCTTCAATTGACCTTAGTGGACAATTGGAATAAGTCCTTAATTTGCAATCAATTAAGTGCACAAATGTGGATGAGATCAGTCTGAAACTGGCTGAAAGCTTGCCTCAGCACACCTGAGGAAGAATTACCAACTCTTATCACTCCCTGCAAAATGGAATCTGAGATGGGGTATATCAGAACATGGGGAAATATTTTTATGAAAAGTTGTATCAAAGCCATTTCCTACTTTATTCCAACATTTTTGAAATTTTCTTATGACTACCTGTCTGAGCATTTTGTTTAAGTTATTTGCACTCAGAGCAGTTCCAAAACCTAACTATTGTGTCCTAATTGACATTTTGGGCAAAAATCCCATTTCCCCACCCTGCTGGGTCAATGTAGAGTTGGTGCTTTGACCTATGCATTTTATCTGTGCTACTCACAGAAGAAACAGAGCTAATGGAAGACAGAGCAAAATCCCCACCAGCTTAGAAAACATCTTGAAGATGTAAGGTACTATACAAATGCTAAATATCATTATTAATAGTAATCATTAATATATTTCCAATTACATTCTAATATTTCTTTGGCTTCCTTTACAAAATAACTTCTATACATTTCTATTTTATGAATAATTGGTTTGTAAAAGCAACCTTTACCAGTGCTTGAAAACCTCGTAAGAAAGCAAGCCTACTAAGAATCCTATCAATGTGTAAAGCTTTATTGTGTTTATATGGTAAAATTTCTCAGTGTTTAGTAAAACTGGATCATTAAAATAAAATCAATTTTAATTTGGAGCCAAGCTAACAAAATTATATTTTAAGAAACCTACTAAATTTCTAACAGGCTTAGGAAACACTGAGGGGCAAAAATGCTGTGGGACAATAAGAAATGTGTTTAAGAGGTGAAAGTTAAAGATCACATAGGGAAAAAGATCAAATATACTTTCATCTTTAAACATAGCTCTCTTCCTTGGCATCTTGGGTTTTCTTATGCTGCAGTCAGAAAGCTTATTACAATATGAGATCTCATGGCTTGCGTCTTTTGAATGAGAACCCAAGCTGGCCTCAGCCTCAGACCCCTCATCATGGTGGTAGAAGGGTCAGTTGCCTCTCTTCACTATACTTTGCAATAATTACCTTCAGAATAGCCAATTACTCCTATTTGTGTTAAACAAAACAAAATTTATTCAACACGGAAGAAAAAGAGAATAAATTAAATTCATTGGATAGCTTCATACTGCTGCTAAGGTTGACACAAGCCTTTTCTAGGAAGGCAGAAAAAATCTTTTCTATTACAGATGAAATTTAAGTTGAAGGTCAGACATCTGGGGTTAAGCCACTGTCTTCTTCAGCTCCCCTCTCACATACTTCCTTCTTTTTACTCTCTATCTCCCTCCCTTTCTACCCTTTCCCATGATGGGTTTATCCATCTTGTCGGGACTGGTTATAAATGCTGCTTTAATTCTATCCATTTATTTGGTCTTGATCTTATTCCCATTGACTTCAGCAGCAGGATCTCTATATATTCAGACATAAAAGCTGCTGCTACTGAAGGCAACTGGAAAAATCTAAGGAAAGGGTTGGATAGACTTTGGGACAGTTACTGTGCAACAGGGAAGAGAAATGTCTAATGTACATTTCAATATTTGTATATAGTGTCTGTAAAAACTGTCTTGTGACAGAGTGTATACCCCACACAACCCCTGAAGGAGTTAATGTGGGCTTGAGAGGACAATTAACATACTTGGCAGCACCTGGGAGAGAGAACAAGAAAACCAAACTTAATTAATGATGGAGCCCAGATCGGGAGAGGGCTGGGTGGTGATTATAAAGTCAGGAAGTTTGGAGCAGTCAGGGCCTGCAGGAAGGGAGGCAGAACCCGTATTTGGTCTCTGGGGGAATAGAAGCAGTTCGGGGAGGTAGCAAGACCTTGAATGCTCACTACAGGGTCCTTAGCATGAAATCCAGCGTAGAGGGAGAGCCTGGATTCCCATACCAGCTACCAAGAACGGTGGGGTGAAAATCCCAGAGAGCTCAGAGACAGATGGAAGACCTGTTTTAAGGTAATTGGACTATAGCTGGGTTGATTTCTGTGCCCACCTGGAAGGGGTGGACTAATGCATGACCTGTCTAGAAGTCCAAGTTGCTAGAAGAGACGCTACCCCAGCAATGGAGTGACTGTTGGCAGGGAGTGCCAAATAAGGAGGTATCTGTCACACCTGGCTACCAGGAGGTGCTCCTGTGGTGAGTGAACTGTTTTACATACCTGATTCTGTGGCAAGTGATGAAGTGAACAACTAATAGACTCAGACCAAGGTCCTGTAGCCTGGTGTAGTGACACAGTTGAGTGAACAATAGAATAACTCAAAGGTGTAGTAGCTAACAGCACCATGGGAGTGCTTCAAGCACTGATGCCTCAGAGCAGAGGCATTAGGCATCCACACAGCTCTGCTCCCTCCATGCAGGCCCCCTAACCAAAACCCTGATCCTTCAATCCTTCCTCTGTATTCCCATTCATGCCCCTGCTACTCCAACATCCCCCAGTGCACTATTTAGGAACTTCCTGCAGAACAAAGAAGCAGTTTGAATGGCTGTGTAGAAAGGGAGTATGAGGGTGATGAAGGATATGGAGAGGAGTAGGGAGTGGAAGGAGCAGTGTTGTGGGGTGGAGACCTCAAGGAGGAATAGTGCTTTATGGGGGCATAGGGATTTACAGTGAGCAAGACTTTGTTTACCTCCATCTTCCCACAGTCGTGTAGGAGGAGATAAGTGAAAAAGCATAGCTTGTGCTGGAAGGGAGAAAGAGGAACCACCAATGGGGTTCATCAGATAGATCTGTGCTCCTCTGAATTACCTGTAGTTTTCTAATGAATGATTGCAAGTAAATACAACATAAAATTTTTATGTAGTGCGATTGTTTTAATACTTTAAAGGTGGCACAGGACAAAGTTTACACTCCCAAATCTGTTATCTCATTTCCTATTTATTATCTTCAATTTTTAGTGGAGCAATGACATTTAAATTAATGACAGTGTGAAGTTATAAGTAATTTTGAATGTAATGATTAATACTGAAATTGTACTTGACAACTAACAGTGGGTGAAAGTGATGGATTTTAGTTTGCTTGAATTTGACACCATATATAATATATATTTGGATTACTGTAGCATGGAAAGGTGGCATTTCAACACCAGAAAAGGCAGCTTTATTAAATGCAGGCCCCTTTTTAATTTAAATTAAGCCTAACTTTATAAGATGACAATAAATTGACTTCCTCTCCTGTCAAAGGTCTGCAAGGGCTTGTTTTTCAGGCAGGATTCATTTTAGGTTAAAAATACGGGGCTTGCCAATGACAATTTTTGTCACCTCATGCAAGCTAACTCAGGCTCTCTAGGTAGTTAGTATGAGATTTTTTTTTTCTTTGTGAACTAGGAGCCACATGACTCCATTGAAAGTAATGTAGCTTGTGTGGCTAAATTCCCTAAAACACATTGGCAAATCGCAACTTTATTTAACCATGCATTTATTTAATGTACAAGCTTACACAAACTCGCCACACAGGGCATTCATCCAAAGTCCCAGGAGCCCTTGACGTACATTTTAAAAACACTGGGACTTAGGGGGTACTACTTTAGTCATTTTTACTTCTTCCTCATGCCTGATCACTAATCATGTGACCAATATAGCTTAAAGCCCCATTGAACTGGGTCTAGCTGCAGGAGAAAGTGCATGACTGTGACACTTAAGTACCTGTTAATAGTTCTAAGCTTTTCATTGGCTTGGACCTTTTAAAATAGAAATAATCAAAATTTTACTTTTACAGAGTATGTTATTCCTACATGATGCCACTTCAATCGCTTGCTCAGGATTTGGGGGTTTTGCCATTCTTGTATTCCCACTGAATTATTAATTAAATGCCAATTCTGTGTTCACTGCTCAATATTATTAATAGAGGAAGGAAATTGTACGTGGCACGTGTCTATGGAATAATATTTATTTCATAATGTACAATACCAGTGTGGAGTATTATAACATGAGGTATGAACTGGTGTATTATTATTTAATTCCTTAGTGTCTCTGCTTCATTTGGTATTTTGATTTTTAATTTTAGCTCTGTTTAACAAATGCAAAAGAGGGATGCAACATCCCAAGACAAATGAGAAGACATTCAGATTTTGCATTAAGGCCCTAATATTGTAAGATACTTAAGCATGTGCCTAGATCTCTAAACACCATGTTGAATTAGGGTCTAATCTTGGAAATAAGTATTTTTTTTTTAGTTCGTTGCATAACATCTATGGATGTTAATGTTAATGTAGCTTCAATACAAGCTACATTACCGCTATCGCATCATTTGAAATTTGTTTGTAATTTCCTCTTTTTTGTTTTCATATTTCAAAAATGTATCACTGCAGATTAAATATCTTAAAGAATTTTATATTATACACAGGATTTTATATTGCACACTTTTGTAGGAAGAAAATGAATTCACATCTATTACTGCAAGGAAGTCCCAGTTGGTAAAGCTCTTGCTGGGAAAAGGTTATTTGTAATGACCAAATTCGTCACTGTTTGGAATCTTGTAAAGGTCACAATAGAAGGTTTTCTCTTGTTTTAAATAAAATTTCTGTATTTTAAAAATAAATATGCTTTACTTTCATTTCATAGAAATATCAAAGCTATTTGCACTATAATTTACTTTTTGAGCTCCTGACATTTACCCAGCTGACTATCTTTGGAGAACAATCACTTGATTTGGCTGGGAAGGTCTATAGGTAAGAAAACTGCAATGCATCATATTGCAATTTGTAATTGACAAAGTGCATGGGTTCTGCAACTTAAAGGATGAGCCTGTGAGGCATATTTATGTCTATTAGGGCACCCAAATCTGAAACTAAGGTGTGTGGGGTTTTTAAGTAGGCAAATTTGATAAACAGAAAATAACTCTGGAAAACTGTCCCAATTAATTTAATTGATAGGGTGCAACATGACAGCTTGTTAACTGTTCACTGCAATCTATGCAGCATACTGGGATGGGGAGTGAAGAATACCATTTGTCAAATGAAACCACAGAAGGAAATTTTGCTGGTTCAGTTGCAATTAACCAAATACAGGACATAGGTTCAAATTCCAGACAGAGGACTGGAAAAATTACTTTTCCTTGAGATAATGGCCTTGGGGACTGGAAATGTGATACAGGCTGCCTCTTCAAATCCAGCCATGGGAGGTGGTGACCAAAAGTTATTACTGTTTGTTGAAGTGAGTTGGTGGTATCAGTCCAGCTCTTAGTGAGACAAATTTGTATTTGGCCAGGATACACGCAAACATCACTAATATTAAGTGAAAGGGTATATGAACATTTACCACAAGTGGCTAAGACTTCAGTTTAATATTTCATCATCTGAAGGATTTCATTCTCTAAGAGCACACATGCAGCAACTCAGTCTTGATTTTAACCACATGAGCCCTTTAAGTAACAACCTTTCAAATTGCAAATCACTAGCAAAATAAGAGATTGTGCTACACATAAGGGTGTAAATCACATGAATGATGTAGTAATGTGCCTAGGGAGCAGACCTATTCAGAGTTGTTGTGTTTGGAGCGATAGCATTTTAAAATCTGGAGATGGATTTTAACAATGGAATTACTAGGAAGCTTAATTCAGCCACACAAGCAAGCTGAGAGAACAGTATCATTCTGGTCAATTTCTGAAATACATCTATGTAACTTCACATCAGCTAATCAGACAAGATAGGACTATACCCTCCAAATACACCCTCATTGTCTGTACATATCCTGAGAAAATGGCTCTTACCTGTACTGACACCTACCAAGAGCTTCTGGCTAACCCTTTCATGGGTCTCTCTCACTCATTTTCTTTCTGCTCCTGCATCCATGCTTCCCCTCCCTAAACCTATTTACCAGGCCACCTCCTTCTTATTCCAGTCCTTCCTAAAAAGACACTTTTGGCATGTAAAAAAGGAGCTTATAAACATAAATTCAGTGGTACTATCAAGATGTGTACATGCCTTACTAAGTAGCTGCCTGATCTTTGTTACTCTTGTCCTTCATCTCTCTCTCCTCTGGCCCCCCCTGCCCTCTTGGTCTGTTTATGGAACACACTTTTTGTGTCCTGTCTGAATTGGAAATGCAGGCTCCGTGTCTGGTCTCTAACACAGTTTTGGGTGCTCAACTGGAGGCATGAGGAGTTACTTTTGAACACGTACATGTATGATTGGCATATTACCAGCAATCTCTTGTCAATTCATTTCCTTGTGCGCCTTGCTCTCATTGTCTTTCTAGTATAAAAGGAATCTTTTTCTCACCCACTCACAAGTAAACAACTCTTGATAATGTGCAGGTTAATTCACAATAGAATACCTCTAATTTTGTTTAACATATTGTTTTGTACACAGAGCTAAACCTTCTAAAATGAAGCTTACAGCGTACACATTGCTGCAAATTGAACTGACAAGACTCCACCAGTGATGCATTATTTTACATAATATTAAACACCCATCTCCAGTGTTTGGTTTCATGTGCAATTAAGTCATTTCTAAAAAGAGGGAGGGTTATGTTAAAACATGACCGTTGCTGAGATGCAAAGTTTTGCTGAGTGAGTTGCTTAAATCAAGTTTCAACAACATAGTATGAAATGAACTATACCTCCCACCTACTGGCTAAAGGAAAATTGGTGACCTAGCCAAATCTTTTCTAGAGACAAGGGAATAATGCTGGCTAATTGAGCTATGCTTTTAGTCTTGGAGCAACTGATCTGCAATCCATGCTGCCTTTTCCCAGACTTTGCTATTCTTTTATCCCTCTCCCCTTGGCCTGATTCACTGGTGCCCTAAGCCCCCTTTATGCTGGGGTGAGTTCCTGTGCTGTGATTATTTCTGGTTGCTGCAACCACTCATGAGACTGTAGGGATCCAGGTGCAAATTAGAGTAGCACTTGAAGTTGCTTTAATCTGTACCTGGGGCTCTGCAGGTCTGCATGTAAGGTAGAGACCAGGGCTGCATGCCTGCCTTCTAAGCAGGTAGGCAGATCCTTGGATCCAGCATCCCAATACACCAGCCAGCAATGGGGAGCAGGCAAAAGGGGAAGCAAGCAGTACCGGTAAAGGGCTGTGGCAAACTATTTTCCTAATGGAGCAAGTGGGGGAGAGCAAGGAAACCTTATCAGAGTTTCTCCTTGGCCAGTGGCGCTACATACCAGCCTTATGTACAGGGCGGGCTTAACAGCTCAATCTAGCTCGAAATAGTAATTTTACAATAAAACTTAATTATAAATTCACACAAAGGAAACTTCCTCAATGTGTATCAATGAAACACATTAATTGAATGAACAATATGATCTCAGGCCCAGATCCTCAAAAGGACTTAGGCTCCTAACTCCCCACTTTATGCACTCAAGCCCAAAGCTTAGGCTCCTCAGAAGCCCTGCTGGGCTGCAGCCTAACCCTATAGGCATCTAAAATCCCTCAATGTCTAAATTTTTGCCATAAGTCCCCTACATTTCTGAGGCTGGGTATGCGCACAAAGCAAGGCTTTGTGCACCTCGAACATCAAATCAGGTGATGTGATGCCCAGCCCTGTAGGTGTGCTCAGATAAAGCCTACTGGATCAGGCCCCATACAAAATCCAGCCAAAGGAGGAGGAGCCTCACTTTTAGCCCACTGCTTAGAGATACACCTGGGATGTAAGAGACCTGGGTTCAATTATTTCCTCTGCTTGATGGGGAGAAAAGATTTAAACAGATCAGCCACCTCTCAGCAGTGTGCTCTTATCACAGGGCTATAAGATATTCTGAGCTAGGCTCCCAGAATCTGTTTCATTTAGGGATAAATAGCCAATCACTGGAGCAGGGAGACTGGATGCTGGGTCTCCCATGTAATTGCCCTAACTGCCAGGCTATACAATCATTCATTTTCTCTCTGCCTCAAATCCCATTGAAGTGCTTATCTGAAGTGGAACAGCTTTAAGAGGGGCACATGAGAGAGTCCCCATAGCTCAGTGGTTAGCCCAGTCGCTGAGTGGTAGGAGACACATATTTAAATCCTTTCTCCCATCAGGTAGATGGGGGAATTAAATCTGGATCTCCCACATTCCAGGGGGGTGTCCTAACCACTGGGTTCAAAATTATAAGGAAGGCACCTCCTCCTCTTATGTCTCTTGCAAGAAACCACTTAGGCACCTAACTCCAGCAGAGGGTTCATGGCTGTGGATCCCAGGAGATAGGTACTTCCCTTGGTTACTTAAGACATGGGGCAGGGTTGGGAAGTTAAGAAAAACCCTTCTTGTTGTCTTCTATTTGGTAGCTTAGCATGCTGGCTCTTGTGGATCCTGTTCTTTGGCACCTATCTCTCCCCATGTATTGTATAGGGAGTCTCAGTGCCTAATTCAGGCTTTCTGGATTCCATTGATTTTTTTTTTCTCCCCAAGGCATTTATAAGTTATGCATCGTGATACTCAGTTTCCATGCCCAAGTCTCTTTGTGGAGCTATACCTTAGTTTCTCCCATTGTAATAGGATATAAAATCTCGGGTACTTTTTAGAACAAAAAGAACTTTGTGATATATGTATAATGTGAGATGACCTACATGGTGGTTGAAAATTATTTACTCTTTAATTTTTTTTATTTCATTTTGTTAAGACCACAAAAAGGACCAGATCTTCAACTGATGTAAATCAGTATAACTCCATGGAAGGCATGGGGCTACAATGATTTGAATCTGCCCCATATATATTCTGAGATCTGTAGGAAACATGCTATGTGCTTGTGCTATACTCTCTATAGTGATTACTGTGAAGGTGTTATGAAGTATAAATATCAAGTATCAAGAAGACATTGATAATGGATTTGAGAATGTGTAGCAATTTCTCTTAGGTCTTCTATTCCTAGCTACTGTTAAATTTCAGTATGGAGGAGGACAAAGATATTAGTATGAGCTTTGGCTTTCATTGTTACATTATTTTTGTGTATCTTTATTCGTGTGTATAAAATGCAGGTGTCTGTCTCACTTTTTAAATATTTAAATAAGCATTGAACTGAGCTAAATACTTCTCTCATGCTCTCTAACATGACTGTCTCTTGAAATATTTTTTTGCTAAAGCTGTACAGTAAGTAGAGACACAGCGGTGTCTGGTTTGCTGCTAGGAGAGTGGGCATAATAGATACCCCATAATAGGTATCTATTATCCCCACTGGAGCAGATAAGCTTTTGAACAGGCAGGCAACTATTTACATGGTAGAATATTTTCATTCTGTTTCCCTTAGTGGTGCAAGAAAGGCCTTTGGGAAAATGTTCCTGCTGGGAATAGATTATGGCTTGGGTAACCTAGTATCTGCTAATAAGTAAGGAATTGATACTTTATCCCTTTGTTGGTCTCTATATGGCAAGGAGAAGAAACTGGTTCATCAGAGTAGTGCTTTGATTTTACTATAACTGCAAGTAGCCCAGCCTCAAATCTCTCCTTTCTCTAGTGGCTATATTATCCTAGGTGGACTCAGTTTATACCTCCTCTCCCCCCCCCAAGACAGAGGTACACTTTTCACCTTGTTAAACCAGCCCTGAACACCAGCAGACCTTGATGATGGCAAGCTGTGTGTGTTCTGCTACCCTTTGCAAGTCCTACTGTGGGAAGACAGCTATTGGGCCTCACTAAAGAAGGCTGCCTTGGGGTGGTGCTGAAGTGGGTGTTCCTTACCAGCCCAGGCTATGTCCTATTCCTAGCCACTTCTGGTTTGCACCGCTATACTTTGCGCCTCCTGCAAAATGACTCTTGCAAGTTCCTTTCACTGACCTAACATTGTTCACATGGACTTTCCAATACCAGGGGGCTTGGGTAGACTGAAGTGGCAGAGTTCAGCATAACCCAGGATGAGGTCTAGACATAACTCAGGGTGAATTGTAGACTCTATTCTAGGAGGATTGCTGTGCATGTACTTTACCTATAATAAACGTAGCTGTTCTGTTTCTGTTCTCGGTGTTTCTGTGCTGTGCAAGTCAGAAACCTGTGGCTTTCTCCAATTCAATGCCCTTTTGAGTGGGGAATGCAGTGCCCTATTCTACCTGTTCAGATTATAATTTGCTACCAGGTGGGTATTCTGCAGCTACAGCATGCAGAACGTTAAAATCTGAATACTACTGTCAAGGTTCCTCCCCCACTCTGAACTCTAGGGTACAGATGTGGGGACCTGCATGAAAAAACCTCCTAAGCTTATCTTTACCAGCTTAGGTCAAAACTTCCCCAAGGTACAAAATATTCCCCCCGTTGTCCTTGGACTGGCCGCTACCACCACCAAACTAATACTGGTTACTGGGGAAGAGCTGTTTGGACGCGTCTTTCCCCCCAAAATACTTCCCAAAACCCTGCACCCCACTTCCTGGACAAGGTTTGGTAAAAAGCCTCACCAATTTGCCTAGGTGACTACAGACCCAGACCCTTGGATCTTAAGAACAATGAACAATCCTCCCAACACTTGCACCCCCCCTTTCCTGGGAAATGTTGGATAAAAAGCCTCACCAATTTGCATAGGTGACCACAGACCCAAACCCTTGGATCTGAGAACAATGAAAAAGCATTCAGTTTTTTACAAGAAGACTTTTAATAAAAAATAGAAGTAAATAGAAATAAAGAAATCCCCCCTGTAAAATCAGGATGGTAGATATCTTACAGGGTAATTAGATTCAAAAACATAGAGAACCCCTGTAGGCAAAACCTTAAGTTATAAAAAAGATACACAGACAGAAATAGTTATTCTATTCAGCACAATGCTTTTCTCAGCCATTTAAAGAAATCATAATCTAACACATACCTAGCTAGATTACTTACTAAAAGTTCTAAGACTCCATTCCTGGTCTATCCCCGGCAAAGACAGAATATAGACAGACCCACAGACCCTTTGTTTCTCTCCCTCCTCCCAGCTTTTGAAAGTATCTTGTCTCCTCATTGGTCATTTTGGTCAGGTGCCAGTGAGGTTACCTTTAGCTTCTTAACCCTTTACAGGTGAGAGGAGCTTTCCCCTGGCCAGGAGGGATTTCAAAGGGGTTTACCCTTCCCTTTATATTTATGACAACTACTTAATGCTGTGTTATCACTTAAAAATATGATTTCCACTCTCTAACAAGCCATTTGTAGACTGTGACTGCTTAAGTTCCAGTTGTTTTGGTAGGTTCTTGTGTTTTGATTTAAGCTGGGAATAATCTGTCCCTGTACTCTTGCTTCCTAAAACGAAAAAGGGAGAGTGATTTCTACCTTTCCTTTCTTTGTAAATGTGCTTTCCATTCAGGTTGGTGTTCATCTGCTCTGTCAAGATTTTTTTTTCCCAGCTGAGTCTAATCCTCCCCACTTGACTTTTTCAAATGCCACACATCTTAGTGATTGAAGACAATGAAAGTAAAGGTGCAGCATGTGTCTCTAACAACTGTGCTTTATCAGCTAATGAGACTATTACACATGAGCATGGTCAGAAATGCATTGTGTTGCTATTCCACAGTGTATGGCAATGCTAACTTGTTATCCTTGCGCAGTGCTCTTTAGAGATGCTCAAAAGTGAGTGTCTGCATGGTATCTGGATACACTTCATGATCAGAATTAATGCAATAGAGCTACACAAGTTTTCCCACTTACATCTATAAGCCCTTGTGCTGGATATCTATAAACCAAAATGTGGGGGAAAAAAGAACCCACCAAAATACTACTAACATCATTCAGGAATCTGAACTTTTTAAGCAGGTGGGCTTGTCAAACAGGCTACCTCCTCATCTGTATTGCAATGAAAAAGGTGTCATCTGAATCTATAAAAAGCTTACAATAAACTCTGTGTAACTGACATCTTTTAACTTACTGGGGATTGGGTAGAACATTCTTGGGGATTGGGTAGAAAATTACAGTAGATACATTTTTGAAAAGACCATTTAATAGCATTTACAAAATATTGTACAAACATCAATGCTTAACACACACCTTAGACTACTGCTATCCACATTTTACAGGTCAATAAACAGACTTTTTTTTTTTAAAGACTTTCTCCAGGGAACACAAATTTAATACTGGGATTGATGCAGAGAATTGCTGTATGAAAGTCTGTGGCCTGTGTTATGGAAGAGGTCAGACTGGGTGATTGCAATGGCCTCTTTTGGTCTTAAACCATTAATAAGGATTAGAATTTGGGAATTCCTAGCTCAGTCTCATACACAACACTGCCTTCCACATTTTGAGGACTATTGGTAGGTTAGAGGCATGTAGAATGGAAATCATTGGCTGCTACTAATGTATATGACTATAAAACCCTAGAATTTCCAGAAAAATATCAGCTTTTTGCAAACAAGAGAGCTCTCCTAAACAGGATGTTTTAATAGCCTTAAAAGTAACCATGAGTGAGTTATTGCTGAAACTGGATTTAAAATAGGCTAGTGAACACTCCGTTTCTAATTAATGTTTGTTTCTTGTGGTTCCTACATATATTGTCATGAAAGGTCACAAGTTAATGATTGGTTTTAAAATATGCTCTAACAAAACTCTTTTAAAAGCCTTTTAAATGTTCTCTACCATCAGATGAGTGGCAGTTTTGCAAGTCACTCTGTCACTTAGGCAGAAAAGTACTTTTTTAAAAAAAGGATAGAAATATGTGAAACAAAGTTCATCTTTTGAATATTAGCCCTTCCTTTTTGAATGATGTATTATTTTTACTGAACTGTCCAAGAATGTGACAATATAAAAGCATGTTTGTATCAGTGACCTTTCATCTTCAGACGCTTGGAATTTAATCTAGTGTAAAACAAAGGTGATTAGTTATCTCAGGTCAGTTTAAAAGTGAGTACAGGAAGACACTAGATTTACACATAACTCTGTGTGGATAGCCATTCTTAATCGGAAATTGTAATGTAATGAGAATACAGACAGTAGTGTGTGATTCTTATCTTAAGAGAGCTGTTTTCCCTGGTGAAGTTTCAAGTGTGGTGGGCTATGAAAGTGCTCATCTGTGGTGCATAGAAATTGAAGGTGAATGTATGGCTTTAATTTCCAGCACTTGCAAATGCCCTTCTTTTCTCTAAACAGCCATGGAAACTTTTATTTTTATATATAATATGGTGGTTTTAACCAATTTCCTTTATGAATCTTTGCTGAGCAGAAAAAGACACTTCAACAGGCTGCGGTTGCATACGGGAAAGTCAGATGTATACTGACATGCCTAGGACCTGGTCCAAACCCAGTGAAGTCATGCGACTTTCTGTTGACTTCCATGGACTTTGGATCAGGCTTTTCTATATTAGTGGTGGACACTTTGCTAATGCTTTAGATAAATGAGATTCAAGTATTGGATCTCAATATTTCATTTGAAAGTGTTTTGTATGTTTGTAGAGAAATGTCTGCCAGTGCCAGATGACCAATATCCTAACCCTAAGCCAGCTTTCTATAACTGATAAGGGGAAAGATAAGCCAGACGCGCCACAAAATCCACCAGGAACTTTGCAATTTGTTTTACATGGAACATGGTCAGGTGCAATGGTGATGAGTGGCAATTAAAAACAGTTAGATAAAACTGCCTTATTATTTTATTATTCATTTGTATTAGCATAGCATTTAGGAACTCTAGTCAAGAACCTGGGCCACGCTGAGCAAGACATTGTACAAATAAAACAAAAAGGTCCCTGCACCAAGGTTACTTTGTTAAATGAGAGCCACATCCTTCAATGCGCTGTGTGTGTACACTGGGGAGGTGGATTGTCTGACTCCTCACCCCACGAAGGCAGCAGAGCAGGATCTCTTCCTTGCCTTCAGGAGAATGGTCTGTTTAGATCCCAGATTGCACGCCAGCCAAAGAGCAGCTCCCTCTGCACTACTAAAAGCAAATGGATAGCGCCCCTCTTCTTAGGGTATGTTTATCCTGCAATTAAACACCCATTGCTCACCTGTGTCAGTTGACTTGGGCTCTGGATGCAGGGCTGTAAAATTGTAGTGTCTACATTTGGGCTCAAGGACCCTGCCGCCTCATGAGGTCCCAGAGTCTAGGCTCCAGCCTGAGCCCAAATGTCTACACTGCAATTTTACAGTCCCACAGCCTGATCCCAATTCCGCTAATATAGGCCAGCCGGGGGTGTTTAATTGCAGTGTAGATGCGACACTGACAGACCCCGGTCGTCAGCGAGTGGGATCGAACCGGGAACCTCTGGAGCATAGTGCATGAGCTAAAAGCCAACTGGCTGTTAGCTAAGACTGTAGAGCAGACTCATATATTTCTTTTTCCTCTCCCTCTCCCCCTGCCTGCCACTAGATGAAACAGAATACCACACCAGGAGGTGTGTGGGTTACACAGACATACCCTTAGCAGCTCTAGCTAGTATGGTGAGAGCTTCCCTCCCTCTTTGTGTCTCAAATACTGACATGGCAACATTCTGAGGGCTAATAAGCTGATGTGGCATACCATCTAGGGGTTGTGGCCAAGTCCACAACTGGCTAGTCTGTATACTGTGATGTGCAGCATGCCTTAGACTGATGTGCACAATTCTTTTTCAAAGAGCAGTAAAAGTAGCCTCGGTGGTACGGCTTCGCCTCACCACGTTTATGACTCCACTCACCAGTGCCTCATGTAAATAGATTATATTTTTTTAAATTCCACACACTAACTACAGTAGAGGCAAATGTTTGTCAGTTTTGTAAAGATAATCTCCTTCAAATCCGTAACATTTATTCATAGCTGCATGTCAGACTATTCATCCTTTACATTACAGCCTCATTTTTAGTTACATGATTTGAGAGGAAAATGAAGATCCTCTTCAATGCACAGGCTAGCTGAGCTTGCTTCTTCAGTAAACTCTCCAACATAGTTTATTATTTATGTAAATAATTAATGTAAATAATTACATTGGCATCAGACTATTAAAATTCTTATCACTGGTTAAATGTTACTATAAAATACAAAAAGGATGCAGAGCTCCATGACTGTGATTTTACCTGTAATATATTGATACATAGAATGCATTGTCCACCCCAATGTACTCACATGCATAACCTCTTCCCCACCATCTCAAACACACCATTATGAGAACTATGACGTGATTGGAATAACAGAGACTTGGTGGGATAACTCACATGACTGGAGTACTGTCATGGATGGTTATAAACTGTTCAGGAAGGACAGGCAGGCCAGAAAAGGTGGGGGAGTAGCACTGTATGTAAGGGAGCAGTATGACTGCTCAGAGCTCCGGTACGAAACTGTAGAAAAACCTGAGTGTCTCTGGATTAAGTTTAGAAGTGTGTGCAACAAGAGTGATGTAGTGGTGGGAGTCTGCTATAGACCACCGGACCAGGGGGATGAGGTGGATGAGGCTTTCTTCCGGCAGCTCACGGAAGCTACTAGATCGCATGCCCTGATTCTCATGGGTGACTTTAATTTTCCTGATATCTGCTGGGAGAGCAATACAGCGGTGCATAGACAATCCAGGAAGTTTTTGGAAAGCGTAGGGGACAATTTCCTGGCGCAAGTGCTAGAGGAGCCAACTAGGGGGGGCGCTTTTCTTGACCTGCTGCTCACAAACCGGGTAGAATTAGTGGGGGAAGCAAAAGTGGATGGGAATCTGGGAGGCAGTGACCATGAGTTGGTTGAGTTCAGGATCCTGACACAGGGAAGAAAGGTAAGCAGCACGATACGGACCCTGGAATTCAGGAAAGCAGACTTCGACTCCCTCAGGGAACAGATGGCCAGGATCCCCTGGGGGACTAACTTGAAGGGGAAAGGAGTCCAGGAGAGCTGGCTGTATTTCAAGGAATCCCTGTTGAGGTTTCAGGGACAAACCATCCCGATGAGTCGAAAGAATAGTAAATATGGCAGGCGACCAGCTTGGCTTAATGGTGAAATCCTAGCGGATCTTAAACATAAAAAAGAATCTTACAAGAAGTGGAAGGTTGGACATATGACCAGGGAAGAGTATAAAAATATTGCTCGGGCATGTAGGAATGATATCAGGAGGGCCAAATCTCACCTGGAGCTGCAGCTAGCAAGAGATGTCAAGAGTAACAAGAAGGGTTTCTTCAGGTATGTTGGCAACAAGAAGAAAGCCAAGGAAAGTGTGGGCCCCTTACTGAATGAGGGAGGCAACCTAGTGACAGAGGATGTGGAAAAAGCTAATGTACTCAATGCTTTTTTTGCCTCTGTCTTCACGAACAAGGTCAGCTCCCAGACTGCTGCGCTGGGCATCACAAAATGGGGAAGAGATGGCCAGCCCTCTGTGGAGATAGAGGTGGTTAGGGACTATTTAGAAAAGCTGGACGTGCACAAGTCCATGGGGCCGGACGAGTTGCATCCGAGAGTGCTGAAGGAATTGGCGGCTGTGATTGCAGAGCCATTGGCCATTATCTTTGAAAACTCGTGGCGAACAGGGGAAGTCCCGGATGACTGGAAAAAAGCTAATGTAGTGCCAATCTTTAAAAAAGGGAAGAAGGAGGATCCAGGGAACTACAGGCCAGTCAGCCTCACCTCAGTCCCTGGAAAAATCATGGAGCAGGTCCTCAAAGAATCAATCCTGAAGCACTTGCATGAGAGGAAAGTGATCAGGAACAGCCAGCATGGATTCACCAAGGGAAGGTCATGCCTGACTAATCTAATCGCCTTTTATGATGAGATTACTGGTTCTGTGGATGAAGGGAAAGCAGTGGATGTATTGTATCTTGACTTTAGCAAAGCTTTTGACACGGTCTCCCACAGTATTCTTGTCAGCAAGTTAAGGAAGTATCGGCTGGATGAATGCACTACAAGGTGGGTAGAAAGCTGGCTAGATTGTCGGGCTCAACGGGTAGTTATCAATGGCTCAATGTCTAGTTGGCAGCCGGTATCAAGTGGAGTGCCCCAAGGGTCGGTCTTGGGGCCGGTTTTGTTCAATATCTTCATAAATGATCTGGAGGATGGTGTGGATTGCAGCCTCAGCAAATTTGCGGATGATACTAAACTGGGAGGAGTGGTAGATACGCTGGAGGGGAGGGATAGGATACAGAAGGACCTAGACAAATTGGAGGATTGGGCCAAATAAATCTGATGAGGTTCAATAAGGATAAGTGCAGGGTCCTGCACTTAGGACGGAAGAATCCAGTGCACCGCTACAGACTAGGGACCGAATGGCTAGGCAGCAGTTCTGCGGAAAAGGACCTAGGGGTGACAGTGGACGAGAAGCTGGATATGAGTCAGCAGTGTGCCCTTGTTGCCAAGAAGGCCAATGGCATTTTGGGATGTATAAGTAGGGGCATAGCAAGCAGATCGAGGGATGTGATCGTTCCCCTCTATTCGACATTGGTGAGGCCTCATCTGGAGTACTGTGTCCAGTTTTGGGCCCCACACTACAAGAAGGATGTGGATAAATTGGAGAGAGTCCAGCGAAGGGCAACAAAAATGATTAGGGGTCTAGAACACATGACTTATGAGGAGAGGCTGAGGGAGCTGGGATTGTTTAGCCTGCAGAAGAGAAGAATGAGTGGGGATGTGATAGCTGCTTTCAACTACCTGAAAGGGGGTTCCAAAGAGGATGGCTCTAGACTGTTCTCAATGGTAGCAGATGACAGAACGAGGAGTAATGGTCTCAAATTGCAGTGGGGGAGGTTTAGATTGGATATTAGGAAAAACTTTTTCACTAAGAGGGTGGTGAAACACTGGAATGCATTACCTAGGGAGGTGGTAGAATCTCCTTCCTTAGAGGTTTTTAAGGTCAGGCTTGACAAAGCCCTGGCTGGGATGATTTAACTGGGAATTGCTCCTGCTTCGAGCAGGGGGTTGGACTAGATGACCTTCAGGGGTCCCTTCCAACCCTGATATTCTATGATTATATGATTCTATGAGTAACACTCTAAATACATGATGAAAATACAGCGAATAAAAATGTGTCCACAGCAATAGTATCTCAAACTCTTCAATCACCTGTCGTGTTACTGTTTAATGTTAAACGTCCATGCTTAAGAGCTTACTTTAGTCATATTGGCATGGAAGTCAAAGAAACAACAATTTTTCTGCTTCCACTGAATGGTTCCTCTGTGGTCACTTCATCATGCTCCACAGTTAGGGCCCTACAGTGCAGACTCAGGCCAAAAGATTGGACTATGAGGAAATACATCAGGTGGGTTGATCATCTTACATTTGGTTCCATCCCTTTTGTCTTGTGAGTAAATAGTGGATTCTATGACGTTATCCTTCCCTTAATGTAGATATTTATTCATATTTTACCACAGTGCATGCAAAGTGGACAAATTACAGTAATTTGTGGCAAGTTTCAAAGTAGCAGCCATCTTAGTCTCTATCCGTAAAAAGAAAAGGAGTACTTGTGGCACCTTAGAGGCTAACAAATTTATTTGAGCATAAGCTTTCGTGGGCTACAGCCCACTTCATCAGATGCATGCAGTGGAAAATACAGTAGGACGATTTTATATACAAAGAGAACATGAAACAATGGGTGTTACCATACACACTATAACAAGAGTGATCCGTTAAGGTGAGCTATTACCAGCAGGAGAGAGAGAAAACCTTTTGTAGTGATGATCAAGATGGGCCATTTCCAGCAGCTGACAAAAACATGTGAGGAACAGTAGGGGGGAAAAATAACCATGGGGAAATAGTTTTACTTTGTATAATGACACATCCACTCCCAGTCTTTATTCAAACCTAATTTAATGGTGTCCAGTTTGCAAATTAATTCCAATTCAGCAGTCTCTCGCTGGAGTCTGTTTTTGAAGTTTTTTTTATTGTAATATTGCGACTTTTAGGTCTGTAATTGAGTGAGTGACCAGAGAGATTGAAGTGTTCTCCGACTGGTTTTTGAATGTTATAATTCTTAACGTCTGATTTGTGTCCATTGATTCTTTTGCATAGAGACTGTCCACTGTACATGGCAGAGGGGCATTACTGGCACATTACGGCATATATAACATTGGTAGATGTGCAGGTGAACGAGCCTCTGATGGGGTGGCTGATGTGATTAGGCCCTATGATGATGTCCCCTGAATAGATATTTGGACACAGTTAGCAATGGGCTTTGTTACAAGGATAGGTTCCTAGGTTAGTGTTTTTGTTGTGTGGTTGCTGGTGAGTATTTGCTTCAGGTTGGGGGCTGTCTGTAAGCAA
Organism: Caretta caretta; assembly: GCF_965140235.1. Taxonomy (NCBI): domain Eukaryota; kingdom Metazoa; phylum Chordata; order Testudines; family Cheloniidae; genus Caretta; species Caretta caretta. Next base: position 86,773,199 of record NC_134213.1, read on the forward strand.
GGACTGGCCTGTCTCCCAACATCAGTGAGAGTGATGGCTCGTCCTTCAGGATAGGTTGTAGATCCTTGATGATGCATTGGGGCTGAAGGTGACGGCTAGTGATATTCTGTTATTTTCTTTGGCCTGTCCTGTAGTAGGTGACTTCTGGGTACTCTTCTAGCTCTGTCAATCTGTTTCTTCACTTCTGCAGGTGTGTATGGTAGTTGTAAGAATGCTTGATAGAGATCTTGTAGGTGTTTGTCTCTGCCTGAGGGGTTGGAGCAAATGCTGTTGTATCGTAGAGTTTGGCTGTAGAAAATGGATCGTGTGGTGTGTCCTGGATGGAAGCTGGAGGCATGTAGGTAAGTATAGTGGTCAGTAGGTTTCCGGTATAAAGAGTGGTGGTTATGTGACCATCGCTTATTAGCACCGTAATGTCCAGGAAGTGGATCTCTTGTGTGGACTGGTCCAGGCTGAGGTTGATGGTGGGATGGAAATTGTTGAAATCATGGTGGAATTCCTCAAGCGCTTCTTTTCCATGGGTCCAGATGTTGAAGATGTCATCAATGTAGCGCAAGTAGAGTAGGGGCATTAGGGGATGAGAGTTGAGGAAGCGTTGTTGTAAGTCAGCCATAAAAATGTTGGCATACTATGGGGCCATGCGGGTACCCATACCAGTGCCACTGATTTGAAAAAAGAAAAGGAGTACTTGTGGCACCTTCGAGACTAACCAATTGATTTGAGCATAAGCTTTCGTGAGCTACAGCTCACTTCATAGGATGCATCTGTAGCTCACGAAAGCTTATGCTCAAATAAATTGGTTAGTCTCTAAGGTGCCACATGTACTCCTTTTTTTTTTGCGAATACAGACTAACACGGCTGCTACTCTGAAAACTGATTTGAAAGTATACATTGTCCCCAAATGTAAAATAGTTATAGGTGAGGACAAAGTCACAAAGTTCAGCCACCAGGTTAGCCGTGACATTATCGGGGATAGTGTTCTTGACGGCTTGTAGTCCATCTTTGTGTGGAATGTTGGTGTAGAGGGCTTCTACATCCATAGTGGCCAGGATGGTGTTATCAGGAAGATCACCGATGGATTGAAGTTTCCTCAGGAAGTCAGTGGTGTCTCGAAGGTAGCTGGGAGTGCTGGTAGCGTAGGGCCTGAGGAGGGAGTCTACATAGCCAGACAATCCTGCTGTCAGAGTGCCAATGCCTGAGATGATGGGGCGTCCAGGATTTACAGGTTTATGGATCTTGGGTGGCAAATAGAATACCCCCAGTCGGGCTCTAGGGGGTGTGTCTGTGCAGATTTGTTCCTGTGCTTTTTTCAGGGAGTTTTTTGAGCAGATGTTGTAGTTTCTTTTAGTAACCCTCAGTGGGATCAGAGGTTAATGGCTTGTAGAATGTGGTGTTGGAGAGCTGCCTAGCAGCCTCTTGTTCATATTCCGACCTAGTCATGATGACGACAGCACCTCCTTTGACCTTTTTTTTTTTCCTCCCACTGCACGCATCCAATGAAGTAAAATGTAGCTCACAAAAGCTTATGCTCAAATAAATTCCTTGGTCTCTAAGGTGCCACGAGTACTCCTTTTCTTTTTGTGGATACAGACTAACATGGCTGCTACTCTGAAACCTGTCCTTTGTCCTAGTAACTTGTGGATCATTTTGAATTTCCTAACATCTATGTATGTAAAATTGTAAGTGTCTCATTGCAGTCACGTAGTTAATGTCAATGCTTTGTACTAGGATGACTATCTGACTGGCATGCTAATGACATCTTTTATTTGTATCCTGAACCTGCACCAAACACCATACAGGTAGGTTTCCTTTGACTTCAGAGCTTTCTGGGAAGTTCTGAAGGACTGGGACCTTAGTGTCCAGTGATCCACAGCCAATATTCCCTAAGGAGCTTCTTAAGTTACATCTACACTATTATCTAGGTCTTATTTCCCCTGCTCATGTACACATACTAGCATTTCCTCTTGTTTAGCTAGAGAAAATATAAACAGCAATGTAGATGCGGAGGCATGCCTAGAGGCAACAGAGCAATAGCTCAGCTGAAACTGGTGGGTATGTACATGGCCTAGCAAAGCCATGCCTTGACTACCACTAACTGAGCTACTGTACCTACACTGCTATTTATATTTGTATTCTCTCAATGAGAGCTTGCGTGAGTACATGTACATGAGCTGGGGAATCACACCTCTAGCTTGTAATGTAGATTTAACTTAAGAAGGTTTTTTGTCAGAACTGGAGTGTTCTCAGGTGTTACATGTCATGGTCCCTGGGTATACTGCACCACATGAGACCCTCTACCAGTCCCCCAAATGCAGCCCTTTCAAGTGGCAGGCCCATGCCTCTGCTTCCCTTTTGGGTACAATCCCACAATCCAACCACCCTCTGACTGGGCCTCCGGGTTACATCTCCCCTGGTTGCCAACTGTCATAACTGGTAGATCCAATACAGTTGGCACCTGCAAGTTTTTCCCGTCAGGATCTTGTGGACAGTAACAGTACGCAGTAACACAGAAGCAGCTTCTTCAAAAGAGAGTGTGATGTATTTTGCAGAAACGCATATAACACCCTGAGAAATAGTCTTAAAATAAGACTGTTATGTGCATACTGTCATATGTTTGGCATTACCTTCAAACCCTTAGGTAGACATGACTTCACCTTTTTCCCCCTGTTCTCTTGGTTCTCAAGTCAATCTGGCATCCTATGGGAGCCAATGATTCCCCCCCCTCCTTTTTTCCTTCTCTTTTAACAGACTGGTGTCTTTTTCTTATCTTCACATTCTCAGCCTTGGCAAACAGCCCTGTCATCAGAGTTGGGGTTGAGGAGACCCTCTTCATGGCTACTGACGTGGCTATTGGGCCTGAAAGAATGCTCCTCATTTAGGCCATGGTTTTACCTTTTCTGCTTGGTTTCTTTAACAGCCCCTTTTTGATCTAACTGCAGCCAGGCAAGGTAATATCCCACAGATATGTTAAGGTGCATATATTTATAAAAAATACAAATTTGTCAGTTCCCTCTATTATAATATGACTGAAATACTGAGGGATCATGCCTTTCAAAACACTTTGCCTTGTCTCATTCACACAGTCTTCTTAAGTTCTTTGACATGTAGGTGCTCAGCTTATGCTTTGTACAGCCCAAACTATTGATTTATTCACATACCCCCACCCCATGGACTTTTTTCCTCTTGCACGGTTAGGGTAGGGCCTGAAGACCAAAGATTCTTATTCCCTTTTTTAGTTCCACACCACATAATGAGTTCTACCTTGGGGCCCCCTCTAATGGCTGGGTACTCTATTCAGCTGTCTCTGAAAATAATAGAGAAAAAGGGTCTGTTGTGAGGCCAGAGGTTTTTGTATGTCGGGGTTTGGTAGAAATACTGGTTCTCATGGTGGGAGGTAGACAAAAGCGGTCTGCTACTTTGTAGTGAAAAGAGGGATGGATCGAAAGGCATGTTTGCACAAAAAGGAGTCTTTGGAAAAACTAATATTAGCTTTAGGAAACCCGGATTTTACAGTTCTCTAACTCTAAAATAGCCAAATTCCCAACTTTGTCTCCATTTTTACACTCTGGATAGTGAGAGTCTAGCTTCCACTATGAGTGACTGATGCAGACAGTAATGCAAAAAATTGCTTCTTCAGTGGTGCAGTTTGGTAATACACTTAGAGTTCTGCCTTCCTTGCTAAATGTTACACTTATTAGTTGGTCCAATAAAAAAGTATTCCTTCACCCACCTTGTGTCTCCTGGGACCATCGCTGCTACAACCGCACAGCAAACGGTCATCCGAACTCCTTTTAAGAGGCACAAGGAAAGTGTTCACCCACCTTAACCTTTGACAGTGCTACTGCTCCACCTATGATTAAATAGACCCCTTATGAGACTCCTGTACCATATGAATAACACTAGTGTAACACTAGCCACAGGAGTCAGTATACGCTGAGCCACACCTTTTGTGACCCTGATTCACGTTAAATAACTGAGGCCAGGAATTAAAGCTCCATCGCTTATCAGCTTGTCTGTGTATCTAACTTATTGCTGCTAGTGCTGAGACTGATCTAATTCTATCAGGACGCCCCACAAATGTTGTGAGTAAAGTTGTGCAAATTGATTTTTTTTTTTCAGTTTCACTGGCAATTCTGGGAAAAAAACCCAGAAAATACAGTTTTAAGCCAAACCAAAAAAAAAACAAAAAAAAAAAACAATTCTTTGGAATTTTTGGCAAATCAAAAAGTTGAAATAAATAAAGGCAACCCAAACTTTGTTTTGAGATGTAACAACATTTTGTTCAACCTGCGGAAAAGGACCTAGGGGTGACAGTGGACGAGAAGCTGGATATGAGTCAGCAGTGTGCCCTTGTTGCCAAGAAGGCCAATGGCATTTTGGGATGTATAAGTAGGGGCATAGCGAGCAGATCGAGGGACGTGATCGTTCCCCTCTATTTGACATTGGTGAGGCCTCATCTGGAGTACTGTGTCCAGTTTTGGGCCCCACACTTCAAGAAGGATGTGGATAAATTGGAGAGAGTCCAGCGAAGGGCAACAAAAATGATTAGGGGTCTGGAACACATGACTTATGAGGAGAGGCTGAGGGAGCTGGGATTGTTTAGCCTGCAGAAGAGAAGAATGAGGGGGGATTTGATAGCTGCTTTCAACTACCTGAAAGGGGGTTCCAAAGAGGATGGCTCTAGACTGTTCTCAATGGTATCAGATGACAGAACGAGGAGTAATGGTCTCAAGCTGCAGTGGGGGAGGTTTAGATTGGATATTAGGAAAAACTTTTTCACTAAGAGGGTGGTGAAACACTGGAATGCGTTACCTAGGGAGGTGGTAGAATCTCCTTCCTTAGAGGTTTTTAAGGTCAGGCTTGACAAAGCCCTGGCTGGGATGATTTAACTGGGAATTGCTCCTGCTTCGAGCAGGGGGTTGGACTAGATGACCTTCTGGGGTCCCTTCCAACCCTTATATTCTATGATTCTATGAACCTGAAACATTTCATTTCAATTTCAACCATTTTTAAAGGTTTTTGACTGTTTTCAATCATTGAAGGAAATTTCTAAATGAAGTCATTTCAGACCAAAAAATTGAAATATTTTGTTTAGGAAATGCGAAAACAAAATATTTTGACATTTGGAATTTTTTCATTAACAATTTAGTGAAACTGATATGAATTCACAGAACACTTTGCTTCCCCCCCCCCCCCCCCCCGAACTAAAAGCTTTGGCTCAGTGTAGTTGTGGAAAGAATACAGTGGTATCAGAGATGCTGCAAGATTCTCATAAGCAAAGTATTGTATTAGCAAAGTGGCACTTGGAGAGCTACAGACCTGTTCAGCTTTCAAGAAGTAAGCGTTCCTTTCTTTGGTACCCACAGGGAGGGTAGAAGTTAGTTACTATTCTGATTCTCTCTTCCCTACACCGAGAATATTTGAGTACGATTTTCTTTTAAATGTTAAATTTGTATCATGTCACAATTCTTAATGTTGTGAAATGAATCAGCCATTAGTTATGATTTAGACACACCCAGTATTTGTTCAGCCAGGATTAACTCTTGCTGCAGTGAGACTCTGATTCAACATGTTTGCATGCACTGCCCAAAAATTGTTTAAAGGAACAACTATAGTTTTTAACTGGCCTCTTAAATGTTTGACACGGACTCCTGATGATTTATTGAGGAGGAGGGAAACAGAGTAGGAAGCCTGAAGGGAAGTAGGGTTATTACTTTTATAATAAATAGTTTCAAGACTGATCATTTTATATTAATGTACAGTAACAAACATGAAGAGGAACAGAGATTGTGATGGAGGAAAAACATGAGCTTATTATGTGAGATCCACTACTGTGCAGAGGGCCCCATAAAGGCCTGTCCACCACTTGAGTCCCACTTAGCCCAATTTTTGAAGACTCAAGTGGGTCCTAACCAGAACATAAGTCTTGTCTGGGCTAAGCACAAGGGGTGAATTTCACCATAATGAATAATTCCTAATAGAGTATAGCAAAGAGGAATTGGAGGAATCTAACTCTGCAGAGTGTATTTTTCTCTTTTTTTTAAACTGCCATCAGATTTGCTTTATTTGATTTCATAGTACAAAAGTCAAACTATATACAAGAAATCTTGATAAACTACTTTCTAATGACTGCCTTAATTTAATAATTGTAGGAACAAAGCCTGTAAAAAGAACTTTTTGTTGCTTTGAACAACTCACAAATTTAATATATTGAAAATTGAAGTTTGAGCTTAATGAAGAAAGCAATTTAGATGTAAACTAGCTTGAATCAAAAGCCTGGAGATTTGAATAGTCCATCATGCAATGCAATGAATGCTTTGAAAACCAAATGTCTGAGTTGCCTAAAGGGATTGAAATAGGCCCCACGAACGCCTTACCTGAGACCATGCGCATTCAGCAGAGACAAGCCAATGGCGGCTTTGCCATCTTCTTTCCCAAACTCTCTTCAAAATATTTCCTAGCTTTGACAGGTATTTCACTAAAACAATCTGTATAACATACATCATAATGGTTGCCAAACTTATGAGCATAAATATTCAGGAAACGATGAATATTATGATCCAGTGGATCAGCCAGGTATGCTTACATTTGAATGGTTGTACACAGTGGTACTGTAGCTGTGTTGATTCCAGGATACTGGAGAGACGAAGTGGGTGAGTCAATATTTTTTATTGGACCAACTTCCGTTGACTCAAAAGCTTGTCTATCTGTCTCTCTCAATCTCACCAACAGAAATTGGTCCAATAAAATATTATCTCATGCACCTTGTCTCCCTATATTTGAATAGGTCAATCAAGGGATTGTTCACATAATTAGCATATAGAAATTCCTGCAACAGTAAAGCAAATACTCTGTCATTTCAAATAACTGCCGTCAGCTAGAAAAAAATTGAATTTGCTGATGGGGGAGAAATGGTGAAAACTTTAAAATTAAAATAATTTTGTGATTAAGTATATGCTAATTTTAGGCCTATGTGTAAGTCCCACTGTCTTCCGCAGGATTCAGTTAAGCACACGCTTAAGTGCTTTTTCTGAAAAGGGGATGGAATTCAGCATGAATTTGAATACTTTAAATAGGAGCATCAATGCCCACTTTCTGTTATTAGGTTTGAAGATACCTGTATTAGCTGTAATATTCTATTTCTTGGTGCTGTCGGATCATCTGGTTTGAAACAATACAGGGCTCTGCGTTTTAGAATTCTGATGTTATGCTAGTATGACAAGTTTTTGAAACTGAACATCCAAAGGAATACACAAATGGAACCCATCACTGTCACTGTGTTAATTCAGAATGAATTCTGAATTCCTGTTCTGTGAAGATTTGTTTTAGATTTCCTGTGTAGCCAGTAGCCTTGTGAAACATTTAAAAAGTCTCTGCACCTTTCTTTTACCAGCCCAGCTGTTTAACTTGTTTCTTACCATTTTGGGACTAAAAATCTAGCACAAACAATGTTGAACTAATTATAATCTTAGCATTTACTCTTCAGAATGTTTTGCAAACAGGAATGAGACTAGCAGTTATTCTAATAAGACAAGTAACACAGGGAAACAATTTACATTACTTTGTACAAAGAGGAGGTATTGTTCCTATATGTCACAATTGTGGTCAAAAGAGATGACTATTAGAGTTTCCACCTGAGGGGAAAACTCTGCATTGAAATGAAATGATGAGCTGAAATTTGAAGACTTAAAATTGGCATCAATAAAAAGAAATCAGGCAATAAGGCAAAGAGTAAATGAAATTCATTCTTGTGCAAATGGCTCTCATGAGGCCAATATGAAGAACTATTTCAGACAGAAAGGTATTGGACTAATGATGAAGATCAAACATCCAGAATGACCGCTTCATTTAAAAAAGGCTCTTTCAAAACATCACTATGCTGCTCAAAATATTTTTACTCATGTAAATCTCACTTCATGGACTTCTTTGAATACAAAATATTGTTTTGTAATAGCTTTTGAAGATGTATGTTATTTGCTGTCCTGCATGGAATGTCAGGACAATCATCCACAAGAAATCTGAAAACTAATACTTTTAAAAAATCCCAAACTCCGCATCCACTACAAATTCCCATTTGGTGGGAAAATAGAGGTTCAAAAATGTAATGTATTTGCTCTTTCCCATGAGTTAATTTAAGGCCATAGTTAACCATCCATTATGACCTTTGCTACATATGCTCATGAGTTCTTCAGTAATTCACCTTTAGTGCTGAAATAATCTGTTTAGTCTCAGCCATTAGGGAATCTTTTTGTGTGTGTGGAAAACTTGATTGAAAAATCCATTCAACTGGTTTTGAGTTATGGGAGAACTGGGCAGGAAGGTAAAAATCTGTGTACACACTTTATAGATAAAAATGTAAAGACTCGGAATTGGCTGAACAAAAATATTCCAAGGGACAGAATGTCCACGGCTCAGGCTCCCTTACATCACTGTGCAATGCAGAATCTGACCTCTGATATGAGATGTGGATCATCTCCTATATGCCAGAGTGCTTGTGTCTTTTGTGTTAAGGGGATTTAAAAATCACTCCTGAGTATGCTTTGTGACTGTCTTGTAAGATTTCAGCTGCCAAAAGAAGCCCCAGCCCCTACATAAGCATCTAGGAATCCGAACGGCATGCTTTCCCTGACTGTCGGGAGGTGGGTCAGCTAATGCTCTCAGGGTAACAAAACGTGCCCAGAATGGGCATTCTTACACTCCAATACATCTAATTACCCACACAGAGCTTAGTACTCTGATTTTCTTGCATGGATAATAACCTACATGGAGTTTCATTAGTATTTTCAGCTAATAAATTGTTTTAAGCTGGGGTTCATTGGCTAACTTCTTTTCCTTAATGTGTGTTTTGTTTTGTGGTTTTTTGTTTTTATTTTAACTTCTAGCTTGCAGCTGAAAGGAAAAATAGTCAGGGAAGAATTCAAAAGTTAAGACATGATTCTGCCCTCCATCCTTCCAGAACTGAAGAAGCAAAAAGACTGAAGTAGAAAGTACTTTTGTTTTCTTGCTTCCTGGAGCCATGCGTTGATATTTGGAAGAGGTTGAGCTAGCTGTCATCTGTAGCCCAATCTGTAAAAGACTGAGGTGGTTCTAATAAATTGAGGGAAGCCAGTGGAAGATCTGGTGAGGTTTAAATCTACCCTTCTTATTGAGGGCATCTGACTGCCTTTTGTTGGTACAGTTTGTACTCTGGGGGGTATTTGTATTAATTCCTGGATCTCTAACTGCTGTCAGACATTGATATGCCAGTTACTAGGAGGGTCAGGAAATTGTGTCCATTGCTTTAAGAGGTGGACCTTGCTATAATCATCTCTGCCTGTGTCACTTCAAGATTACACTATTGAAATGGAGCTATGTCTTTCACCATATGGTCACTGGTGTAAAAGGGCTTAGGTTTGTTGACTTCAGTGAAGTTATTCTAGTTTATGGTAGCTGAGGATGTGGCCTCATAAGTGAAGCTGAATCTGGGAGAAGAACATGGCAGCCCACATAATAAGTGGTGCATCAGAGGTCTTTGCTCCATGATCTGCATCTTTATAAATTTTGTTACAAATGGTGTAACACTCACCTACCAGCTAGGGTGACCAGATGTCCTGATTTTATAGGGACAGTCCGAATTTTTGGGTCTTTTTCTTATATAGGCTCCTATTACTCCCCACCCCCGTCCCGATTTTTCACACTTGCTGTCTGGTCACCCTACTACCAGCCCCACTTTATATCAATGTAAATGCTGAAAAGCATGTCTCTATAGTTTGTATCCATTAAAATACCACTTACTCTCCAAAAAAGGAGGGATATTTTAGTTTTATTTGGTTTATGGAAATTCAATGGGGTTTGATGGAAATCCCTCTGCAAGGCAGGAAATTCACCATAGGACAAGTAGTATGTTGAGCCTTCAGGACTGGAACAGTATTTGTTGAGAACAATAGGAAAAACTTTAAATATTTCTACATAGCTATTCGATATAAAGCTATAATCTAAGCAGGAAACGGCATTTATGATGATAAATGCCCTGAAACAAATTCTGCCTTCCTTACATAGGCAAAACTCCCACTGATGTAAAATACTCCTGGATATTTTTCCCTGAGGAAAGACTGCAAAATTTGGTACTGTATTTTTTTTCATGAACTTGAACGTTACCTTTTCCTTACTAATATGAGATCTGTCCAGTCTGTAGTAACCACAGTTTACAAGTGAAATAAAACAGGAGGTGGTCCAAATGATTCTGAGCAACACAGCTGTCATGTATAAGTATACTATTGGGTACTGGTAACTTGGATACAAGTGAATTTGAGAATTTCCATTCATCCAGAATATGATCAACTTCTTCCAGTAATATTTACACTATTCTATTAAAAATGCTCCATATGAACCAATAGCATCTTTGTAAGCTGAAAATATTTGCAATAGTGGCACACTTCAAGGGGAAAAATAGCTCACCACCAAAAAAAAAAGGGGGGGGGGCAGTGCTGTATAAATACTCTTAACATGGAAAGCTGCTTTCCGTTCATGCACAGGCTTTCCTTGCTGTAATAACCCAGCAAGATGGCATACTCTATGTACTAAATTCTTTAATGGGAAAACTAAACTACTTCCTAACATTTTTCATGTATGTATTTGTGAATGTGACTATTGTAGGCCAGCCTGCTTAAACAGTGATGAATTATTTTCCAAATAAATTCTTACCTCAGTTGTAAACTCTTTAGGGTAGAGGCTACATGTTTTCAACATCTAGCAAAATGGGACCCTGATCCTTGATTGGGACACTAGGATAACAATGATGACACATTGGGGTGAATACTGGATCCAGAGCACTCTTGAATTCCCACAAGCTTTAGAGGTATTGGGATGGGGTAGGGGTTAGTCTGAGTCAATCTCTGTACATTTGAATTGGATTTATTGAGTATTTTTAGGTGAACAGTTGTATGCCATCTTTTTTGTGAATTCGGGAGTTTAACAGAACATTGTCCTCCCAACTCCACCTATGGTTCAGTGGGAGAAAAGGGCTGTCTGAGATTCTCCTCACACTCGTTTTACACCATCATAATTCCATTAAGTCCATAAGAACTACCTCTTTTATTTTTACTCTGATGTAAAAAAAAGAGTAGGCTACTGTATCTCTAGAGTTGGCTCAAATGGTAATTTTTTTTTCAACTGTGGGTAAACCTTCTGCCCACTAAACGTTTCTGAAAATACCTTTATTTTCATAACAAGGAAATAACCTACATACAAGTATCGGTGAATGCCACAAATAAACTATCTCTGTTTATCATGTAGCAATTTCCCTCACCATTGTAATAAGCATGATGCACCCATTCACGTTTACTTGCTTACTGGTAATCGTGTGACTTTCTAAGTACATCCCTTCTGCACAGTTGGTGGTCTTATAAACTGAATAAATAGGCATAAATGAGATTTCTAAAATAAACAATTGTCAAAGCTGTCCCTGACCCCAAACTTTTCTTAGAACATTGTTTGTTTTTTATTTGTTTTATATGTACACCCTCCTTGTTCACTCAATGTCTTTTGCCTGCCTGCAAAATAGGGAGATCTGAATTTGTACATAAGGAAAAGAGGTTAATACACCAGAAAGCTAGTTGCATAATGCAACTGGAAAAATGTACGTTAAGCCTGCTGCTGCTACCGTAAGCCATGCAAAAGGCTATAGGACTTCATCTCTAACTCAGCAATCTTGATGTGCACTTAATATGTGCAGCTTATAAGCTAATATTTAAGTAAATTCCAGAAGGGAAACAAATAGGGACTGCATGAAAAACTCACAGTGAGAGGCTTGAGCTGAAACATCTGCTGACCAGCCATCAGGCAAACACTATCTTAAAATTGTAAGAGGCTCCAAAACTAGCATTAAACTGGTTAACGCCCATACGCTGAGTGTGGAAATCAATGATATATTTGGAGAGTATTGTCCTTCTGATTTTCAATATGAAAGCCCTACTGAAAAAATGTCGTCTCCTCCATCCACAGAAGGAGTTGCTGCCATGACATGACCAGAAGTTTCTTTGATTCCAAGTTTGATCCTGAAGTCATTTTGATTTATATTCATAGTAACTGAAAGATAAGCTAGTATCTAAGGAAATTACTGTTCTCTTCCCTTTGATGCTTCAGCTAGATACCAGTTGGTCCAATCATCAGGATAAGAGGATGATACATATATTTCCTGGGGTTTCCAGGCATATGACCTAAAGTAATTACTTACTAACTATGCATTTTAGATCTGTGCCCCAAAAAACCCTCCCATCTGAGTAGTTTATTCACTGAAAAATGCAGTTTCAGGTTGACTGACACTGTTGATGATTTGGAGTGAATTTGGCAAATAGCGGCAGCCAAACAAAAATGGAGGGGAGGGGGAATTTTTAAAAAAGTCAATGTTTCATTTCAACCCTTTTTTGGCACAAAACATTTCAGCACTTCATTTTGAAGTGACATCTTGTTAAACAATTATTTTTTATTTTGGAAAGTGAAATATAGCTAAGCGCCCAAAAACAAAATGTATGTTTGAGTCAAACAAAAGGGTTCATTCAACCTGAAACAAATTAATTGTGGGCTTTTCTTTTGGTGATGGAAGGAAAAAAAAAAAAAAAAAACTCTGGGTAAACCCCAAATGAAGGTTTTTATTTTCCAACTCTATTGAACTGAAAAATCAATTATTTACCCAGCTCTATTGAAATTACAATATTTCCTTTAGCAAAAGCTTGACAAACCAGAGCAAAATTCTCCTATTACAGTGACCCACAGGTGGCTTACCAATTGTCAGTGGGTCTCTGTATATAGAAGGTCCATGGACAATAATCTGGTCCCTTCCTTCTCAAAATGCAGATGTTACTGTGAGAGGAGTTTCCCAATACCCTCTGTTCAGACAAGTGGCCAATGTTCAACCATTGACTAGACTCTTTTATGTGAGGTTAAATTTGTGTGTGCAGAATTAGTTCAAGGAAACTTTTCCCCATTGCCATAAAGGTTTCTTGGCTATCCTGAATTTACAGAGAATATCTTAAATGGGACTAATGTTATCTGAAGTATATTTGTTTGCTCCCAAAGGCCAGGGTCATGTCAAAAGACCGTTACATGATGGATTATCCCTGACAGTATTTTGTTGGTGTTTTTAAATAGTCCCAAGTCCCCATCCCCTCCGCCCCCCCCAAAAAAAGTCTGCTCATATGTCACCTGTGCTGAGCCCTTGGTTGAGTCATGTTTATGGATATCAAAGGTTAGATTCCAGAATCAAAAAGGAAGAGGCTGTATTATGTGACTGTGTTACTATACTCAGTCAACTTGTAACACCTGCTTTTCAGATCTGATATGTCACCTAAGTTTTTTGCCATAGTCCCTCTAGCTTGGTGAAAGCTTATTGCTTTTCATTAATTTTCTTACGGCTGCTGTAGTTTGCACTGGACATTGAAAAATGAATGTGTTATTGTCTGTCTTTATTGAAATGCAATGCTATAACTCCTTTCCTGTTCTGGATAAATAACTTTTATTCTGTTTTCTCACCTGATATTCAAATATGATTAAAACTGGTGCCCATTTTGCTCAACCCAGAAGTCTGAAATATCTAAGGTTGATTCCAAAATTAATTCTGTATGAATTTGTGAGTTTACTCTGGCTGATTAGTGGGCTATCCACCCATTTCTACTGGACATTTGTCAAACTTGACTGTTGCTATGATAAGCGTACACTTCCTCTCTTTGCTGCTGGTTGGGGATACTAAGCTTCCTTGGAAGCGTCTCCCCACATACAGTCAAGCTATGACCTGGATGAGAAGGACTTTTAAAAAGGAAGATAAAAACACTCTGCCAGGAATCTCAAAGAAGCCTGGAGCTGTGACAGAAAAACTTTGGGAAACCCTTGAGAACAGGACTGCTGCAGATCAAACTGAGATGTCCTATGTAGAGTTGTTTGTGTGATGAGGCTTGCACATATCTGTCACTGCTATGCCTGGCTTGAGCTCCCACTATCAATGTCACTCATGTACTAAATTTATACAATTTAAAAATAATTGCAATCATCCAGCAAAAAATGACGAAACGTACAAATTAAGCATTAGTTAAGTCAATTTACGATAGTTGTTTACTTAATTCTTCAGGCTTTGTTCGCAGATGGTTTTATTTAGATCTACTCGTTCACATAAAGTGATACATCACACTACCAAAATGTTTTTCTTTTATACCATAAGCCAGAACTGTGCAAACTCTCCAATTAAACCTGACAGCTCCTTAAAACATTTAATCCCACAGATGCAATGTGACAATTCCAAAGTGTACAATGTACATAAGTTGCATTTAGCTGTTTTGTCTTAAGACTGTAGTGTCTACGTTGTGTTCAAATAGTAGAAAGTAGATAAAGTTGGTTAACACATTGACACCATATGTGAAACCTTGTTTTTTGTCACAAGCATGTAAATTAAAATAATTTGGAATTTAAATGTTTACTGTCAAACTCTGTTTCCTTCTTTAACACAAGTGGCATCAGGCAAACTCAAAAAGCCCTAAAGGAACTAGCAAATTATTTATTAGACAATTCCAAGGGGAAAAAATAAAAGGGAATGAGCCAAAGAGATTAGTTCTTAGCTGCTACTGGACAACAGTCCCTGTATTTAAAATGCTCCTTAACTTAGCTCAAGTGTTTTAATTTAAACTTTCTAATAGCAATGGTTTTTCATTCTCCACAGCTATTCAAGATCTTCAGTACTGTGATTAATTGGGCAGGCATGATTTCTTATATTTAGAGCCCACTTGAAAGTGGAAATGAGAAATGAATTGTGCCAAAAGGCTTTGGTCTATTTTTATTAATAGAGCAGTTTAGATTGTTTTCATGATCTATCTTCTAATTTATAAGAGTCAGTCTTGTATCTTGTTAAACGAGAGTTATTATTATTGAACTTAAACCACTGAAGTGTGATATACCAAAGGCCACTTTCTACACAGCAGAATGCTACTGTGACCACTAGCATGTTAACCACATGCTAATAGGGTTCTCAGCAGTCTGATATGTTGTTGATTATCACAGCTTGTATAATTCGTATCAAGACAGCATAGTTAACTGGAATATAAGTGCTTCCTTCTTGCTACTTTAAATGGATTCACATGCTCATCAGTCACTTTATTCAGGGCCATGGTAACAGACAGGAGGCTTTGTCCACAGGTGGATGGAACCTTTTAGTGAGGAGCTGCGCTGAACACCATTAAACTTTGGCCTAGAAAAATTTCAGCTCCTATTGTACCTACCAGTATTAATCTAAACAGTTGTTAAAGTGCCAGATGGAAAAGCAGGTCAAAGCTGCTAGCCATTGTTCTCTTGCTAATGTCAACGTTAAAATGACTCTCGATTTTGTATTTTGTTCATTTTCACATAAGCAGAAATGAAATGGAAAAGGATACAAAGAGTATATGTGATTACAAGGCCTCTGTGATTAAAACCATTCACATTCCGCCAGCCAGATGTATTGTTTTAAATTATTATAGCACAAAACAAAATCTTTGTATAATACCTGACCATAAGCAAAATATGTTTTAAGTATTGTCTTTTTTGTTTTTACTCTATGAGCAAGTGTTATCTTAATCAGAACTTGAAATCATCACAGCCAGGTGTATATAATGACCTTTCTCCTTGCATTTTGCTGCTTATGCTTTTATAATGAAAGATGGAAGGAAACTTGGAGGGGAAATACCACAAAAGGAGGATTAAGTAAAGGGGAAAAATTAGTTTTGTGTGACTTTAAGCATTGTAAAGGGACACATTTCCTACAAACTTTTGGTACATGACAGATGATAAACATATACGTTACAGGAGTTGACAGGCTTTTTTTATTGGAAAGCAAAATAATAGCAAGCCTGAAAGTACACTAACTTTTTTTTTTTTAACTGGCAAATAACTCAACTTTGAATGTAATTTTTTATGGAGTTTTACTTGGTTTACTCAGTGGAAGTCATCTTGAAATTGCACTCACTTGTTAGGCCTGAGTCTTATCTCATTTACACTGACTTCAGGGATCTATTGGCTTGAGTGAAATGACTTCCAATTTACATTGTTGTCAGATTGGTATCAGGCCCATTGTAAATGGAGATCAGCTAAGGAGGCAGTGTTCAAATCTGGATCCCTGTCCAGTTCAAATTAAACTAGGGATAGTATTTTTCAAAAGTGCCAAAATGATTTCCCATTTTCACAAGTGACTGATACTTCAGAGTCTAACCCGATACTTATATATAAGCTGTACAGATAATTAGAATGTATTTTATTCCTTGTTCAGGTTTGGCTGAAAAAACGTATTTACTCATAATGTGACTATCTTATTAGCCTCTGAGTAGGTCAATAATATACTAAACAATGTTAATAAATAATTCAAAAATACTTCATCCTAATTGGTTACCATGAGTTCCACCTAAGCTATTATTTAGACTTAGAATATTAATCGAAAGGAAAAGCCTTCTGGGAGATGATGATGTAGTTAAACCAATTTCTATCCACTTTTTATTAGTTGTGAAAAGGAGTAGGAATTACATTTTTCTACATGGTTCTAAAACTAAGGCCAGTTACATTCACACAAAAACATCACAATTGTGCATTCAATGCCTGCAGCAGTGCAACAAACTAGTCATTTGAGACTGTAGTTACCATTATTTCTTGTGTAATCATAATACATGCACACAAAAATTAGGCATACCAATGTGTGCATATTGATGTTTGCACAATTCCAAAAATCTGGCATTGAATACATATCTGAATGTGCACTTCATTTCACAAAAACAGAGACTGTCCCACAAGGTAAATATGTAGGTCTTAGGTTAATAAACCTAGACATTCTCCTCAATCTTTTTATCATTTTAACTTAATTGATATAGCAATGTTTTATACCTCATTTTTTTGATCAGAATAGCTTGCTTTTTATTAGAACCTGTTTTTTAAAAAAAAACCAAACAAACTGGGCATATATTTTTTTAATTTAAGATACCGTAAGAGTTGCAATATTTGAACTGCCTCTAGACTAGCCTCCTTAAGCGAAGTATCCATTGACTTTTTGTCTTTCAGGTCTTATTTAGGCTGTGGTAAAATGGGAGCCAGATGTTGTTGTTTACTTTTAGCTGAGGTCATATTTGCTAGGTGACCCACATTCCCTGGGGAAGACTTATAATCATTGCCGGACGCCCAGGGATCCTTACCAAGCACTACTTCATCTGGTTTTGACTTCTGCCATGAACTCACCTCCTTTACCGCTGCAGAAACTGACAGTCACTGCCAAGCTTTCTGTGGCTCTCTTGAGCTTTAACTTCTTGTACTGGCTCTAGTTCTGTAAATTAGTTTGGCATCCGTAACAGCTGCTTCGGCCTCTGGTCTAATAATTTAATACAAATAATCTTATATCTTACATACATCCAGTCCTGCTTTTAAATGTGTGTCAATGATCTATATGAACTAGGCTAATATTAATACAAAGTACTACAGGATCTGAAAATATCTGTCTTAAAATGTCACCTGTTAATATATTGGTAAAAAGGAATGTCTCTCACTTCAGATTTGCTATTTTAAAACTCTCCTGATGCATAAAAATAACGTGATAATTAGGCTTTTGTTCTCCTCAGGATAAAATATATTCCATCGTTCAGTAACCTCTGACAATGTCCAGTGCTTTGCTTTATACCTTTTCTATTATAACTATAAAATGCTTACTGGAGAAATATCTTCCACTATTAAGTTTAAGAACAACAAACTACACAGAAGAAATACATACAAACACTGAGAAAGGTAGGAATCACCTTCACCGTAAGAGAAGTGGTAGGAGCTCAGTTGTCGATGCTACTGTATTGTGGTGGCCATTTGGAACATTTTTATAGGGACTGAGTTCATTATCGGACCTACCCCAGGCCATGGCAACTGTTTAGTGGGAGTGTGACAGGGTCTGGCGACATAAAACAAGGCTGCTTGGGTGGATCCCTCTAGCTGTGGCAGGTAGCTCACATAGGAGAAAGAAAACTCGTAAATAAACCTTCCTGAGATGGAATAAAAACATTTAGAGTACTAGGCAGTGTACTCTTATGAAGCCCTGGAGACAGAAGAGTATATATACTCCTCAGAACTAACTGGGTGGCAGTGTACCTACAAAGGAAGAAGCAGCAGCCAGGCCATGGATCTTGTCAGCTTTGCCAGCTGGAGACCTTGATCATGGTGCTAGGTGACACACTGCCTTTTTGTTCTTTTTCAGCTTGCACTTGAAGGGCCTGAGTAGTTACCAGCTTTAAGGGGTGGCTAGTCTGGCATGCTTATCATCCCATTAGGGATTCTTGCAAATGGTGGGAGGGCTCTTTAGCCTTTAGATGAAGAGTTTGCCTGCCTCATGCATGGCAGGACCTGAGCTAATGGGATTCCCAGTGGCTGGGATCTGGTTGTCTTCCCTAGATTCGGGGAGAATAGCCCTAAAGATCAATTACCAGATGAAAATTTGGACTCCTAAAATACATGTCTAACAAATCTTTGCAAGTTACTGCTACTCAATGTTTTGTCCTTAACAGGTAAAGGGATAGAGTTGGCTGAGATGATGGTCTGAAGCAACATCAATATAGTCTGTGTAGGAGACCAGATGGCTAGGAAGTGCAGGCTGAGAACTGGGTCTGGTCTATAAGTTATACTACATGGGTGGCAGTGAAGGAGAAAGGGTTTAAGAGTGGTGGTTCGTGATGAACTTTGTAAAACTGTTTGGGAAATGACTCTCTAATGGCTGGCTAAGTACAAGTAAAGGAGTGTGGGTTGTTTTTCATATCCATATACACCCCACAACAAGGTTGTCCTGAGGAAGAGAAGGAAGAAGTTAGACAGAACCGAGCAAATATGGCTGAAACAGAGGAATTACTACTCCTCCATCTGAGCTCATGTCATTCAGCCTATGAGCACATACTGAGATGGTATACATTAGGATCACAGACTACAGAGAGTGCTGCAGTCCTTGACGTGTTTTAGCAATCAGTGGGTGATTGCAAACACAAAGCAGCAGAGTGAAGATGCACATAGATTTCTTGCTAACCTAAATGAACCAAAGGAAGATGGTTGAGGATTGAAACTGTTGCACCACAACACAAACCATTGGTGGCAACACACATGATTGGCAAATGTACCCAATGTGAGCTTTGTGACAATGAGACTGCATCAGGATGTGAAAACTGTGCAGTGTGACTGCAGACAACTTTAGAGAGACAGTCACAAGTTTTGAGCCAAGAGATATGCAAATTGGAACAGCAGAAGAGTGGCGGATGCTCAAGAACATATTGATCTGAGATGCTATGGGGACACACTAAGCTGGGTACACCATCTTCTTGTGAAGAATGGTGGTGAAGTGGAGAGGGGCAGAAAGCATTAAGAAATGAGAAGCCAAAAAGGTTATGGAAAATTAACTCTTTAGAAAAAGCAGTTTCTGCCTGTAGAGTCTCCAAGCAAGTAGCAAAATAAGCAATCAGAAAGGCAAGAATCCTAGCTTTAGACCTGCTGTATTATGAGTTGAACTACTGCTCTCTATTTGCCAAAAGAAAATATATGTAATTGTACAGACAAACAAAAGGATGAAAGATGGAGTGAACACACCATTCTTAAAGGGTGCAGGAGGCAGACTGCCTGTGACAGGAGACATGGTACAGAATCAGTGGTAAGAATACTATGAGGGTCTACTTAATGAGAACCCTTTGTGCTATGTTGATGACCTGTCAGAGGCACAGGTCAAGGTTGAACTCCTGAAGATGGCACCTGAAAAAGCAGCAAGTCTAGATGAAGTCATGGAGGAAATAAGCAAACCCTTGAGACAGATTGCATGCAATTTGGAAAGAAAAGACAAATCCAAAAGATTGGAGAGAGGCTATACTGGTACTAATATACCAAAAAAAAAAGATGACATTTAACAGTTTAAGTTCCAATGCTGCCCAACTGGGTGAAATTGTCAGAGAACCAAAGTCACATTCATCAAATAGCAGAACCCATTTTAGGAAAGGAGCAGTTCCTTTCTGGAAAGGGAAAAGGGATGACAGATGGCATGTTCATTGCTAGATGGTGGAAAAGAAGCTGGATGGAAATGTTGACAATGGTTGGGCTTTCCTTGATTTGAAAGTACATTGGTGACTGCTGGTACCTCCGATGGAATTCTATCAGGCTATTGAAGGACTTTGTCCAGATGGTGACAGGTTTGGGTTACAGGTCTGTGATAAAAATGGGGGACATCCTTCAGTGTTTTGAGGTTGGGGCTCCACCAGGGAGCAGTGCTTAATCCATTATTATTCGTAATTGTGATGGAATTCATAAGCAAGCAAATCCAAATGGAAGATGGTATGAAGTTGGTCTATGCAGACCAAACTGCACTAATGGCTGACAGTGAGGCAGGCTTGGTCCAGGTGGCTGATGCCTGGAAGAGTGACCTAACAAACTGTGGCCTCTGAGTAAAGAAAAGCCTGAAATCACGTGGCTGACTCATGCAGAACCAAACACCGAAGAAAATCAGTGTTGGGCCAGTGCCTAAATCAGGTTTCTGGGTTTTAAGAACTTTGGGGACTGATTAGTGGCAAATGGAGAAGTCCACAGAGACCTGACAGCAAGGGTGTTGAGTATGGGGAAGTCTGGTTCAAAATAAGTGGAGTGATTTGAAATACAGAGGCTCAGACTACTTAGGGGACGAATATACAAAACCATGGTAAGACCAGCTGTTCTGTACAGATTAGAGACATGGGCAACCAAAGAGGCACTCGGATACATTACCCCTCTTGTTTCAATAGCTTCAATGTTGCTGGATTATATGTGGAATAGTGCTAGCAGGAATGAGACCCAGGTATGCAGTATCAGGGAGGAGGCTGAGATGGTAAGGACCTAAATGAAGGGAATCCTATTAGGTAGGTATTTGAGACTAGAGTTAGTTGGTGGAGTACAATAGGATGGAAAAACGGGCAGGCTAGAATGTGTTTATGGGAGGATGGTGTGGGACTGGACCGGACCACCTTGCCAACCAGTACGTAAACCGCAAGGGATATTTCTCAATGGTGCTGCAAGGTAGCTCAGGTGGGGTGGGGGAGAAGGGAAGGGCAAAGCCACATTGCTTATTGTAGCCACACTACAAATCAAAACTGTTTGAATGACAGCCTTCTGTTGCTTGCGCCATCCTCTGGAATGGAGTGGCTGGGTGCCCAGAGCCTCCCTCTGCCCCCTCCACATTCTTGGGCATCTGGGTGTGGAGGCTATGGAACCTGGGGAGGAGGGCAGGCAGTTATACAATGGATGCAGCTGCGGCCTGTGCTCTTGTTGGCTTTCCTGCAGCTCCACCAGTAGCCTCATCATGTCCATTTGCTCCCCCATTACCCTCAGCATCGCCTCCTGCCTCTGCTCTTCGCAGTCACTTAATGCTTTCCTGGCCTCTGCCACTAATTGTCTCTGTGCATTAAGCTGTGCCCTATCAGTGCGGGAGGACTGCATGAGCTCAGAAAATATGTCCTCACGAGTGCATTTTTTTTCAGTCTTCTATTCTGCAATAACTTCAGGGATGGAGATGATAGGGGGAGCATAGAAACATTTGCACCTGCAGGGGGATAAAAAGGGAGAGTAAAATTTAAGATGATACATTTCTGAGAACAAAAGGGAGACTCTTTCACAGTGAATCAAGCAATTCACAGCAGACAGCACGTGTGCTTTAGGTACAAGGTCGCATTTTGCCTTTTACATTGAGCGCCTGCTGGTGTGGTGACACATCGCACACGGCTGGGCAATAGAATTTGGTTTCCAGGCAGCCATGATAAGCCAAAGGGTACGCTTCTTATGCCTTCATAACATGTGGGAATGGTTTCAAACTGCAACGCCTTCCTTTCCCATAGCAAGCAATGCTGGTTGGGTCTCATTTAAAAGGAGGGGCTGCGATTTTCGGGTGGATGTGCAACACATACCTCCCCCCACCCCACCGTGTGACTATTCTCTGGGATGATCCTTTCACCCCTCCCCCCCACCACATGGCTATTCTCCGGGATGAACCAAGTGCAAACAGCCCAGCATGAACAGGGTCCTTTTACTGTTCCCTTACAAAAAATTCCCCTATGTCAGCCAGGTGACCATGAATGATGATATTCTCCTGAGGCTAACATAGAAAGATATAGACTGAATGTTGCTTGAATGCAACCAAAACCCAGGACCATTCGCTGCCATGCTTTGTGCTGCAATTACCCCAGACTCCTTGCTACTGGCTTGGCATGGTAAAGTGTCTTAGCGTGGAGGCAGGGCCGGCTCTAGGCACGAGCAAAACAGGCAGGTGCTTGGGGCGGCACATTTCTAGGGGCGGCGTTCTGGCACCGGCCATGCCGTCCCTAGAAATGTGCCCCCGCTGCCCCAGCTCGCCTCCGCCCGCTCCCCTGAGCATGCCACCGCCACCGCTCTGCTTCTTCCCCCTCCCTCCCAGGCTTGCCGCGTGCCAAACAGCTGTTTGGCGCAGCAAGCCTGGGAGGGAGGAGAAACCGAGCGGCGGCGCGCTTGCGGGAGGCGGCGGTGGTGGAGCGGAGGTGAGCTGGGGCGGGGAGCGGTTCCTCTACCTGCCCCATTACTTCCTGCACCTCCCCCACCCTCACTCACCTCCGCTCCGCCTGCTCCCCTGAACGCGCTGCCTCTCCCTCGCCTGAGAGGGAGGGGGGAGAAGCGGAGCAGCGGCGTGTTCAGGGGAGTAGGCAAAGTGGGGGGGGAGCCACAGGAAGCAATGGGGGAGAATGCAGCACACCTGGGGGAGGAGGCAGGGCCGGGGATTTGGGGAAGGGGTTGGGAAGGGGCGGAGTTGGGGCAGGGCCGGGGGCGGGGGGCATGGGGGAAAAAAAGCAGGGGCGGACAAAACAACCCTGAAGTCGCCCCCGGCTTGGGGCGGCAAAAATCCTAGAGCCGGCCCTGCATGGAGGACGGAATAAGGCAGCCCTTCCCAGAAACCTTCTGCAATGGCTTTCAGAGTACCTCCAGGAGAGCTTCATGGAGGTGTCCCTGGAGGATTCCCGCTTCATCCCCAGACACATTCACAGACTTTTCCAGTAGCTGTATTGGCTGTCAATGCATTCCAATTCTTCAGGGCAAATCAAACATTTAACACTATTGCTTTTAAACCCTGTACTGTAGTTACAAATGTGCACTCACCAGAGATGCCTTCTCTGGCTTCAGTGTCGAGGATCCTGCCTTAGGAGGGTATTGGCTCCAGGGTGATGAAAAGGTCTTGGCTGCTGGGGAGAACAGATTCACCGCTTGCCTGCTACGCATTCATCTCCTCTTCCTCTTCCTCATCCACAAAATCCTCCTCCTTCTGGCATGAGACTCCCCCCTTACAGGTGTCCACAGACAGTGGTGGAATAGTGGTAGGGTCTCCCCCTATAATGCCATGCAGCTGATCATAGAAGGGGCACGTATGGGGCTCTGACCCGGAGTGACTGACTTTGCCTCCTTAGTCTTTTGGTAGGTTTACCTGAGCTCCTTAAGTTTCACATGGCACTGCTGTTCGTCCCTGTTGTAGCCTCTCTCCACCATGCCCTGTGCAATTTTGGCATATATATTTTTCTTCTTTTTGATTGGAGTTTGGCCTGCACAGATTCTTCTCCCCATACAGCAATCAGATCCAGTGTCCCCATTTCAGTCCAAGCTGGAGCTCGTTTGCGATTCTGGGGGGACTGCATGGTCACCTGTGCTGCTGAGCTTGCCATGCTGACCAAACAGGAAATGAAATTCAAAAGTTCCCGGGACTTTTCCTGTGTACCTGGCTAGTGCATCAGAATTCAAAGCACTGTCCAGAGCGGTCACATTGGAGCACTCTGGGATAGCTCCCAGAGGCCAATACTGTCGAATTGCATCTGCACTACCCCAAATTCGACCTAGCAAGGTTGATTTTAGTGCTACTCCCCTCACCGGGGAGGAGTACAGAAGTCGATTTTAAGAGAACTTTAGGTTGATGGAACGGAGTTGGTTGTGTAGACGCATTCATTTTGAAGTCGACCTAACAGGGCTAAATTTGACCCTGTAGTGTAGACCAGGGCTGTCATATCAGAAGAGTGGGGGAGAGGGGAATTAATAAGCATAGATGACAAGCACTGCTTTTCACTTTGCGAAGCCTGAGAGACAGTTTGGGGGAGAGGTGATAGAGAACAACATATTGCAGAACACCATTAAACAATGTAGGATCAGTATCCTAATATAAATGTATTATCTCTCAGGCCTCATGCCTCTGAGTTTCTGATGCAAATAACTTACAAAAATCAAAGGTGCAATGGGTGAAATTCACTCCTAGGCAGAGGGCCGGCGAAAAGCCTATGTGCAACTTAAGGGCTGAAGTGAGGCTGCTGTGGTCCATAGGTCATGTACTGGCCTTCAGGACAGCAGAGAATTGTACCCAACCCAGAATACTTCTGTGTGGGGCAGAGGTAGACCAGAGATCTAGAATGACTTGCATACCCAGATAATGAGGGATAATTAAGAGGTACAGTAAGAGAAATGGGAAATGCTATTATAAATTCTTAGTAAAAATAGTCTTCAAGAGGGAATGACTCCTCAAGAATTTCCCCCCAAAATTTATAAATCTTACAGGAAATGTTCATTTTTGAGGGGTGGCAAGAACATGTCCTTCTGAGAGAGTGCTGCAATAATGGCCAAAACCACAGTATTGCTGAATGAAGTGGTTGGACCATTACTGAAGAATACTATTATTTGTTTATGGGAGTTTCCGTCACATGCCTGAAATGTCCAGTGCACATATGAAGCTGTTGTTTAATCACTTATGTGATCGTTTCCCCAGGATTCCTGTGTACTTTCTCCATGATTTAATATCTACCTTCCCCCAGGAGAGTGAAAATGGCTGCCTACAGCACCCATCCAGACCCACATGATGGACTCTCTATGAGATGGGGTGGGGCTAGAGGAAAAGACAAATTAATGGCTCCCACTCTGCTCTAGGAATCGGCAGCAAATCCACCAAGAAGCCAAAGCTGAGTTCTGGGAGCTGCACTCTTTGCTTGCTCTGTGGTGAGAGGCAAAAATAGAAATTAACCAGTGGAAAAGTCTCATACCGCTCTCTTGGGTTTTTCCACATGAGGGGGAAATCCTCCTCTCCCTTTATGTTAATGATGACCTTGTGGTGACTCCTGGCTAGCTGTAGAAATTGTCTCAATTGCATAAATAATGGAGACTCGTGGGCGGTGGGTGAACCCCTGGCTTAGGGAGGGTAGCTTCCCTGCCACTTCCACCCGAGGCCCTGCCCCTTCCGTGCCCACTGGAGCCCAGCCCCTACTCTGGCTGCTGGTCCCTGCCCAGCACCCCTAACCCTCCACATGTGGCTGCTGGCCCCTGCCCCAGGCTAGTGCTCTCAGCCCCCCCCCACCCTCCCCAGGGAGCCGAGCAATGCAGCCCCGAGCCTACCTGGGCATCACTGCCCAGCCCAACGGCCACCTGGCCCCTGGGCCCCTGAAGTCGCCCCCCGGCTGAGTGGCCCCAGCCCCTGAAGGCGCCCCCAGCAAAGCAGTCCCAGCTCTGGGAAGGCAGTGTGGCCAGAGCGGCCGACGGCAGGCGGTGTGGCCCCAGCCTCTGGCACAAAGGGAGCAGCAGGCAGGATGGGGCATGGAGGTGGAGCATGGGCAGTGGGACAAAAGGCTGTTTGGGAAGGCAGAGCCTTCCTGTGCCTATGATACCTGCCACCCATGTGTAGACTCTCACTAATTCATGCTAACAACTAGGAGACATGTGAACTACTGCATTTTGCAAATGAGTGGTGGTGTGGTGGGGTTAGGGTGACCAGGTAGCAAGTGTGAAAAATCTGGACGGAGAGTAATAGGCACCTATAAAAGAAAAAGCCCTAAATATCGGGACTGTCCCTATAAAAGCAGGACATGTGGTCAGCCTCGGGGGAAAGACACTTTTAAAAAGCAAGGAAAGATCATCTGAGATACCACAATACTAAATGGTCATGACAATGTAATGTAGTTTTGTTATGATCATCTTCATAAATTACTAGTAGATGTACTGCAGGACGTACTGGAAATAAAAGTAAACTACAGTTGTCAACTGTGCTATAATTTGTGAAAATAACGAAGACTTGGTAATGTAAGCTCTTTTTGCAGCACCTTGCTATTAAATCTTCTGACATGGAGAAGGACTAGGAGTTTTCTGTGGGGATTGTAAAGTATGAGGGTTGGCATAAAGTGCAGATTAGTGAGGTATTGAAATCCTACCTATAGATGAACGCTGCTTCTTCCTCTGAGTGTGTTTCCCCTGCAATTTCCTATGTATCCTGTATTCAGGGGTTCCCCTGATCCCATACTCAGAACAAAACAAATTCTGCCCCTCCTTTCTGGCTGTTTAAAACATAAATTTGAGGTCCCACAATAATCTCATTCTAATAAAAATGTGTGAGTTCCCCACTGAATAGCAAGCTAAAGCATTTGGAAACACCAGGACATTTCCATGTCTATGTTCAGCAGAGTGATTAATCACTCTAACCTACACCTTTTAAAATGCAAAGGCAGTTAAATACTTTTGTACTCTCCTCCTTTTTATGTAAGCAGTGTCAGGATGAGCTCCACCCTGACATCTGGTGGTGAGGTGTGGCAAATTGTGGAAAAGAACTTCAGGGGCCGATCTCATTTGCATAGGCACACCCACCCCGCCTAGAATGAGACCATAGCTGCCCAAATGGTCACTTTGGCTGCTGTGGGATCCCCAGTGTCTCTGTTATTGGGGCAGGAAGAATAAATTGTTATTACCCTGATTATGGGAACTGTGCTTGGAACTGTATGTGGCCTTTTGTTATGATGGAGGGATTCACCATCAACTAAGTAGCACTCGCTAGGCAAGGGTCATGGGTTCCAAAACTGTGTGAATGGAGAGAGGCTGGGGACAAGTATTAATACTTGGTGGCATGGGCCCCTTGGTGAGGGCCTTACATGCTAATTGCACTTCCTCCTCTCTCCACTGTGGAATATCAGAGCTAATTTTGATTTCATTAGAAGTCTAGTTATAGGCTGCTGAGCTCACTTTGGGCTGACAGTGCACCAGCACTGGGGCTCCCCTACTACAAGCTGAATTCACCTAAGAGCTGAAATCACTGAGTGTTGTGTTAAGTAGTGGGGGAGCCTGAAGATATATTGTGGAGCAGTTTGCGGGACGGCTGGTGAAGCAGTTCGACGCGGAGCAGTGTGTGGATGGCAGGAGCGGCTTGTGGGCCGTGGAGCTGAGCGAAGGAGTTCGTGGGGCGGCTGGCGGAGCAGAGCGCAGCTGAGTGAAGGAGTTCGTGGGGCGGCTGGCGGAGCGGAGCGAAGGAGTTTGTGGGGCGGCTGGCGGAGCGGAGTGCAGCTGAGCGAAGGAGTTTGTGGGGCGGCTGGCGGAGCGGAGTGCCGCTATGGAGCGGTCAGCTTCAGATCACGTAAGGTGCCTCTTACCCCCGTCCCATTTCCACCCAGGTTGGGAGGTAAAGCTCCGCAGATAAACTTTCGAACTCTGGGGCTGCCCTGACCAGGGTCAGAGACTTTTGGGGCATTGGACTTTTGGGACTTTGGGTGATTTGGGGTTGCTGGACTCAAGAACCAAAGGGAAAAGGGCATGCCCCAATTTGCCTGGGGTGGGTTCTTTTTTTTTGCTCATGGGTTGTGTTATGAATCCTGTTGGTGGTGTTTCCCCAACATAATGCCACATTGTTTCTCTCTGTTATTAAAAGGCTTTTGCTACACTCAGACCATGTGCTTGCGAGAGGGGAAGTATTGCCTCTTGGAGGCGCCCAGCGGGGGTGGTATATATTTGTCCCAGGTCACTGGGTGGGGGCTCGAGCCGGTTTGCATTGTGTTATTGGAATGGAACCCCTAGATATTGAACCCGGCCCTTGTTGCTGCCAACTCTGACGGGCAGAAGGGTTACATTTATATGAATAAATAGATATGGAAGTGTCTCCAAAGCCTCATCTATCTTGCATTAAATCAACTGTAATTGTAAAAACATCTCAAAGCATTCAAATTCTTCTGTTGTTGCCTGTTAGATCCTTTTCTATAAATATTAGAGTACAAGTTTCCTACTTAGCCACTGTTTAAGGCACAATGGTAATTTTAATAGCCTTTCATTATAAATATATTACTACTGGCTACCATTAGTCTAGAAATTGGGTAGAGGAAGCTACTCTTCCCTGTTGTGTCTTTGAAGAACTCATTTAACTTTATTTGTTTGGTCCAGTGATCTAAGTTTTGGGCCTTGCTTCCAGGTTCTCCTCTTTTATTACCCAATCTAGCTAGAGCATGAGGAAGACAGACAACTTTCATTTAACTGTCAGGTCCTTCTGGGGTCCAGTAGCCATTTGAAAAATGGTTGTACATTGCATTCAATGAACCATGAAGATAGTAAGGACAATAAAAATAAAGTTTCCATGCCCTTAGAGCAGGAGGCTGGGTTCAGTAACTATTAAAGCTGTTTAACAGCCTGCAACAACTGCCAGAGAGGGTGAAAAAAGGTGAAATGCCTCTGTACTGGAGCTCTTTACCTGTCATAATGAAGAAGTTCATCTCTTTTGCAAAAGAAACATTTACAGAAAAGGTGAAGCATATATCCTAGTTTTGTTGAAAATATATCATTCTAATTGCATGGCAAAAAACATTTATATCCGCTTTGTAAATGCGATGAATGACCATTGGTAGCATAAAAATTATTGGTGTCTTTGGTTAATTATACCCAACACTGTTGTTGTCATAGTCAAGTTAGCATATCAGATGCTGCAGAAAGAATATTATGTATCGGGGTCTGCAGAGGAGTAGAGTCTAGTGATGGGAGAAGAAGATCAGGAAGCCAAGACTCCTGTGTTATAGATTAGTCACCCCAATTCTGGGTGACTATGAGAAAGTGATTTAGTTTCCCTCATGACTATTATATTATGAATAAAATGCATGTAACAATCCATGCCTACCTCACAGGAGTTTGGATTGACAAGAGCTTGGCAAACTGTGAGTGAAAGGTGCTAGTTAATAATTATTCTTTGGGTATGTTTCTAAGGCTCAAATCTCAAAAGTATGCAAGGATCATTAAATAAATTGAAAACTGACGTCACTGACCCTTCAGGAGAAGGACCCATTTCATCT
This sequence comes from Caretta caretta, assembly GCF_965140235.1. Lineage (NCBI taxonomy): Eukaryota > Metazoa > Chordata > Testudines > Cheloniidae > Caretta > Caretta caretta. Next base: position 86,802,286 of record NC_134213.1, read on the forward strand.
TTTCTCCTCCATAAATTTGAAGGTACTTATTTATGAACAGTTAAATTCCAGGAGCACATTGCTGGGAGTGGCCCACACCGTCAATCATCATGGAATGCCTGCTAAATGATATGAAAATTGTAAGATCAGGGTTCTGCTTGATCTCACATAATAGTGAGATGGTGGCTGAGGATCCTCAACAGAGAAAGCTTTGAGGTTGGGAAAGTGCAATGTCAGCTTACCACAACCTCATCCATGCCTGCTGGGGCCTACAGACAAGTCAGCAGCACCTTGTGGTGACTGGATTTAAGGCTGTCGAGAGTTATAACAGCAGTAGAATGTATGTTTGGTCCCATACTCCAAGAAGATTAATCTCTGACTCTAAACCTAACCCTAGTCTGAAGACAAATTCAAGGGGCATTTTGTAGGAGCTGGAGTGTTTGGTGAAGCTGATTAGCTACCACCTTTCTGGTGCTCTTGATCTGTGATAACTGGAGGGGCTGTTCACATTCACTGGTGATTCTTGTTTAAGGGTTTCTGGGATTATGCCTCTCAGAAGAAAGCAGTAGTGCCTACAGGTGTAACCTGTGCTGTCAATAGTCATTAGGGGATCAACGGTCCATGCTACTTAGGTTCACATCAGCTTCCTGCAATGCTTTAAGCACCTTTGCTTGTGAGGGGCAATTGGAAAGCTTCTTGAGTCTACCTATTTAGCTTAACGGTCACTGTAAGGTACATTTTTCTAATCCTTTAATCATTTTCATGGCTCTCCTCTGAACCGTCTCCAGTTTATCAACATCCTACATGAACTGTGGACTGGCCACAGTATTCAAGCAGTGATGGCACCAGTAAAGAGGTAAAATCGTCTCTCTACTTGTACTGGAGATTCACTTTATTTGTGCATCCAGGCACAAATATTGGCACAACATTAGCTTTCTTCCAGTATTCTGGAATCTCCCCATTGTTCCAAGAAATGAAAGTCAACAATAATGGTCCAATGTACTCCTCAACCAGCTCTTTAAAAACACTTGGATGCAAGTTATCTGTACCTGCTGATTTTAAAATGTCTGACTTTCGTAGCTGCTACTTTAACATCCTTGCAAGATACTAGTGGAACGGAAAGTGTGTTGTCATGATATGGCTAATTTATCTTTCCTCCCAAACAAAATATTTATGATTTTTTGCCTCTTTGCATTATTATTGATAATTCTACATATTTCCATCTAGTAATGGACTGATCTCATTGTTAGGATTCTTCCCCCCCCCCCCATATACTTTAAGGAGGAGGCTTATTTATTGTCCTTAATTCTGCTGATCATAGATGTTTTCCCTTTGCTTCCCTTATCAATTTCTACAATTCCTAGGCTGATTTATATTCTTTGTCAAGATAAGGTATAATAAAGAATTCCCCTATGTTGGCTGCAACACTACTTGAGTTACGAAATTGTCATGTATAATATTTAAAATTTTCAGAAAATGTTTTAGCACTGGCAGCATGAAACCTCCAGCATATGTCACTCAAATTGCAGTCCTTCATGATCACACAGCTTTTCCTGCATGTTATAGATGGGTGCTTTCAGGGCAGGTCATATAATTCCCTAGTGTGATTTGATAGTCTGTAGCAAACACAAACTAGTATCCCATCCTGTGCTTTATTTATTAGCACATTCATCCATACACATTAAAGATAATTTTCTTCTGAGTTGTCAGTGACTCAAACACACAATGCCATTTTTGACTTTTGGTGTCACTCGCCCTCCCCTTTTGCCCAATTGATCATTCCTAAATGTTATAACCATTGATTTTTTTTTAAACATTGCAACTATGTGAATCCTCCAAACAGGTTTCAGTAATACCAACTAGATTGAATTTATGCTCCTAAATAAGCCATTCCAATTCCTCTTGTTTGTTATCCAGGCTCCTATTACTGGTGTGTAGGCAACTGAAGAAATTCTTCTCTTCGTATCCTTTGGTTTCTTAATTTTGTTATCAAAATCCTGATTCGGTGCTAAATGAGTGTTCATATCTTCCCTTTTTTACCATCCCCTTTTGTTATTAGTTAACACACTCCTGACTACTCTAGCCAGTCTGTCCCTAAAGAAATTGGTCCCCCTTCTATGGAGGTGGAGGCTATCCAAACTATACAGGCCCAACCCTCTCAAAACAGAAGGTGGACCAATGTTCCACAAAACAAAAACCCTATACCACTTATCTAGCCAGTGATTCACTTCCAGAATCTTCTGCCTTCTGCGTTCCGTCATTTGTGGGACAGGAACATAAGAATGGCCATACTGGGTCAGACCAAAGCTCCATCTAGCCCAGTTTCCTGTCTTCCGACAGTGGCCAATGCAAGGTGCCCTAGAGGGAATTAACAGAATAGGTAATCATCAAGTGATCCATCCCATTGCCCAGTCTCAGCTTCTGGCAAACAGAGGCTAGGGACACCATACCTGCCCATCCTGGCTCAGAGCCATTGATGCACCTATCCTCCATGAAATGAATTTCTGATTTTTTTTTTTGAACCCTGTTATAGTTGACTTTCACAATGCCCTCTGGCGAAAGGTTCCACAGCTTGACTGTGCGTTGTGTGAAGAAATACTTGCTTTTGTTTGTTTTCAACCTGCTGCTTATTTATTTCATTTGGTAACCCCTAGTTCTTGTGTTATGTGAAGGAGTAAATAACACTTCCTAATTTACTTTCTCCACACCATTCATGATTTTATAGACTTCTATCATATTCCCCCCCCCCCACAGTCGTTTCTTATCCAAGTGGAAAAGTCCCAGTCTTTTTAATCTCTCCTCCTATGGAAGCCGTTCCATACCTCTAATAATTTTTGTTACCCTTTGCTGAACCTTTTCCAATTCTAATATATCTTCTCTAGATATCCCAATATTCTGTTCACTTTTTTGACTGCTGCTGCACATTGAGTGGAAGTTTTCAGAGAACTATCCATGACTCCAAAATTTCTTTCTTGAGTGTAACAGCTAATTTAGCATCATTTCATATGTATAGTTGGGATTGTTTTCCAGTGTGTATTACTTTGCATTTATCAACATTGAATTTCATCTGCCATTTTGTTTCCCAGTCACCCAGTTTTGTAAGCTCCTTTTGTACTCTTCACACCATGCTTTGGACTTAACAATCTTGTAGTTTTGTATCATCTGCAAACTTTGCCACCTCACTGTTTACCCCTTTTTCCAGATCATTTATGGATATGTTGAAGGATCTCCAAGATGATTATTTGGACAATATTCTTCTTTAGTACTCTTCCAAGTTCCCTGAAGTCCACCTATTTATATGTGACACCCTGCAACACAGTGTCATTAAGTTAATGTGACCCATCGTCAATTAATTCTTGCCTATGGACTTCAGAAGCCTATCCAATTTTAGTGCTGTGTCATGTCTTGGCTCTGAGAAGATGGCACACCACCCTGCTGTCCCCCGTCTCTTGCAGAATGTAATTTCAGTTCTGAGTATTGAATCCCCAGCAAGGATGATCTGTCTTCCTTGGGCAGTTGGAGAATGCTTTGTGAGCAGCCTTGATTTTCTTACAGGTTGGGTCGAGCAGCCATCCACCGGTGTGTCCTGTACATCTCTCCATACCCCAGGATCAGCTGGATCTTGAGAGATATCTTCTACAGTTTCTACATTGAGAACGTGGTATTGATTGGAAACTTCTAGTTGTGTGGAAATCCCTCCTGATCCTCTTCTCTCTGCGCACTACAGCCTGCCCATCCTCCTCTGTATCCAGGCACATAGAATGCTGCCTTAACCTTTTGTCTCTGCTGCTTACAAAAAGCCAACCCTCTTCTGACTTCCTCGTTCTGACTCCTGGGGTGATCAGTTCCTTTCTTTCTTGAACCTAGGGGACTGCTGTTTCCTGAACCTGACTCTGTAGGAGCTCCATAGCATCTCTACTTGCCCTTCCAATCCAAGAATCTTTTCTTCCAGCGCAGCCACCAATTTGCACTTCATATTCAGGAAATCCTTTCTGGCAAGTCCACTACCACTATTTCTTGCTAAATGTACAGCACACTAGCCTATCCTGTGTTAACTGTTCAGAAGGACATCAGCAGGCACTATGGAACTTTTGCACACAGTAGCAGGGTCCACCTAGCCAGTTGGTGTGTGGCAGGCTAGTGTACTGTATATTCACACGCTGGCTTGCTGTGCAGTAACTGACTGGGAAGACAAACCCTGTGAGAAATCATTCATATGATCATTGAATTTCCCATAGATAAACTCTAGGGAACTTTAGTAGCAGCGTGATACTCATTCAGAAAATTCCATGAGGAAGCCAGTGGGGAGCGTAAAGCAGCCTGCGTAGAAATAGTTGCATTTTAGAAACCAAAGTAAGTATCATCAGGATACCACACTGGTTTTAGCAATGGACTCTCATACCCTGCAGATTTTCTTAAAGGAGTCCTTTCTTCAGGTGAAGGAATTCTTGAATCTGAGGTCAGATGTAAAAAGTATGGACGACACCTCTCCTACCTTCTCTAGATATTTGCTGTAGTGAGTAACCAAGTATTCTAATGTAGATCCAGCTGTAGAATACAAGCAAATCATGAATATATTACTACCAACCACCCAAGGAGCCCTTATTACAGATTTTTTTGTAGTTCAGGTACCTTGAAAAAACAATGGAAATATATATACACTGTAGTATGCACATAATGAATACTAACTTTATGTGTTATGTCGTGAATTATGTGAGGCAGAAAAACCACTACCATTTAAAAAAAGGAAGATGGAAAGCCTTTTTGTAGGCTTTGTGCAGCATAAGCCTGACCTTTTAAATACGTATCCATAGATTACTTGGTTTATGTTTGACAGGAGTTTGTCATCCAGATAAAGTTGAGGATGACTAGGGATTCAACAGAAGCAGATCAGACTCTAAATTCAAGTGTTAACCTAAGAGAGCACCGCATTTAAGTATCCTACCAGAGTAGATTTTAAAATATATATATTTAGTTTAGTATGTTGGCCAATAGATGATAAAAAATTTTGCAGCTAAAATTCTTAACAAATAGAACATTCATTGCACTTGTATACCCAGCTATTCTGCACTGTGCATGATATATAGTCAACTGCTAGTACCACAATAAATGGGGACTTTTTATTAATCAAAGATTATGTTGTCTATGAGTGGTGCTCTTGTGATTTGAACTGAGTGCCTCATTAACAACAATTTGTTTTAGGAAAAAATATACAGGCATATACATTTATGGTTTAAACTTATTTGTAACTGCATGGTTTCTCTATTACTCAATAGACTAGCCAAATTAGGAATTTTTTTTTACATTTAATGCTACTTTAAAGTGAATTTATAGAGTAGCATGATATTGAAAATGAAAATATTAGTCACTAAAAGGAATAATTAATTCATGCTGAACAGTATGGCTGTTTTTAATCTTAGTAGGCTTCTTTCTGGGTTACAATCACACACACATCAGCAGAAACTCCATTGACGTTAGTGGAGTTACCCAGTGTAAAACTACTAAGTGAAGTCACCATCAAGACTTTATGCTATAAAACGTAAATACAATGTAAACATACTTTACCTATTCAGAAATGCATGCAATTTTTCACAATAATACCATGTTTCAAAGTAACACTTTGTGAATGGTGTCACTGCAGTTAGTATTCCTCATATCCCTATGAGTCTGTTAGGTTTTAACAGAGAGATTACATAGCAGAACATTTGTTAAGAAATGTAGCCCAAAATACATTCGTTTGCTGTGATGTTCCTCCCAAATTCAGTACAGTGTAAAAATCTCTTAACTGCATTATATTTGCCATCTTTCATTCTAAAACTGACAAGGCAAAGAACTTCAGTAATAAATCCATATAACCTCTTTAGCCAGATGTACACAGTGAATAAATAATACTACTGTTTCATAAAGGGCCTGGGAAATCCTACTCTACGAATAGCACCTTGGCAATGTATAGTAGTTATTTGGAAAGAAAGTCGGACACTTCAAAATTTGGATGCTAACCAATGTGGTCCTGATTCTCTTATCTCTGCCACTGGAATAATGCCACTGACTTAAATGGAGTTACTCCTTATTTACACTAGTGTCGGTAAGGAGAATCAGGTCTTATGATTTGAAGTGTTTTTGTATCAAGGTTCCTCAGAGCAAATGAAACACAGCTCTGATTCTGAGCTGCTGTAAACTGATAGAGCTCCACTAAAGTATAAAGCAGCATCGTTTCATCATGTGAGGATCTGGCCTGCTGTCCCTATTCAATGTTAGATGTGGCACATTTTCTAAATCAAGGGAAAACAAATCTTCAGCAATTAAAATAGATTTGAGTTTCATTCACTGTTCCATGATTATGGCAAGAGAATATTCCAGTCAAGGACTAGAATAAGAAAAGATCAGTAACCTTTACTTCTTGTGTTTGCATAGCAACTCTCAGAGGTGCCGACTTCCCCAGTTCCCAGGGGGGTGTTCAACCCCTGCTCTACCCCATTCCACCCCCTCTTCCTGCCCCCGCTGCGCCCTCACACCTCCACAGCACCGAAAAGCTCATGGTGGCAGGTGGGAGGCGCTGGGAGGGACAGGGAGGGGCTGATCTGTGTGGCTGCTGGTGGGTGCTGAGCACACACTATTCTTTTTTTTTTTCCCCTATGGGTGCTCCAGAGTCGGCGCCTGTAGTAATTCTACATTCTCCAGTGTCCCTCTCTGCCAGTACAGACTGACTGCTAGCAAATACAGTAGGGGAATGAAGAAATGGTTTGTGACCTCACAAAAGTGGGGAGACGAACCCTGTGTGCTGCCATTTCTCTTCATAGCGGATGGTACTGCATCATTTCTGTAGGTTTACCCAGATGCCATTTCAAAGGGAACCACTTCACATCAAACTTCGCCAGACTGCTTGATACCTCCCAGCTGCTCCTATCCCTCTGTTTTCTGTTCCCAGTCTCTTGTTGTGGGGGGCGGGTGATCTCCCTTCCTGCTCCCTCCTGGATCTGAGTGACTTCATGTAGAGATGCCCCCACCTCCTCTTCTGAGTATCCACTGACTCTGCAGAAGCAAGCATGAAAATTAAAGATCATTTGAACTTTGAAGCTCCAGCATCAGCAGCTAGCAATTCCATAGCTCAGGACTGTTTGGATCTGGTGTTCCGATTTAGTCGGATCTTTACATGCTATATCAACTGATATGTAGGCATGAATCCATTTTGATTTTGTGAAATCAGCAACTGTCTGACTAGCAGTTTGGAAGTCCCTTTATTCGAAGCATGTACTACTTATTCATGATTAGCCAAATGCAGTTCAGTGTCCAATAATAAATAATATGCCTAACGAAACACATAATAGGCACATAAGAATATATAGAAAATGCACTGTGCTATTTAACTGATTAAGTATGACAGGTGGTCATCTATACAATAATAGTTGTAGTCGGTCATTTACTTAAGGCCAAATGAATGTTAACCCAAGAGATGGGAATTGTTCCATTATTTCAGTTAAAACATATTCATTTCCGATCCTTCTAAAGTATCATTTAAAAAAGGAAATTCAAAGTGAACATTATATTTAAATACGCTTGACTGAGAGTTACTTTGACAAATGTCAACACAATCCAAGTTAACAGTGTTAAACCATCCTTCACTTACATTTTGAAACTCCAGAGTTTGGGCCAGACTATCCACTTTCCATGAGTGCCGAGCGGGGATGCTGTGCTTGCATATTCTCATTTCCCTATTTGAAGGAGGATCATGTGCTTCTGCAGCAGTGTCCCACTGACCCTCAGACCTTGCAGAGGCCTTTCCTTGTTGCCTGGGGTCTGCACTTGTGGGAGGGGGTAGAACCTGTCTGGGATGGGAACGGAAATGGACAGGTCAGGGAGATGTAAACTGTCCCCCTTCCAGCTCCACAGAAATCAGTGAAGAAAGATAGTGCTACGTTCTCTTCTCCACTGCCCTCTCCCTCCCCAGGACGAGGAGTCCTCTGTATAGAGGTACAGAGCTTTCACAGGTAAGGCCCTAACCTCCTGAAGGAGCTGCTAGGACTAGGAATATGCCCTGTGGTCTCCCTATGCCCTGTTAAATAGGACCATGTGTGATGGGATCATCATGAAGATGTCTTCCCTCCAAGGCCCATCCCATGGGTATTTTCCATTGGAGGGGATTATTTGGACCTCCATTTTGGGGAGAGAGGCAGGGCTGGAATTTAGCGTTTATAACCTTTGTTGAGCTCAAGACTGAAGATCATCTGCTTGTCCACAAATAAGTAGAGAATGGGTCGCAGGGGGTGCAAGCTTCTTGAAGCTGCCTTGCCATTGTGACTGAACTGTGGTTTAAGGCAGTATTTCTCAAACTGTGAGCCTGGCCTCTTTGGCTAGGTGCCAAATTTTCTAAGCAAAGGCTCAGGCAAGATGAGAAAAATGATAAATGGAAACTCTTTACTAAGTTCTAGATTAAAAGAGGTAAAAGAACCATTTATTGTGTACGGAATGTTTTATAGCTGCTTCTGCGCTTTTTTTTTGCTTGATTGGGAATGACCTGAAAACAAAGATATTGACTGTACCATCTATATGTTCAAAATACCCTATGAAAACGTGCTATTTTCCCTTGGAAAGAGATTTCCTTCTCTATTTAAAGTGGGAGTCCTGAGTATTTTTGTATCTTAGGGGAGAACTAGGATGAAGTTTGCTGAACCTTGATCTACAGCGACCAACCCAACAGGTGAGAGAGTAATTTAACAATCACTAGCATATTCACTGAGGCTCTGTGGGGTTTTAGAATTAGTATTTCTATCGTAGTTCTATGATGGTGGTGGACACCTTCCTACTTAGGAATTAGAATTATATTACTGACTATTTCATAAAATAATCTACTAAAGAACCACTGATGGTAATGGCTTTCTGTTACATTCACATGATACTCTGGGTCAGACTGGAGCCAGTGACCAAGCAATAAAAGGCTCTGACTATTCCATTGCCAGTCATCTGACCCAGTCTCTTGTCCGTCATTCGGTATGTGCATCTCAAGGAGAATCACTCTGTGGTTTGTCATTTCAGCAATGAAACCAGCATCAGGCTCACTTCCGAGTGAAATAGTAGAAGGTGAGAGCTGACACAAAGCAAATCCCGAGGGCTCAGATATTCTGGAAGATCAAACAGTAATCTTATGTGGCATATATTGCTGTTTTGTTTAACTTTTATCTAAGTTGCATAGAATCAAGCAAATTCTAGTAAAACAAAATGCTTTGCTGGCAGACCCCATACTGATCCAAGCTAATGAATACAGTTATTTAATGTGTACATTTTAGAGAAGAGTGCCTCAATGAACAACAAAGTAGGGATTTCTGCTAGATCAGAACACAAGTTTCAAAGATCTTCCTCTACCAGACACTCATTTTGTTTCTGGAGCCAATAATTTAGGAACAATCTTTGCTTTTAAATCAGAATCAATTGTTCTGCCTTCAGAAGATACAGAACGCCATCCAGCCTTCTCAAATAATTGACTTCTCCATATAACTCCTCCAAGAACTGTAGCACTCAAGTTCTCTATGAAGAAGAGAAGCAAGCACTGCTCAAGGGATTTGAGAAGAAATTAATGTAGGTTTTCCATGTCAGGCTTCCACACTCAGATTAAGCCTTGACTGCATTTATGGCTGCTGCTGATGAGTTATGACTAGAAAGGTTGGGAAAGTGAGAGACTTCATGCCAGAAATTCTGGAAATGCCATGGTGAATATGGTTTGGAGGAGAGGCACACAGCAATATGACATTATTGGGAAAAGGCTTGTTCAGATCATTAGATAGCAATTATGCACAGCTGCAGAAGGACCTCTCTGGGGACAGATCAGTAATTATCAGCATATACAGCAGCTATGGTATGTGAGCAGTACTTCCTCAAAGACCTCTGAGGAGTCAGAAGAAAGAAAATGGATACTTGGGAGTCTCCATGTTGGAAGGAAATAAAGATCTCTGCTGACTTGGGGAGCTGGTTATATCCAGTAGAGCAAAGGTGGGTGGTTGTGTTTCCATTGTGGATGAGCCTGCGGCCTGATGTGAACTGCTTAAGCCCTGATTTTTCAATCCTGAGCTGATGTTTTAGATCTCTGGATTCTCTCTGGAAATTGGACACAGAGAGCCCTGGTGCATCAGAACTGCCTGAGTGGAAGTCAGGGGAAGGTGAAATCTTCCAGAGACTGTATATTTGGGACCTGGGAGAAAACTGAAGTCAGGGGATCAGTCAGGGGTTTGCTAGCTGGCATCCTGGAGCCAAAAATCCAGGGATGAAGAGAGCTGAAAGTAGGAGGAACCGCAGAGGAGATCCTCACTGGCTCCAAGCCAGAGCTAAGGGCCAAAGGGGGCTGAAGGCTGGGGAGCAGTGGAGGGGCTTACGTGCTGACCTCTCCAGGACCAGAGATTTGAACCCAGTTCTGCGGAAAAGGACCTGGGGATTACAGTGAATGAGAAGCTGGATATAAGTCAACAGCGTGCCCTTGTTGCCAAGAAGTCTAATGGCATATTGGGCTGCATTAGTAGGAGCATTGCCAGCAGATCAAGGGAAGTGATTAATCCCCTCTATTTGGCACTGGTGAGGCCACATCTGGAGTACTGCATCCAGTTTTGGACCCCCCACTACAGAAAGAATGTGGACGAATTTGAAAGAGACCAGCAGAGTGCAATGAAAATGATCAGAGGGCTGGGGCACATTACTTATGAGGAGAAGCTGAGGGAACTGGGCTTATTTAGTCTGAGGAAGAGTGAGGAGGGATTTGATAGCAGCCTTCAACTACCTGAAGGGGGGGGGGGGAGGTTCCCAAAGAGGATGGAGCTAGGCTGTTCTCCCTGGTGGCAGATGACCTAACAAGGAGCAATGATCTCAAGTTGCAGTGGGGGGAGGTCTAGGTTGGATATTAGGAAACACTATTTCACTAGGAGGGTGGTGAAGCACTGCAATGGGTTACCTAGAAAGGTGGTGGTATCTCCATCCTTAGACATTTTTAAAGCCTGGCTTGACAAAGCTGTGCCTGGGATGATTTTGTTAGGGTTGGCCCTGCTTTCAGCAGGGGGTTGGCCTAGATGACCACCTGAGGTCTCTTCCAACTCTAATCTTCTGTGACTCTAAGAATTATGATGGTCAGGGGAGTGAGGGTTGTTCCCGTGGTTTTTTCCCTAGGTTAGGGAAGGGGAGCTGTGCTGATACAAGAGGGGAAGGACTGCCAGAGAATCTGGCCCTCGTCAAAGGCACCGGTGTGTGATTATGTGGGGCATTGTGGGATGGGGTGTTGGATGATAACTCTTTGCATAGGGATGAGAAATGAACTATGTCTTTGAGGACCTATTTTAGACCAAGGAGGGTACTGTTGTCAGGAGAGCATGCATAGAGTTACTGGGGACTCCTAAGGGGAAACTGAGACAGGTGTGCCTATCAAGCTGTGGCCTGCTGCAGGAGGGCACTCCAGGCAAGGACCACCCTAAGACAAAGATGCTATATAAAATCCTGCTCGAGCTTAATTGCCTATTTAACTTTTACAATATGGTGACTATGCTTTATATAGCTGGCTGCATTCTGACATCTGGAAAATATAGCAATATGAGGTCATCAAGAATTTCAAATTTTCATTATGATATTTTTGGCATCCCAGACCACATGCATATTCATGTTTTTAAAATTACTTCATGTTTCTATAGATTTCTTCGTTGTATGCAGGTGCAATTATAGATTCATGAATACAGCTAATCACTTCTAATACTTACCGGAATGCAGCCATTGCATTGAAATCTTCTGATTTTTTTTTCTGATGGGGCTATGTCGGAAGCTCAGTGAATGAATTATACAATCTAGAGTAGTCTCAAAGACCTGTGGAAAAACTTCTTGCTTAAGGTCAACTCATCAGAGGTTTAATTTCTTTTCTCTTTAGACAGGAAAGAAAAAATACTCTTGGCAATAAGGAATTCTCTTCTCCTATTCATCCAGAAGGTCCAAATTGGCTTTTTTATTAAAGATGAATGAAAACATTCATGGTAGATTTTAACCTTTTTACAATTTGTCCAAAAGAAGATTTTGATTGTTTTGAATATAGTTGCTATTTGACATTTATTCATCAAATAATTATGATGGATTTGGAGCTGCCCTCTGATTTATGATCTCTGTATGTTGTACTAGTTATTAGGGTGTTTTACTATATGAATTTAAAGGTGTAGCTCAACAGGGCGCTGTCTGGAAAAGAAAGTAGCGAAGAAAAGAATGGCTCAAGATAGCCCATTTCTCAGCAAACACTTGAGTTAAGGAACCATGCTAGAAAAATAAACTGTTAAAATAAACAATGCTTTCTCTTTTAGAACGTGGTCTGATCATCGTAGACCCATGGCCATTGGTCCTGAATGGAAGAGTGGCAGTTGTTGAACTCAGCCAGAATAGTTGATGCGCAGGGTATTGTAGCCCGGGCCCCAGTCTACGAGTGGGAGAACTATGAAATTCCACCCCAAGACTGATCAAGGCATGACATCTCAGACCTGAGGGAATGAGCTCAGAGACCAAAAAGGCGCCATGGGTGCCTATAACCATGACCGGATTCTCTGACTGTCCATGTGAAGTTCCTTGAAAGTTTTTAGCATTCAGATTTGAGTTAATACATGTAGAGCTCAAGCACTTGAGAGCAGGGTGTCTTGAGAGAAGTCTTGCAGCCATATAAAAGGTCCTAGAGTCTGCCATCCTATTAAAACTCCTCTCTGGGATTTCAGGTATATTTTTGCATATGTGTGTGGGTGGGTCTGTATAAAATACTTAAGACATCCGAGTCTGTTCACATTTTCTTCATACAGCATAAATCCTTAAGCTCAAAAATAAACTATGTAGAAACACCCAACAGTATTCAGAAAGCAGCTTGTATGTCTCCAGCTCCCTGTGCTAGACTCCTTCCTTCCCACAAAAAAGCACTTGAGGTTTTTCATGGTGCCCATCAGCATGGTACCTCAGACAGACAAGACCCTTTCTAGTGTTCTGAGCCTTACTAGGCTAAGGTTCACCTGCTTCTCTTAATTCAGGAAGGCTCCCTGAAACCCTCTACAGGGATTCAACCCTAAAAACCTGACTACACGCTCTGGTTCAGGATGTGCTTCTCCAAAGGGGTACCAGAAGACTTATGTCGCCCATCCCAAACCCCTCCTCCTGCAGATTTCATTGCACTCACCCAAGCAAGGAACAGAAACCATTCTAAAATCATTGAGAACACAGGTAGAATTTCAAAAACCATCAAATGAACAGTTTTAATGGAGTCATTTCAAATAATGAGTATAATTGTGGTCGGCTTGGAGGCATTCTGTGGGCAGAAAGATGCTGAATTCATGGAAGTCATAGGGCTGCATTCTCTCATATGATCTGGCCTCTTTAGGCACTCAAGGTGCAAAGGGGACATGAAACTGGCTACAACTATACATAGCAGAAAATTTCCTTGGCAGGGACAGACTCCCCAGTAGAGCTTAAGTGCTAAATGCTGGCCTGTACATCTAACTCCTCTTCATGACCTAACAGGCTAGTCAGGGATGGAGTGGGGTGTGTCAGCTTCCCTCCACTATGGTCGTCCTGCTCTTTGCATCAGGGCTGGGACTGACCATGAGAACTGGGGAGCCCAAACCCAATCGCATTAGTCACTGCAGCTGGCTTGCAAAGATCTAGCCACTTCCAGAACCATCCGCATATACTGAGGCACCTACTTCATCTTCAGTTTTCTTCCTCCTAACAAACCCAAACATACTTCGTATTCCTCAAAGTCCCTACTGATCTGCTTAACTCTTTCAATATTTTATTTGTTGTTCTCACCTTTTCTCACTGTGGCTTGTCTGATTATCTCCTCCTGTCCCCCCTCTTTTCAGTACAGGCTCCTCTTTTACCATCCGATATTTGAGCAGTCTATCTCAAAGCCACAATGTCTGCTTCTTCCTTGTATTTTTATGTACTGAAGGAATTATTTATTGCCCCTTAATTAAGATGTCACTGAAAATATTCCAGGCTCCTTTCATATCAGTGCAGTTGGATTCCCCCCTTGTCAGTGCATGGTGTGTTCATCCCCGAGAACTCGTGGGGACAGCTACATCAGAAGTTTAATCTTGGGAAAGGGAGATGCGGGTGCTACAGCTGCTTTTCCCCCAACGTGCAGTCTGAGGAGAGGCAGCTTTACAATTTGTTCAGGCTTCTATCTAAGTCCCACTGGTGGAAGCTGACAGGGAGATGCGTTGAATCTACTTCCCTCTTTTGGACAGTCCCACCTACTTCAGGGACTGAGCCAAATGACTCTTAACACAATTATGGAGTGGGGTTGCAGTCAATTTGCATTGTTGTTCTGCTTCAGGCTGATGTAAGAGGCCCACAGACTTCCAGGGGACAGTTTCTGCCAGTGTACAATGCAGGGAGTGCATCTTGCACATGGAGTTTATACTTTCTCCAACTGCATCATGCTCACTAGATTTCTTAAAATCTAATGCCTTGCAACCCTTTCCTTAGTATTGCTAGGCCAAATGTCATCAAGTGGCATTGTTACATATAGTCTACTGGGTTCTTTTTTTTTTCTTTTTTTAATTGTGTGAGCAAGTTTTTAGTCTTGGAAGAAATACTTGTATGGTTGATCATTTGGTAAACCAAAGGGCCTTTGGGAGAAGTCATGATGAGCAGTAGAAGAGTGCTCTCTGTCTTAATCTCTCCGCTCAAATAAAATCAGTTCTTGTAACAACACTGCTTCCTAGGAGACCTGTATTGGTATATGATTTGTGGAAGAGGGGATTGCCTGCATGCTGTTTGAGTGCCTCTGTTCCAGGACTGCTGCATATATGTAAATAAAGCAAGTTGTTTTGTAGAACATACCCTGAGCCTAAATCACTGATTTCTTCTCCATTGCAAGGCCCCATACTTCAGCTACTATTCAGCAGACTGGCCATGCAGATGATCAAAATGGGGCTACTGGCGTCAGAAGGCAGAGCAACAGTATATTGAATTCAAGTAGCTCATGGGCCCTAGTACCAACCTTCCCTACTACTTTTACATTCTCAGTCAGCCTTCTCCTTTCTTGTCAAAATATATCTAACTCCCTTATCCTTTGCTGTCTAGTCTAATCTGTCGAGGCATTTGTACTGTACCCATCACCATAGTATTAAAACTGGATCCTTCAGATCTCATATCATATTTGATGCCTTAAATTGTGCCCTCTTGAAGGCAAAGGTGTCCTTCAGGAGGACAATACAGAGCCACTACACCACACAGCATTCCAGATGGAGTCTGTCATGCCTGTTGCAATGATTTATTCACAGAAGCAAGAGATCCAAATAGGGACCTCAATCTGGATTCTTTGTGCCAAATTCTGTGATAGAGTATGCAGGTGCATGTCCCTGGAGCTGAATTTGGCCCCTTCAATTCATTACATTGTTTAGATAAAAATATTTTGTGTGGCTCATTAAAAGGAGGAATGGAACAGTCCATTAAAATGCTTCCAAAAATAATCATCAATTTAGTGTGCAGACTGCCTCATCTGTTGTGGTCATTTAGCTGCATTTCCCCCCATCATTATGTGTAAATGCAAGAAGACTCAAATTCTTACACTACAATGCCACCACAAGTTTGATCTAGTTCCCTAGTTCTTTTGGAGTATTTTTGTTTGGTTCCTTGAGTGGTGATTGGCATTCCCTCTTTGCATGTTGTACATTTGTGTGTTTCTCCTTCAGATCTGTTTCTGGAAGTGGGCAGATAAGATCAATTTTAGAAGGAAAAGATCCTTAAGTATTACAAACATTAGTTAGCACTTCAGAGCATGTCAAAATGAATACAGTGAACCAATTAAGTTTTACATTTATATTGTTAGAGATAAAATAAGTGCATTTGGGAAAACCGTTTATCCATCTTACCCTTTGCTGTGAATCAATGTTTCTTAAAGAGAGATGTTGCAATTGCATGCTTTTTTAAAGTAAAGGAGTACTTGTGGCACCTTAGAGACTTGGTTAGTCTCTAAGGTGCCACAAGTACTCCTTTTCTTTTTGCGAATACAGACTAACACGGCTGTTCCTCTGAAACCTTTTTTAAAGTGTTTTCTCTGATTTGAAATTCTAGATGGTGCTAAGATTTCACTGAAGGTGTTTATAAAGCACACTTTTTGGGTTCTGGTTTGCTGTAATGCATCTGCTCAATATGCCTTATGTAACTGAAAATACAAGAAAGGAAGTGGTTTTTCTTTTGTAGTTTATTTTATACTGAAATATGTCTAGTCTCTGAAAATGGAGTATGAAAAGTATTGATGACATTTTTTAAAAGGATGTAGGAGAAACTAGACACCCAAATCAACTGGGCACCCTCCTCCCTTTGGCTTCTTTGAAAATTCCAGGCTGTTTCTCCTCTTACCCTACCCCCTCACCTCACGCCATCTTAAAATGTGCATTCTAGTAGTTAGAATAGGGATTGGGATTCAGAATTCCCAGGTTCTAAGCAACTGACATGCTGTTTGACTTTGACAAATCACTAAACTTCTCGGTCTGAGGTTATGCAGTTGGAAAACACGTTTTCCTCACAAAGATATTATGAGGCTTACTTAACCGTATACAAACTGTTTTCAGGTTCTCAGATAAAAGGCAAAATATGCTGTATGTATTTATTTATTTTCTTTCACTCAGGCTGTGATAGAGAAATTATTGAAACTATTGCAGACAATTAAACCAGGATCCAGACTCACTCCGTTCTGTGTTCATGGTTTGGTTGGGTCAAAGCATCTATCACTTATCTGCTCAGCTATGGAGAACAGCCTGTTTCTTGCAGTAGAAGAGGGCAGTAAATCCAGTAGGGCTGTCACAACACTGTATCTAGTCTTCAGCTCATAAAATAGATCAGACTCCTCATCCTCACTTTCAAGGTTCTGTACAGCATTGCTCACCCTACAACTCAGTACTTGTCTCCGCTGCGCCTTCCCCCCTCACAGTACCATATGCTCTACCAACTCTTGTCTTAACATGCCCTTCACCACCTTTACCCACTTGCAATTCTGTACTGTGTTTCCATGCTGCCCTTATGCCTGGAGCACCTTCCCCCCATTCAAAGTACAAAGCATGAAAGTGTACTGTGTTTCCAGTATTTTGCTGCATGAGACTGAGTGTATCTATAGTAAGCGGCATTACTGAACCACAACTTGTAATGATGTAGTTTGTTCAGAGAACTTAGGATAATGTTTAACTGCAAGGCCTTACATTTGCCAGCATGTACTTCTGTTTGCCGTCACTCCATTTTATAGTGCTTATGTAACCCAGTACATTGCTTTAGTAGGTTTTACCACTTACTTCCAGTATCAATGATTTCCATGCTTTCTGCAGGACCAGTTAACTTCATCAGTTTTATTCCATGGGGAAAGGCTGGCTGCATATTTATTTGCACCATGTATTTTCATGTGACAGCCAGCTTTTTCTGCCAGCAGAAATCAACACAACATAAAATTAGCTTGCAGAAGGGAGGCGAGAATGAAGAGTAGGTGGAGTGCTACCACTGTTGTTTAGTATGACCGCAGGATAAGAACATGCATGTTAGGCAAGAGTAAAGAAGGCAGAGCAGGGAACTGAAGGGCAGATTTCGGAGAAGAGCAGGTGAAGCAGGCAGATGAGCCAAGGATGGCTTGGGCCTCAGCAGAGGAGAAGGTGAGAGGTATAGGTCTGCTGCTATGTCTGGTTGGAGGGGTTGCAGAGGTAGACTTGACTGGCACAAGCAGCGGTGATGCAAGAGGCAGAGATGGAGATGATGGTGTGGGAGTGGCAAAGGAGAGGCAAATCAAGAAGGAAGTGCAGGAAAGAGAGTGGGATTTTCTAAAAGCATTCTAAAGTTCTGGCCTAACTCTGTTCCCATCACACTCAGTGGGAGTTTTACCCTTGACTTTAATGGGAGCAGAATAGGTCAAGGCTGAGCTCTTTTGAAAATGCAACCCTTAACCTTATGCCAGGCTGTAAAAGAAACAAAAATCTTTGCTCTCTCTATATATTTAAATAAAATGAGTGTCCCTTCTCAGTATGTTATTATGAAACAATCACACCTAAAGAACCACCCCAGCATCTAAATTCTAATTGCACCCCCGTACAATTGCAAGGTGGGAGAAGTGGAGGGTCATTGTCCTGCCAAGAATCACCTAAAAAGCCAAGCTTATCTAGGCAGAAGAGGCCCCTTTACTTTTACTGCAATAGGCCAAGAGACTGCACATCTCTCCCTGTTGAAATAAAACCATGACGACATCATGCGCTGATAACTGAAAGGGCTGCTGTTGTTAGTGGTAGTAACAGTATTATGGTAGCTTAGGCACTGTACAAGGAGTAAGAGTTAGGCACAAGCAGGCAAGCCAAGATTTCTCAAGAGACGCAGAAATGGTCCAATTCTTTAAGAATGTAATGTACAAGAGGAGGGGGGGATCCCTGGTGAATTTCTCTAAACAAGAAAATCTCACTAAGACCATCTCTGAAACACATGCTACGTTACGAGTAGGCTTGGAAGGACTCGATTTTTATCAGTAAATGTCGATGTCACTGTACCACAGAAGCAGATAAATATACTTCCATTGATTAATAATCAAAATGTACAGATAGGCAAAGTAAGAGGATTGTTGCTTGAGCACTTAGTGGGGTTCAATTTAAGGCTACTTACTTTCTATATTTTTCACATGTGATTTTGATAGTTTGTTTTCAAGGTTATAAAGCTTTAAGTCTTTGAATTTCAATGTCTGCTGGCATTCAATAATTACTGTCTGAGCCCCCTAATTTCTCGCAACTGTGAACATTTAAATTGATAAAAATGGAAAAAAATGCTTAAATATTGATACCTATTGAAATGATATAAACAAATCTAATTCTGCCAAGCCTAATTATGAGATAGTGATATAATAGTGTGGTCCAGTTCCAAACAAATGTAAAGTCTGTAGAATGGCACGCTGTAGGTGTAGTGTTTCATGGTTTCTATCTAAAACATGAGCAACTGTGAAATTTTAGTTTCCTCTTTTAGGATAATCGTACTCTCAAATTTATAGCTAAGTTAAGGCTTAATCAAGAGTAAGAACATTTATTATTGAAAATAGTTAACTACTACTAATGTGTCCTTCCACACACAACATCAGCTCCTGAATGATCTCCTGTTAGGAAAAAAACGTTGCCCCTTTAGCTAAAGGGAGAATAGAAAAGCCACTTCTACATTGAATCTATGGATCAAAATTGCTGCTGCTTAACCAATTACATTGCTTTCAGAATCCGCGCTTTTTGCAAGAAAAGCCCACTTTTGTTTCTAAAATTCATATGCCGTGCCCTTTTTATGCCCATCTCTGCACCCATTGATTAAGTAGCCAACATGAAGAGAGACCAAGGAAGGCAAGAGTTGGAAACAACAAATGAGGAGATGTGGGAAAGCAAGAGAGCTCAAAGGGAGGCAAGCCACTGAAGTGCCTGTGTGCTTTTAACATTATTTAACCCTGCAAACCAGCCTCTTGAAAAGAAAATGCTTTCTGGGATCAAAACAGTCCATGAGCCTCCATCTCAAAATGAAAACTGTAGAATTCGTAAAATGCTGTAAGTCTGGGAAATAAGGCTCAATCCCCTGCATCGCTTTAGTGTTAGTCAATTGCTAATTTCTACAGTGCCTTGACCCCTCCTTTTTCAGCATCCAGCTGAGGACTCAGGAACAAGTCAGAGTAGCTGCCTTCATCCTCTGTCACCTTCAGAATCCAAAGACTCAAACTGATAGCAGAATTCTTCTGCAACATGACCATACCTTCCTTGGGAGACAGCTGTCGAAGGAACTTCTATAGCGCCAGCGGTATCCTTGATCTTGGAGTACTGAGTCATGGCAGCTCTAAGACTCAGAATTCAAAGGAGTATTTTCAGGAGGCAAGACAACATCTGGGTTCTCGGGCACTGACTCTGACATGTCATGAGACCAGCCTGTAACTCCGCTTCATCCATAGCTTCAGACCCTGTCAATAACCTCAAATGGCGCAGAGGACAAAGTGGTGATGCATTTCTTGGTGGAAAAGACACCAACTTTGTCCCATGCTGCTTTTGAGGAACCCGAGCCGCCAGTCCTCTATCCTGTGATCCCATAATCCTTCCAGGACATAGAGGTTCATCTGGGCAAGCCTCTCTCAGATGACCTTGTTCACAAAATCATATCATGGAATCCAGGTATGCAAAGACAGTGCAATCAATGCCTTCCACACAATAAATCAGAAACAGGTTTAACAAATATTCTGACCAGTTAAAATAATATAAACCTGCCATCAGAGCAGTCACATTTCCCCTCTAAGCTCTTGCAGGCCAAAGGGAACAGTGGAACAGCAGACACAATTTTCCCATACCTAGATCACTTACCAAAGTTTCACACTCACCTACAGTAAGTGAAACTAACTCTTAGACATAGGGATACAGTATGTGCCTACGGTTACTTGTTCTGTACAGTAAAACTATTAAATCCATCTGTGGAGACTGCCATTGTACACTGCTTCCCTTGCTGCCCCTAAAACAATGAGGCCTCAATCTTTTTCATCGTTTTGTGGCTATTTTGCATTGCTCTGGTAAATTTAAAGTAGCCCTAAAGTTGGCATAGCTGGCTACAGCGATATTTCCCCCACCTAGAGAAATCCTAGATTGGCAGCCATAATGGCTCCTATGTCAACCCCTCTCCAGGCTGCTGGCATACAGGGCATAACTGGAGTGTGCTATGCTCTAATAATCTCTGGCTGCAGCATGTCCTCAGGGGTCACTAGTAACCAGAGCAAATGAGAACAGCCTTCAGATCTGGGCCTGAAATACTCCACAATTAGAGGTTAGAATAAGTGCCTTTAAGCTTCCCCCATCTCACTTGCTCTGAGTGTTTCTCAGCTGCAGCTGAGGATCAGTGCCTGCAACTCTCAAAGAATACAGAAAAAAGCATATCTACTAAACGCAAATCCCCATTCCTTCCAGTGATCCTCACTACCCCAATCCCAGGAGAGACTCGAGAAACTGTGGACACCATTAATCATCTTCTACTTCTTAGAAGGCAGAAATAATGTAGTTAGGAAGAGGTCTTCCTTTCCTCTACGTGCTTTGTGCAGGCTCCGCTTTAATAAAAATAACAGTCCTGCTTTGCTCTGAATCTGTGTGACATTCAGTTCATATAGATTGCTCTGATTATTTTTCCTCTCACCCATTTTGTAGAAATGTGCCTTCCATACCTCACCTTTATCTCTGTCTCACCCCCTGTTCCATATATACCTAGAGATTGTTTCTTGGGGCAACAAATAATCCTGGCTCATGAATATCCGATTCATGTAAGTTAGATGGCAAAATCATGTTCCAGCAGGGTTATTTTATATAAATTATAGAAAAGCAGACTTTCTGCAGTGGAAGACAGTTCAGATCTTTAATATTTAGATGTTTGGATTCTGTATAGCACTTTCATTTTCACAGCAGCTGTGGACACATTGTTTCCAAGCCTGTCTGTGTGCAGACTGTTTTGTGAGCCACCTTGTTGAAACACTTTCAGTTTACATCAGTGGAGTCAGTTGGCTTGACTTTATTTTTTTTAAATTCTTGTAAAATATACATTTTGATATTCCACTGCCACATCTGGCATAAGTCAGTGAGAGCCCTTGTGATATTTGTTGTGAAGTGCTACTATAAATTTAACACAACGATGCTAAGCAAAGCAGTGCAAAGCAACCTCAGAATTCTGAAGGCTAGTGGTTGATCACAGAACAATAATATTAGCATTGCATAGCTAGCTTGATCTTTTTTTCTACTGTAATCTTAACACTGTTTCAGACATTGATAAAAAATAAGACAATTTAATATCTAATTATAATTAAGTGGCATTTAATTAAAACACTTTTCCTAAGTGGTCTTTGCTGAATCATTTTAACGGGCTCATTTGGGTTATCACATCGTTTCTGTTTATATCATGTGTAGTGGGAGTTGACTTGATTGGTGAATCTTAATATGCTCTATACAGCTGTTCACCACATACCAAGTAGCTGATGAGCAAATATTAGCTAGCTGGTGAACGCAATAATAAACTGAGATCTGTACCTATTGTGTAATCTGCCACATATATGTGCCAATTACTTTTTGAACCTTCCATTTTGCTTTAACTGTGAATAGCTTTAATATATTCTACAAGCCTTCTTATGGTTTAAAACTTTAAACTTGATTCCCACTTAAATATTTACATTTACACATTTTAATTTCTTTACATATTGTGACTGGACTTTTCTTCAGTGTTGCAAGAGCTATCAATGTTTCTTCCCAGACAATTTAGTGAATTAACATGCTTGCCAGTTTTAAGGCTGCAGAAATGTTCCGTGCTCACTGCTGTGAGCCTTACACTTGGCAAGTGCCCACAGGTCTGCAGTGATGTTTAAAATAACTTTATTCATTGGCAATTCCACCATCATTTATGAGTGTCATCTCTCTCACTCTTCTGACCATGTTCTTCTCCTCCCCACCCTCCTAACACACATCCTGTCTTCTGCTGCATCATATTCAAGCTCTTCACTAGAACTTGTCAACATCTGTCAAACCCTTTTTTTCCAATGGAAAAGGGCACATTTTCAAAATGGAAAAAATTCACAAACATTTAGTTCTTCTGAAATACTTGATGGGTTTTTTTTTTTGTTTCACTGAATTGTTTTTGTTCTAAAGTAATTTTCATTTTTGGTGTCTCACTGGGAAACCTTAGGTTGAGTACAGGCTCTCATGTTAGGTGGTATCTTTCTGACTTGGTTGGATGAGTGTGCAGATAAATTCTTGGCGAATGTGTGTGATATGCTGACTCCAGCAGCGTATCACTCTGGTGTCCCTTTGTGCTTGGAGAAGCAAGCACACAGTGTGTGGGCACATTGGGGTCACTGAAGCAGGCCAGGTACTTTGATTTCATAAGCAGTACTATTATCACCCTCTTGGTGTGAGGTTTTCATTAGTGTTTGCTTCTCAGCACTGCTTGTTCACCTGTTGGGTGGTGGGAAAATATTTCCCTACTCCTGAGAGGTTCAAAGGGGATTGGCAGTGTGGTAAAGACTCAAAAAGGCCTATGGCTAGTTCTTAGTTTTTGAAAGGAGAAGACTGGTGACAAGATTTGGGATAGACCAGTGTCCCATCCTATGAGTTCCTCTGAGCATGGCAGACCACAAACAGAGGCTGCAAAGAAGCAGCAGTCCTTTCAGATACAATTAAAGGGACATCTTTCACCTCCAGCTTGGGATTGCTCACTGGGAAGGGCATTGCCGAATTCCTTAAACAGCCCTGGGAAGGGAAGATGACTCACTAGTGACCTGGAAGCTTCAGGAGAGGACTATTCCCCTGACAAATATTGATGTTGAAGGTTGTGATAACTTGTAATGACATCAATGATGCTGAGGAGGTTTTCCTTCAAAGTGCAGCTCCAGTTAGTCCATCCTTCGTATACTCCTACCAGCATGAGGGTGAAGCTGTGCCAGAGATTACTCCAGGGCATGCTAGTGGCCAGGGAACTATCCCTCTATAAATGCTGAAGGCCTTTTTCAGTCCTGGCATGGACATTTTTTTTTTTAGCTCTCAATTGAGATGAAATGTGACTGCAGCCACTAGCAGTGCAAAGAGGCTTTGTGTGCATTGGTAGGAGGGCATTCCTCCTTCAATATGTCACTGTCAGCAGCAAACAGCAATTTACATCCCAGGTGTCAGGCCCAGTAAATCAACAAAACCATCCTCCTGGCTTTGGAGGTTTCTTTTTTTTTTTTTAAACTGACCAGTTGGACTGTACAAGGGCAGTGACTCAACAGTAGGCTCACAATGTCAGTCTAGGCAACAAGAAATGCTTATGAACATCAGGAATGATGACACAAAATAGGAACACTGGAATTGTTAGTGGCTGAGTTCCAGAGCAGTCACACCCACTGAGTCCACAGAACTGCAAATACCAATGGCAGTACCACTGCCCACAAGGGTGGCAGCATCATTCTCAGTACCAACCTCAACTGACCGCATGCCACCCTCTGTGTGCAGTTTTGAGAAGCCGCATACTGTGCACCACATTGTGTAGAAACTGACCATTGTCACTGGGGTGTTTTTAAAGACCCTGACTTATCACCTGGTTTTGAGGTTACAGATGACTGGGTCAATGTTATGAAGGCAGTGCCTGGTGGTAGACTTTCACACATTCCTTGCCTTCCCATTACCTGAGTCTTGCTGCCTGAGAATTCCTGCGAAAAGATAGAAGTGCCTGTAATTGTCCTCCTATGGCCTGAAAGATCTGAAAGGCTAATGTAGTGCCAATCTTTAAAAAAGGGAAGAAGGAGGATCCTAGGAACTACAGGCCAGTCAGCCTCACCTCAGTCCCTGGAAAAATCATGGAGCAGGTCCTCAAAGAATCAATCCTGAAGCACTTGCATGAGAGGAAAGTGATCAGGAACAGCCAGCATGGATTCACCAAGGGAAGGTCATGCCAGACTAATCTAATCGCCTTTTATGATGAGATTACTGGTTCTGTGGATGAAGGGAAAGCAGTGGATGTATTGTTTCTTGACTTTAGCAAAGCTTTTGACACGGTCTCCCACAGTATTCTTGTCAGCAAGTTAAGGAAGTATGGGCTGGATGAATGCACTATAAGGTGGGTAGAAAGCTGGCTAGATTGTCGGGCTCAACGGGTAGTTATCAATGGCTCCATGTCTAGTTGGCAGCCGGTATCAAGTGGAGTGCCCCAAGGGTCGGTCCTGGGGCCGGTTTTGTTCAATATCTTCATAAATGATCTGGAGGATGGTGTGGATTGCACTCTCAGCAAATTTGCGGATGATACTAAACTGGGAGGAGTGGTAGATACGCTGGAGGGGAGGGATAGGATACAGAAAGACCTAGACAAATTGGAGGATTGGGCCAAAAGAAATCTGATGAGGTTCAATAAGGGTAAGTTCAGGGTCCTGCACTTAGGACGGAAGAACCCAATGCACAGCTACAGACTAGGGACCGAATGGCTAGGCAGCAGTTCTGCGGAAAAGGACCTAGGGGTGACAGTGGACGAGAAGCTGGACATGAGTCAGCAGTGTGCCCTTGTTGCCAAGAAGGCCAATGGCATTTTGGGATGTATAAGTAGGGGCATAGCGAGCAGATCGAGGGACGTGATCATTCCCCTCTATTCGACATTGGTGAGGCCTCATCTGGAGTACTGTGTCCAGTTTTGGGCCCCACACTTCAAGAAGGATGTGGATAAATTGGAGAGAGTCCAGCGAAGGGCAACAAAAATGATTAGGGGTCTGGAACACATGAGTTATGGGGAGAGGCTGAGGGAGCTGGGATTGTTTAGCCTGCAGAAGAGAAGAATGAGGGGGGATTTGATAGCTGCTTTCAACTACCTGAAAGGGGGTTCCAAAGAGGATGGCTCTAGACTGTTCTCAATGGTAGCAGATGACAGAACGAGGAGTAATGGTCTCAAGTTGCAGTGGGGGAGGTTTAGATTGGATATTAGGAAAAACTTTTTCACTAAGAGGGTGGTGAAACACTGGAATGCGTTACCTAGGGAGGTGGTAGAATCTCCTTCCTTAGAGGTTTTTAAGGTCAGGCTTGACAAAGCCCTGGCTGGGATGATTTAACTGGGATTTGGTCCTGCTTTGAGCAGGGGGTTGGACTAGATGACCTTCTGGGGTCCCTTCCAACCCTTATATTCTATGATTCTATGATCTGTGTGAGAGGTGGCTCTGGAGGGTACTGGCCTGTCACCACCTCCCTATACGTGGAGAAGGCAGGTTGCCTGTGAAGGAAGGTTTCCCTGACACCTCTCTGCCAGGGAGTAGAATCTGCCATCCTGTACTCCCTTTCTGTGACTGACAGAAGTTTTCCCCATTCCCTTTCCCCTTCTCCCATAGATATTACTCCTTCATATTACCCGCTCCTGGAGCCCCATTTCTTCTCCTCTCCAGGAGTGCAGGCATGATGACTGACAAAGTATGTCCTCTTCCAGTTTAGTTCAATAACCAAAACATTTTTGGTTTAATTTCCGCCCCCAGAAACTTCAAATTGGAAACATCACGATTTATATTTTAAAAATATTTTGCAACCCTCTTCCCCTTCAAAATATTTAGATCAGCCTTCACCTACAATGTCTTACATAATTATACCCCAGACTACACTTAGTCAGTCTTTCCTTTGTGTCCCTATCTTGTTCCCTCTGTTATCTTTGGGCTTGACCTTTAATCAAGCAAAACTTCATTTGAAATCAACAGCAGTTTTACCTGAATCAGAACTGGCCCTATGAAGTTCTTTCTAACTCTACTCGTATAGAATAATGCTATGGAACTGAGATAAATGAGATTCAAGAAGTGGATCAAAATACCCATTTATTTTAAACAAATTAAAAATGTCCATATCTCTAATTTCTGGAGACCTCATCCAGAGCCCATTGACGTCAATGGAAAGAATCCTGCTAACTACAATTGTACAGAACGGGTCAAAAAGCTTGCAAAACCTACATCATTCTTGAATACATTCTACAGGTTTATAGAGCAATTTGTATAGCATCTTCTGGGTTTCATGCACATTAAATTTTATAGGAGTTTTGCATAAGAATCATAGGGTTGATTTATTTTTTAATGTTTCATGCTGTTTGCTAAGCTGTAATGGTGTCTTGCCTTTTTTCTACCATCCATCTTCCATCTTTTTACTCAAATCCTGACTTAAAAACTGTTTGTTTGATAAATACTGGTGAATTTTCTATCCCAGAACTCTGTATGTGTTTTGTTTTGTCTCTTAGATCATTAAGCTTTATGAAGAGCCCAAATTGGCTCATCACCTCCAAAATGGGCTTCCCAGGACTAACAAGATTGCTATGGATCTTTACAGTGCAGGTCAAAAAGGTTCTTTCAAAAGTGTTTTTCAACAGAAAATGGGAATTTTGACACAGCAAACTTTTCCTGAAAAATTATCTGCTTTCTGTAGAAATGAGTTTTTGTTGAAATCTTTTTAAATGAAAAAAGCTGAAATATTATTTTTGGCTGAAAACCAAAAAAGTCTGGTTTGTACCCAAAAGCTTGTAGTTTTGAGCTCTTCAATTGAAGTCTATTTTTTTCTTTTTGGGGGGGAGGGGAAAAGATACATTTTCTAGTCTGCTCTAGTCATTTAAACTGCAACAGCCCAGGAGCCCCTATTCTGTTATAGTGCTCTCATCAGCAGTTGTGCTTTAAGTACTGTGACTAATACCTGCCATGGGTGGTTCATTCTCTCTCCTAGAGAAGAGAATTGTGTGCGCGCAATGTAATGTTTTGATTTGCTCAGGCTTTGTGTTTGGGGTTTGTTTTATATATACGCCCTGGTACATATTTGTTAGAGAAGGCAAGACTGAAGAAGTGCACCTTGTGCTTGGCAATGGCTCATGAGGAATTATGGCTCTTTAAAAAGCCTCCTTAGGCTCAGGGCATATGAAGGGAAGCCAAACATTCTCCTAAGGGTCTAGAGAGATTAGGGGCCTTGGGAGAGGTGTAGTGTAGCAACAGAAGGTTTCACTCTTTTCTTCCCTAACCCCAGTGCCCTCCTGCCTGGCTGGCTGGCTGGCTGCTCCTGCTTCCCCGCACTGTCACTTGAGCTGCCAATGAGCTGAAATTACTGTAGCTTATCAGTTGCCCATGACCCATGCTTACTACTTAAAATATTCAGAACTTTTTAAAATAAGAGTTTAATCACCTAATCTTTGGTTATGTGCAATACATTTCTATCATTTTACCTCTACTTCTTGGGGTCTCTTTTGCAGCAAAGTGAATAAAAACACTGAAATTTGTGAAAGCTGGACACCTCTTGAGGGGGAAGGGAAGGAAGGGATGTCCTATTTAATTAATGAATCCTTCATACACTAAGCATAAAATCGAGTAGGAAAAATTCTACCTCTGCCCCAGACCGTTACCAATTGAAAGGCTGATATTTCGGTGTGAATTTTATGGGCAGGCAGTGCAAAATCAAGCTTACAATAGAAACTCTGTTGCAGCAGAAACTATGGAGCAGCTGTCACAGATCCACAATGATGGTCTGATGATGGGCTGTCATTGAAATCAGGACCATAGTTCCTCCAACTTTCACTGAATTAACCGGCAGTCAAATAGAGTAGAATGTGGAGAAATGTGCCTTTAAATCTGACTCTTATCCATGGCTATCAATAATGATAGAATCATAGAATATCAGGGTTGGAAGGGACCTCAGGAGGTCTGATTAACACATCACTCTCCCTATTTGACTCTTCAGGCAGATGTGCCTTTTCAAGTGATGATGCTGCATACTTTCCCTTTAGAGTCTGAATGTCTTCATGATGAATGATCGTTCGATAAACATTTTACCTTAATGAGGAGCATGGTGTACATTTTCTTTTAGTTTTGTTTGAGCCAGATGGGAGCCATATTATGCCTCACATGTTGTCGACCTGAATTTGAGGGGGAGGGGATGCATGAGGACGTATCCTCTAACGTGTGTGTTCAACTGAAAATTAACTAATTTGCTTTTGACCTCTCCGTTACGATTAGCAGAACACTAACTCTACTTTACACACCATTTATTTTTCTTTCGAAGTGGACTATCTTTGTTCCTGATCTGGTGACTTCCATTTCAGATTAGGGTTTTTGGAGGCAAAATGCCCTGTTTGGGCTGAATCACAGCCTTTCAAAGAATTTTTTTCCCTGATTTAGATGGAGTATGCAGCCAGTCTAAATACAAATTCAAAGTGTTGAGGTAGACTGAAACCCAGCCATTGTTTCAGCATTGGGTCTGTGTCAGATTTATCCTGTGGCTCTGCTGATGTCATTCTCATTATGGTAAATAGAAAGGGTAACTCTTTTGTATACATGATTTGGATAAGGCTTGAAGTATCATATTCTGAAGTATCCTCCAATGAGAAGCAGCTTTGTTCTTATTGTGTTTAATGACCATCACAGACAGTACAGCGTGAGGCTATTTTTATCCTATTCCCATGTTGGAAGTACACAGATGTAAAATGACCGGTTTCAGAGTAGCAGCCATGTTAGTCTGTATTCGCAAAAAGAAAAGGAATACTCATGGCACCTTAGAGACTAACCAATTTATTTGAGCATAAACTTTCGTGAGCTACAGCTCACTTCATCGGATGCATTCAGTGGAATTCCACTGAATGCATCCGATGAAGTGAGCTGTAGCTCATGAAAGCTTATGCTCAAATAAATTTGTTAGTCTCTAAGGTGCCACAAGTACTCCTTTTCTTTTTACAGATGTAAAAAATGCTATGCTACTGTTCCCCACATAGACCAAGTATGTCTTCTAATCAGACAGGCTTCCTTATTACATGGATAAAGTCAAAGAAGATAGAGATCACTGTACTTGTATTGCAGACAGATCAAATCCACAAGTGTTCCTGTCAGCTAGAGATGACCTGACTTGGGAGTTAGTGTGGAAATACAGACCTTTTTACTCCGTTTTGTTTAGAAATTGAAAAACTGATTACGTTTTTGTTCAAAATAGAACATCCCTTTGTTTTCCTACGCATTGTGTGTGTGGGTTTTGTTTTCTGGTTTCTTTTTTAACAAAACAAAAAATAACGAGATAGTACTGTGGTCCACAAAATGGATTATCTTATCTGGGTAACAGTTACCAAAATTTATCATAACATTGATGTTTGTTTCTAAGTGGTCTACAAACAGTCTTAATCTCTGAAATTTGTATACACTTCACTTATTCAGTAAAGGAAGAATCCTCTCTTATAATATGCATTCTATAGACAATGTGTATTTGTCTCCTGTGTCTTAACTTGAAATGATTTAGCAAAAAAATAAAAAAATAGCTGGCTGTCCCTGATCATCTGTTTTAAAAAATGTACATTAGTAGTATAATCTTCTCCTAGGAAGAGTGCTCTGAAATCCTCTTTCAAAGTTTTACATTAGAGGAGGCTTGAATATATATAATTTGTACTTTATCTGAGAAATAGTAGTCAAAGTTTGAAAATCCTTGGTCTATAGCTAACAAATGAATACTGGCAGAATGTCTGGATGGTTTTGATTTTTTTGTCATGATCTCTAGCTTGATCAGAGTTTGTAAAAACAGAAGAGCTGCTGAGAGAGTTAAATGACATTGGATCATTTTTTAAAATCTGAATTTCTATACTTTCCTATCAACATATTGGAAAAAAGTGGTGTCAAAATTTGACACTGTGTTGTGCCCACTAATTCAGAACATTTTTCTCCCTGTCAATCTTGCTCCAAAAAATATTTTGTACCACTGTACGCTGCTGCTATGAACAAAATCATTAAGCTTGCTTTGGGCATGATTTATTAGCAGAGTCTAGAAGGTACAAATACTACAGTTTATTTGATTTTTTTTTCTTGTTCCTAAAAGATGACACATTTTTTAGTTGTCTACATTTGGTGCCGCTTATTATTGAAGGCAGCATGAGATCTGCACATGTCAAATTGCCTCTGGCTAGCAAATATATTTCTGGGATACATAATGTTTTAAACAGGAAACATAGGAACAAGTCTACAAGCCAATCTGTCTACAACTAATAAAGTATTCATAACATACTTCTAGAGCAAGAAGCTGAAAAGGAAGCACCTGTCTGTCACAAGCTATATGTAACATTTCCTTTTGTTACAAAAGTGAGACATTGACAGCATAACTGCTAATAACAAATCAAAATGAGTTTATTTAAAAAACTCTGGACCATGTCCCTTTTGTATTAAGAAAGCTATCACTTAGGTAGGATTTAAATTTGGCCATAGACTGAGTATGGGTTAGGCCATCAAACTGAGATTTATGAAACTAGGTTTCTAATTCCACTTGAGCTACAGATTTCCTCATATGATTTTGGACAAGTTAAATACTATGCCTCAGTTTACCCATCCATGAAATGGGTTTAGTGATAAGTACTCACCCTTGTGAAGAGCTTTGAGGTCTTCAAATGAAAAGTGCTAGAGAATACTTCACATTTATAAGGAGTACATACAAACATTGTAGGATGTATCTTTTCTGCAAGGTCTTGTGTCCTGACACTTCCTGCCAACCAAAAAACACAATAGGCGTACCTTGTTGTGGTGCCATACAATTTACTGGGAGCTGCAGAACAAGGCTTCATCAATTGTCACTACTCACTGCCTCTTAGTGAATCATCTGGCTACACTCTGTAACAGCAGTGCAAAAACCCTGTCATTCCAGAATGCACCCTCTGTCTTCAGTGCCTGTGATCTAAAAGTGATTAACAGTCCTAGTACTAAGCAGTAACCCAGAGACATATGAGGTGATCCTGTAGGTTAGAGGACGCAACTAGGAGAAATGGTGGGGAATTATTACCTCCACTGGAAGGAGCCTCTCCACTCCTTGTTGTTCAGTCTTGAGGAGCATGTTGGATCCTTTGATCCTAGATGTTCAAGTAGCAGCAGTGGCCAAGAGTGTTCTCTCCCCCACCCCTTCCCCACCCCACCACCCCTTACGTGCTTGACAGATAAGAAGGATGTGACCTTTTTTTTTTCCTGGACTTCCAATGCCTCTGCCTTTACTGATGCCTCCAGACTAGATTACTACTGTGTATTCTATGTGGGACTTGAAAACTCATCTAGTGCAATTGAATTGGGGGTGAGGGGTTGAGCCATTCTGAATTAAATAGGAAGGGGCTAGAAGCAAAGCATTTTCAGTCTTCATCTCTGGAATTTGCATTCATCTCTCACTTGATCTGGCAGAGTGTGGTTTTGATTTTCTTAAGGGTATGTAGTAAGACCTTTATAGTAGCTTGATACTAGATGATTTGTCCTTATGCACTTCCCACATGGAGAGGTTATATGGGATATTATACTGGATGTGGTCTCGGTTAGCTTATTTTCATACTGCTGCTGACCAGGTTTGCATCTGTATGTCTGTGTTACATATGCTCTCATAGCATCAGCTAGAGAAGTCATGTGACTACATCTCTCTGCATAGGTCATGTATTTGGGAATACACAGTCAAATCCCTTTAAGTAGCAGAAGAATGGGGACTCTGCACCTCTAAGCAAAATGGCCTAGTTATAGCATGGGGCAATTGTTCAGTATTAAAGGGGACATCTAGAGCTAAAGATATGGAATGGGTTGATCTGATACCTTCCACTCAACTTTCATTCCCACCTTTTATCATTTTATTTCACTATTTTTATTCCTTAAATTTCCTCTCCTCCTCTTTCTCTTCTCTTTTCTTGTAGTCTTCTTGTCTTCTCTACCTGCTTTCAGCCTATGTGGGGTTTCATCTCAAGTATTCAAAAACAGGTCTACCTTTATGATTTTCATTCTCTTTGAACAAGACAATAGTTGAACATTCTGCATTGCTCAATGCATAGTAAGCAAGTATAGACAGATAACGTCAAAGCTATGCCAAAGGTTTTATACTTCCTATATCGGTCTTCTTTTTGACTGCTGTATTTGTTTTGCATATGCTAGTGCATAAAGATAATAAAGCTAATAAGCACAATAAAGGTCACCATATCATCCATAGTAATGAATGTATTTTAAAAGACACTAAGAACAGCCCTGGCTACATCTTTGATTCCAATATGGAGAAGAAAGGAGGTCATTGTTGACGCTGT
Source organism: Caretta caretta (assembly GCF_965140235.1). NCBI lineage: Eukaryota > Metazoa > Chordata > Testudines > Cheloniidae > Caretta > Caretta caretta. The sequence continues at coordinate 86,834,785 of NC_134213.1, forward strand.
CAGTGATCCAATTGCATTAATGCAAATGAAAAAGGTCTATGTGCCAGTCCATTTTAATATATATTAAAATGCTCAGAACAGATACTGCATGATAGATTAAGCTGTAACTAATTGTACTGTACATTGAAGCCATCCCTATAACTTTTTCATTTTTAATTGACATGGCTTCAGTGTTTGGGTGGGTGGATGTTAAAAGCACCTTTAATTATTATTCTAAGTATAAGGGCTTTCTTGCTTTTGCCCTCCCTAACACCCTATATATAAATAATCTACTTCATAACACTCTGTCTGCTTCATTTGTTAGCACTCTGTTTAAATACCAGCAATGTCAAAGCTAGCAATGAACTCCACTTGCAAGAGGGAGTATTGTTTATCTTATTGATAAAATGCATAGATTTATTAATGGGCTTTGTATTCCTGCACAACAATAAAGTCATCCTGCAGAAGTTCTTCCCTAAATTTATATCTGGCATCGAAAAGGGAAAACTGGAATGGCAGCTTATGACTCTTTCGTAAAACACAGAAATGAAACAAAGTAGAAACGTGGAGGCATGCTTAATTTGGTTCAAATTACACTTTACTATTTTGAATATCACTGGCATATACCTTAATTGAAAACACCTGGACTCTAGAAGTTAGTACAATGGGTCTCACTCTCATACATGAGAGGTTCAAAGTGCAGTGTGTTTCTTCTGAATGATAAATGGCCCTATGCAGGGCCAGATACGCTCATCTTGCCAAGCTCTGCTCTGTGCACTGATGGTGGGAGGAGTGACAAAGATAGTTTTATGCTTTGCTTTGCATTCCTTCGATCCTTGTGCTGGTTGGGGTCCAGTCCAATCTTTGACATAGAGCAGAGCTGCCAAAAGGCTATAAGGGACCGTTCTGGCAGCCAGGTATGGCAAGACTGCAACACAGGCTCCCCAGGGCATACTTTCTTACCTCTAGGAAAGCCCCCCGTGCCATGAACCAGAAGGAAGCGTGGAAAGCTGTGCACCATGTAGGGGTAACTTTTTAAGACTGGCTTTCCATATGTTTTGTGTCGCCGGTGTGTCGGGGCATAATCTGGCCCATAGGTTTTTACGGTGGATGTTCCCAGAACATAGATCAAAACATAAATAGTTAGCATTACATGCCCAACCATCCTGATGTGCACTACTGATTGAATATAATATGATTTACAGATTAAATGCACAGTACTATAAAACATCCACTTAATTGAGAGGTGAAATGAGTCTGTCTTTCTGCCAAAAAATGCTTTCAATCAGGATGTCTCTAGATGTTTAAGTGATGTTGGAAATATGTGCCATTGTCAAATATATTTCACTAATCATTTCGTCCTTGCCTCTCTGACATCAGATCTATTTAGTGTAAGCTAGATCATTAAATTATCAGTCATTACTATTTAGAGATACTATTGGGCAATATAAATTTGAGCGCTTTTTGTTATGTGGAGAGCAATACACACAGCTTTTTCTGTACATTTAGAATTGATAGGGCAATCTCTTTGTTCTCTACGTACCAGCCTGAAAGAGAATGTTAGTAGCAAAGAGTTAGTTTTGCCACACTTTACCTAAAACTGAATTGTTGATCAATTAAAAGACAATACATTAGATGTCTTCAATTGCGTTATGGTGGAATTAATCGCTAAACTGCTAATATTAAGTGTATGGTCAGCTCAGACTCCAAATTTCTTGGTCTAACTGCATTGAAATTACTTCAGTCTTGATGAGCAGGTTCTCTCCACCCTGAACTCTTCATTCCAGAAGATGTTTCCTTTCTATGACTGATGCAAAGACTTCTCTTCATACTTTTGATACAAAAGTACTTGGTTATTGCAGTGTTCATTAGAGGGGCTTCCCTGTTACTGCAGTAAGTCTTATCAATAAATTCAAAATGCAGCAAGCTAGAATGTTCAAAGAATTGTTAACTGTACAGTGTGACTGAGACAGCTCCACTCAGCATAAAAATAATCCAGGGAACTAGAACACTTTTCTTGCCCCTCAGAGAATAATTGTATGTTATCGCAGCCATTGTGGATATCTCAGAATCTCTAAGAAGTATAGCCTGGAGACATATGCATGTTTAAGTTCCCTGAATTGGGTATTGTACTACATCCTTAAAGTGTTGGATTAATGTTTTCCTTTCTTGACAGGCAAACCAGGGAAATGCATAGCAATTAAGATGATGTAGGATCTAATCCATTCTAATTTGAGATTATCCTTGTTTACCTATCCACAATTGTCCACTAATCCTTTAAAGAAGCAAGTTTAATAAACTTTGATCCAGTGTGTTGTCATCAGGCAGGCATGTAATGTAGCATGCATCCAAATATCTGCCCAACTCCAACAAAGAAGCAGAGGGTATCTCCATATTCAGAGGCACTAAACAAAAAATAAAAAAATAAAAACCCTAATTGCAATGTTATATTGATTGATTTCACCTGTTATTTATTGGATGTCACTGCAATGAAAATATAATCAATCACAAGTGCTTTATTGAATATATTATTGGGCCAAAGTCTAACACCCTTAGTCCTCTATTGACTGTACTTGCAGAATAAGGTAATAATCAGCATTACTAAAGGTGGCTCAAGGCCCTTTCTGAGCATTTGTACAAAAAAAAATGTTTGTCATAGGATCGGATTCTGAGCTACATACTCTATTTAGGCCAATGGAATTAGAATAGTTACTTCTAAGTTATAGTGGTATAAGTGAGTGAATAACCAGGTCCATGGTTTGATAGATGATAAGCCTTTGGAGGTCTTGTAAAGAAATTGCATCATTTTATTCTTAATATTCATTTATGTTAGAGATGTCCAAATGGGTATTGCTGACATTTTAAGATGCATGTTGGTGTGGTTTTTATTTTTAAGAATTGATTGATATTTTTTTTTTTTTTTGGAAACCGGAAAGGAAAGGAAAGATGAACATTAAAATTTAGCTCCAAAAAGTTTATGGCCTGTAGAATTATGAAGATTTTTCATCTCCGTATTTACACCACCAACATGGCAACTGAAGCTTGTCTTTTATTGATCATATAGGCTGCCTAGAGGAGTTAGATGCTCAACTTCCACTGAATTCTAAGAAGATTTGGGCATTTAATTCAGTCAGGCCCATCTGAGAATCCCAGATGTAATTCTTAGCACACACATCATGATTTTGATGTTCAAAGTGATTTACAAATAATTAATAAGACACATGCTGAACAATCAGACCATAAGTATGTGTCTTAAAAGTTCTCAAGCTGGGGGTGCAGAATGTATTCTGGAAGAGCATGAGATGTTTTAGGGGGAAAAAAACTTTACCCACAGCAATGAATAACTAGCAAAGCTGATTCTTCCAGACATATCAGGTCCTCAGATGATGCTGTGCATTTTGACATACGTCTATTAAACTTGTATAACCTTGTACGAAGATGCATAATGTAAAATCTGGTTTTGTCAAATATATGGGTCAAATATATAGATGCATATATATACACACACATGTTATATATTATGCATCTATACATTAATCTGTTTTCTACAACGCAGTGTGCACATTTAATTGTAAGCATCAACCACAATCGCAGTTTTTTGGTTTTGCTCTTACAATGGATCATTGGCTCTGCTTGAATCAATACCTTACTGTTTTTAATGTTTAGTGAGACTTGCATGCTTTTTGTATCTGTATATGTACTTGTGTGGTGTGGGGTGTAAACTACTACGACACCATGGGGGAAAAGCACAATTAAATACCTTTGAGAACCACTCTTCTATCTACTGTGGAATCATAACACTTTTTTTCCCCAGTGGGAATCCCCAATTAATGGAAGTGGGCAGATAATTACCATAGTGGCTCCTCACTTGCACATTTTTCTATTTAGATCTCTATGGCAAGGACCTCTAGAGAGGTGAGAAAGCAGGTTGGTTGGATGGTCAAGGCCCACAATATATATATAATAGATGTGGAAATGGGAGGCCTGTTCAAAGGCTAATAATGTGTCTTAGGCAATTAAATCACAGCTATGGTATATCAATCAGGATTTGAATGGAAAGCTGTAAATAGATCAAGCATTACTCATCGTGCAAGCCATTAACATACAGAAGGTGAAACGGGACAACCCAGATCATATTACATAGAATCATAGGACTGGAAGGGACCTCGAAAGGTCATCTAGTCCAGTCCCCTGCACTCATGGCAGGACTAAGTATTATGTAGACTATTCCTGACAGGTATTTGTCTAACCTGCTCTTAAAAATCTCCAATGATGGAGATTCCACAACCTCCCTAGGCAATTTATTCCACTGCTTAACCACCCTAAAACCACCACATAAAATAGGCTGTTGAAACTCTGCCAGTAACTGGAGATGTGACCTTTTGTGTCCAAAACAAGTGGTCTCGTATGGACTGCAATGCATATAAACTATACTATCCAGCCAGTGGAACATCTAGATTTTGAGTGAGTTCAAACAATTTTTTTCCTAGAATTCTTTTGTGATTTTTAATGAGAATCCCCATATATTTGACACAACCAGATTTTTCTTCCACAAAAAACTTTCCATTTAATTAAAAAGCAATTTTACACATGGGGGGAAAAATGTTTTGACAGAAATTTTTCAACCATCTGTATATTTGATACATTATGTATCTACTTGTCTTTCTTTTGCTTAGCTCACTTCTGTTGATTTAACTTGCAAGTTTTTCAGAGCAGGACTTGCTATTTTATCTGTCTAGTGCTAATTAGATTGTTGGAACTGAATCTGAATCATCATAATAGAAGACAGCATAAAAATATAGCATAGATTAATGGTGTTAAAGGTCAGCTTCCTATTTGCAAGCATAGGTATTATCTGAATCCATTTTCAGGTAGGTTTAAATATCAAACATCCAGTCTCAGATTCTCCTGTGATTACTTCTGCTGAAATGCTAGACAATCAAATTTGCATTAATTAGAAAAAAATAAATAACTTTAAAATTAAGTTTAAAAAACAACCTGGAATGAGGAGAAAACCAGCCAACTTAGGTTTTCTCTGAATATGGGCACGGATGACAGCTGCACGGCTTTTTCCATGTCACACTGTGTTTGATATTTGTTTGCTTTTTTATAATGCAATATTCTTCCTAATTTAAGAGCTGACAGCTTAATTATATGTGATTGATATGCTTATTTTGGGTGAGCCACTACCAGACTGTAAAATATAAACATTATTCTTACTAGTATTTACTTAGCTTTACAAGTAAAGCATTTCAGAGAAAATGGCAGTGGGACTCCAGGAGCAGAAACAAAAGGCAGAACTAGAACTGGGTGTATTTTTTTCACTGAGTAATAAATTCATCAAAAAATACATTCGCAAATGTGGATTGCTATTAGCTAATAGTTTCGGGGAAAAAAAAAGAAGCTAGGATTTTTTTTTTTTTTTTTTTTTAGAAATGTGAATTTTTGTTTTGACATTTTCAAAATGAACCATTTTAACATTTAGGTTTTAAATCAACATTTCATTTAGAAAAGGCAATTTGTTTGATGTGAACACAAATTTTGTTTGGTTTCAGCAAGAATAAAAATAATCATTTTGGTTCACACTTTTTTTTAATTTTTTTTAAAAAATATTTTCGCTTCTAAAGTGAAAAATCAATTATTTATTCAGTTCTAGTCAGAACCTCCTTGTAAATGAATCAGAAAAGTCAATTATGAAGTGAAGGAGTACTTGTGGCACCTTAGAGACTAACCAATTTATTTGAGCATGAGTTTTCGTGAGCTACAGCTCACTTCATCGGATGCATACCGTGGAAACTGCAGAAGACATTATATACACACAGAGACCATGAAACAATACCCCCTCCCACCCCACTGTCCTGCTGGTAATAGCTTATCTAAAGTGATCATCAAGTTGGGCCATTTCCAGCACAAATCCAGGTTTTCTCACCCTCCGCCCCCCCACCTCCCCGCCCCACACACACACACAAACTCACTCTCCTGCTGGTAATAGCCCATCCAAAGTGACCACTCACTTCACAATGTGTATGATAATCAAGGTGGGTCATTTCCAGCACAAATCCAGGTTCTCTCACTCCCTCACCCCCCTCCAAAAATCACACACACAAACTCACTCTCCTGCTGGTAATAGCTCATCCAAAGTGACCACTCTCCCTACAATGTGCATGGTAATCAAGGTGGGTCATTTCCAGCACAGATCCAGGCTTTCTCACCCCCCCGGGAACACACACACACACACACATAAACTCACTCTCCTGCTGGCAATAGCTCATCCAAACTGACCACTCTCCAAGTTTAAATCCAAGTTTAACCAGAACGTTTGGGGGGGGGGGGGGTAGGAAAAAGCAAGGGGAAATAGGCTACCTTGCATAATGACTTAGCCACTCCCAGTCTCTATTTAAGCCTAAATTAATAGTATCCAATTTGCAAATGAATTCCAATTCACAGTTTCTCGCTGGAGTCTGGATTTGAAGTTTTTTTGTTGTAAGATAGTGACCTTCATGTCGGTGATTGCGTGACCAGAGAGATTGAAGTATTCTCCGACTGGTTTATGAATGTTATAATTCTTGACATCTGATTTGTGTCCATTTATTCTTTTACGTAGAGACTGTACAGTTTGACCAATGTAAATGGCAGGGGGGCATTGCTGGCACATGATGGCATATATCACATTGGTGGATGTGCAGGTGAACGAGCCTCTGATAGTGTGGCTGATGTTATTAGGCCCTGTGATGGTGTCCCCTGAATAGATATGTGGGCACAGTTGGCAACGGGCTTTGTTGCAAGGATAGGTTCCTAGGCTAGTGGTTCTGTTGTGTGGTATGTGGTTGTTGGTGAGTATTTGCTTCAGGTTGCGGGGCTGTCTGTAGGCAAGGACTGGCCTGTCTCCCAAGATTTGTGAGAGTGTTGGGTCATCCTTCAGGATAGGCTGTAGATCCTTAATAATGCGTTGGAGGGGTTTTAGTTGGGGGCTGAAGGTGACGGCAAGTGGCGTTCTGTTATTTTCTTTGTTGGGCCTGTCCTGTAGTAGGTGACTTCTGGGAACTTTTCTGGCTCTATCAATCTGTTTCTTCACTTCCGCAGGTGGGTATTGTAGTTGTAAGAAAGCTTGATAGAGATTTTGTAGGTGTTTGTCTTTGTCTGAGGGGTTGGAGCAAATGCGGTTGTATCGCAGAGCTTGGCTGTAGACGATGGATCGTGTGGTGTGGTCAGGGTGAAAGCTGGAGGCATGCAGGTAGGAATAGCGGTCAGTAGGTTTCCGGTATAGGGTGGTGTTTATGTGACCATTGTTTATTAGCACTGTAGTGTCCAGGAAGTGGATCTCTTGTGTTGACTGGACCAGGCTGAGGTTGATGGTGGGATGGAAATTGTTGAAATCATGGTGGAATTCCTCAAGGGCTTCTTTTCCATGGGTTCAGATGATGATGTCATCAATATAGCGCAAGTAGAGTAGGGGCTTTAGGGGACGAGAGCTGAGGAATCATTGTTCTAAATCAGCCATAAAAATGTTGGCATACTGTGGGGCCATGCGGGTACCCATAGCAGTGCCGCTGATCTGAAGGTATACATTGTCCCCAAATGTAAAATAGTTATGGGTAAGGACAAAGTCACAAAGTTCAGCCACCAGGTTAGCCGTGACATTATCGGGGATAGTGTTCTTGATGGCTTGTAGTCCATCTTTGTGTGGAATGTTGGTGTAGAGGGCTTCTACATCCATAGTGGCCAGGATGGTGTTATCAGGAAGATCGCCGATGGATTGAAGTTTCCTCAGGAAGTCAGTGATGTCTCGAAGGTAGCTGGGAGTGCTGGTAGCGTAGGGCCTGAGGAGGGAGTCTACATAGCCAGACAATCCTGCTGTCAAGGATTGTCAAGGGTGCCAATGCCTGAGATGATGGGGCGCCCAGGATTTCCAGGTTTATGGATCTTGGGTAGTAGATAGAATATCCCAGGTCGGGGTTCCAGGGGTGTGTCTGTGCGGATTTGATCGTGTGCTTTTTCAGGAAGTTTCTTGAGCAAATGCTGTAGTTTCTTTTGGTAACTCTCAGTGGGATCATAGGGTAATGGCTTGTAGAAACTCGTGTTGGAGAGCTGCTGAGCAGCCTCTTGTTCATATTCCGACCTATTCATGATGACAACAGCACCTCCTTTGTCAGCCTTTTTGATTATGATGTCAGAGTTGTTTCTGAGGCTGTGGATGGCATTGTGTTCCGCACGGCTGAGGTTATGGGGCAAGTGATGCTGCTTTTCCACAATTTCAGCCCGTGCACGTCGGCGGAAGCACTCTATGTAGAAGTCCAGTCTGCTGTTTCGACCTTCAGGAGGAGTCCACCTAGAATCCTTCTTTTTGTAGTGTTGGTAGGGAGGCCTCTGTGGATTAGTATCAGAGGATTTAAACTTGGAGAGTGGTCAGTTTGGATGAGCTACTGCCAGCAGGAGAGTGAGTTTATGTGTGTGTGTGTGTGTGTGTTCCCGGGGGGGTGAGAGAGCCTGGATCTGTGCTGAAAATGACCCACCTTGATTACCATGCACATTGTAGGGAGAGTGGTCACTTTGGATGAGCTATTACCAGCAGGAGAGTGAGTTTGTGTGTGTATGGGAGTGGGGGGGTGAGAAAACCTGGATTTATGCTGGAAATGGCCCACCTTGATTATCATGCACGTTGTAGGGAGAGTGGTCACATTGGATAAGCTATTACCAGCAGGAGATTGAGTTTGTGTGTGTGGTTTTTGGAGGGGGGTGAGGGAGTGAGAGAACCTGGATTTAGCACTGTAGTGTCCAGGAAGTGGATCTCTTGTGTGGACTGGACCAGGCTGATGACCCACCTTGATTACCATGCACATTGTAGGGAGAGTGGTCACTTTGGATGAGCTATTACCAGCAGGAGAGTGAGTTTGTGGGGGGGGGGCGGAGGGTGAGAAAACCTGGATTTGTGCTGGAAATGGCCCAACTTGATGATCACTTTAGATAAGCTATTACCAGCAGGACAGTGGGGTGGGAGGGGGTATTGTTTCATGGTCTCTGTGTGTATATAATGTCTTCTGCAGTTTCCACGGTATGCATCCGATGAAGTGAGCTGTAGCTCACGAAAGCTCATGCTCAAATAAATTGGTTAGTCTCTAAGGTGCCACAAGTACTCCTTTTCTTTTTGCAAAGACAGACTAACACGGCTGTTACTCTGAAACCTGTAATTATGAAGTGGCCTACTTGGAAGTTTTACCACTCAGCACAGAGGCCCCAAGCTTGTACAAGTCCCCGTTTAACACTTCTGTCAAATCACTACTATTCTTCCCCCCACCCCACCCCGCCCCACAGGTGTAGATAAGATGGGGAGGTGCAAATCGATGCCCCTTTCCTCAGAGCCCCATGGGATTAAGTTTTTGGGTGGAAAGAGAAGGCAACATTCTCCTTGTAGGTGCTGGGTGCTACTTCCCCACACACAGACAGCTATTTACTGCTGCTTCTGACCTATGTATCATGAGTGGGTTTAGCATTTTAACAAACCCCTGGAAGGAGTGAATCTGACCGGTATGTCAGACTGAAAAAGCTGAAAAACACCCTCAAATTCAACATATTCAGTCCTGTTAAACACATTCAGATCTTAACTTCCATAAACAAATTAAGTCTGTCCGCCAAATGTCCCTCACAAGTAAATGACTTGTCATAAGCAAGGACCTGGTTACACCCACCCTATTCTGCTTACTGAAGAGTGCAGTCTGAGGTCTTAATTTTACCAGAGCTGGCCAAGAGAACATGTAAACCGGGGTGGCCAACCTGTGGCTCCAATGACACACGCGGCTCTTTAGAAGTTAATATGCAGCTTCTTGTACAGGCACCGACTCTAGGGCTGGAGCTAGAGGCACCAACTTTCCAATGTGCTGGGGGGTGCTCACTGTTCAACCCCTGGCTCTGCCACAGGTCCTGTCCCCACTCTACCTCTTCCTCTGAGCCTGTCATGCCCTCACTCCTCCCATACACCATGAAACAGCTGATCGGGAGGTGCGGGGAGGGTCAGCGGGGATGCCAGCAGGCGGGGAGGGGGAAGCTGAAGGGTGGGGACCTATTACTGTGGCTCTTTGGCAATGTACATTGGTAAATTCTGGTTCCTTCTCAGGCTTAGGTTGGCCACCACTGATGTAAACCATGCAGTTGCACATGTTGCCTCTAGGATTTGTCAGCTGTCATGAGCTAGGCAGCACTATACTGGAGCAGTTGGTGGGTTCAGGCAGTAAAACCTGTTAGCTTCTCAAGTTGTTGCTATTGCTTACAATATCTCCTATAGCAGTAAGGTGGCATCGGCATCAATTACCTCCTCCTATTCACCCAACTATTACTAGCTGTGTCACGGCAGGTAGACTTTCTTCTTGCTGTCTTATAGAAGTGACACATACTATACACTACATAAGTGCCCAGCCCATCAGTCACCAGGATCTTTGGGCTGGTCCCTGGGGAAGTCAAGGAGGAATGAAATCAGCAGGCAGGCAGTTTTGTGTTGTATGTGTGCGTGTGCGGTTACAACTTAATCGATGGGTAATGGGGTGGGGGTAGTGCAATAGAGAGGGTGGGGTATGTGCAAACATTCAGTGAAAGGAGGGGGAAACATGGTGGTGTTAAGATTTTAAGATCATATTGGCTACTACATAGTGCTATTGTTGACTGTCATATCCCTTCCTCTTTGTTCTTTCAGTCTCCCCTTTCCTCTTACCAGTATTCCCACTCAACTCCTCCCTCATTCCTGTTGTCTCATTCCTTGTCTGCTGCTAACTCGGGTCCCTATTCTCCCTTGTATTTCCATTTGACTTTAATGATGTTTTGATTGGGCCTCTAAAGGGAGAATATGGCTTGCATATTTATAGATGTCCATAATCAGAACAATAGTTTATGCTTACCTTCACTTTTGTATGTTGCATTGTATTTCAAATTGTTGCTCAGTCTGTGAGGACTTCCCAGAATGGACATTACCAACTCAGGGATACTGAGAAGCATAATTCATCAGAGCTGGATTCAGACAGGATTAATGATCTGATCTGGTTTCTGGAGCATGACTTAATGCCTAATGATATCTTAGATTTAAGATTGAGCCAAATGAAAGGCCGCAAAACAGAGCTCCATCATGGATCAGAGACACTTATCTTTGGGACCTGTGATAGAGTGGGGATAGGGTGACCAGAAAGCTAGTGTGAAAAATCGGGATGGGGGGGTGGGTAATAGGGTCCTATATAAGACAAAGCCCCTCATATCAGGACATCTGATCACCCTAAGAGGGAACCTTGTGTGTTAAATATCACCGTTCAGTCATTTGCAGTTTGTTTGCACCCATCCCCAACCTAAACTTTGTTTAGACTAAGTTCACAGATGATCGGCCCATTATGTTGCCTGTCACACATCTGACATAATTTTGGTGCTACGTAAATAATAATTAAAGGCATTCTTTAAGTCTCTAACATGCAGTTCTAAGATGTGACAGGAAAAGAGTTGTAGATAACATTTGTAATGTGTTTGTATTGTATTGAAGTTCTTCTGGCTATGTCTTTAAAGGTCTAACACACTCTTGGAGACTGGACAATAAGATTTGTGATTTTTTTCTTATAATACTCAACTAAACGCATTTAGACAGGTTTCAGAGTAACAGCTGTGTTAGTCTGTATTCGCAAAAAGAAAAGGAGTACTTGTGGCACCTTAGAGACTAACCAATTTATCTGAGCATGAGCTTTCGTGAGCTACAGCTCACTTCATCTGTAGCTCACGAAAGCTCATGCTCAAATAAATTGGTTAGTCTCTAAGGTGCCACAAGTACTCCTTTTCTTTAAATGCATTTAATATCAGTTACCTCTAATTTAAAATTAATGGATGATATGTCTAAATCCCCTAGGTCTAGATTTTTAGAAATATCAATATTGCAACACAAAACTGATTTAGATGCCTCAGTCATTTTCAGAAGTGACTTAAACATTTTGGTTCCTAAGTTCCACTGACTTTCAATGAGGAGCAAAGATCTTTCAGTCCTTATTCACCTAATGTCACAAGTTTGTATTCATTGATACATGGGTTTAATTTTTGTATTCTCGAGGTAGCTAGGCAGCGAGCAACTAAAAACACCATTCATAGCTGTAAGTGCAAAACAAAAAAAGTAAGCAGCTATGAAAATGTATTGGATGTTCATAATTTGGGAGGACTTGAACATTTTACATGTCTGGTACATATAAATGTCTGGTAAAAGGCCAGAAATGCTAGATATTTCCAGATGAGCATTCTTCTAGCCACTACATGCTGAAGGCTGAAATACATATCTTTCTCTGTAACAAGTGCATCACAGTCATATGCCAGTAACATAGCCTAGAAACACTTTCTGGCTATTGATGTACACAAGCATTCAATGAATTTCACTCTGCTTCAAAGATGACCATTTCTAACACTGCTACTATATAACAGCCTTTGAGACTATCCATTATGTACAAGTGGATGAAGCGAATGTATTAAAGTAGTCCGTTACTACAAAAGGCAACAAGACTAACAAATAGGGCTGGTTGAAAACTTACTGTTAAGATATAGATATTCAGGCCTGTCTGTAAAGGCCTATACTCTAAGAATTTAGGTGTATCACTTGGCTAGTTATAGAGGTATAAAAAAAAGAATCAAAATCACTGTCTGCCAGTGTAAGTTCCTTCTCTTACTGTGACAGTCTGAGACCCTATTCTTAGAATAAGGCCTTTGGCAAGGCAGCAGAGGCAGCCATAAGCTGGGAAGCAACCGGTCACATCCTCACATTCCAAACTAGTCACATTGAAATAAGGTGCTATTGGGCTGTTAGGAATACAATCCTGTCCTGATAGTGCCTAAAAGATGTAAAAGGAAACTTAGTTTGATAGCATCCTGTCTAGCAAGAACTCACTTATCAATAGCTGGGATGTGAAATCCTCATTTCTGTGTTTGTTCTATCACTGTAGTCCCCATTTCCCCATTGTTTGTCTGTATAATCTCTGTCTGGTTCTGTGCTTGTTTCTGTCTGCTGTATAATTAATTTAGCTGGGTGTAAACTAATTAAGGTGGTGAGATATAACTGGTTACATAATCATGTTACAATATGTTAGGATTGGTTAGTTAAATTTCAGTAAAATGATTGGTTAAGGTATAGCTAAGCAGAACTCAAGTTTTACTATATAGTCTGCAGTCAATCAGGAAGTGGGTGGGTGGGTGTGGGGGAGGAATGGGGGTGGGGAAATTGGAATCACATTTGGCTAAGGGCAGGAATGGGAACAGGGACACAGGTGTAAGGCTCTGTGGTGTCAGAGCTGGGAAGGGGACTAAGGAAGGAAACTGGAATCATGCTTGCTGGAAGTTCACCCCAATAAACATTGAATTGTTTGCACCTTTGGACTTCGGGTATTGTTGCTCTCTGTTCATGCGAGAAGGACCAGGGAAGTAAGTGGGTGAAGGAATAAGCCGCCTAACACTTACCGTTGAAGTTTTTTTAAGAGAATACTGGGTTTTCAACTAAACATTTTTTGGAGAAAGTGCCTGTTTTCCTCAGAAAAAATTAGCTTTTGGTCTCACGACTTAAACCTTTGGTCAAACATTTTCAGTTTTCAATTGAAATAATTTTGTGTTTCTAGTGAAAAGTTAAAATTTTCCATGTAAAAAAAAAAATTTCTGACCAGCTCTGCTGCCAACCATGTGTGCAACATTAGAACATGCTGTACAAGGAGTTCAACCTATTCTGCCTGAAGTCAATGACAAAACTCCCACTTGCAGGCCTTAGGAGAGATGTTCAGGAAGAAGTATGTTCATTTGATATCATTAATGATAACTGCACTTAAGTAATAGTAAAATATTTCTCTTGCTTCATTCAATGCATAAACATTTTCTCCATTTTATTAACACTTTGCTGGACCATGGATCCTTCCATCCCACCCCTTTTCTTTTCTCAGTCTTAGAACAAAAATAGAACTATTTTAAACTTCTCCAGATATAAGAATTACATGTTAAATAGTGTTCACTTACCAGTACATGTAGTGCTCAAGTTGAATGTTAGTGCTTGCTGATATTGTAAATCAACCATAATGTTTGTTTATAGGTTTCAGAGTAGCAGCCGTGTTAGTCTGTAACTGCAAAAAGAACAGGAGTACTTGTGGCACCTTAGAGACTAACATTTATTTGAGCATAAGCTTTTGTGGGCTACAGCCCACTTCATCGGATGCATAGAATTGAACATATAGTAAGAAGATATATATAGATATAGATATACACATACATACAGAGAAGTTGGAAGTTGCCATACAAACTGTAAGAGGCTAATTAGTTAAGATGAGCTATTATCAGTAGGAGAAAAAAACGTTTGTAGTGATAATCAAGATAGCCCATTTAGACAGTTGACAAGAAGGTGTGAGGATACTTAAGTATCCAACTTCTCTGTATGTATATATTTTGACAGGGTCGGGCCAGATGGCTACAGGACAGTAATAGAAGACAGATATATTAACCCCAGGCTAAGTGGGTCCCTTTTCTTTGGGTAAGGTAACAGGGAAGGTTCCAGAACAATCAGGAACCTTCTGGAGACAATTAAGACAGGCTGATTAGAACACCTGCAGCCAATCCAGAAGCTGCTAGAATCAATTAAGGCAGGCTAATCAGGGCACCTGGGTTTTAAAAAGGACCTTACTTCAGTTTGTGGTGTGCGTGTGAGGAGCTGGGAGCAAAAGGCACTAGGAGCTGAGAGTGAGAATGCGGACTGTTGGAGGACTGAGGTGTACAAGCATTATCAGACACCAGGAGGAAGGTCCTATGGTGAGGATAAAAAAGGTGTTGGGAGGAGGCCATGGGGAAGTAGCCTAGGGAGTTGTAGCTGTCACACAGCTGTTCCAGGAGGCACTCTAGACAGCTGCATTCCACAGGGCCCTGGGCTGGAACCCGGAGTAGAGGGAGGGCCCGGGTTCCCCCCAAATCCTCCCAACTCCTGGTCAGACACAGGAGGAGTCGACCTGGACTGTGGGTTCAGAAAAATGGCCAAGCTGAGGTCTGCCGTGAGGCTCCAAGGCGAGCAAATCCACCAATAAGTGCAAGACCCATCAAGGTAGAGGAGGAACTTTGTCACAATATATATCTTCTTACTATATGTTCTATTTTATGCATCCGATGAAGTGGGCTGTAGCCCACGAAAGCTTATGCTCTAATACATTTGTTAGTCTCTAAGGTGCCACAAGTTCTCCTGTTCATTATGTTTATGCAGTTCCAAATTTACTTTGTCTTCAGTCAGACTGAATTCATTCATTAAGGATTTCAGAATAGGCTGGAACTGAGTTCCAGAGGGGAAAAACTGGCTGTGTTTCTAAGCCACAAAAATTCAGATTAACCAAAGTGAGCGATTTAGAATTCAGGTTTTCAATTCAGTACTCTTGTCATAACAATTGCTCTGAAAAAGTAATATTTCAGTGTTTAACAGAAAAGGATTTCTTAAAGATAACTTGACTATTAACTTATTTTCTTACTGTCTAGTTTCCAAAAAGAAATATTGCAACTATTTCCCTACTAATTATAATATATTTAATATTAGTCATCTCACTAAACAGTGGTATTCTAGCATTTTTAAAAATATGCTGATCTTTTTTGTTCATTGGAAAAAAAACAAAGGACAAAAAGATGTGGGGGAGGAAGTTGTTAAAGCACAAAAGGTCTCTTCTTTCTTCACAGATAAAAGATGCTCTGTATCAACCTGGGATGATATTCCAAACTAATTCTTCAGTTTTTAATAAAATATATTCAAAAACTGATTAAATCAATTGTTTGGTTACTTGCATGATTTTCTTACTTTATTAAAAATTAGATTATGCTGATACAAAATGACATACTATGTTACTATGATTAAACAAACTATGCCCTATACTACTATTAAGAAAATACAGAAGATTAGAACTTTCTTTTATTTCCTAGGTGACTGAATTGTTCTGTTGGCAGTTTATTCTCAGGACAGTGATTGCATTTGTTTTCCAAATATGATGATCTGCTTGCCTTTTACGATAATATCAGGTGATGTCTGACACGACATTCTGTACTCACTCTACTTTTAATTCATGGAAGATATATCCACCTAATGTCTTTCAATGTATGGCCATAAGGAGGAAGTCTACAGTTTGGGCATGGAGTACTTTATTGAGGTAGAAACCATCTCAGCACCAAATAGAACTCAGTCCACCAAACTCTTCTTCCATGTGCCATTGTCCAGTTCCAGGCCATGGAGGAGATTACATCAGGAGGGTAGGCAGTACTGTACTAGCTAACTCCGTAAATGGTATCTTCCCCTTGTGGGAAGATTCCCTCACCTAGTATGAAGGGCTTTGGGAGTGAATCTGACAAACTGTGAGTCTCCATCTTTCCACCTTCCTATGCTGTCAGGCCTGAGGAAGGATCTGATCTACACTTTCTCTCCTAGGCTTTCTCCCATCAATCCTGCGTTGCTTCCAGTCTCTACTATTGTCAGAAGTCTGAGTACACAAGACCATGCCCATCAGCTTGGAGATACGGAATGTCATAGCTGGATCACTAGCACTTGGAGTGCAACTTCGAGGCACCACTACAGTGGAGAGGAGCCACTGAATGAAGACTTTCAGTTGCCATTTTTCACAACTTGATACATACTCTGACAAGTGATTGAGGAGCATTATGGCCAGCAGACACACAACTATCTCATACACCTAATTTGGAAGAAGCATTTGTTTTTCTGGATATTAGAAAGTGAACAATTCCTAACAGAAAGAGAGGAAACTCCAAGACTGTGAGGAGCAGGGCTGTGTACTGCTTGTAGTCCAGGGGAAGGTAGCAAGCAGTGGTCCCCTTTCTGGGCATGTTGATTATATAGGACTTGAAAAGAAAAACAAATGAATGGGCTAGTCTTTCTAGATCCCTGTGCAGGGGGGGAAATTATCTTGGGCAAAGTGTGCAAGAATGTCAGACCTTTTGCTGGATGATCATTGCCTGAGCAGATCAGATAACTCAGATTGGTAGGATTTATAAAGCTATCTCCACACCACTACATTTCTTCTCTTCAGATTGTTCAGCTCTCACCTCCTTGGCCAAAGTTACACTGAGGAGGTTAAGAAATTAATCAGCATCTCAAAATCGATGGCAGGGAATGGTTAACCCCAAGACAAAAAGTAAAAGATCAGTTTCTGGATCCGGAGTGACCCCTATCCTCCATTTCACATGCTGTATCTTAAAGGAGGACCACTGC
Organism: Caretta caretta; assembly: GCF_965140235.1. Lineage (NCBI taxonomy): Eukaryota > Metazoa > Chordata > Testudines > Cheloniidae > Caretta > Caretta caretta. The sequence goes on from NC_134213.1 coordinate 86,851,985, forward strand.
TACCAGAGAACGCTGCTAGGGTAAGTATTCTGTTACTGGCTTACAAAGTAAAATATTAACTTTTTATTGCCTTTCCAAGGCAGAAGAGAATAATAATAGGTTTAGAACAGCGGTTCCTAAACTTGTCCCGCTGCTTGTGCAGGGAAAGCCCCTGGCGGGCCGGGCCAGTTTGTTGACCTGCCGTGTCCGCAGGTTCGGCCGATCGCAGCTCCCAGTGGCCTCGGTTCGACGCTCCGAGCCAATGGCAGCTGCAGAAAGCAGCACAAGCCGAGGGACGTACTGGCCACCGCTTCCAGCAGCTCCCATTGGCCTGGAGCAGCGAACTGCAGCCACTGGGAGCCACGATCGGCTGAACCTGTGGATGCGGCAGGTAAACAAACTGGCCCGGCCCGCCAGGGGCTTTTCCTGCACAAGTGGCAGAATAAGTTTGGGAACCACTGGTTTAGAAGGATAGTGTATACGTATACTAGCCATGGGAAAAGCTTAAAAGATTATGGGCTAGTTCCTCATCTGGTGTAAATTAGCATAGCTCTCCACTGAAATTACTGGAACTTCACTGACGTCAGTGAGCAGTACCAATTTATACCAGTTTAGAATTAGACCCTATAGTACCATATTATTAATATTCTGGAACATTGTTCTAACAAAGAGAAGATGTGCATCATACAATAACCTGTTTTTCTAATAATTTTTCCAAAGGAAATATTTTACCCTTTGCTACATTACAAACTTTCCCCTCTGATTATATATTCAGTATGTGGTATGTAGACTGAAGACTCCCAAGAGTAGTAGTCTGTTCCCAGCAGAGCAGAGGCCTGGTGATGGGGATCATGTATTGGACCTTTTTTGCACGGAAATGGAGGGGTCCATTCCTCAGCTGTCAGTCTAGCATGTTTTATAACACTACATTCAATTTTTATTTTTTTTAAAAAATAAATAAACCCCAAGAATATATGTGTAGCAATTTTTTTCTTAGTACAGTACTGGAAATGCAAAATCAGAGCATGCTTTAATTAAAACTGCAGTATGAAAAGAAATCCCAGTCATAAGTCCTTTGCTATATAAATGTACCACCGATAGCTCTGTCAGATATTATAACAAACAGACTTTTTCTTTCCCTTGGGAGTTCAAGTTAGATTACTAAATTCTCTTAGCAGGGGAGAGGATTATTGTGGCTTTTTATTTCACCCACTCTGAGGTTATTGTATTTATTCTTTTCCTTAGCCTTCGTACCACAGATTTATAGTTAACGCTTCCTTTGGATACTGTGTATGTTGTCAAAACCTGTGGCTGATTCTTTGGTTTGATCAGTTAAGTAGTCTTTATATTAACAATATTCAGTAGCTTGGATGTAGTTACTTGTTGCTACTTGTTGATATTTTTGCATCTAACATCCTGTGTCCCAAAAGTCTTGTATTCTGTTTTACTACTTCTCCTGTTCTATCAGATGATTATTGCAGCTGAGTATTTTACTTTTTGGGTGTTTCAATTATGCATTAATGCAGAATGTTTTATGTGATTAAGAGTAATAGATTTCTTTTTGCCATCTGACTGACTTGGTTCATGAACAGACTCAGCTATATATAACTTCTGCAGATTTGCTACAATGCTGTATTTGGTTTTGTTTTCTCTTGATTTCATTTGATCTGATTTTTTCAAGTGGAAGGAGGTCTTTTGGCATCTGCTTAGAAACAGTTAGTTAGTTTAGATTTAAATTGCTTGTTTATCTGCACATAATGTGGTAAAATGCACATGCCTATAGGAATTATTTTATAGTCTAAGAAACTAGGTACAAATCATCACCTCCTTTGGCTCTTGCCTTTTCCAGCAGACTTTGATTTATTTGAACTGTATTCTCAGACAGTATTTGCTTGTGGATTTCTTAGCAATACGCTGCTTCACATTGGAATTCCCACTTACAAGCATCTTTAGAGTCCCTCACTAATACATTACGATCCATTGACTGATTTCATTATTTCAGGTACACCATGGCTACTGGAAATGTTTCTTCTGTGTGTGAATGATCACAGTATTACTTTTGGTGTAGAGGTGTTATTTCAAACTACTATGAGTAAATGCTCACAAATGAAATGAGCAAGTCTGTCCCCAGATTTTGCCATGGGCAATGTGGAATTTCGTAAGTTATGAGTATCTAGTTCTGTTGAAGACTTCAATGCAGCTCACACTTGTCAAATTTACATATAATTATTTCTACCTCTCCAGATTCTGTGCATATGACCATAACATCATCTCTCATTCCAAGTGTTTTAATTTCTCCTTTATTCTAAAATTGATGATGGTTAAATGACACACAGTTTTTCATGCTTTATCATCATTCTTTCAGTCTCAAACATTCAATCTATCCAGCTGATGCTTATTCCTGTAGAAAGTGGAATACCTTTTTGCCTGCAGGCCAAACTTTTTACATTACCATTTCAGGCTTTAAATGTTTCATCTTTGTCTCTGATTTAATTTTGGCCAGTTTTCGGTCACTTATTTCTCAGATTAACAAAAATGTGAGCTAATGCATTCAATTCATCATGATTTGGGACACTTTTTTATGCAGACTAAACTGCTGGTAAATTCTGCAGGTGACACAAATTGGTGGAGTGGTAAATAATGATGGAAACAGGTCAGTTGTACAGATTGATGTGGATTGCTTGGTAAAGTGGGTTCATCAGTACAAGATGCATTTTAATACAGTAAAGTTCATAAATCTAGGAACAAAGAATGTTGGTCTCACAAGTTGGAGGAAATATAGTGACACTGAACAGGATTTAGGGATCATGGAAGATAACCAACTGAAAATGTACCCCCGTGTGATGCTGCAGCTCTACAAGGGTTAATCCAATCCTCGAATGTATAAGCTGGTGAAGATGAAGTAAGAGAAGGGAGGTTATATTACCTCCGTATATGGCATTAGTGAAACTATTACTGAAATACTGTGATTAGTTCTGGTGTCTCTATTAAAAAAAAGTAGAAACATTGGAAAGGGTCTAGAAGAGAACTACAAGAGTGATTTGAAATCTTAAACATGCTTTATAATTAGAGATTTACAGAAGAATAGGTTAATAGGTGACTTCATCATGGTCTATGAGCACCTACTTGGGGAAAGAGATTCTGATAGTCAAGAGCTCTTTCATCTAGCCAACAAAGGCATTACAAAATCTAGTGGTGGAAAGCTGCAGCTAGGGGAATTCAGATTAGAAAAATTGCCAATTTTAGATAGCTAATAATTTTCACATTGGAACAACTTACCTCCAGATGTAGTGGATTTTCTATCACTTAAAACCAAGACTGGGCATTTTTAAAAATGCTATAACTCAAACAGAAGTTTCATAGATTCCAAGACCAGAAGGACCATTGTAATTAGCTAGTCTGACCTCCTGTATAACACAGGCCATAGAACTAATGTGCTCGATGCAGAAATTGCTGGGTGAGATTCTCTGGCCAGACTGGATTATCTTAATGACTCTCTGACCTTAATCTAGGAATCTATAAATTCCCATTGAACCAGTGGGGATTTGCACTATGTAGAATTATAGGATTTTGCTCAAAACTTTTTAATCTTTGTTCTGATTTCCTGTTTATATAAATGTGGTGTTTCTTGCTCTTGCATATGAAGAAGTTTTATTGGTTGGCTTTACTGATCTGTGCATTTTGTTGAATTACTTAGAAATGATTATCTACAAATTAATGTGGAGTGCTTCTGTATAAAATTCAACCTCTGTGCTAAATTGGTGCAACTACATTAACTTCATGGTGTTACTCCCTTTTACACTAGAACAGAATGTCTGACAGTATCTGTTTGAACCATTATGAATGTGTATATCAAATTTATGTACTGGAAATTACAGTTAAGTGACTTTGGCAACATAAATGTATGTGATGAATTAAACTTATTTTACTTGCCTAATATCCACACACAGATTGCAGTTTCCTCCTCTTTTATTCATTATTTGAATTTGACAAATAGTGTCTTTTAAAAATTGTTACACTATGGATGGAGTATGAATATTCAAAATGAGTTATGTTGCTTAGTTGTGATTGGTTAAATATATTATATGTATTTCCTTTCCCTACTGAATTATAATGTTCAAGCATTTCTAATGCAAATACTTCAATATCCAGATTAAGATATGGTTTTCGCACATGGAACATCTGGCTTTTTTTTTTTAATTCATTTTCTACCAAGGAGTGTATATCTTGTAAAACTCGATTGCTCAAATGCCTGTGGTACACAACCACAAAATGGAATTGAGCACATCCAAAGTTCATTTCCACAGCAATTCATTCATGTGATTTTTTTTCTTGTAATATTTGCATTTGAGTCCAAACTGAGCACATACATTTTTATTTGAGACATATAAACTGATTATGGGGAACTGGTCAGCCTTTAGGTTGACCAACTCACATCCATCACACCAGCCCATCAAAGGTTCTGGAACCTATGTTGCTTATCAAAAGAAATAATCATTACATAAAAGTCAACTTCCCCTCAAAAACCAACAGTGTGCCAGTTCAGGCACCAGTTACAGGACGGCTATAGCAAAGGTCTATATATCCTCACCCCATGAGTCACAGAGCTGCCTCTCACTTACTCTGGTGATTCTCATATTTGAGGGCATGTCTACACTACCTGCCAGATCGGTGGGCAGAAATCGATCTAGTGGGGATTGATTTATCACGTCTAGTCTAGATGCAATAAATCGATCCCCAAGCACTCTCCCGTCGACTCCTGTACTCCAGCTCTGCGAAAGACGCAGGTGGAGTCGACGGGGAAGTGGCAGCAGTCGACTCACCACGGTGAAGACCCCGTGGTAAGTCAATCTAAGTATGTTGACTTAAGTTACGTTATTCACATAGCTGAAATTGCGTAACATAGATTGATTCCTCCCCCCCACCCCCCAGTGTAGACCAGGGCTGAGACTTGGACATCTGGGGTGGAAAATGCACAGGCCACATAAGTTTCCAATTTTGTATATTTTTATTAACTACATAACTAAGCAAAAGATTAAAATTAAAACAAAGTGGGTTACTATTAAATCATAAAACAAGGTTCAGGCTGCTTGTCCTATCAAATAAACCAACAACTCCTTAAATTCTATGTAGTAATTTAGGAAGGCAGCAGTCTATTTAGACATCAGACCAAAAAGTAATAGGGTATATACCAATCAATATATTTCAGTCCCAGCTAAATAGCTGATACAGGGAGAGTCAAATCACTCCACAATTGAAGCTACTGTTGAGACTGAAGCTCTGATACCATTTAAAACATAATTTGGGCAGGCTGCCTATCCCCCAATCCCTTCTCCCGCAACACAGGATTACCATGAAAAATTCCAATACAATTTGGGAGGATGCAGTTTGTTACATTTAACATTCAAATGACAAATGTAGGTGAAAATAACATGATTTCTCAAGATTAAATATGCAACTCCTAATCTAGGAAATACATTCAACTTTCCTTTTAGGCAGCAAGGTATTAGAGGAACTATTCCATAAGTGCGTTTCTCAAATAGATTCTGTGGGTTCTAACAACACACTCTTAATACCAGCCCTCTTCTGAAGTTAAAACAAATTCAAGAATGCTCAGGAAGAGGTATCCCATTAATAAGAAAAATTGGAAAACAAAACTCAAAAGGTTAATACTTAAGCAGGATGTTTGTCACAACTCTTGTGGTTTCATTTGGTTTCAGGAAGCTGGCATGTGGTTGTAAAGATCAGTGAGTGGTCTTGTTGATGCTGATATTTAACAATGACGGACTTGCTGGTATATATTGAACCTTAGATGTTGCATGCTACTGAATTCCTACTCCTCAAATAGGAAGGCAGAGGAAACATAGGCCTCTTTGTCATCCACGGTGATACTGCTCATGCAGAGGCCAACAGCCGCAGCAGCAGTTACTGCAGGCAAGCAAACCTGAAGTGAGCAGCAAGGCTTCTTCTCTTAAATTCAGGTTTTGAAGATGGCCTAACTGGTTCTTCCCCTTCTGAGCTCCTCGAAGGAGCTTTTTGGTGAATTAAAATGGAGTACTCTCCTTTAGAGGTCACTGGCATCACCCAGTAGGGTCTTGATAGGTCACCTTCATGCAAACAAAGAACCTCCTTATTCCAGTAACTCTGGTCTTAGAAAATCCATTTATTCAAAAATATATCTGGTCAGTCAGCAGCTCCATAGGTATTTTTATACAGTTGAGGTCAAGAGTCAGGCCATAGACATTATCTCAACCCTGGTAAAGTCCTGACTCAAACGTAATTTGCAATAAAATGCAACGCTAGCAAGAAATTGGAACTAGGAAAAATCCCACAAATCATATTCACTCAGCCATGCATATAGAGGGGCAGTTCATATTTTAGAGAGAGATGCTTTTAACTTTCCCTTTATATTTTGGTATTTGGCAGTTCAACTTTGATCAGAATTTGTTTTTTAAACACACACACCTTCGGGGGTTTATAGGAGGATCAATCACCTCCTGTGCACCTGTTTGTGGTCAGGGATGCCTCTGCAGTGCCTTGCTAATAACTTTTCCACCAAAAAGTCTTAAAGGCCTTCCTGACCAGGCTTTTCTCTTTTCTTTTCCCAATACAGCAAAGCAAAACTGAAAACAACAACATAACAATTCCCCTGCTGATCTTAAGCACTGTCCTCAGGGGTCTCTTTTCCACAGCTCACTGCCAGGCCTTGTGTCTCTGGAAGTCTCAGCAACTCTCACAACCCTTCTTCACTGCAGCTTCCTGCTGCTCGTATAGTGAGCCACCTGATCCAATCCAGGTGTGGCTCCTTTCTACTCAGGGCTGACCAGCCCTCGGCCCATAAGGACAAGCCTCCCTATTACAGGATTCAAATTTTATATGCAGGCCTATCTGCCTCACAACCTGTATTCAAAGACTTGTTTATGTGGTCAGAAATGGAATTCTCTTTAACATAGCACGCTGTTTAATCTTTGACAAGCGCTCCCATGCACTGTGGTGTTTATACGGTCCCTGTTATCATACACAGTGTACTTGATAATCTTTCTTTCCATTTAAACTCTTTTGTTGAATTAGACTTCAGGCATCTACAATAATCAGTGTCTTGTCTCAGCATTTATAATCAATTTTCTTTTTTTATCATCACAGAATTATACTCTCTATGAGGTTTTCATATTCGTTTTTTGGGAAGGTATCAGATCTCTTATAAATTTGTCAAATGTTTTATGTGCTGTTGTGGTCATATAGTACCTTGGATATATGGTACAACTCCCATTTATGTCAACAGGAGTTATGGGTGCAGGTCAAGGACTGTACATGACCTTTTGTAAATGTTGAATGTGTGGCACTCAAACATATTTTTCTGCAGAGTACGAGACTACTCAAACATTTTGATCACAACATCAATATTGTCCCCTTCTCTGTCTCCACATCTGCCTGCTGTAAATCTCCTGTACTTGTATTCTTTTGGAATGCAGCAGATCTTAGTATTGCAGCTTTTCTGATTTCTTGTCTCTTACTGACTTCATAGGTCTGCTTATATTTAAGTGTTTTCTCTTCCTTCTCCAGTTTTCTCATCCATTCCCTCTAAAGTTTTAACTGCCGGGGTTGGTTAACTGCATCCAATTTTGTATGTCAGAAGTGAAATCATTTTTTAAACACACAATGTGATATTTACAATAAGAACACAGCTTCTGTTGTTTCAGCTGTTTTTATTTCACCCTTGGATTTTTTGTTGTTTGGTTTTTTTTACTTAATATTGGGTGGCAATAGAGCAACCATAATCTATTTTGAAAGGGTGACTGCAGTTTTAACTCCAGTTGTATTGAATTAAACTACTTAAATTAAAATTTACATTTCAAGTATTATTCACCTGAACATTTCAAAGGAAAGAAAGTTAGACTCAAACCTCCACCGTTCAACAAAAATGGACCCCCACCATGAACGTTGCCCAGCTTCCTCAGGACCAAATTACAACTGATTTTCCTTGTTTAAACCCAGAAAAGAACACATTTATTGCTTTAATGTTTGTTTGTTGGTTTGTTTATTACAGATGAAGTGGCACAGTTGTGCATGGCAATTTACTGCTATGAATTAAACTAAGGTTTCTGCCTTGGGGATTTATCATCTATTATGCAGCTTCTATTACCTGAATAGAATATATACTGTTGCCTCACTGCTGAGTGGTAGCAGCTTTTTCATGGCCTTGCACGATTGGTTTCTCATTAGGGGTAATAACAGTAGAGCTGGGTGGAAAATGGATTTCCCATTCCACAAGAGCTTTTGAGAGTTCAGATTTTTTTTCCCCATTTTGAACTGAGATTAAAAATCAAAATCTTATTTTTTTGCAAACCAACAATCTGAACATTTTGTTTGGATCAGGTCAGTCGAAATGTTTTACTTCAGTAATTTCCCAATGTTTTGTTTTGATTTTTGACTTTCTTATTTTAACTCTTTTGTTTAGTATAAATGTACTAAAACTTCAAAACAAAAACCTGTTTTGAACTGAAAAAAAAAATCAAAAATGTCAAAACGGATGTTTTTAACAATTTTTTATTTTTTTTCTAAAGAATTTCAATTTTGAGAAAGAAGGGTCAGTTTTTTGTCATGTCATCAGCTGCATCTATATTTTCTGACAAAAAAAATGTTTCAGAAAATTCCTAATCAGTTCCAGAAATCGTTGACACAGAGTGCTAGTATCTTCTTAGTCACTTTTTAAATGTACATTATATACAACAGTTCTTGAGAAGTGTAGAAGTGCTCTAACAGGGACACTGGCAGTCCCCTTTTTCAGGAATCTCAGCCAAAAGACCAATGCCTGATTCCCAGGGAGCAATTCTGCTGTTTGCCTTACTCTCTCTAATTAGCATAAAGTCTCACAAAAAACTTCTCCTTTTTTCCAACTCTACCTTAGAAAGAACAAGCATTACAAAAGTAACAACAGTACAAGTATTTCTTCCAAGACCTTACGCTGCTCGCATGTGAATAATAATAATTGTAAGACTATGTATGACAGCACCATCTGGTGACTCCCACCATATTATTTTATGATATATAGGTCACATACTGCTGACGCTGTATTGACTACCATTTTAATCAGTACACAGTTAGAATGTTGTAGGTAAATAATATGAAATACTAATTTCCTTCTGATGCTTAAAACAGGAAATAATAGTGATAACTGTTAGCACAGTGTTTTTCAACCTTGCAATACTTTGACTCCATATTACAACAGAAAATAGTTTTGGAACTTCCCTTCCAGCTAGTCATAAAGAAATAAAATGGTGGTTCTGACCCCCTGAAGCCTGCTTGCAACCCCATTAGGGGGTCAGGATCCCCCGGTTGAGGACCCAGGCATTGGCAGATATTGATGTTATAATGGCAACTACTCTGCATGGAAGTGAGCTGTCAGGTAGCAAAAGGAAGATATTCAGTTTTTATGATGGATTATTTCTTTTTTTGAACAGGAACATGAATGTTTCTTTAAATTGTTTACAATAATTTTTAATGTGATTTTTAAAGAATACTCAGCAGGAAGTCAACTATTTTAGACAAGAAACCTGCAACGAGTTTAATAAAACTGGAAAAAATAACTAGTATGAACAAAGCTATAGCATAATATACAAAAGTCAATGTTCATAAAGGGGCAGGAGCCCTCTGTATATCCAAATTGATTTAGAAACAGAAATATCTCTCTGTTTTCTGGGGTGAACAAAATGTTTTAAGCTATCCAAGGAACGTGTTGTTCCTTGACTTTAGCAAAGCTTTTGACATGGTCTCCCACAGTATTCTTGCCAGCAAGTTAAAGAAGTATGGGCATAATGAATGGACGATACGGTAGATAGAAAGCTGGCTAGATTGTCAGGCTCAACGGGTAGTGATCAATGGCTCCATGTCCAGTTGGCAGCCGGTATCAAGTGGAGTGCCCCAAGGGTCGGTCCTCGGGACTGTTTTGTTCAATATCTTCATAAATGATCTGGAGGATGGCGTGGATTGCACCCTCAGCAAGTTTGCAGGTGACACTAAACTGGGAGGAGAGGTAGATACGCTGAGGAGTAGGGATAGGATACAGAGGGACCTAGACAAATTGGAGGATTGGGCCAAAAGAAATCTGATGAGGTTCAACAAGGACAAGTGCAGGGTCCTGCACTTAGGACGGAAGAATCCCATGCACCGCTACAGACTAGGCACCGAATGGCTCGGCAGCAGTTCTGCAGAAAAGGACCTAGGGGTTAAAGTGGACGAGAAGCTGGATATGAGTCAACAGTGTGCCCTTGTTGCCAAGAAGGCCAATGGCATTTGGGGATGTATACGTAGGGGCATTGCCAGCACATCGAGGGACGTGATCGTTCCCCTCTATTCGACATTGGTGAGGCCTCATCTGGAGTACTGTGTCCAGTTTTGGGCCCCACACTAAAAGAAGGATGTGGAAAAATTGGAAAGCGTCCAGCGGAGGGCAACAAAAATGATTAGGGGACTGGAACACATGACTTATGAGGAGAGGCTGAGGGAACTGGGATTATTTAGTCTGCGGAAGAGAAGAATGAGGGGGTTCTGATAGCTGCTTTCAACTACCTGAAAGGGGGTTCCAAAGAGGATGGATCTAGATTGTTCTCAGTAGTAGCTGATGACAGAGCAAGGAGTAATGGTCTCAAGTTACGGTGGGGGAGGTTTAGGTCGGATATTAGGAAAAACTTTTTCACTAGGAGGGTGGTGAAACGCTGGAATGCATTACCTAGGGAGGTGGTGGAATCTCCTTCCTTAGATATTTTTAAGGTCAGGCTTGACAAAGCCCTGGCTGGAATGATTTAGTTGGGGATTGGTCCTGCTTTGAGTAGGGGGTTGGACTAGATGACCTCCTGAGGTCCCTTCCAACCCTGATATTCTATGATTCTAACTCATTCCAAGGCAACAAAAGGACAATGTTGCTATTGATTTTATGTACTTTTCACAAAGTAAATATTCAACATCCTCTGATTCTGGACTAGCTCACTCTCTCTTACGTTAAAAGAAAAGGAGTACTTGTGGCGCCTTAGAGACTAACCAATTTATTTGAGCATAAGCTTTCGTGAGCTACAGCTCACTTCATCGGATGCATACTGTGGAAAATACAGAAGATGTTTGTTTTTATACACGCAAATCATGAAAAAATGGGTGTTCATCACTACAGAAGGTTTTCTCTCCCCACACCCCACTCTCCTGCTGGTAATAGCTTATGTAAAGTGATCACTGTCCTTACAATGTGTATGATAATCAAGGTCATGATTTATGTGTATAAAAACAAACATCTTCTGTATTTTCCACAGTATGCATCCGATGAAGTGAGCTGTAGCTCACGAAAGCTTATGCTCAAATAAATTGGTTAGTCTCTAAGGTGCCACAAGTACTCCTTTTCTTTTTGCGAATACAGACTAACACGGCTGTTACTCTGAAATCTCTCTTACGTTGAGGCTACAAATCAATAAGACTACTCACGGTATTAAGTGGTACAATGGGTGACGTTTCTTCCAATTTGGGCCCTTAGTAATCATTAGAGATGGATCTGAATTAGAACCCCGGATCTGAACTATCTTGAACTTGAACATTCAAACCCTATGATTTGGTCCCATCTCTGGTATTACGTGTCTAGGCACGCAAATACCCAGAATATGTAATTATCCACATACCCTCGCTGATTTAAATCTGGGAGACTTGGGTCCCAAGTACAGTTTCTTTTCCTAATGTAATTAATGGAACTCCACTATTACCTTTTAATCAATAAAACAGTGTCACACTACCAATTTCTCCTCTGTGGGGCAGTGATGGTTCTTCTCCTAGAAAATAGACTCCACTCCCAAACCTCATAGACCTCCAGGGATTTGTGGGGGACCAGAACAACCCCATCAGAGGCCTCTTCCCTTGACACCAGCTCCTTGACATGGGCTTTCCCCTCTTTGGTTCTGGTTCTGGTTCCTCTTTGGTTCTGGTTCCTCCTGCTTAGCTCACCCAGTCTTTATTTCATCACCCTGTGGGACCTCTCTCCACAGGGTCTCCATGAGGTTGGGATGATGCTGTACAGGCACCTGTGCAAATGTTGGGAAGATCCTTACATAGAGGGGGCCCTTTCCATTCAAGGATCTAGAAGGGATGAGCTCTCATGAGGTGCTTGTGAGATAACAGGTCCTATCTTGCCCAAGTTACTCATAAAACCTTCTGCAGTAAAATAATATGGGTCTGGGTTCAGATTACAAATAATTGTAAAGTATGAATGTATCAAACACCAAATGTGAGTTTAAATTCTGATCTATTTAGTAATAATAATTGTGCATCTACTGACTAAAAAATATCTAGGAAGCAAATACTTGCTGCTGCTGTTATACTTAACATAGTGCTTGAGCATAATCCATAGCTTCTCAAAGTACATGAAAGTTACAGATGTAAAATCTGGTTAATGGCATTCTAAAGTACCATAATCATTTTCAGTATTCATTCTGAAACTATCTTCACTTCAGATCTAACTTTTGATAGAGCTACCTTCTACCAATCGGCAAGAAAATTTGAAAGACAAAATATTCTTGCAGTTAAAAGGTTTTTTTAGTGTTGTCTATTTCTAAAATCTATTGTATTCCTACTAAGAAGTGGCTTCACTTTTTAGTCTTCAAGCTTGAAGAGTTGTAGTACTCATTAGAATTGCTTCTCCACAAAACCAAAATTCCATTTCTGCTCTGGATACTGAAGATGTCAGTTCCGAAGGAAATAGCAGCCCCAAGAAGAGAGATTTCATATTGGTAACTGAAAACTCCTGTATGTTACCATTTAATTTTAAATAGATAAATGATGGGTTTATGCAGGTATGAACCTATGCCCTTTGCCTGTTTTCAGTGTGATCCAAATCACTACTGGTTGTGATAGAAAAAATAATAATTTATCCTTGTATTTGGAATATATTTTCTTCTTAAAAGCCTCCAATCTGAGGCTTGTTCTAGATGTTTTCAAACTATATTAATTTGTGTATCTTAAAAATAGGAAAATGTAGGCCGTTAACAAGTTGACGGTATTATAAATGTATTTGGCATCAATATTAGTGAGCGTCTGTCATTTGAAAATTATTTCCTTAGTACACCATATGGTAAAGAAAATGTTTTCATGCACCCACACATGACTAACATTTTATTGATAACAGCATGCTGAGCAAACCTACCCCATAATTGTTGTAGATAGTAGGCTTGAAAATCAAGAACCTAAATTTACCTGTGCTCTTCTAACTGACAAGGAACAGAGCCCAGATTTCAAAAGAATATCTTGGATGAGATGCTGCATAGCAGCTCGGCACGTCTTCTGGTTTAAGATAACTGATTTAAGAGGCTACTCTGCAGAACTGCTGCTCCAATTGCCTTTGCAGAGGCTGAAAAAGAGGGAGCAACATCTCTCTGCTGCCTGTGTTCCAGCACTGTTGCTGCTACAGGGTTTAACTGGTAGATATAGGAGTTCCAAACCCTCTCAATAGCACAACATATTTTCATTAAAATAATGTGACTGGTAACTTTCAGTGTGCTTTACTATAAATGTGTCCTTTATGGCTTTCTTTCCATTATCAGTTTTGTGATATTTTTTTTGTATGTTTGTTGTCAGAGCTAGTCCCTGTAAGTTATAGCAAGGTTTCTCGCATGTTTGCGATGAAGACTGCAGCTTAATAGACTGTCTTACAGAGCACTTTCCTTGCTTATTCATGATCACATAATAGACCTGTGTGGAGATCCTATTTTGCACAGGATTTTGAGAATTCAGAATGTGTTTACTGTTATGAATAGGGCCCTACCAAATTCATGGTGCATTTTGATCAATGTCATGGTCATAGGATTTTTAAAATAATAATTTCCATTATTTCAGATATTTAAATGTGAAATTTCACGGTGTTGTAATTGTAGGGGGTCCTGACACAAAAAGGGGTAGTTGCAGGGGGTTGCAAAGTTTTTGTAGGGTGGTCGTGGTATTGCCACCCTTACTTCTGTGCTGCCGTTGGCGGGGTCCCTGCCTTCAGAGCTGGGCGGCCGGAGAGTGGCAGGTGCTGGCCAGGAGCCCAGCTCAGAAGGCAGTGCCACCCTTACTTCTGCACTGCCTTGAGATCTGGAGCGTGGTGGCTGCTGGCTGAGGGTCCATCTCTCAAGGCAGCAGCACAGAAGTAAGGATGGGATGGGGTGCCAGATCTCAAGGCAGTGCAAAAGTAAGGGTGGCAATAATACGACCCCCCTCCCACTACAATAACTTTGTAACCCCCTTGCAACTCCTTTTTGGGTTGGGACCCCCAGTTTGAGAAACGTTGGTTTCCCCGTGAAATCTGTATAGTAAAGGGTAAAAGTGCACACACAAGACCAGATTTCATGGTGGAGACCAGATTTACCAGTCCGTGACGTTTTTTCACAGCCGTGAATTTGGTAGGGCCCTAATTATGAACAAAATCTGAACATTTTTGAAATTCTCTGCAAAAGAAAATTCTCCCCCACAACATAATTTGTTTTGTGTACATCACATTTTTTTAATTAAAGTAGACAATATGATTAACACAGACTTATGTTCTAATTGACAATCAGCACAAGAGCTGTCCTCCAATGGTGCCTTCCACGGTCACTGCCACAAACCATAGAGCTGGGGAGGGTTCTCAAGATGCTCCTGCTGCTACAGTTTGACAAAAACATTTTGTTTGGATTGCAATTTTATTTTATTAGAATACATAGTACAAAATTAAAAATGGAAATGAACAGGTTTTTTCTAAAAGTCTTTGTTCAGAAAATGTCAAAATGATTGGATCTCTTTTTCTCCAAAATGACATTTCATAAAATTGATGTGATTTCACAACACATTGAGATTTTGACAGAACTACATTCTCTAATGGAAAATGGTTCTAAAGAAGTTTTCCCAACCATTCTATCATCTAGCATCCCTGTGGCAAATGCAACAATTTGATGGGGGGGGGGGATAACACTGGGAAAGTATTTGGGATCAAATTTTCAAATATCTTCCAATTTTGGGAGCCCACCTTGAAACAATTTGTTTGAAGTACTGAGCACTGTGTGGGCACTTTTGAGAATTTGGACCTTCATACACAGAATCCAGCTGAACAGCCTAATTGCAGTCTGCACAGTGTTGTCTGGAATCTTATGCAAGATGTGGACTGTAGCACTGATGCACTCCAGAGAGATAAGACTTCTAACTAGTTTAGGTTCTCACTATGCTGAGCTGGATAATGTCTACCAGAATCCTGTGCTCAAAAGTAGAGAGACTTGCAGGTCTTAATAAAGTTATCGCAAGAGGGAGTATTCCCTCTACAGAATGAGATGAACTACTACTTAAACAGTTCTCCAGGTGGCATTGGGATCAGAATCTGATTCTTACCCTCCAACTGGAACAAAAGAAAATGAACATGGCCATTCTCCAGTTTGCTATGTTGCTCAGAATGGAGGAAGAGAAGCATGCAGCTGACTTAGACTTGACAAAGAGACATCTGGACAGTTTTGACAATATATCTGAGGCAAACATGTGTGAGCAATTTCTTCCTTGGACTGTGATATGGAATCCTCAAGTTGTGCTGTGACAAGGAGTCATTGGAAAGGAATTGAGAAATTAGTTGAACAAATATCTGAATTACAGCAACAATGACTTCCTTCTCTAAAAAGTTTAAAAACAAGACTATAGGCTGTAAACCCAAACAGTTGGTTGAATTTGCCAGTGACATCAGAAGTGCTGGGAGCTTGGAGTCTAATATGCATTTCCCAAGCATGCCCAGGTTATGTTTAAAGTGCCCAGAAACAGAGCATATAGCAGCTCCCATTGAGGGACAATCTGGGCTGATACCACTGATGATCATTGTCCCAAGTGTATAGGAAGAAGAATATTAATAAAAATCAACACAAACAAGAATCCCCAAAGAATTTAAGAAAAGGAGTACTTGTGGCACCTTAGAGACTAACCAATTTATTTGAGCATGAGCTTTCGTGAGCTACAGCTCACTTCATCGGATGCATACGACGGTATGCATCCGATGAAGTGAGCTGTAGCTCACGAAAGCTCATGCTCAAATAAATTGGTTAGTCTCTAAGGTGCCACAAGTACTCCTTTTCTTTTTGCGAATACAGACTAACACGGCTGTTACTCTGAAACCAAAGAATTTAAGTCGATCCAAAGAGCCTGTTGCAAAAGAACCACACACTCCATATGTATATTGAAAAGGATATATTAGGAGGGATTGCTGGACCCAGCTTCATTGCTACAGTTATCCATGTCACTATGCACATTGGATCTCAAGTGGCCACCATTTCAGAGACATCCTACTTGAATCACTTGTCATCTTTTCTTGTGTGGTACATCAATCCATCGGAGATCAAAAGTGCAGTTTTCTACTAGCCGTATGTCCCAGTTATCACTTCATTCCCACATTCTTTTACTAGGGCTTCCAAGTGAGTTAAACACACAACACAAAAAATGAGTGAAGAGCTTGTCAGTCTGAACACTTTGCCCAGACTATTAAACGAATACTTACAAATAACAAATACATTCCAAGATAATTGTCCCTGAATGGATACTGATTTGCTAACCAAAAAAGAAGTTAAATTCAGCACAAATATTCTATCATATGCCTTGACCTATTTATAAGTTATCTAATTTTTTAGAGGAACCCACATACAGATCTCTGTAGTGAACATTTTCCCCGTGCCATTGAAGACATTCCAAGTGAGATGTTTTCCTGGAAAACCAGTGAATGTGAAAGGTTTCTGTTTTTCTCCCATGGAAGTGCACTGTGCATGTACACACATTTGGTGGCAGGTGCTGCACAGTCTCAGAAAACAGATCCAGATGAAAGAGTTTAGTCTCCAGAACAACAAAACTCTATTGACTCCTGACCTGGTTTTTCACTGATCTGCAAACGGCCTGAAACCAGGGGATTTAAATCTGAAAATGAAAATACAATTAAAACTTTCATATTGACCTCCATACTATCATTAACTGAGATCTTAAATGATCTTATGTTTAAATTAACAGTATGTTATTGTGGAAATGTCTCTTTATTCAAGGAGCAAAAACTATTTTGAATACTTGAGGTCAAGTAAAAACAGTATTATGTGACTTAATAAATGGTAAATTGCTTTTCCTAAAATTAGATCTACCTGTGCTCTTATATCATGCCGATCACCACAATATGAGTGTATAATATTGACTATTTTGCATAGAGAGCTCAAAACATTTAAATGGCTTCTTACATAACACAACTGCCTCCCTCCCAATTAAAATAGTTGATTTCCAGCTATTCACTAGTCTTTCTCTTGATGTCAACAGGAGGCTAAGAAATGCCTTTATTTACCACTATGAATGGCAACTTGTCTAACAATTAGTGCTGGATGACTTAGTTTCATGCCATTAAGAGATTACATGCTTACGGTAGCTCAGTTATTGTTTCCCTTAATGAAGCTTGCATTCCATATGGTGGTAATATTTTGTTCATTTACATTTCCTAATATTTTTGATTCAATAGATATTATCTGACCAGCTCTAATAACAATATTGCACAAACCCATGACAACAGCTAAATTCCACTCTCTCTTACACCGGAGCCTGATCAAAGTAACTAACTGAAAATAGACCTTTGGTTCAATATTGTTTGAGAGGGCATGCAATCAGTGGGAAATAAAAAGAGGACTTAGGATGGAGCAAATCATGGCTTAAGAACAAGGTAAGACCTGTTTTCCCCATTTGTGTGTTACTGTGGTCCCAAGACTAGCCCTTTGAGATAAGGATGGGTCAGAGCAACCCTTTTCTCCTGTGATAGAATGAATGAGAGTACTCCGTTTGGGGAAGGGATGAAGGTGGATATGGAGGGCCATCTTATATGAGGGGTAAATTCAGGGAAAAGTGAAAAGTTGGCTATTTCTGCAGCAGAGAGGAAGGAATGAACTACTTCTGAAGTTGGTTGAGCTATACTGCTATGACAAATGGCAAAGCATGCTGGGAAAAGAGGAGCCTGAGGCCCTTGAGATACAGACTCTTCTCTCTCTGAACTGCAGTTAAATGAAAGACACGTGAGGAAGGCAGTTGTTTGAATATGATCTGGGGGAAAGGGGAGAACTCGTGGGAAGAGTGGTTAGAGGCAGAAAGGCTCACCTTCTAAGATAGCTCTTTGATGTCAGGCAACTGCTAAATAGTAGATACTCATGGAATCTGATATTTTGAGGACTGATGTGTTCCCTTATCATTTTTGTGTCTTGTTTTTTGTGGTAAACACATTAGCTTTAATAAACCCTTCTGTACTGAGTACCTTTTGTCCTACACTTCTGAGGTGGACGGGAGCATTCTGATGCTCCACTGGGGCCATGTCACAAGTGATTGTCAGAGTGGGATGTCTCTGTGGGGGACTTGGAGACAAGACAACATAAATGACTGAGGGTACAAGAGATTGAAGAACTCCTATTTCTAGAGGAGGAAAGGAAGAATCTAAACATTGGTGTAGAGGTGGATGCCCAAATTCACCCCACTCCTGGGTCTAGAATGGAATGGGGACTGCTCAGAAAAATATTTCCTTGGCAGAATAGGTGTCCACTACTGTTCTAAGTGTCCAGCATTTCTTGAATTGGTAGCAGAAAGGATTGAGATTTTGGGACTGCAGACAGGGAGTGAGAAATATTCCTGGGTTTGGCTAGATTTGCTAGAGTCCTGAAGAAAAGAACTATACTAGACACTCTCCTCCCCTCCAAGCCCAGGCATACAGCAGCATCTGGCTACAGACAACATGTCTAGATAGGAGAGCAGTTTGAAAGACAAAGGGAGCCTACTGAGAGGATGGTAGGAAAAAAGTTAAAGAAAGTTACTTCAGTAAGTGGAAAGGGAAAATAATGAACAAATCTTCACCAGGTTTGAGTGCAGGGCACTATCATGTGAATGGCTGCAGGATGTATGGGCTGTTTATCTAGTATCCCAGATGGCAAAGAAGGCTTCAAAAGCCCATGAGCATGTATTTGGTGAATAATTATACAGAAGAGGAAATAGCTATCCTGTAAAGATGATTATATTAGTGAAGAAACAGTGCCAATAGTTTTGGGCAGTCTGAGCATACCAACAGGCAAAGCACCCACCTAGACCCTGGTGTATCTTACTAGTTTAGCAAGGATGTGGGCCAAACTGTGGGACAAAGATTAAATTCTCAATGTGGTGATTAGAGAACAGTTCCTGACTGTACTGGGGAGGTATGTTCGTACCTCAATGTGAGAATGACTATTAAAAAAAACAGCACGGAAGTGGGAAGTCTGCGGGAGACATATTTAGAATACCAAGTTTTGTTGTCACCAGAGACTGTTTAGAATCCCTCTGAAACTTGAGGCATCAAGAGTGGTGAGAATATTGGACTGGAATTGTCCAAAGGGAAAAGTGGTTGGGGGGGGGGGGTAGGTGTGTGTGTGTGTATGTATGTGTGTATATATATATATATATATATATATATATATATATATATATATATATATAGTCTTTCTCTTGATGTCAACAGGAGGCTAAGAAATGCCTTTATATATATATATATATATATATATATATATATATATATTTGAATACAGGGTGGAAGAGAAGGGAAAGCTCCATGTGACTTTTTACTGTGATCAAATGAGGCTGGGACTTGTTGTACTCAGAAATCAAACATTCTGGAAACTTATATTTTGTGCTCCCAGGAGGAGCCTGAAACCAACCATTTGAGAATTTCACCCAGAAATGCTTTGTGATACTGAAAGTCCAGCTGGTAAGAGAACTCTTGGGTACAGAATGTTCCCACATTCTCTTGTGTATAGTTGGTGGCTCTCCATAAAGGATCTAAACCATCTAAGATGATTTTAAAAAATTGTGTATACAGAGACTGGAGAATTTCCGCTACTTAATATACAAAGGTGAGCATTATATGTTATGCAGCATTTATATCCTGGTGCCAAGCCTTCTATATGACTTGGTATGAGGCTTGTGTGACGAGAAGGGAGGAAGAATGCCCTTCATTGAATTAGACCAGGATCTTTTGCGGTAACTGGAAAAGACGTATAAAAGTGGGATGCAATAAAAGAGGGTGAAGCACAAAAGAAAAGGAGATTAAGACTGCCAAGGGAAGGGGAGTTGGAAGTCACAGGTTTATGGACTGTTTGGCTCTGGCAAACGAGGTGCTAGCTCATGCCAAGGCCTCCATGTCTCAATTGAACGCAGAGAAATACATAGTTGGAATTAGTCTGGCTCACCTGTTAGTATTGTTCAAATAGGTATTAGTTATAAAAAACATGCTTAATGTTTAGACTCTATTGAAAATTTGTAAATTGCTCCAGGTATTAATGTCATTTGTAACACCTGTGCCCTGTATTGCAAGATATTTGAGCATTTGTATTGTAAGCTACCATAACTGTATAAATCACCAGACAGGAAAGAGACATAGATTAATATAAAATGCTGGCTTCCAACAGAAGGTATTAGGTCCTCCTGCCTAACAGCGAAGGCCCATCAATTCTAGACAAACTATTGTGGATCATCAGAGGCCAAAAAACTTTGATTGCTCTTCTCTTCACCTCTCTCCACACCCACATGAAGAGTAGACACGCAAATGAATTCCTCCCATCTGCTAAGTTTGCAACTGGAAGCAGAATGAAGGGAAAGGGAATAAAAATTCCTAACAAGGAAAAGCTATCTCTATGCTGTTTGGACACTCGTGGGAAAGGTTTTCAAGGCATAAGCAAAAGATCCCCAGCATTTAGCCTGGGTTATCCCTAAGGGACACACAGAGCTTGCCTACTATACAAGCTTCTATTACCTTTTGCAACTTAAATGTTTCAAAATCTGTCCTGAATGCCAGAAGGTAACCTATGGTATGAAAAGGCACTGTGCACTTCTTATGCTGTTAACAGTAACTGAGATACCATTCCTCTCAAATAGCCAAAAATATACTGGATCACTTTTCTGAAGAGATTATAACTGATCAGATGTCCAATTTTATATGTTCAGTTATGCAACAACTACATTGGAAAATACATGTCAGCAGGACAAAACCGACCTGTCATCCACAACCTGATGATCGTAAAGAGTTGAGCAGGTGTTGAGGTGGATTTTATAAAAGTTTATTAATAGCACAGGGCCAGACTAGTAGTAGGGGCTACTATTTTCATTTTCCTATAGGAGTAAATGGTTTTGTTTTGTTTTTCCACTCTTTAAGCTCCTTTCTCACCAAAAGTGAAAATCCCCTAGATACCCTGGTAAAGAGCTGGGAAACTGAGGCCAAAACATTGAAGGGCATGGCTAATTACACAGTCTAGATTAGGCCAGTTGGCAGAAATGAGAGATTTACTGCTTTGGACATCTCAAAGACTTTCAGGGAAAGCAGAAGGCCCAATATGTAACTGTTAAGGCAGAAGTGTTAAAATTTATATTAAAGCAAAATTTTGCTTACACACTTTTGGCAAAATGACAACGCTCCTATGAAATCTTAAGGAAAGCTGGATCAGTGATGATATGAGGTTGTGAGATCCTATCAGGAATTGCTCATGCAGATGTTCAGAGATGCTATAGAAAGTTCTGGGAGACAGGATATGGAAATGGATTTTAGTTTACAAATGGACGAGGAGACTTATTTCCTAAATGTGCATCTTAACAGAACTTCAGGAAGAACTACAATGAAAAGTCTTGAAGGTTTGTATTGACATTTGTGGTGAGACCAGGGAGAACTACCTCGATGCATCATACTATTGCCTTCAAAGATTCCATTAGGATGTATCAGTGCCACAACCATTATCAAGGAGAATGACACCAGGAAGTGTGGTTATGCTAGATTTGGATTAGCCCAGTAGTTCTGGGGCTAAAATTATACAATTCCCAATAGACTTCTGAAAACATAATGTGGTATCAAAGTTTGACTTGAATCTAATACTTCCCACTGATGATCAAGCATATACTTTTGGCTAAATATATGTGCACCCTTGACTTAAAGAAGAGTTACTGGCAAATAGCTTTATCCCAGGAGTCAATGAAATAAACTGCATTTCAAATTCCTGAACCTGTCTACCAGTTTACTGCTCTTCCTTTTGGAATAAGAGTTGCTAGGTTTCACAATTTAATGGACACTTTTCTGAGGGGTTGAGAGGTCTATAATGCAGTCCAGTTGGACAACAGAACTGTTTGATACCAGTGGTCCATAGGTGCTCCTTCTCTAAGAATGGGAACCCTCATTGGAGGATTTCTCCCATACTCCGAGGATGGGATATTCCACTAAGGGGAGGTGCCCCATTGTTAAGGGAACTTTCTTTTCTTCTTGACTTGTCCCTCGGGGAGATGGGAGTCGCTGGTCCCTTGGGGATGCGATGTGTTTCCTGGGCGTTGGTTTCTTTTTCTCCCTAGCTCAGAGGGGAGAGGCGGGTTTGCATTCTCTCCAGCCTAGGGCAATGCAAGCTCCTTATCTAATTTAGCTAGGCATTTACAGGCGCCTCATCACTCTTCTCCTCTGCCTAGGACGGTAGATGAAGGCTAAGGTGTGGGTTCCCGAGCCCCCCTTCCACTTCACTCGTGCGCTGGGGGCCCCTTTCCCGCCCCCAAGCTGGGTTCACTGGGGGCGGGGGGCGTCTCCTGCCTGAGGAGGCTTTGGGGCTCTTCACACACAGCCCAGGGGCGCCGGAGCAGAGTTCTCCCCGCCCGCGTAAAGCCTTGGCGGGAGAAGCCCAGCTCTGGAGCCTGCTCGCGCGGTCCGGCTGCTGGCCCGGTCCCGGCGAGGCGTGCGCGCGAAGCCCCGCTGCCAGCCGCGCTGGGTCGGAACCGTCCTGGGCAGCAGTGTCGGGCGTGGCTCCCAGCCGCCGTGCAGGGCATTGCAGCTGGAACGAGTTAGTTGGTGTTTTAAAAAGCCGCTGACTAGCCAACTCGGCTGCCTCCCTCCTGCCTGCAAACGGAGGTCACTCCGCAATCACTGCCTTTAATTGCATGCCATTTATTTCCGTATTGCCATGTCGGTGGCTGTAGCACACCTCCTCCCACTGCCGCTTTGCTTTTAGCTATTTCTCGCCCCCCCCCCCGCCCAGCTCCATCACCAGTCATCAGGACAAGTTGCTAAGGAAACGGCTGCATGGCAACCGGCTCGGAGCCTGGGGGCCGTCTGCTGCTGCTGAGCCTGACGCGGCGGCGGCGGCTGCTGCTTCTTCCCCTGCTCTCAGTCTGCAGCGCGCTGCTCTCCTCGCTGGATGGTGTGCGAGCCAGCCGGGGACAGACGCGTTCCGGACTCGGCCGAAAGCGCCCAGGCGAGGCACAACCCTGCCAGTGCCTTGGCTGCCTGGCGGGAGCGAAGGCTCGTCACGCGCACCGGGGGCTGGGGATTGAGAGGAGCTGGAAGCTGAGCGGGAGCAGCCCGGAGCAGGGATGGACATGATGCTGTTGGTGCAGGGCGCTTGTTGCTCAAACCAGTGGCTGGCCGCTGTGCTCCTCAGCCTGTGCTGCTTGTTGCCCTCCTGCCTCCCAGCCGGGCAGAGTATGGACTTCCCTGGGGCAGCTGTGGACAACCTGGTGGTCAGAAAAGGGGACACGGCTGTGCTTAGGTAGGAAACCGAGCCTCTTCTTTACTTCTCTGGGCAAGTGAGTGAGAGCGTTGTGCAAAGCCATTGCCGGGCGACCGCAGGCATTTCTAACGGGCGCGTTGGTTTAGCTACCCTTAGAAGAGGAGGTTTTATTTTCACTCTGAGCATTAGAAAGATGGACGTTTTGTAACACGCTCCGGCGGCGGCTGCTTTAAAAAGAAATGAATAAATAAATAAAACAGCTCCAAGTCCAAGCAGCCCTGGTTAAGAGTAAGAGGTCCGGGAGAGGCGGTACCACTTTGAAACTAGTGCTCAGTCATTCATGCCAACTCTTCCTATTCAGGAGGGCCAGTCCCTCTGCTTCTAGGAAAGTGTATTTCTCATTTGTCCCTTTCCAGAGCCATCCCAGTATTTCCGTGGAAGTAAAAGGCGGGTCCCTATTATTCTTCCTCCCCGATAGCCCTATTTCTAGATATAGTAGAAGTTCTCAAGCGGTCTCCCTTTGCTACTTCTACTCTGTTAAGTTTGGGAAGTTTTGTTTTAATTTTTTTCCCTCTGGAATAAGTTTGCTACTTCTTCCTAAGTCTCGTTTCTCTCACTCCTTGCTGAGCCTCTGAAAGATGTAATGGCTCATCAGAGATCAGCTATAGCCCAGTTACCTCCCTAAACCGAAGCAATTGCAGAAGGAGATACTCGCAGAAGCTTATTCTGCTTTTTAAATGTAAAGTGATACTCAGCAGTGTACAGATCTCAGCAATTCTTCATAACTGCCCTACTCAGATGTTTGAACACACATTATTCAGACAACTGCTTTATTGTCATCCACTGTGCAAGTCTGTATGTGTGAGTTGTATGGTCTCAAAATACATTTGCAGATGTGTATCTTTAAATATTAACATTGGGTGTCTTTGTTTAATAACCAATGACCAGTGCATTAGTAGTTTAATTCTATGGGTGTGGTATGTAATTATATTAGGAAACTCTTAAATCCTGATCTGTGGTGGAAATCATGTCCTACTTTAAATATTTAGATTTTAACCAAACCTAGTCTAAGGACATAGATTAGCCCTTGGGTTATAAATTCAGAATCCCTACTGGGTGAATTTATGTTTTGAGACAACTATAGACAGCAAACATCTTAATACAGAAGAATTTCTAAGACTTTTAACTAAACATTAGATGGATGCAAATAATATATACCTGCCTTTTGAATAGTAAGTTTGTCAATGGAAGTTTGGAAATTCCTAGTGCTGGATAAAAATTCTACCTGATGGTTTTTAATGTCTGTTATAGAATCTGGTATTCAGACATTCCTTGCCAGTATATTGCTCAGTTGTAAAGATTGCACAGTATTATAAGTGTATATCCACTATGATTTTAGCTTTTTTGTTTCCTAATGATTAACATGAAAAGAACCATCATACAATGACAACTGCGAGTTCTAGTTTTACGCCATTAAGAGACTACATGCTTATGGTAACTCAGTTATTGCATCCCTTAATGAAGCTTGCATTCCATATGGTAGCAATATTTTTTTCCAGTCCAGCTGGCTGGTGCAAAATTTGTTTACCAGTAGTAGTGCACTGTACCTAATGTAGCTGAATCCTTCTATTTGACTCAAATTCATTAATCTTCAGTTTAAAACTGAAAACATTCAAATTTAACTTTTTGATACATTTTACTTCGTCACGATACTTTGTAGTAATTTAAAAAATCATTTTCTTGGTACTTCAGATTTGATACGAATAGGCTGAATCTTCTTGTGTTTTGTAAATCTAGACTTTAATCTGAATAGTTTTAAACCACAAACTATTTGGTTATAGACCATTTTATTTTCCTTTTTGAAGTGGCTGATTTAGGCTTCCAGATTAAAAAGTGACTTAGCCAGATACAGCTTTCATAGATTTTTCTTGGAAAATATTGCATAAGATTTCCTTGAGTGTTCTGATGTAGTATCTTCTGAGAATACAACCAGAGTCTATGCAGTGCAATTGACAGATTTTTTTATTTATAGGAATATACTGTAGTTAGACTCCTAGGTTTTCATTCTAAAACCATGAATTCACTTGCTTTGGTTTCTCTATTTTTGTCGACAGACATATTTTGCTGTTACATTTCCTATCTTTATTTTCAGAGTTTCAGATTTAAAGGTTGCAGTGAACAAGAGTTGAGGAGTTGCAG
The DNA here is from genome assembly GCF_965140235.1 of Caretta caretta. Taxonomy (NCBI): domain Eukaryota; kingdom Metazoa; phylum Chordata; order Testudines; family Cheloniidae; genus Caretta; species Caretta caretta. Next base: position 86,877,676 of record NC_134213.1, read on the forward strand.
TTCCTAGCTCAGGACAGAACTCAAACAAATACTGAGTGTCATTGGTGGTTCTAGAAAATAAAAAAAAATCCAAGATTAAAAAATAAAAATTAATACAAATATTTGTGTGACTCTAAGGGTTATCTGTTGGTGGCTTACAGCTAGAATGTAGCACTACAGTATATTAAACTCTGTGAGGCCTAAAATTGTGAGTTCGCAACTCAGTACCTATGCAGCTGGATGGATTACATAAATGAAATTGGAGTTTTAAGGTCAAACAATCATTTTTATCTCATAAGTGAGAGAATATCTGTTTTGGAAGAGAATACGATTAAGGATGGAGTACACATCACTACTTACCTGTAGAACTTGGAAGCCAAAAGCAAATTTGTGCTGAAATAATATATGGGGTATTCATAGTCCCTCTATCTCAATATAAAGCATTCTTCCCACCCTTTAAAGACATAGATGACTTATTAATGAAACCCATATTTTCACATCTTTCTTATCTTTAGTAGGGTTTCTTGCTGATTGATGTTTACAGTATTACAAGTTAATGAGATAACTTTAGAGGGACAATGCACCATCGCTAAAGGAGTGCATAGAGCATTTAATGAGACTTTTGATGTAGACCTTTGCTCCTCCTGAAATTTTCCCCAGAGGATATTCATATCATAAATACACAGAAACTTTTTTTAATTAATGAAAATAAGGAATTTGTTTTTTTATTAGGTCTTAGCACTGGAAACAGTATTGCTCTGTAAATACATAGTCCAGTTTGTTCAGTGAAGTAATTAATTTGTGCAAAGAAAAAGGAGCTTCTTCCAGCTCCCCCAGACCACGGTATTTAGATTTTCTTGATATATGTACACTGTAGTACTCAAAGGTAGCTGTATAAGTGTGATTCCAAGTTGGTACTATGCATCTTTTTTTCTGTAGTGGAGCTCTGTTAGTGCTGACCATTGGTTGTGTGTGTGTGTGTGTGTGTGTTGGCTCCTCACTTAGTGTCAGATTGCTCTCTGATTGTATCTGCATTCGTTATTCCCTCCTTTGCAGGAGTGGGATCTCCAGGGAGTTACCTTTGTACTTTGCATGTTAAAATCAGAAAGCCTCTAATTAATGTATTTAAAACAGCCAATATGACTGCTGGTGTCAAGCATAAAAAGCCTTTTAAAGGAGTTAGACTCTACAAGTCATTCTCCTCACTTTTTGAGTCAGCATTTTATTAGGTGATGAGAGAGATTATGCTAATTCATTTGATTTACAGGTGTCTTGATTATCTGAGAGTCAAAGCATTTTTAATACTCTTGCTCTGAATACACTCTTGTTCAGGTTTTCAAGATTATAACATTTTTAAGTGATTTTGCCTGTGCCATTTAACTTAATTGCACATGAGAGCTAGGAATAGATTCTGCATTCAGTTTACATGTGTGCTTTCCCACTAAAGCAAATGGAGTTGCACCTGAGTAACTGGGGGCAGAATTTTGCCCTTCACTGTTGTTACAAAGCTATCCCTAGGAGCTGAAAATACTATTTAGGGTGTCCTATTGTAGTAAGCAGGTGACATATTTCAATCGATAGGGTGGGTACCAGATTCTGTGAACTGCTATGAATTCGTTCTGGACCTCTCTGCTTCTAAGTTTCCTCATCTGAAAAATGCAAAATAAATGTTTTAAGTGCGTGGAGATTTAAAGATGAAGAATACCACTAAGTATCGTAAGTAAAATAACTAGTTTGTCATTTCATTTTACAAGTGTGGAGGCGTATTAAAGAACAACAAGCACAGGTTTGTAATGTTTTTCTAATGCTAATGGAATGCCATGAAACAAAGCATTAGACAAACATACCATGGGGAACAATCCTGAACTGACGGGATGAGTTACATGCTCCCACAGGTAGGCCTCTTTCATTTTGTAATTGCATTGATTTTAAGATTTTTGAGGTTGGGATTTTGTATTCCTCTGTTCCTACAGCACCTAGCACAATATGGCTAGGCCCAATCCTGATTGGATCTAGAGCTAGGTGAAATTTTTTCACATAAATAGCTTTATTTATGCATGGGTGGCTTTTTGCTAGAAAATGCAGTCTTACTATTCAATGGGGGGGGGGGAGGGGGACGGACTTGAACTTGGTTCTCTTCTCCACCTCGTGATAGCTGAGTGCTGGGCAGAGTTGCTCTCAGTCTCTCTTGTTGAAGCTATTCTATTTTGTATAAATAACTATTCATAGGAACAGGGACTTGAACTTCAGACTCTGGCATCACAGGCGAGTGCTCCTACCACCAGATTATGGAGTTTTTCCTCTCTGGCCCAATACTTATTCAGGATATTAGGCAGAGGGGAGAATTGAACCTGGGTCTTCCACACTGGGTTAAAAGTTGTAAGGAAGGCACTGCTTTCTCCTCTGTGAGTGTACCCTTTAAAAACACCCTGAAACAAAGTATCTGAGGTCAAACAACCTGAATTATTCTAATGTAAGGTTAGAAGGGACCTCAAGAGGTCATTTAGTTCAACCCCCTACTCTGAGGTATAACCAAGAATACCTAGACCATCCCTGAGAGGCATTTGTCTAACCTGTTCTTGAAAATCTCCAGTGGTGGGCATTCCACAACTTCCCTTGGAAGCCTATTCTAGTGCTTAACTCTTCTTATAGCTAGAAAGCTTTTCCTAATATCTAACCTAAACCGCCTTGCTGCAGATTAAGCTGATTGTTCCTTAACAGTGGCATGGAGAACAACTGATTGCTGTCCTCTTTTTAACAGTTCTTAACATATTTGAAGACTTATCTGATCCCCCCCAGTCACCTTTTCTCAGGACTAAACATACCCAGATTTTTAACGTCTCCTCATAAGTCAGGTTTTCTGAAGCTTTTATCTTTTCTGTTACTCTTCTTTGGACTCTCTCCAGTTTGTCCACATCTCTCTGAAAGTGTGGTGCCCAGATCTGAAGAGTGGTACTCCAACTGAAGCCTGACCAGTGTTGAGTATAGCAGGACAATTATCTCCCATGTCTGACATATGACACTGCTGTGTTTAAAAAAAAAAAAAAAGCCAGAATATTTGCCTTTTCACAACTGCATCACATTGTTGATTTGTTCAATCTGTGATCCACTATAATTCCCAGATCTTTTCTAGCAGTATTACTTCCTAGTCAGTTGTTCCCCATTTTGCAATTGTTCATTCAATTTTTTTTCTTCCTAAGTGTAGTACCTTGCACTTGTCTTTATTGAATTTCTTCTTGTTGATTTCAGACCAATTCTCCAATTTAAGAGGTTTTGTTTGTTGGCTAATAGGACTTTTTGGTTCAAAAATCTTAAGACTTCCTTACTCAGAGCAAGCCCCCTTTAACTTCAGTAGGTATCATGTCTGAGCAGGAGGGAGTGATGCCTAATATCTACATACTTTAAATCTGGCTCTGTTTTTTTCCCCCCAAAGATTGTCTGTAATCCTGCCGCACACAGACAGACCCTTGCACCCAAACAAAGACTCACTGGACCACTATTTTTATCCAAGTCTAATTGAAAAGGAAGATGATTTTAAAAAAAAGATTAAAATAGTATTGCTATTACTCCCTCCTGTAATAATTCAAGATAACTTCTAATGATTTAGTATGATGTCATTTACAAAGAAAAGCCACCTCATTCCGGAGGGACGAATTCTACCCTGCAATGTTTGTGCACTGCTCCCATTGATGAAGTCAGCAAGACTTTGATACAAGCATCCCAGGACTGAGCATTGCATGAGAGAAAAGTGTTGTCCAAATTTTTTAAATTGCTAAAAATACTGCAAACAATCATGATTCGTTTAGAAATATATGCAAATTGTATTTATCTAATGACTCTTTTAAAGCCATTGTAAAAAGAATTGAGCAGCAAAGGTTTGGAATATGTCTGCAACATCTTAATAACAGAAACTGCAATTTTAGAAACCACATGCTTTGGGAAGGGACAAATTAAGACTAAACTGAGATTACAATGAAGATGGAGAGCTGCCTTGAATATGTTTTTGCCTCTATTTCTCCAACAATCAAATGACTCTTTCTTATATATTTGTTACTGTCAGAGCCTCCCTCTACTAGTCTCCTTGTTGCTGTACCTGCTTCCTGCCAATAAAACTGCTGGGTGCAGCTCTAGGAAATACTGGAGGGTGAATGTTGCGTATTGTAGCCAAAGATCATTCTACTGGACTTACTGCCCTGCTGATATCACTTCGGGGAAAAAACGGAGAGAGGATTTTACTCTTTTATGCACCTGACCACAATAGCCTAGTTTGCAGCTGGATTATGTATGTGGCCTTCTAGATTTTACATGTCGCAGAAAGTCTTATACATTTTGGAAAGAAGAGTCCTTAAATTGCCCATTGCTGGACATTGCAAATATAATCGCTTAAAAATATCTACATGTATGAGTATGACCACCTACAGATATGTAATTCAAAGTCTAGTTGTGACCATCCTTATTTGGATGACAATATATTTCTTCAGACCTGATCTTTCTTATTAGTTCATTAATAGAAATAACAATTATGCTGTTCTGATGTAAATTTAAACCCAGATTTTTACTTCAGGGCAACTATCCTGGATTTACACCAATGTGAGTTAGGGCAAAATTTGCTCCAAATAACTTATTTACTTTCAAACAAGTTTAAAGTGCCATTCAGTTTTTCTTTTCTTATTATCTAAAATCTAAACCTGTAATAGCCAAAAATATTAGACCTACTTTTGTACACTTATGTCAGGGGTTAGAAAAAGTAAAGATAATTTTCTCCTCTTTTCTTTTTCAAATCCAGAAGTGGATCCTTTTCAATGTAATGAGAGAATGAAATTTACAAATCACCCTATTTTAGAAAGTAGGTAGAAGTGTTTGTTTTCCTTTATAACAATGTGGGAAAACTTGTAATGAAATTCATGTTGTTAAATTGTTGGAGTACTATAAAATAACTTGATGCTTTCCAAGCAGAGAGTTAAACATAGGGTTCTTGTCTAAACTAAGAATTTTTAGATGCATGATTCCAGCTTCATTGGAAGGAGCATTGGTGGAAGCTATAACACAGATGATGTTTAAGTGGACTCAGGTGTGTGTTTTACCATGGTTATACAGGAAAATGGTTAAAAATGTATGAACCTTGTCTATATTGCAATTCCTACCAGTGCTAACACTGGAGGAGTTGTACCTCCCTAGGAATTATGAGTCTGAAAAATCCTGGTGTAGATGTAGCTGGTGAGCTTTGCCCAATGGACTGCAAAACAGCTGGCTGCAACCACCACAAATAGGCAGTTGTTAAAGGTTGTCATGTGGGTTAGGCATTCTTTCGTCTGAATGGAGATTTGTAGAGAAGCTAACTGAAGTAGATGTCAGTTATGGTCTAACCTGGCTGAGGAGTTGAGAGTTAACACCTAGCCCAAATCTGTATTAGCTCATCTCAGTGTTTGCAATAATAGTCTCCAGGTGGTTGTGCCTTGTGACTTTGGGCTGAGGTGATATTGCAGAGGACACTCGTGTCATATGACAGACACCAAGGATTATTCAAGAGGGAGCTGTTTTTCTGACTACAGAAAAGTATGGGGGGCACATTAATATATGTAGTCTCGCTGCTGTTCTCACCATCTTTGCTGAAGGTACTGTGTATATAATGTAAATTTTTCACTAGGAAACATCCTAAGATTTTAGATAAAAATTTAAAAAGGTGTGTAATCTTCATAGGACTCTAAATCCTATTGATAGTCAATGAGACTAGGTTCCCAAGTCACTTAATCACTTTTGAGAATTTTGATCTCTGGCATCAGTTTGTTTTCCAGAAAGAAACTGGCCTATAAATCTGGTAGTGTTCAGCAAAGGAGCACCAATACATATACAGGTGGAAAGCCCCTGACATATCCACCAACGTCATTAGTCCACCATCATTCCAAATGCTGAATTCCTAGTGAAGAAAATGAGAGTTTTTATAGCAGAATATGCCTCTAAATAACTGGCCTAGCATATTTTAGCTGAGATTACATGTATTATCATTAGAGTCCCCTCGATGCATGTCCACACAACTGCTGTATATATTTAAATTCTTTGCTATTTTATCTTTCCTAGTTGCTTCACATTTATTAATAGGGAATTTGCTTGACTTCTGTGCCCCTATTTGGTATCCTTCTACATTTTAGGCTCATACATTAATCTGCTGCTTGCATCTTTTCTCAGATCTTTCAGAAAATATAAATGCACTTTGCCATAGTTAGATTTGTAAAACTAAGAGGTTGCTTAAGCGAGTTTTCACATTCCAAATCTCTGCCAATTATCAGATGAGCACCTTATGGCACTTGAAAATTGTACAAGTAGTTAAACTATTCTTAATTTGCTCCACAATTATTTAGTGTAGCTATCATAAATGTTTCAGATAGTTCCTCTAAATTTTATCACAGATTAAGGAATCAGTAAGACATAAATGGTGGAATTTGATCCATTTAAGACATGCTGTTTTATATCCAAAAGAAAGGGCTTTAACATTTGTAATTACTTTCTTCTTGTCATTGTGCACAAGAGTGGACTATAACCCAAACCTTGGAGAATAGGAGATGGAAGAATCAATTCCAGGGATTCAGGCTATTTGTCCATCTGGGCCATGGCCTCCATTACTGGCTATGGAGAAGAGTATTGGATTGGCCTGCTGCTTTCACTCCCAACAGGGATGTGATTCAGTGGATCCATACATTACATGGATACCTTGGCCACACCTCTAGCACACCAACAATTCACATATACAGTGAGCTGTGGAAACCTGCCACTAGGCAGAGTGTGCCAAATCTCCCTACACAGGGACTCCTGGAGCCCCATGATTCTGAGCCTTGAATGGAGTACAAGGGATGTCCCAGGGTTAGTCTCTACGTGGCCAAATAGTTTACAGTACATCCCAGCGGTAGATTTAAGATGTAACTATGTAGAGTAGATTACAATATTTTAATCTTGAGTTGACCATTTCCTTTCAAAGATGGCATTCTGCCCTCCTGAATAGGTGCACTGACCACCTTCACCAATAATTAAAGCCACTGATTGTCGCAGCCAAGAGGGGCATGTCCTCCTTCCAGCCTCCAACTCAGGGATCAATGCATGCCATAACTCAAACAGTGAAGACCTTGCATTTGTCCCCTTGAGAGATTACTCTTCAACAGTTGAAGGAGGAGATAGTTTGGCCTGAATCTGAATGATTTTTTTCAGAAAAATACTTTAAGATGTGCACACAACTGGTGGGATTTAAATTAGCAATCAAGAGAAGAGAGCCTGGATTAATCAAGATGTCCACAATTGGAGATACATCCATTGACTGAAATTTTGCTGATAACCTTCATATTTGTCTCCTGCTTAGCCATCACATAATTAAGATTAAAAAAAAATATGACACAATTGACCAGATTCACATAAAGACTTCCACCAATGGCTCTCTAGTCATATTTCTTCTTGCTTAATCTGTAAACCAAGATGACTTGAAAAGATAAAGTTGGCAAACAGAATGCTCTTGGCTCTAGAAGAGAATAGAGAACAAAATATTGTTACACAGTCCTATACTAAGCCATTAATGGTAGCCTGTTGAAAGTACAGAGAAGTTCTTCATAGTTCTCTTAAAAACTCTGATTCTATTAGCCTTTGAGAATAGACCCTCAAAACAAGTTCTTTATCCTGACTGGAAAGGCAAACCCTCCTTTAAACCACAGGAGATAACTCATCACAGAGGCAAAATTTCCATTCCTTCAATCCCACTCCAAACATCAAATCAAGAATGTGGCCATCTGCATGAGTTGATCTTTTGAACACTTGAGACAGTCACACACCAGCTCTCTGCCTGTTAATCGAACAGTGCAGAACCCTGGGTAGCTGCCGCTCTTTAAGAATCAACCAAGCAGAAAAATGTTTCCTCATCCTCTTGGCAAAAGTTTAATTTCCTACAAAAATTTACAACTGAGTCCTCAGAACAGGCAAAATTAATGAGGCACCTGGATTTACGTGAGGAGGTATACGTAAAATAGTCCAGATAAAATGTTTAAACATCACTTTAAAATTCTCAAAAAGGTCTTGCCTTAACATGTGTCTCATATTTATTTACAGCATATGGAGAAAAAGTACCTGTGTGGCAGGCAGCTGTATTTGACAGGACCTATACTCTTGATTGGGGTGGTAGGCTATTTTCAGTTGTTCACCTGATAGAGAGAGAGCTTTCTGTGATAGTGAGCACTGCCCATTAACAAGTTCTGTGTATACACCACAACAAATAAGATACACAATTAGGCAGGGTTTAATTGTTAATGAAGCTGTTGCATTTTCATCTCCGATATATTTAGCTTGGAGAGATAAATTTTGGGGATATGTCACATATCCTATGTGGCCAACGTTTCAGATGTATGGCATCATAACTGGATACAGTTTGGTTTTTGAAGCTGCAAAGCTGAGTTAGAAATAAAAAGATAACAAGAACATGTTTTCCTTTATAAGAGGAAAAACAGTCAATCTCTCTCAAAAAAGATTTTCCCTTGGCAACAGCATATGATCTGATGGTCAAACAGGCAAACAGCTATCATTAGTCATGCATAATTAAAACAAAGAATATCCAGCTGTTAGTAGTAACAGTTTTGTCTAGGAAAAATCTAACATACAATATCCCTTGCAGAAATTGCCAATAGTTTTGTGGTTATGCAAATACAAAGTAAATATATAATGTATTTGTGTACAATATTCTGGGATGTTTTAATATTTGAATAAATAAACATATAGGAATAAGAGCTGTCTGATTTAGTATAACATCTATGATGTAGTAGTTAAATTTACATAAAAGTAATCTCATTATATAGTCAACAATATGCAAAATAATTTATTCCCTTGAGAAAACATCCATGTCGTATGTAATCTATTTTACCATTGTATTTTTACTGATCTTTCACTATGTACGTGGAAAGCGCATATTTTATTGTTTAAACTATTGTCAAAGTAGAATGCACTTTATATTTATAATAGATACTGAGAATGAAGACTTGCTTCTTAGTTGGCTACTGTACTGGGGACTCATTTTCCTCTCAGATGAATGTAAGTGGAGTTACATTCATAAAAGAACAAGGCCTCTGGTCTTTAACTTCTTGGGAACGATTAATAATTTTGTCATGTCACATGTTTTACAGACCAATCTGGACATCAGCCTTGGTTTGGATGTTCTCTTATCAGGGGATACATTTCTTTAGAAGACAGTCCCACTATCCTGAAAAAGCTAGTTTCTGATCTGTATGGTGTCTGGGGGGGTGATGCAGAAGTGTGTGCAGAACTGGAAGGAGTTTTTGTTTTTAGGGTGCTGGAGAAAGCTAGTGGGAGGCAGAAGCAGGAAACAGCTGTAAGAGAGACTGACTAACCGAGGCAGTCGTTCTTTCAGAACAGCTGCGGAAAGTTGCAGTTTCTTATTTGTAGGGGATGGGGTGTCTGTAGGCTTGCAGTACTATGGCCCAGGGAATCTACCAGACACCTTTTCTGCCAATGCAGACTTAATGTGGTTAGCTGGAATTTGCACACGGAAAACAGTTTTCACCATTCTGGAAAGAAAGAGGCAGTCAATATATGAATGAACAAGTAAAAGCTAAAAGTTCAAACATAAGCTCACTAAAGTTAATTGCAAAGCTCCCTTTGACCTTACTGGTGCAGGGCCAGGGCCTCACTGATTAAACAGAGGAAGAGATGATGGCTAGATTCTGGGGGGGAAGCATCTGTGGCAGCTACCCCCAGCAGTTGTTTCAGTGGCCAGTTTAAAGTAGTTCAGCATATATAGGGCTTGTTTTGCCATAAACCATTCCTATAGCCATGTAAATATAGCATTATGGTAGCTGTTTTAGTCCCAGGATATTAGAAAGATAAGGAGGTCATATCTTTTATTGGACCAACTTCTGTTGGTGAAAGATGAGCTCTTGCACTTACACAGTGTCTCTCGTCAGATAAAAGATATTACCTCATACACCTTCTCTCTCTCTAAATATAGCCACATGTTCAAGGCGATACGAAATGTATCTTTGTTTTTTCTATCAGTCATTGAACAAGTGTCCTTAACTTCCCCCTGGGCTCCCAATTTGTCCACCTGATACTTGACTGACAGGTAACAGCTCATGAAAGCTTATGCTCTAATAAATGTGTTAGTCTCTAAGGTGCCACAAGTACTTCTGTTCTTTTTACGGATACAGACTAACACGGCTGCTACTCTGAAACCCTTCTTGTTTGTTATTCTGTATGATATTTGACGTTTGAAGTAATAATTCCAAGGGAGAACATCCTTTGTCCACAATGAATTTAAACTTTTAAAGAAATATCAATCAGTGCTATTCTTCAGTTTCTGTCATTTGAATTATCTAAATGTTTCAAATGTAGCTATGTTTATGGATGAGTGCATTGACTACTGATTAATCTTAGACTGCACTGGTTAATGATTCAGTCTCCTGAGGGCTACAGCATCAGGAATGTTAGTAGTATTTAGAGACCCTAGGAGCACATGAGAAACAATTCCAGTTTATTACAAGTTCCTTATTAAAAAATTCTCTAAATGGATAAACAGTCTCTCAAATAGTAAAATATAATAACAGCTAGATGGGACTAAACACTTTACTATAACCGGCATATCACCCATCTCCTGCTGAGGGACTCTGGAGTGCTAATCATTGTTATAAATGTCATCCTGGCATCTCCCTGTGGGTTTCTTCCCTCCACGCACAGGTTTGCCAACACCTTTTATTCTGGGTCATGTTTATACCCACAAAGTATCATACATATGCATAAGGGTTCCAACCCCTTTTTCCTTATCCATACTTCCATCCCTCACTGATCTATGGTGCCCCATTTCTCTTTGGCTGTCCTCTTAGTTCCTTTTATTCTCACTTGCATGGTGACAGGTTTCAGAGTGGTAGCCATGTTAGTCTGTATCAGCAAATATAACGAGGAGTCCTTGTGGCACCTTAGAGACTAACAAATTTATTTGGGCATAAGCTGCAAGGTGCCACAAGGACTCCTCGTTAATTTTTATTCTCGATGTCCATCTATGATGGTACAATCAGGGGTCTTGTGGTCTAGACAGATACATTGTGGTATATTTTCCCAAACAGCATCCACTGGCATATTCTTTACAGTAATCTTGTAATTTACTGATACAGGGTTATTCCTAGGTCACATATTTATGTCAACCACCCTTAGGCCTAAGGCCTAGTACGGCTAAGTTGAAATCTTACAGACCTCAGCCTCTTGGCCTTGCATTACAGCCTTACTTTGCTTGTGTGTATATACCTAATACACACACATCATTCATAAATGCTCATCAGCATTTATACTACTGTGATCCGATCCTATTGAAACCAATCCATCATGCATTGATTATACTTAACCACAAACATAAATCCTCTATTAAATGATTAAATGAAACAACTGGCTACACAAAATATTTGGTCTCCTACTCGACTTATGCTTTTACTTCCTTGAATAATGAAGAATGAAAACAACGATAGGGCAGTGAAAATCAAATAATGTAATGTAAACAAACTTTAGACAATCACTGTTAAGTTGATGGTTCTTCATCTAGTGGTCTGACGTGACTTTAGTAACTTTTACAGTATTCCTCAGAGGACTATGGTCGATATTATAAAAATGAGTACACATGAGCATTACTAGGAATAATTTGGACACATTTAGGAAATATTAGATCACCAAGATGCTGTTCTAACTCAGAGCTCTTTTTATACTTCATTTTTTTCATATTTCTTTGTTAAATTAGGTGAAATACAAAAGCCGTGTCAGGGTTTGGAAGTCCATAATAATTATTTTTAGAATTAAAGTGCTTGCTTTTATGCCAAAGCTGTTAATTTTATGTAGAAGTTGATCATTTCTGCAAAGAGGTAAATTAAAATACTTTTCTAACTTGAATCAATTGACACGCATCACCAGTTGCATCTTCAGTGCATGTTCTAGAAAGTTGTTAGTCATTTTTAAACAGCATTTGTACATTACATGGGGGAAGCTAATTCTGGTGGCAGTAGCTGTGATAGTGATGGCTTGCTTGTGGCAATGCGAAAGAATCACAGAAGATGTCACTTTCTATTAATACTGAACAAGGAACATCATTAGAATAAGTGAAACAGTAATCTCCCTATTCCTACTCTCTCCCTCTCTTTCTGCTTTACTGTAGCGATTTCCCTAGAACCTTCCCTCCCACTTGCCTGGCTTCCTACCCTGTTCTAAAGAAGTGGTACATGTTCCCTTAGGCCTTGTCTATACAAGAAAAGTTTCACTGGTTTAGCTAAATCTATTTTAAAATCAACCTAGTTAAACCAATGCAAACCACACTTACATTGGAGTAACACTTTGTGATGCATGGCTAGAAGGGGTTAAACATCCTGGAAAATAAGTAACCCTCAAAAGACATGTAGGGAGATAATGTTTGTGTTTTTCTGTATTTACATATGTATGAGTAGGGTGGACAATGTAATGGACAGTCCCTGTATATGCTGTAGTCTGATAATTCAGAGGCCAAAAGAACATCCTGTAATGTAAATGAATTGTAAACACGGGATATCTCAGTATTCATCTCTCTTTGAAATGTACTGTGAATGGTGAAGGAACAAGCAAGTCACATTATGACTATAGCTAAGCACCAGTGATGGACCTCCTTCAAAGTCATTCTAACTACTTTGTGTTCCCTGAGGAATTCCAACTTGTCAAAAGACATGAAATTGTATAAAAGATCTTTGGGTCCTGATTCTGTCATCTCAGATCTGCTTAGACTTCATCAGGGGAGGTTTGAGTCACAAGACTGAGGTCCCAGTTATGCTGATACGCCCTGCATATGAGATTTGGACATTGGACTATCACCTATGAACTGAATTCTAAAGTTACTCTTTGCAACTACGAAGCTCACTATCTCTGCTGTGAATCTGCACCTCAATGAATTGAACTCATGTTTGTATGTATATTGATATTTTAACTATTCTCTCTCTCTCTCTGTCTCTCTCTCGTTGTTTAATAAATTTTAGTTTAGTTAATAAGAATTGGCTGTGGCATGTATTTGGGTAATATCTGAAACAATTATTAACCTGGGAGGTAATGTGTCCGATCCTTTGGGATTGGTAGAACCCTTTCTTTTAAATGATGAAATTAGGTTTACAGAAATTTTCACCATATTTGACATGGGTACCTGGATGGAGACCTGAGGTTGGATCACTTTAAGGGAACTGTGTTGTTTGGACGTCTGAGTAACCATTACAGTAATAAAAGAAGCTGTTTTATGCTGGTCTGGTGATCTAAGTATTGGAATATCCACCAGATTGATAGGGATTGTCTTCCCCATTCTTTGCAGTTCACCCTAATTGAGTGACCACAGCTGGCTCCCCACTAGGACCCCGGTCACACGCTTGCTTAAGCTTCTGTCAGTAAATTGAACAAATAAGGACTATACCATCCCAGATTGAGGAGCCAATGGGATGGTGTCCCCGGTCTCTGTTTTTCAGAAGTTGGGAATGGGAATCACTTGATTACCTGTTCTGTGCATTCCGTCTGGGGTACCTGGTATTGGCCACTGTCAGAAGACAGGATACTAGGCTAGACGGACCCTTGGTCTGACCTAGTATGGCTGCTCTTATGTCAATAGAGGGAGGTTTCAGAACAAATTGATAAAATTAACAGTAATAAGTCACCAGGACCAGATAATATTCACCCATTCTGAAGAAACTCTGATCTGAAATTGCCGAACTACTAACTGTGGTATGTAACCTATCACTTAAATTAGCCTTGGTACCAGATGACTGGAGGAGAGCTAATGTAACACTGATTTTAAAAAAAAAAAAAAAAGCTCCAGAGGCAATCCTGGCAATTGCAGACTAATATACCTAACTTAGTTTCAATCCATTTGTCTGGTACCTATCATAAAGAACAGAATGATCAGATACATAGATTAGTATGATATGTTGGGGAAGGGTCAACACTGCTTTTCCCCATCTCAAAAATTATGTATTAAAATTGGAAAACGTACAGAGAAGGGCAAAAAAATGACTAGGGTAAGGAACTTCTCCTATATAAGGAGAGATTAAAAAGACTGAGACTGTTCATCTTAGAAAAGAGATAACTAAGGGGGATATGATGGAGGTCTATAACATCATGATTTGTGTGGAGAAAGTGAATAAGGAAGTGTTGTTTTCCCCTTTACATAACACTAGAACTAGGGGTCACCCAATGAAATTAATAGGCAGCAGTTTTAAAACAAACATATGGAAGTACTTTTTCACACAATGCACAGTCAATTTCTGGAACTCATTGCCAGCAGATGTTGTGAAAGACAAAATTACAACTAAGTTCAAAAAGAATTAGATAAGTTCATGGAAGATAGTCCATCAGTGGCTATTAGCAGGACACAACCCCATGCTCTGGATGTCCCTAAAACTGCCAGAAGCTGGGGCTGGATGACAAGGGATGGATCAATTTATAACTGCCCCGTTCTGTTCATTCCCTTTGAAACATCTGGTGCTGGCCACTGTTGGAACACAGAATACTGAATTCTGAACACAGAATACTAGATGGACCATTGGGCTGACCCATGCTCCAGTGGCCTTTTTATATTCTTATCTATAGAATGGGTTGGAATCAATTTAACTAGATCAGTGGTTCCCAGACTTGTTCCGCCGCTTGTGCAGGGAAAGCCCCTGGCGGGGCGGGCAGGTTTGTTTACCTGCTGCGTCCGCAGGTTCGGCTGATAACGGCTCCCAATGGCCACAGTTCACTGCTCCAGGCCAATGGGAGCTGCGATCGGCTGAACCTGCGGACGCGGCAGGTAAATAAACTGGCCCGGCCTGCCAGGGGCTTTCCCTGCACAAGCGGCGGAACAAGTTTGGGAACCGCTGAACTAGATATATTTAAAAACAGTTGAGTTAAACTGGTGCAATATTTCTCAGAGACAAAACCGTAGAGTAACCTTTGATAATGTCTATTTTGAAGGTCTTTAATCTGTCAGAAGGCTGGGAGACAGCACTAAAAATATGAAAAGGAGTACTTGTGGCACCTTAGAGACTAACCAATTTATTTGAGCATGAGCTTTCGTGAGCTACAGCTCACTTCATCAGATGCATACCGTGGAAACTGCAGCAGACTTTATATATACACAGAGAATATGAAACAATACCTCCTCCCACCCCACTGTCCTGCTGGTAATAGCTTATCTAAAGTGATCATCAGGTGGGCCATTTCCAGCACAAATCCAGGTTTTCTCACCCTCCACCCCCCCACACAAATTCACTCTCCTGCTGGTGCTAGCCCATCCAAAGTGACAACTCTTTACATAATCAAGTCGGGCTATTTCCTGCACAAATGCACCAGCAGGAGAGTGAATTTGTGTGGGGGGGTGGAGGGTGAGAAAACCTGGATTTGTGCTGGAAATGGCCCACCTGATGATCACTTTAGATAAGCTATTACCAGCAGGACAGTGGGGTGGGAGGAGGTATTGTTTCATATTCTCTGTGTATATATAAAGTCTGCTGCAGTTTCCACGGTATGCATCTGATGAAATGAGCTGTAGCTCACGAAAGCTCATGCTCAAATAAATTGGTTAGTCTCTAAGGTGCCACAAGTACTCCTTTTCTTTTTGCGAATACAGACTAACACGGCTGTTACTCTGAAACTAAAAATATGAGCTAGTCAGTGAAACAACATCATCAAAGTGCCCAGGTAAAATAGTTCTGATGATATGTGGATTTTGTTCACCATAGATTTAGTCTTAGTGTTGAAGTTTGGATTGGATGTAGGGAACATGAATATTGGGGGTTTCATGTTTAATTTGGGGAGTGGGAAAGCCTTTACTTCTAACAGTTAATGTCCAGAATGGTAAGTGATTAATCCAAATGTTCATCAGTCTTCTGTATTTACTGAAGAAGTTGTCTATATTACAGTAATTCATAAGGCTTTAATTTTACTACTGTTTTTTCCTCTGCCTCTTTTCCCTGCCTCCCCTTCTGTATCAATCAAAGAAATAAAAAAACAAGCCAACTTCTGTTTCAAAAAGAAGAGACATGCTGGCCAGCTGGCACTGTAGTACATTGACTTTACATGAGGGGTGTGGGGAAATGCAGTCTTGTTTGAGACATTCAGCTGGATGACTGTTGTGTCAACACTTTGTGGTATTTCTTGATGATATCATGCTAGCCTGAAGGGCCCTCAACAGTTATTAATTATCAACTGGTGGGCACTCCTCTGCCTGAAAGGTGAAAATCTTTTAAAAATGTGTAGTGTATGCTCAGTGTAATTATTAAATGCAATTACCAGCTACTGAGATGTGCTATTGGGAGTCTAGGTGTGAGCAAATAGTTATAATGTAGTGTACGGAGAAATTATGGCTGCAGCGATTTGGTATTCAAGCTGCAAAATGTCAATTTACTATTTTTTAATTATCTAAAAGGAGTTTGACAGGGAGCTTAACACTCAATGTTTATTTGTTCCTCTGTGGCTCTGATGCTACCCATTAAAATGTTCAGCTTGACACAGGAACTCCCAGCATAACCTTAGCTTTGGGATAATTACATTGTCATTTGTTTAAAAAAAAAAAAACATAGCTGTGAATGCCTGTCATATTTAAATGAAAATGTTAACCACTGAAGTCTATATTCCTGATGAGTTGCACATTATAGTCTTGAAATAAACACATCTTATGTTGAATGTGACATGGTTCACACTAAAATATAGGCTATTACCATTCATAAACTGCATCATCTATCAAATCGGATATTTCACTTAAGAAGTCAGTCCCTGTACAACTGAAATCAAATCTAATATTGCAAATCACCTTTCTATCAAATAACATGTCCTACGTGAAATATACTATAATACAGTGGTATCCATTTAGTGGCTTGAAGGCCATTTGCATATTTTGAAGCTCTGAACAGCAGCTGTTGAGACCAGTTAAGAAGTAATGTGCATGTGATTATGAACTGAATATGTTCTCTCTGAGCTGTGCCCTGCAATTTTAGATCAAAGTGTCTGAATCAGCCTCATCTCTATGGGGAGGTGGTAGGAGATGTTCTCTCTCCAAGGGCTTTCCACCATTTCTCCTGCAGCCCATGTAGTAGACTAACTACTGTGTGCTGGGAACAATTTGAGAGGCTGAACTATGCTACAGCTGTTCAGCAGGTCACCTGCTGGCTGGTTGCCACACCAGAGAAGGGAGGAGAGAGTAGCTCTGTCTGATCAATTTCTTTCTTCCCTACTGGGCTGTGGGAGCCCCACATAGAGCAGGATGGGAGCTCAACAGGTTCTGTCTGAGCCTAGGGAAGCATCTGTTGAAGTCCCCCTGGGCAGTCCAAGACAGACAAGAAGCAGAAGCTGAGAAACATCATCACAACCAGCTACAACTCACTGAATCTCTGCCCCAGCAGTCTGGAGTAATCTGGGTGGCTCTGGTTTTCTACAGCTCCCAACAGTCCCCTAGGAACTATGTACTAGCTAAGGATACCTGGAATACAGTGCACTCCTGCCACTCCACCTTCCTGTTTCCAGCTAAGGACTGCAAGAAAGAAGAGTAGGAATTAGCTAGCCTGGCTCTAAAGTGGGGATTTCCACAATCTAGGGAAATCCCCAGTGTGTAAAGGCAGCAGAACAGGGCATAGAATCTGCCACAACCCCTAGCCTCCAAGTACTGATTGTGATCTCCTGACCAATTTGAAATAATGTTTGGCCCTAAATTGTTGTATGGTTGGTACATGGAACAGATAACAACACTGTGAAAGAGAGCGAGCGAGCTTGACATAAGAACATAAGCATGGCCTTACTGGGTCAGAACAAAGGTCCATCTAGCCCAGTATCCTGTCTTCTGACAATGACCAGTACCAGGTGCCACAGAGGGAATGAACAGAACATTTACTCATCAAGTGATCCATCCCCTGTAGCTCATTCCGAGTTTCTGGCAAACAGAGGCAAGGGACACCATTCCTGCCCATTCTGGCTAATAGCCATTGAGGGACCTATCCTCCATGAATGTATCTAGTTCTATTTTAAACCCTGTTATGGCCTTGGCCTTCACAACATCCTCCAGCAAGGAGTTCCACAGGTTGACTGTGTGCTGTGTGAAGAAATACTTCCTTTTATTTGTTTTATACCTGCTGCCTATTAATTTCATTTGGTGACCCCTAGTTCTTGTGTTATGAGAAGTAATAAACAACACTTCCTTGTCTACTTTCTCTACACCAGTCATGATTTTATAGACCTCAATCATATTTCCCCTTAGCCGTCTCTTTTCCAAGCTGAAAAGTCCCAGTCTTATTAATCTCTCCTCATACGGAAGCCATTCCATACCCCTAATAATTTTTGTTGCTCTTTTCTGAACCTTTTCCAATTCCAATATATCTTTTTTGAGATGGGGCGACCACATCTGCACACAGTATTCAAAATACAGGCATACTATGGATTTATATAGAGGCAACATGATATTTTCTGTCCTATTATCTATACCTTTCTTAATGATTCCCAACATTCTGTTTGCTTTTTTGACTGCACATTGAGTGGATGTTTTCAAAGAATTATCCACAATGACGCCAAGATTTTTCTTGAGTGGTAACAGCTAATTTTGACCCCATTATTTTATATGTATAGTTGAGATTATGCTGTCCAATGTGCATCACTTTACATTTATCAACTTTAAATTTCATCTGCCATTTTGTTGCCCAGTCACCCGGTTTTGAGAGCTCCTTTTGTAGCTCTTCACAGTCTGCCTGGATCTTAACTATCTTGAGTAGTTTTGTGTCATCTGCTAATTTTGCCACCTCACTGTTTTTACCCTTTTTTCCAGATAATTGATGAATATGTTGAGTAGGACTGGTCCCAGAACAGACCCCAGGGGGACACCACTATTTACCTCTCTCCATTTTGAAAACTGACCATTTATACCTACCCTTTGTTTCCTATCTTTTAACCAGTTACCAATCCATGAGAGCACCTCCCTCTTATCCCATGGCAGCTTACTTTGCCTAAGAGCCTTTGGTGAAGGACCTAGTCAAAGGGTGACCAAAGATAAGCCACTAGGAA
Source organism: Caretta caretta (assembly GCF_965140235.1). Lineage (NCBI taxonomy): Eukaryota > Metazoa > Chordata > Testudines > Cheloniidae > Caretta > Caretta caretta. Next base: position 86,896,699 of record NC_134213.1, read on the forward strand.
ATATAACTTTTTAGTGAAACTGAATTTCAGAATATGGCATCCATCTACCCCCTGTAGGGTGACCAGATGTCCCAATTTTATAGGGACAGTCCCGATAGTTGGGGCTTTGTCTTATATAGGCGCACACACACCCCCTCCCAATTTTTCACACTTGCTATTTGGTCACCCTACCTCCCTCTCCCACCCCCACTCCCACTCCCACCCTCCCCTGACTTCAGAAATTGCATTGACTCATTTAGGAACTGGCCCTGCAACCCTTACTTATTTATTTGAGTGGTCCCTTCCCATAAGTAAAGATTACTTATGTAAGCAAAAGTTGCAAGATCAGACATTTAATTTTAACAAATTTAAACATTTTGGTTAAAAAATTGGGCCCAACCTAAAAGGTGATGAGCACCTCAATTCTTTCTTTCGCATCAATTGCAGTTCAGGGAGCTCCAGCTTCACATTATCAAACTCTTAAAGTCTTTAAGGGATTGGATGCTATGCTGACTAAAACCCCTAAATAATTTGATTTCTCAGACTGAATTAGTGAGGAACAAGTTTTCAGTGCAGGCAAAAAGGACAGATGTGGAAAATAACCCTTGTTAAACTACACAAATCAATAGTGCCACTTACTTTCAATAAAATTGCTCCTTCCAGTTAACTGGAGAAAAATTATGACCCACTACCTTAACCTGTGTAGATTAGTAGATTGTTCTAAATTCTTCAAATATTTAAAATTAAAGGCCTCATCAAGTTATTTTATTATGTAAATAAATAAAGGCTATTTCTCCAGTGCGATATCACTTTAGCAGCAATGGCTAAGGTCTTTTCTACATACAAAAAAATTGCACCAGTTTAATTTAAGGTATGATTTTAAACAGATTTAGTTAAATCCGTCCAAGAGGCTGTAATGGACACTTACCAAGTTTCTTTCAGTTTAGCTTAAGTCCATTAGTAACCGGTTTAAACTAAATTGAAATAAGCGACTTGTAAACTGAAATAAAAGGGTCCACACATGGGTTTTCAGTTAACTAAATCAGTTTAAAAAGCAGTGCAATTTCTGTGCATAGACAAGGCCCAAGGCAAACTGATTAACTACTTTGTTTCATGATCACAAAGATGTGTGCATTTGTAGGTACTTAATTGCATTAATTAGCTATTTACTTGATTTTTTTTCAACTTTATAAAATGCTACAGAAACAAACTTGATGATGAAAATATAGGTATGTCATTTAAGAAAATGTTGCATTATCTTTACCACCAATAGCAGCAATTTTGGAGTCTGCATTTCACATGGCTTTGTTTCAACCTCTGTATTTTATTTTTAACATTGCTGTAGATTGTTAAATTAAAATATTTTTAGTAACATATTGGTCCTGAGTCTCATTTAAGGGCCTGATCCTGTAAGGTAATGAGCTGTTGATACTTAGCTTCTCTAAGGAGATGATCAGCAACTCATAGGATTGATCTTTTATGCTATTATAAACCAGGAATAAATCCATTGGAGTCCATGGCAAAATATATTGGTGCAAAATCTGGTATAAGTGAGAGCAAAAATGGGCCATAGATTAACAGTTCTCATGCCCTTTGTAGTAAAAAAATACAAATTAAACTTTATTAATAGAAGTGTTTACAAGAAGTGTGTACACACCTGTACATCTATATGATATGAATTTTCATCCACTCTGTAACATCTATTTTGAATATTGTGTGACTGATTAATCAAATTATTCAGGATACCAAAATCACTTATTTATTTGATTTATGGAAATACTACAAAGGTGATCAATCCATATTATCTATGTGCCATTGATATAACTTAAAAATACATCCTAAATACATCAGTACAATTTAAGATTGAACTCACTGGGCAATTTAAAAAACTCTCATCCCACTCTCACTTCAGAAATTCCCTACCCTTACAGTTCCCTCTCAGGATATTAATTAAGTAAATCCATGGTAACACATTCAACTGTTATTGAAATTCTGATTATAAACAAGAAAAATACCAAAACCAACCAGACAAAAATAACCCAGGAAATGGAGAATTAAGGTTATCACTTTTTTACGCTTTGCTCCAGGTATAAAGGGGGACTCATGTTACAGAATATTATTTTCTATCAAGGCACTGCATGTCGGGCATGATGGAGTGAGTTTCTGTAGGCAGACTCCCTTAATTCCAGATTTCCTTAAGATGGTCTGCAGTATTATTGCAAAGTAAACTTTTGTATTTCACTTCCTCCACTGCAAACTCCTTCAAAGCCTCCCACTCACATCCATTCATTACTATCCTGTTTGCTTACTATTACCACTCACGTCCATTCATGTACTATCCTGTTTGCTTTCATGCAGCTAGATTTTAATTTCTTTTGAGACTTTTCAGTGCTCTAGCAGCCTATATTTTGAGAAATTCCGTAATACAGGTCCCACCAGTGCATAGTTTTCTTTGGCTTTGTCTACACTACGTTGCTAAATTGGCACCACTGCAATTGATGCAGTGACATTGGGTCTGCTGAAGCATCTCCCGTTGACATAGCGTGGTGTAGATGATGCTTTAAGTCGATGTAACTTACGTCGACTTAAGTTACATAACTGATGTAACGTAACTAACATAACTTAGATAGACTTGCACCGTTAGTGCAGACAAGGCCTTAATGGTTTTAATGCAATTCTGAGAGGTGTTAGTGCACATGTTGGCTGACAGTGATAAGCTACCACACAGTTCTCTCTGTGCAAAGCCTATTCTACTCTTAAGGTACAAGCTCTACCGACAAACATCTTAAACCAACACATGCTAATAAACTTACCAGCGATCACCCAAACCCTAACATGGATTCTGGCAAAATCAGACCTTCAACACCCCACCCACAGGGTTTCTTGTGATTACAGGTTCATCACAGCTTCAGCTTAGAACAGGCACTCAGTATTATGGGACCTCAATAGGCCCAGTCCTTCCAGCCCTTCCCTAAGGATTGGGACCCTCTGTGAATCAGGCATCCTGTCCATTTGCTGGAACAGGAGAAAGGCCCTGAGCCAGTTTAATACCAGGCTATTTAACCAAAACCTTTTTCTTTGTCTGTTGGTCCCTGGAGAATCCAGTCTGAATTAGATATATGCAGACCTCTCCAGGGACTTGGCTTTAAAGAGCTGATAATGGATGAAGTACATTCCTATCCCTCTTGTACTGAGAATATACATGCAATGCCACAGTAACACATACACAGTTGCATTTTTAATAGCATCTACCCCAAAGGTACTAACCTAATTCAATAAGATTTAACTTAAACTTTATTGAATTATGGTAATTCCATAAGTTTTGTTCAGGATGTCACAGAAAATTTGTCTGTCACAGTAAGAAACTCAAGTTCTAGGAAAACACTAATCACATTCAATTAGCTATGCACATGGAGGGACAGTTCCTTCTTCAACTGTTTGATGAGGCAGTTTCAGAGGAGAGTAATATAAAACTCTCTTGCCCAACCTTGATGAGCATGCTAATTGTGGCTTCATGAAACAGGGACAAGACCTAACACTGTAATACACTGTTCCATCTCAGGTCCTGCTCCTTGTATTGCTTTTCCTGATCTCTTTCTGGACCTAGGAGACTTAACCTTCCAATTGCCACTTTGGATGTTGGGGTAACAATTCTTGACTCTCATATGCTCGCTCACTTGGGAAATAATTCCTGGGTGGAGGCAGCTGTTCCTCACTTAAGCGATCAGAACCCAAATCCAGAGTAAAATTCTGTCTATGAATTGCACCATTCACTCTCTCTGTGGAGATAAGCCATACTCCCCGAGACAAGGTTTGTTGCCTGATCTATTGATTGTATGTTTTATTGATTACTTAAGAATTCCCAGTTAATATTCTGTATTGGTATTTTTGGGTGTCTGTGTGTATATAAATCTCCTAACTGTATTTTCCACTTTATGCATCCAATGAAGTGAGCTGAAGCTCACGAAAGCTTATGCTCAAATAAATTGGTTAGTCTCTAAGGTGCCACAAGTACTCCCTTTCTTTTTGCGAATACAGACTAACACGGCTGCTACTCTGAAACCAGTTAATACTCTTAAGTTTGGTGCATTCTTGTCCCAAGATCAGGCCTAGTATAAAAATTAGTGTTCAGCTGGAAACCCTGATGTGCACAGTTGCAACACTCACACTTAGGAAAAACTTTCTGCATTTGTAATCGTTTTATTAGCACAGTTGGCAAAGTTACAAACATGCCAACCGAGCCAGGTAGATAGAGATAATATAGAACATGAGTCTGATTATCCATATACTCTCACCATCCCCTTGCAAAAGACCTGAAAGTGTAAATTATTCTCCTCATCAATGATTGTCATCCTGTCATCTCCCAAGAGTTGCATCTCCCCAAGGCAATCAGGCTGGGATACAACTAGTATAATGTGTTATGCTGAGGCCACTATGCCTTATGCATATTCAGTAGGGGTTTCATCCCCTTATTTGTATTTCCTCACCCTACTAATGTTGGGGTGCCCATCGTTTACTAGTCTGTTAACCTCAAGCTCATTAGCATGTATGTCAGTTACTCTTGTGGTCCGATATCTGCTAATGTTCCAAACTTAAAATATTGCAAGCTGGTATAAATGACCATTTTGTGATTTTTCTGTCAGCAGTTGAGTCACTACCGCATTCTATCTTGTGATATTTTATGATCTAGGGTTACTCCTGGTTTGCTGCGTATGCTAAAGTGTTTGGGTCTTATGCCTTGCAGGACTGTGGCTCCGAGCTGTAAAGTTGCTCTGTAAACATTCAGGCTCTGACTGGAGCCTGAGCCTATGTAGACAGACCCTCTAGGCCAGGGCCCCTTAAGCACTCCAGACATCTATTTTGTGGCTCATAACACCCCTTTCGAGTGCTGGTTTAGTATCAAATAAAGTCCACACAACCGTCAGAGTCCATAATCACAAAATAATCCAAACAGTCCTCCATGAATTCCTAATATTAGTCCAAAATCATAATTCACCAGTTCAAATTTAGCTTCAGTTCTTAAGCCACAGATGGAGCTCTTTCTCTGTCAATCTGCTCCATCTGGAACCAGCAGTCTCCAGTGTGTGTGTTGGCTGGCTTGCACGTGTTTTCAACCAGACACCCCCTGCAGCTACCTACTGTCTTTTATATTAGATGACTGGATTTGCCACAGGTGAGGCTCATTTTCTAATCAGGTCTGGCTTAGCTCAAGGCTCTCCAGCCCATGGGCAAATCACCCTGTTACAATACCCAAGACTTGACTGTTACTTCTGTTTTTACACAGAACTCTGTTTTTTCTTCAATTGCTTGCTCATGCCGATTCCATTCTAGTTGTATGCGTGCCCATGTGCCCAGTTGTCGGAGACTTTTGCCTTAGCAGTATCCGTACGGTCGGCTGTGGTGCCTCCTTGAGTGCTGCGCTCATGCGCTGGTATATTAGGTGCCGCTGACCCTAAGGCTTCTCAGTTCCTTCTTACCACCCGTGACGTTGGAGCGCCTTGACTTGCAGCTCTCAAGAGTATTAGCGATTCTTTACACCCTTTGTTTTATCTTCTTTTTATGTATATAGTTTATAGGTACTTAGTTAGCCATTAAGTTAAGTGTTAGGTTAGTTGGTAGTTAGCATCCCGGCCGGGACTTCGCCCTGGAGCGGGGCATGCCCCGCTCTACCAGCTTCAAACCATATTCATCATGCAGCAGGCCAATGCCTATCAGTGACCCTGCCGACAGCTGTTTGAAGTGTTTGGGGGAATCCCATAGAAAGGGAAATCCCAAGTGCAGGATCTGTTAAAACTTTTGACCTAGAACCCAAAAGGAGTGGGATATCTGCTTGAGGGCCCTCCTCTTGGAGGCTGTGCTTCGTACTGCATCAGAGCCCTCTCACTCGGATCCTAAACCGAGCACTTTGCCTTCGGTGCGGTGGACTCCACCCAGCACCATTCCCCCTTGCCAGTGCCTAAGAAGCTCCCTAGTGCCAGAAGGCAAAGAGGCTTTGGGCAAAGGATCGATGTCAGGTCATGTGGCTGCCCCGGGGCTTCATGGGAATATGGTGGAGGTGGGACCCCCTAGCCCAACCAGGGATCTGCCTCTGACTCCAGGGAGCAGCAGAGGACCCAGGTCTCTCCCAGGGCCCTCATTGCCCGAAGTGGCCCCGGCGGCTAAAGAACAAGTAATCCGACCAGCACCACAGGCGCTGCACCAGGCACCAGGCTCGGCTAAGACCCCTACATCTAAGGGCAAGCCGATCATGGGACTGCCTGATGGGGCAGTGGAGCACCTTCGGTCACCAAGCCATTCCGTAAGTCAATGCAATTGTTCGTCATGGTGACCAACAGAATGAAAGATCACCCAGTATCTGCTCAAAGAATTTCTTCCTGGATCACTGCCTGCATTTGCTACTGCTATGATAAGATGAAGGTGCCCCCCCCCAGTGATTGTAACCGCCCACTCGACCAAGGCACAGGCTTCTTCACAGCTTTTGTGACCCAAGTGCCTATTTAGGACATCTGTAGGGTGGCCATCTGGTCATCCATCCATACATTCAGATCCCACTATGCACTTACCCAGCAGGCCTGGGACGATGCTGGCTTCAGTAGGGCAGTACTGCAAGCTGCTAAACTGTGAACCCACCTCCAAGGATACTGCTTGTGAGTTACCTAGAATGGAATCAACGTGAGCAAGGACTCGAAGAAGAAAAAAAAAACTGTTACCTACCTTTTTGGTCTTTGAGATGTGTTGCTCATGTCCATTCCATTACGCATCCTCCTACCCCTCTGTTGGAGTTGCCAGCAAGAAGGAACTGAGAAGGCATAGGGTTGGTGGCGCCTAATATACCGACGCATGAGCGTGGCACTCAAGGGTGTGCCACAGCCGACCCTATGGATGCTGCTAAGGCAAAAGTCTCCACCAGCTGTGCACTTGCGTGCACACACACCTAGAATAGAATGGACAGAGCAACACATCTCAAAGAACAACAGTTACAAAAGGTAGGTAACCGTTTTTTATCTCTTGCCAGCTTTCTAAGCACAAAGACAGGACTTTACAAAAACAATATTTGAAAGGAATACTTACCAATAACTAATTAAACATATCAAACCTATTCAATGGATCAAACAAACATTTCCTTCTAGAAAATAACATGGATTGTGTTCTCGCACTGGTTGGTATGGAGTAGGTTTAAAAGGGCATTGGTCAGCCTTTTGGTTCACAGGTTCTTATCCACCACAGCAGGCCCTCAAATGTTCTGGAACCCATGTTGCTTATTGAGAGAAATGACCAACATATAACTTAACATTCAAAAGCTAATCGTGTTCCTATCTGGCCACCAGTTATGGGAGGATTGTAGGGCAGTTCTATAGATCACCACCAGATGGGTTACAGAGTTGCCTCTTATTTTCTCCAGGACTCCTCCTGTTCAGTACTCTGACATCTGGGGAAGAAACACTTGAACTGCACAGGTTTCCAACTTCATATATTTTATTAACTAAACTAAATAATTAAGCAAAAGGTGAAAATAAAAACTACAAACAAAAGAGAGTGGTTAATATCAAATCAAATTAATTAGCAGGCTGATTAAAATATTAAGTAAATTAACAATTCTTAAAAGCTCTATGTAATAATTGGAGATTATATCAGTCTAGTTTAGCTGTCAGCCTTCAAAGTAATGGGGCTTTATCAGTTTCAGTGTCAATCGATATATTTATGTCCCAGCTAAACAACTGACATACGGAGGGTCAAGTCTCTCCCATGTTGAAGCGATTATTGAGACTACAGTTCTGATACAGTTAAGGCAGCCTCCTCAAATTATGGGTGGCTAAGTCAATTTCTTTCCTCCACAACAAAGGGCTACATGAAATAGTCCAATAAAATTCAAATGCCACAGCTTGTTATGCTTAAAATTTAGATGAACAATTTAGGAGAAAATAGCATAATGTATCAGGATTAAACAAATAACTCCCAACTCATGAACTATCTGCGTGTGTGATCTTTCAGACTTTGAGGTTATTTAAGTATTTCAGAAACTATTGTATAGATGCTGTTCTCAAATTCCGTAGGTTCTGTACACACATGCATGATGGGCATATGCTCATTATCACCGACCTTTTGGAACTAAATAAAAAAAACAAAACAACAAAACACCACCAACAGCAAGAATGCCTAGATAGAGAAGTCTCTTTACTAATTAAAATTGAAGAAACAAAACTGATACTTGTGCAGGATGGTTGTTGTAATTCCTTCTTTCATTCAGCTTCAGAAAGTCGGTGTGTGTTTGTAACTATTAGCCAGCAGTCTTACTGGATCTGATGTTTTAAAAGGACTGATTTGCTGGATGTTACTTGTTTGTAGATGTCAAATCTTTGAGGTTGCATGTTGCTGGACTCCTCATACCTCTTCGTTACCAACCAGGAGTGTGGAGGAAGCACAGGTTTCTTTGTCAGGCATGGTGTCATTGTGTGGACAGAAATCAGCAGCCATTGTGGCTGCAAGCAGGCAGACAAGCCACACAGTGGCTTTTCCTTTTCCTTCACTTTTTGAAGACTTAGGCCAATCTGGTTCCTCTTCCTTGAAATCCTCTTGAGGACTCATTTGGTGAATCAGAAGGGGGCACTGTCCTTCTGAAATCACTGGCATCACCAGTGGTGTTTGAGTAGGGTGACCTGGCGTCCAGATTTAGAGTGGAACATCAGCTCAAAAAGGGATCCCAGCAACTCCGGTCAGCACTGCTGACCGGGCCATTGACTGTCTGGTTGACAGAGCCATGCAGCGGGGCTAGCAGGCTCCCTGCTAGCCTCCGCACCGTGCGGCTCCCAGGAAGCAGCCAGTATGCCTCCCTCTGGCTTCTACGCATAGGGGCAGCCAGGGGGCTCCGCACGCTGCCCCCATCCCAAGAGCCACTCCCTGCAGCTCCCATTGGCCTGGAACTGCGGCCAATGGGAACTGCGGGGGCAGCGCTTGCTGATGGAGCAGTGTGCAGAGCTGCCTGGCCACACCTTCGCATAGGAAACAGAGGGGAACATGCTGCTGCTTCTGGGAGCTGCTTGAGGTAAGTGCTGCCCAGAGCCTGCACTCCTGACCCCCTCCCATGCCCCGATCCCCTCCCATGCCCCAACCCCCGACCCATTACTGATCCTCCTCCTGTCCTTGGAGCCCCTCGGTCCCAGCCTGGAGCACCTTCCTGCACCCCAAACCCCTCATCATCAGCTCCACATCAGAGCCCGCTCCCCCAGCAGGAGCCCTCACCCCCCCATTCCTCAATCCCCTGCTCCAGCCCACAGTCCCCTCCTGCACCCTGAACCCCTCATTTTTGGCCCCATCCCAGAATCCACATCCCCAGCCCAGAGCCTGTACCTCCTCCCACACCCCAACTCCCTGCCTCAGCCCAGAGCCCTTTCCCATACTCCCAATCCCTTGTATCACCTCCCAGCCTGGAGCTCCCTCCTGCATCCCAAACCCCTCATCCCTGGCCCCACCCTGGAGCTCTCACACCTCCTGCACCCCAACTCCCTGAGGCAGTGCAGTGAAAGTGAGTGAGTGAGGATGAGGATGGAATGAGGGGGCGGGGCCTCTGAGAAGGGGCATGGCCTCAGAGAGGGGCAGGACAGGGGGCGGGGAAACGGTGTTCAGTTTTGTGCGAGTAGAAAGTTGGCAATCCTATGTTTGAGAACATATGTTTACGCATACAAAGAACTTCCCCATTTAATTAATTCTTGGGTTGGAAAACCCACAGATCCAAAAGTATATCCTGTCAGCAGGTCTGTAGGTATTCTGACATCGTTGGAGTGTGTGGCCATCCCTCCCAGTCAATCTTGGAGGGAGGCCACACCCCCCCACTCTCAGGTCCCTTTCAGGGGCAGGTTATTTGGGAATTAGTGGTATCTAAAACCCAAAAGAACTTCAGGGCCTGCCTTTTAAACTTCCTGTTCCACCCCTCTCCTTCTGAGCATAGGTGTCCTGGTTCAACTCACCATCAAGTAAGCGGGGTTCCTCGTTACAGAGACAATTTGGTTGATGGATCAATCATGCTACAAAAGTCCCCAATCAAAAACAATTTAAAAAATAAAAAGCTTGCAAAATGTTGAAATTGAAATACTAGGAAAAATAATCAAATATTTTCTTATCCATGCACACAGACACAATTCCTTCCAATTCGTCTTCAACTCTTCCTTTTATATGGACAGGTGAATAACTTCCCTTTTTCTAGTTTGGTATTCAGCAACTTATCTTTCAACAACATTTTTTGTTGCACAAAATTTGTGAGAAAGGTTAGATTTAACTCAGAGAGGAACAAAAGGCTTTTCCGCTTAAATATCACAATTTGGGGGTTCAGTTTTTGTACACAGGCTTATCCTCACAGCACGTTGCTTCTTTGATGTGTGTCTGTTTAGACTGCAAGCTCTTCAAGGTGGGAACTTTCTCCCTTTCTATCTATATAATTTATATAAATAATATCTCTCATGTATATGTATTTGTATGTATAAAAATACACACAAAAATTATATATAATAGTGTCATGTGTGTACTTTTATACACACCCACAAATATATTCACACAATGCATAACAGAATGGTGGGTCTCAGATCTGGGTTAGGGCCTCTAGTCCCTATTGTATTTCAAATAACAATAAATACTGAAAGCATTAATTATACTAAGCAATTACATCATAGTCATAGAGCCTCAGGCCAGAAGGGACCAACAGATCATTTAGTCTGACCTTCTGTATATCACAGGCCACCAATACCACTCAGTACCAACATACTAAGCCCAACACCTGAAATTAGAACAAAGTATTACAGCCCAAAGGAGATGAGTCCATTTTATGTGCCACAGGAAGACAATAGGCCGAACTGAGGTGCATCAATGCCCAAGCCCAAGAGAATTGCAGGGAATATTTTTTTCTCTTTTGAGCGAATGCTCAGTGTCATCTCAGAGCTCTGGCCCTCCCTGTCCAATGTGCTGTCTCCAGCTGTGAGAGTTCCTGATGCTTCAGAGGAAAGAAATTTAAAACAAAACAAAAGCCCACAGAAGACACTGTGGCGGGGGGGGGGGGGGGGGGGAATCTTGATGGCTGCTTTCGTTGTGAGAAATATGAAGGAGTCATGTCAGAGACAGATTAAACCTTGTATTGCCCTGTACTCAGACTAAAAATGTTGCCCATAGGTTTGGACTGTCTAAGAACAGGAAGTAAAAACTAACAAAAAACTTGTTCCTACCTTTTGGGGTTCAGGAAATCAGAGAGACAGCCAGTGGACTTTAATAAAACACTCAGCTAGGGGAAATCAACATGAAAATGACAAGATTTTATTTCTAAAAATATTCTGTGTATTATTGCTGAATATTGCTCTTGTTTGATTTTGCTCTGGGCCATGGCCCATTACTGGGTCAAGTCAGACTCGGCTGCATGGAGAAGAGATTATGGACAGATAGAGTCAATCATAGTGAACATTAAGATATATTTTATCAATTCTTAGGTGCAGAGCTCTAGTCACATCAAAGTAGATTTGATGATGAATAAATAAATTATGAAAATAGCCCAGTTATGATAAGATATTTTTCCCTTGGGTGGAAAAACTGAGCTAGAAAATTATCCTAGACTCTTCATTCTGAAGACCATTAATGGGCAGAGGGTTGAAGAAAGAAAGATATCATTTGTCACAATTTTGTAATATAGTCTTACACGTTGCCACAATTTTATTTTAAATTAACCTATTTATATTTAATTCTGTGACTTTTTGCACTTGTATAAATTCTATGAATGTTACACTCCTAGTCATACAGAGGTGTTGATGTTTAAAGTTTTTAGAAAAAGTCTGTAAATTAAATTAACAGAGCATAGTCTGTTACAGAGGTCCCCAAACTGTGGGGTGTGCCCCCCCAGGGGGGCAAGGAGGAACATTCAGGTGGGCATAGCAAGGCCTGGGCCAGCCCCCCCCAGGGAGCAGGAAGGCAGCGCCACCCAGCCCTACTCTGGCCCTGTCCCTAGGCACAATCCCACCTCCAGCCTTAGCCCCTGATCGCAGCCCGGCCACGGCTTCCGCTTCCAGCCCCAGCCCCAGCCCCAGCCCCAGCCTCGACCCCTGGCTGCAGCCCCAGCTGCGGCCCCTTTGTCCCATCCACGTCCACCCCAACCCCCCTGGAGCTCCTTCCCACAGCTCCCTGCGGGGAGGGTGCAGATGGGGTGGAGGGGATGTGACCGTGAAAAGTTTGGGGACCACTTGTCTCTTACAACTCATTCCAGTTGTTCACCTTAGTGCTATCTCATGGTTTGAAATATGATTCATTAAGCTAAACTTTTTGACATTTTTTGTAATAAATACTATCCAATGAGTTGTATTTAAATCTTTAGTTCAAATATGTAGTGGGCCAAATTCTATTCTGTTTTAAATGGAGGCAGTTCTATTGAAATCCATGGAATTGCACTGGTTTGCACAGCAGAAAATTAGGCCCTTGCTGGGGTGTGTGTGTGTGTGTACGTGTATGTATCTATCTACAAAATAAAGCATGCATAGGTCTAAGTCTTCCCTCAGAAACAATAAAGGTACATCTGTTCGGTATATGAAGGCAGATTTAGATACTGCAGCTTTCACTGAAAGACTGGTTTTGCTCAGAACAACAGTGGTCTCTCTTTATAGTGAAGCAGAAGTTATTGAAAGGGTGCAAAACAGCAGCATGATTTCCATGTCAGCAAATGTATCCCCTCAGATACTTCGAGCAGTGGTGTGTCAATGAGTTAAATGTATCCTTTGTCAAATTCGGGTACATTTTTGCTGTCTGTTAGCTCCCATGCATTATCATGTTTTTTATTGTAGTTTACTTATAATTGGGGGGTACAAGGAAATAACAAGACATTATTTGTCAGTCTGATAGGTAGTGATCTTGACAAACCAATGGCCTAATCATTGTGTAGATATTTTAGGCAAAACTACAAAGGAGAGTTTTAAGGAGGATTTTGAAAGGGGATAATGAGGTAATTTTGTGGTTATTTATTGAGGAGTGCCTCCCAAGCATGAGGGACAGCATGAGAGAAAGCACAAAGGTGCTTGTTTGAAAGTTTAACAGGTGGATGATGGAGGTTGGCATCATCGACAGATCAGAGATGGGAGCTGACAGCTCAGTAGCGAATGGGGTTGGTGGGGACAGGATGTGAAGGGCCTTAAAAGTGAAAACAAGCTGCTTATGTTTGATATGGTAGAGAAGGGGGAGCCAGTGGAGAAATGCAAAGAGAGGGGTGACATGGTTAAAGCAACAGGTTTGGGGAATTATCTTTACAGCAATATTCACAATGGATACACCCTTGTACATGTGTAGAACCCACTGACTTGAGTGGGATTCTTTTTGGGTTAATGGGCCTACCCAAGTAGATCAAATCGCAGGAGCTTAGTCTATGTATTTATTTTGTGTTAATTCTAAATACTCAATCTGGATTTAGTTTCTGCCTCAGTATATCACACAGTATATCATGCTAAAAAAGAATAGCTATGACTAAAGAATGGATGATGGATTTAAACTGAATCTTGGTTGTAGAAGTGTAAAGAGTACTTTCTATGATAAACTGCTTGTGATTCATCTGAGTGCAATAGTTTTGTTTAAATATTTCAAGTGAACAAGCATTCCATGATAATTACTAATAAGATTTTTAGTAGTGTGTAAATAATTTAAGTGATTTGTCCAGCACCACATAGAAACATAGGAAGATGCAGGGTTTGAATCCAATTCTCCAGGGTCGCATTCAGTTTATTTTGCCATGAGACCATCCTTTGTCTTCCTGAAGTCAAAATCAGCTGATCTGTAAGGAACAGCATGGATGCTTGATTTTTGTCCAAAGAGTTTATTGGCCATCTATTCTAAGACAGATTAGCAGAGATCAAGGAACTCTGAGAATTCCATTCTCAATATGTCCTTCCCAGTATATCAATATTCCATAAAGGAATTTAAAGACAGGGTAATAAAAAAAATAAAATGGTTTCAGGTGTTTTAGCCTACCAATGATTTTTTAAAAAAAGATGTTGATATCCAGACATCCTGAATGGAGATGCTGACAACTTCTTCCAATAATAGGCCTACTCTCCTTGCTATATTTTTTGTCAGTAAGAATGAGCATACAAATTGCAGGTTGTAGGACAAAGTTTCCCATAAGCTTCTAGGACTTCAGTGAGCCGAAGAGACCTCATCTCAGTACTGCCTTTTCTAGACCTAACCCTGGAGGACTAGAAAATCTATCAGACCCCTCTGAAGCCTTATGGAATCATAAAAATGAATGTGGTCTCAATATTCTAAATCTTCAGCACTGTTAATGGGCATTGCAGATGGAATTCTCAACATCTTGTGTAAGGTACCCTTTTCCAGCTGATGGAGACCAAATGAGTTATTTCAGTAAAATCATCTTTAGCACAGTACAGATAAACTTGTTTTTCTAACACCCCAAATTACTTTTAAACTTTGTACATTATACACAGTAAGGGCCTGAGTCTGTCACTTTTTATTCATGTTGAGTAACCCCTTGCTTCTGAGTAATCCTAGTGAGCACAATGGGACTGTTGGTATGGTAAAGTATTATACAATGGCTCTAATCCCATTGTAATGTAATGCTATGGAATATCTTTATGCAAAAAAGTAAGATCTTGCTGACTAATTCATTACTTGCTAACTGCATTGTGTTGAGTTTGTGTGTGGGGGGGAGGGAACTTCTGCAACTGTGCCGAGCCCTATAGAATCAATTTATATGCTAAACAAGGCAGGGTCATGTCCTTGGGTAGTGACCTTCATTTTCCAAGGAGAATAAGTAACTATGTTGTATGTTGGGGGTTGGGCAACCCAGCCACCTTATTAAAGCTGATGAGCGTAACAACCACGTTCTGTGCAGGCTAAACGAGGGAACAATTAAATGTGTATTGGAGAGAAGCAGCAAAAACCCCAGAGAAGGCAGCAAGGAAGCTATGATGGCCAGAGAAACAGCAGTATGACTCTGAGAAAAGCCAAGACACAAAGCTTTTGGGTAGAGTGTTGGCCAGAAAGAGGCGTGGAGCAGAGAAACACTCTCCTGCTGTTTGGTTCCTATGGTGTCAAGGAAATAAGACAGTATGCACATTCTTTGTAAGTAAACAGGATTGCATCAAAGTACTCCATCAATTTCTCCTCCTAATGGAATCAACCAAAAAGAACCCCCAAACTGGCTAGCTACTCAGATTAAAGGGGTTAACGGTATTTTGAATGATAGAGAAAGACATCATCTTCGAAGTTACAACAGCATTTTAACATTCCATGGACAAAGCATCATGTTAATCGCTAATTCTGCAGGAAACATTCCAGGCAGTAATCTCTTCTTTTCAATCCTTTCGGATTTGTCAGAAGAGCCTGTGTTCCCAGGATCAGATCTGTACAGAAACTGAAACAATATTTCAGATAATTATACCAACTCTAAAAGTATGTCTTCTGAGTATAAATTTAAAGTAAATAACTTTTCTAGCTGCAGATCTGTTAGGCCTACATTGAAAAAAAAATTGCTTTCACTGGATCGCTGATCAAACTCTTATTACTGATCAATGCAATAGTATTATTAAAGGCTTCTTAGCACTAGAAAAAATAACTAGGTAATTCACCTAGACAAAGATAAGGTCTGTTAAGGAGCTTGTAGTCCTATATGTTCCCCTTTTCTTCATGTAAACCTATACTAAGCTTGCTCTGATTATTCACTGAACAGATTTGGATCAACATTGGGTAACATTTTCAGAAGTGTGTGTGACAGTTAGAAGCCCAAGTCCCAATTTCAAAAATGACCTGGGCATATAGGAGTCCAAATCCTATGGACTTGAAAAGACACTGAGAATTTAAAATGCCTATCACTTCTGAAATATGGGACTTGGGCTCCTAAATCACTTAGGCACTGTCATTCACTCTTAAACCCTTTTCCCTTGTGCTGCATCTCTTGCAAGCCACAATGACCAGTGATGATAATGCAAGAGAAATTTAGATTAGCTTTGAGAGCATTTGATTTACTGTTAAATTTCATGGGTGAAAGCCTTCCCAAATGAAATAAATGGAAATTTTGCCATTGACTTCAGGATTTTTCACCCCATGTATTCAAGCTATGCAGGATTTTTATTTATTTTTAACTTTTATTTTGTTAGTAACCAAAACATCTTTTTCTGTTGGCTGTCTTGTATTGGAATTTTCAGTTTCTTATTCCTTGTTTTCCTGTTGTGCAATTTTTTCACTGCATCTCTTTCAGTGAAAAGTTGCTGTTATACTCGTATATATTTTAGGAGTAAATCTATAGTCTTACATTCATTCTATTCTCACTTAGTTCCCATCCACAACTGCAAGAGATTTGCTTTCTGATTTACACTTGATATTTCCTGAAAATGATGCATAAAGCAGTTATTCATTTGTGCATATGGCATTTCTGTTCAAAATTGTTCTTGGAGATGTCTAAAGCAGCTGAAAGGCTTTTGCAGTTGTCCAAAGCAACAAAGAATTTTTTTGAATTGTTAAAGTAAACTGACATACCAAACTACTGTTAAATTACTGTGCAATAGAAAAAGCACATCTGTATACAGCTTTATCTGAAAATCTCAGAATAAGTACAAGAAACTGGAATATAATACTCAGCAACGTTAAATACAATACTCAGGAGTTTGGAGAAGAATACCAGTGGAAGGTGAAAGGATATTAAGAAGATTGAGGAGAGTGATAGAAGTAGAGAAGAACGCTGAGAACTACAAAGAGAGAGGGCATACATATATAGAGAATGATAGAGAGACAAATGTTGGTTATTGGAGAATTTTACATCTTGGTGTTTTTAGACTCATCTGGAAAAAGTAGTGCATAGGTTTTCAAAAGTAATAGGTTGTGTTTTAGGATTTTTTTCCCTAAGGTGTGGTGCATTCGCAAGGAGTATCAAACTGGGGCTAAATTTGTTTATGCCAAGGATGAATTTGGTCCAATGAGTCCAATCCTGAATTACTGATACCTGAGCAAAACTCCCACCAAAGTCAATGAGAATTTCACCTGAGTAAGGAGTTCTGGATAGAACTGAATCCTGCAATCACTCTGGGTTCAAACCCAGAGTAAGGGGAAGCCAGGGGTGAAAGTAACTTAAAGGACTTACCGGTACGCTGGAGTCCTGAGCAGAGGGGCAGGGCCTCAACAGGAAGGGGCTGAGCCTTTAAATCCCCAGGCCCTTTGAATCCAGCTGTGGTAGCGGCGGCTGGGAGCCCCGGGTCCTTTAAATCACTGCTGGAGCCCCATGTGGCGACAGCCAGTTGCCGCGGGGCTCTGGCAGTGATTTAAAGGGACTGGGGAAGCTGCCTCCTGCCAGTCCCGTCAGCTATGTACTGGCTCTTGCTGGTACGCCATACTAGACCGTACCTGCTTACTTTCACCTCTGGGGGAAGCATACTCTTGAGCTGCCATTGGGAAGGAGAATGGGACTCTGTCTCTCCATCTCTTCCTCATCACTCTCAGCTTCGAATGCTACTCTAGGAAAGGGGTAAAAGGCCCTGGTTCTATACCAGCATGGCACATATTTCCTTTTTTGTAGCCACAGCCTCACTAGCTTCAGTGTTGAGGGATGGAATGAAAGCTTCAACCTTGTTCCATCCTCTCCTGCCCACCTGCACAAGAGGGAGACAAAGTGACAGAGCCTGCTTTTCCTCCCATGCTTCTACCTATGATGAAAGTAGCTGAAGCAGGGTCACAGGGATATTTTATTGCACCTTCTTTGGGAATAGGCAGTGGCAGGTGGGTCTCCCTACTGCTCAGATGCTACACATAATCCCATCATATAAACACTGCACTGTTTTACAGAGCTATAATTTGGAATGAAGTATAAAACTCTGAAGTTTTGTCACACAGTAAGAGCAAAACAAATGATTAACGATTGGTACTGTATATGTCACAATAATTTAGGCCTTTAGCAAATTGTAAATTTAGATTTGTTCCCCCTTGTAGTATGTAATATAGGTAAAGATCTATGGGACAATTCTGTTTTCAAATACCTGTACTACCAAAGTGTGGGTCAGTGAGTTGCACAGTATAATTAAAGGCAGTATTTTGCTCAACAATAAATTTAAAATAGACTTAGTCCTCTGCTTAACAGAATAATTTGGCAGAATGCTTTGTGAAATTCAGTTTACAATTATGTTAATATGTTATACGAAAGATGCAATCATGCAACTTTAATGGAAAAATGACTCTTAAATCAGCAGAATTCTCTTTCTGAAGTCTGGACCGTGGGCTAGGATCCTAAAGCAGGAAACCTGAAAATATATTAGGAAGGAACAGTAATACTACTTGAGCACTGTGTGATGAACCTGAGGAACTCACTGCTGCTAGATGTTATTGAGGAAAAGAGATTACTAACATTCACAAAGAGATTGGAGCATTATATGAGTAGGAACAATATAGGCTCTCAACAAAGTCTCTAAACCGCTTCCTAGGAAAAGCTCCTAACTATACTCCATTCTTATCCTCCTTGACCTGTCAACTGCCTTTGGCATGACCATGATCATCATCTTAAAATCTTATCCTCTTTTAGCTTCCATGACATAGTCCTCTACTTATTTTCCTTCCATCTTTCTAATTACTTCATGAATGTGTCCTTCAGAGGATCCTCCTCATCCTATCTCCAGCTTTCAGTGCTGGCTCCACCGGGCTCTGTCTTTGGTCTTCTTCACTTCTCTCTTCACCTTATATCTGGGCAATCTCATCTGCAAACAAAAATGCAGCTACCACCTCTATGCTGATGACCCACTGATCTACCTCTACTCCAGATCTGTCTCCTTCTGTCCAAACTAAAATCTCAGCCTTTTTGAGATCTCCTCATGAATATCTAGTTGTCAGCTCAAGCTCAACATGGCTAAAATAAAGCTCTTAATCATGCTGCAAACAAATCATCCCTCCCCACCTCTTTGATTACTGTGGCAATATGATAGACCATCCTGTTTCCAGGGCCGGTGCAAGGATATTTTGCGCCCTAGATGAAACTTCCAGCTTACGCTCTCCCTTCCCCACCCCTGCCCCCGACAACCTCCAAAAACTAGTAAAGTTAGCATTATAAACAGCCTTGTGTAGATCCCTTCGATGTTCCTCTTTGTGGGTAAGTGCCCTGTAAGACTTGTGTGGGATGCAGAAAGTTTGTCAGGCCTGAAGTGACAGCTGTTTGTGAAGATCAGGGAACCCTTTGCCAAGGGGTGCTGGTGTCACAGTGAGCTTGGGGTGGCTGACAGTATGGGGCAGGGCACTGAGGCTAGTGGGGTAGGTAACACTCACTGGGCTGGGAGGCAGGTGGTGCCGGGATGGGGCAGGTACTTGTCAGTCTCCAGTGGCAGCCTCTGCAGCAGCAGGGGCAGGTGGGGAGTGTAAGCGCCCTGGGCTCGGGCTGTCTGGCTCCCCGTGAGTGGCGCCCAGTTCCTGCTGCTCTTGGCTGGCAGGTGCGGGGCCCCAGCCAAGCCCGGCCCCTTGCATCTCCTCCGCGGTGGTGCCCCCTGCCCGCGTCCTCCCGGGCTGCTGCGGTGGCAGTGGCTGGGGAACCTGAGAGGAGGAGTGACCCCTGGGCAAGTAGGGGAGACTCCAAGGTGAAGAGGCTGCTGGCCCTGGCGTGGCCCGAGCGCTGAAGACTGACAGGTACCTGCCCCTAAGCAATAGTGTAAAAAAATATTGGGGGGGCACAGCTTTTTGGCACCCCCAAATCTTTGCACCCTAGGCGGCCACCTAGTTCGACTAGTGATTACACCGGCCCTGCCTGTTTGTCATTCAAACCCATAATGGGGGGGGGGTCATCTTTCACTCAGACCTCTCTCTAGGTCTTCATAGCCAGGAGTCCTCATATATTTAAATCTTGCAGATTCCCCATGCATAATAACTCTAAAGTCATGTCTGGGTAGCAGCTTAGGCTAGCTATCTGAGTACAAACATGCCCAGCCCCCGTGGTACATACTTGGATGCCTAGCTCATAAGAATGACCGTACTGGGTCAGACCAGTGGTCCCCCGGCCGTGCATCCTGTTTTCCAGCAGTGACAGGTGCCACGTGCTTCAGAGGGAATTAAAAGAACAGGGCAATTTATTGAGTGATCCATCCCCTGTCATCCAGTCCCAGCTTCTGGAAGTCAGAGGCTTAAGGACACCCAGAGTATGGGGTTATGTCCCTGAACATTTTGGCTAATAGTCATTGATGGAACCTATCTTCCATGAACTTATCTAATTCTTTTTTTTAAATTCCTTGTATTTGTTTTAAATCCGCTGCCTATTAATTTTATTTGAGACCCTTGGTTCTTTCCTTATGTGAAGGGGTAAATAATATTTCCTTAATCACTTTCTCCACACCATTCATGATTTTATAGACCTCTATTCTCCCTTAGTTGTCACTTTTCTAAGCTCAACAATCTCAGGTTTTTCATATGGAAGCTGTTACACACCCCTAATCACTTTTGTTGCCCTTTTCCTTACTGTTTCCAATTCTAATATGTTGTTTTAAGATGGGGTGACCAGAACTACATGCAGTATTTGAGGTGTTGGTGTACCATGGTTCAAATTTAGTGGCATTATGATATTTTCTGTCTTATCTATCACTTTCCTAATTGTTACTAAGATTCTGTTAGATTTTTTGACTGCTACTATACATTGAGGACATGTTTTCAGAGAACTATCCACAATGACTCTTTCTTGAGCATCTAATTTTTACTTCATTGTTTTGTACATATAGTTGGGATTTTGTTTTCCAGGATGCATTACATTGCATTTATCAAAATTGAATTTCATCTGCCATTTTGTTGCCTAGTCACCCAGTTTTGTTAGAGTCCTTTATGTATCTTCACTGTAGCTTTGGACTTAACTATCTCGAGTAATTTCGTATCTTCTGCAAACTTTGCCACCTCACTGTTTACCCCTTTTTTCAGATCGTTTATGAATATGTTGAACAGTACAGATCCTAGTACAGATCCTGGGGTGGCCCTGCTCTTTACCTCTCTCCATTGTGAAAATTGACCATTTATTCCTACCCTTTGTTTCCTATCTTTTTAACCAGTTACTGATCCATGAGAGGACCTTCCCTCTTCTCCCATGACTGCTAACTTTTGTAGGAGCCTTTGGTGTGAGGGTCCTTGACAAAGGCTTTCTGAAAGCCCAAGTACACTATATCAACTGGATTACCTTTATCTTCATGTTTGTTTGACCTCTCCCCCCTCCCCCCGAAATATTCTAATTGATTAGTCAGGCATGATTTCCCTTTACAGAACCATGTGTTGGCTCTTCCCCAACATATTGTGCTAATCTATGGGTCTGATAATTCTGTTCCTTATTATAATTTCAACCAATTTGCCTGGTACTGAAGTTAGGCTCACTGGACTGTAATTTCCAGGATTGCCACCGGAGCGTTTTTTTTTGAAAATTGGCGTTACATTAGCTGTCCTCCAGTCATCTGGTATAGGGGTTGATTTAAGCAATAGGTTACATACCACAGTTAGTAGTTACGCAATTTCATATTTGAGTTCCTTGAGAACTCTTGGGTGACTACCATCTGGTCCTGGTGATGTATTATTTGAACTGCTGCCTATGTTACCCTGGGTATACGGCATGCTCCCAGCTGCAGTGTAAGCTTACCATTAGACATGGCCTTTCCCATCCATTCACACACTAAAATTCATAATCTTACAACAAATGCAATTTTGCCCTGCTCATATTAATTCAGATTGCTGCTCAAATATTGTTTTTGTTGCTTCTCATTTTGACCATATCACCACTCTCTTTGCATTCCTCTAGTGTTTTACTCCCACTTCTTTGTTGCATCAAACAAAAGCTGCTTATGTTTACTTTCAAGGTCCTTCATGGCCTATCCTCAGCTGATCTATCTTCCCTTATTCACTATCGAGATGTCAGCTCCCACGTCTCATCAGCCAATGATGGCAGCCTCCATTGCCCACTTGTTTAATTTTCAAAGAAACACCTCTGTGCTTTCTCCTGTGCTGCTCATCAGACTTGGAAGGAACTCCCCATAAACATTTGAAAAATTAACTCCTTATGCTCCTTCAAAATCCTCCTTAAATCTCTCCTTTTCTTTGATAACTGCAAATACGATCATGATAATGGTTAGATGTTTGGTGGTGTAAGTCTACTGCCAATCATGTTGACCAACTTTGTCTCATTGTTTCCTTATGCTCTCTCATTTGTCTGTGTCTCCGTCTGTTGTCTCTTATTTTATACTTAGATTGTAAGGTCTCTGGTCCAGGGACTGGTTATTTTGTTCTTTGTTTGTACAGTAGCTAGCACAATAGATTTCAGAGTAGCAGCTGTGTTAGTCCGTATTCACAAAAAGAAAAGGAGTACTTATGGCACCTTAGAGACTAACAAATTTATTTGAGCATAAGCTTTTGTGAGCTACAGCTCACTTCATCAGATGCATTCAGTGGAAAATACAGTGGGGAGATTTATATACATAGAGAACATGAAACAATGGGTGTTACCATACACACTGTAACAAGAGAGTGATCACTTAAGGAGAATGGGGCGGGGGGACCTTTTGTAGTGATAATCAAGGTGGGCCATTTCCAGCAGTTGACAAGAATGTCTGAAGAACAGTGGGGGGGAGGGAATAAACATGGGGAGATAGTTTTACTTTGTGCAATGAACCATCCACTCCCAATCTCTATTCAAGCCTAAATTAATTTTATCCAGTTTGCAAATTAATTCCAATTCAGCAGTCTCTCGTTGGAGTCTGTTTTTGAAGTTCTTTTGTTGAAGAATGGCAACTTTTAGGGCTGTAATCGAGTGACCAAAGAGATTGACATATTCTCCGACTGGCTTTTGAATGTTATAATTCTTGACGTCTGATTTGTGTCCATTTATTCTTTTACGTAGAGACTGTCCAGTCTAACCAATGTACATGGCAGAGGGGCATTGCTGGCACATGATGGCATAGATCACATTGGTAGATGTGCAGGTGAATGAGCCTCTGATGGTGTGGCTGATGTGATTAGGCCCTATGACGGTGTCCCCTGAATAGGTATGTGGACACAGTTGGCAGCGGGCTTTGTTGCAAGGATAGGTTCCTGGGTTAGTGGTTCTGTTGTGTGGTGTGTGGTTGCTGGTGAGAATTTGCTTCAGGTTGGGGGGCTGTCTGTAAGCAAGGACTGGCCTGTCTCCCAAGATCTGTGAGAGTGATGGGTCGTCCTTCAGGATAGGTTGTAGATCCTTGATGATGCGTTGGAGAGGTTTTGTTTGGGGGCTGAAGGTGATGGCTAGTGGCATTCTGTTATTCTCTTTGTTGGACCTGTCCTGTTGTAGGTAACTTCTGGATACTCTTCTGGCTCTGTCAATCTGTTTCTTCACTTCAGCAGGTGGGTATTGTAGTTGTAAGAATGCTTGATAGAGATCTTGTAGGTGTTTGTCTCTGTCTGAGAGGTTGGAGCAAATGCGGTTCAATCGTAGAGCTTGGCTGTAGGCAATGTTGTGTGGTGTGGTCTGGATGAAAGCTGGAGGCATGTAGGTAGGAATAGCGGTCAGTAGGTTTTCAGTATAGGGTGGTGTTTACATGACCATCACTTATTAGCACCATAGTGTCCAGGAAGTGGATCTCTTGTGTGGACTGGTCCAGGCTGAGGTTGATGGTGGGATGGATATTGTTGAAATCATGGTGGAATTCCTCAAGGGCTTGTTTTACATGGGTCCAGATGATGAAGATGTCATCAATGTAGCGCAAGTAGAGTAGGGGCATTAGGGGACGAGAGCTGAAGAAGCATTGTTCTAAGTCAGCCATAAAAATGTTGGCATATTGTGGGGCCATGTGGGTACCCATAGCAGTGCCGCTGATTTGAAGGTATACATTGTCCCCAAATGTGAAATAGTTATGGGTGAGGACAAAGTCACAAAGTTCAGGCACCAGGTTTGCCGTGACATTATCGAGGATACTGTTCCTGATGGCTTGTAGTCCATCTTTGTGTGGAATGTTGGTGTAGAGGACTTCAGCATCCATAGTGGCCAGGATGGTGTTTTCAGGAAGATCACCGGTGGATTGTATTTCCTCAGGAAGTCAGTGGTGTCTTGAAGATAGCTGGGAGTTCTGGTAGCGTAGGGCCTGAGGAGGGAGTCTACATAGCCAGACAATCCTGCTGTCAGGGTGCCAATGCCTGAGATGATGGGGTGTCCAGTATTTCCAGGTTTATGGATCTTGGGTAGCAGATAGAATACCCCAGGTCAGGGTTCCAGTGGTGCGTATGTGCGGATTTGTTCTTGTGCTTTTTCACGGAGTTTCTTGAGCCAGAAGAGTACCCAGAAGTCACCTACTACAGGACAGGCCCAACAAAGAAAATAACAGAACACCACTCGCCATCACCGTCAGCCCCCCAACTAAAACCTCTCCAACGCATCATCAAGGATCTACAACCTATCCTGAAGGATGACCCATCACTCTCACAGATCTTGGGAGACAGGCCAGTCCTTGCTTACAGACAGCCCCCCAACCTGAAGCAAATTCTCACCAGCAACCACACAACAGAACCACTAACCCAGGAACCTATCCTTGGAACAAAGCCCGTTGCCAACTGTGTCCACATATCTATTCAGGGGACCCCGTCATAGGGCCTAATCACATCAGCCACACCATCAGAGGCTCATTCACCTGCACATCTACCAATGTGATCTATGCCATCATGTGCCAGCAATGCCCCTCTGCCATGTACATTGGTCAAACTGGACAGTCTCTACGTAAAAGAATCAATGGACACAAATCAGACGTCAAGAATTATAACATTCAAAAACAGTTGGAGAACACTTCAATCTTTTTGGTCACTCGATTACAGCCCTAAAAGTTGCAATTCTTCAACAAAAAAAACTTCAGAAACAGACTCCAACGAGAGACTGCTGAATTGGAATTAATTTGCAAACTGGATACAATTAACTTAGGCTTGAATAGAGACTGGGAGTGGATGGGTCATTACACAAAGTAAAATTATTTCCCCATTTTTATCCTCCCCCACTGTTCCTCAGACGTTCTTGTCAACTGCTGGAAATGGCCCACCTTGATTATCACTGCAAAAGGTTTTCTTCTCCCCCACCCACACTCTCCTGCTGGTAATAGCTCACCTTAAGTGATCACTCTCTTATTACAGTGTGTATGGTAACACTCACTGTTTCATGTTCTCTATGTATATAAATCTCCCCACTGTATTTTCCGCTGAATGCATCCGATGAAGTGAGCTGTAGCTCACAAAAGCTTATGCTCAAATAAATTTGTTATTCTCTAAGGTGCCACAAGTACTCATTTTCTTTTAGCACAATAGAGTATGCTATGACTAGGCCTAATCCATGACTCGGGCTCTTAGATACTATGCTAATATAAATAACAAATAATATGATAACTTTCACTTACAGAAGCAAGGATGAAAATTTCAAGGACTATCTAGCTTCTTGGCTCTAAGGCATACATTAATCACAAGTTGGGAGGAAAAAGAAACTTTCCTGAAATGTAAATATTGCCAGTTAAGTGCAATATTATATTTATACCTTTCTCTGGCTCATATAACTTGGGTCACTGTCTGTGACATGATGGTGAAATAGATGGCCTACTGGTATATATGGTAATTCTTATGTTCTTAAACTATGTACTCTAATTATAGAATGGAAAACTGTGATAAATGGTAAGGAGTGCATTTTAGCACTTAAATGGGTTCAGCTATGTGACACTAAATACATTTCTGTAAGATGATTTAGTTTCTAAATCACTTTCACTCCTGAATTTCAATGATAGTTGTGGATGAAAAACACCTACATTTCATCAGGAGGTAAATAAACTATTGAAGAAAATACTAGGATGTGCTAGTAAATATTTATTTGTGATAGATGTGCATAAGCGAAGGATAGCGTTCAGCATCCACAAAAAACATATCAATCTTATAACATAATATAAGGATTATGAATATATGTATGAATGGTTGAGTGCAGATTCTTCCTCAGCTCTTAGGAGTTGAAGGTCATGCCATGTGTCATTGGGAAGGCAATCCTCCAGATTTGTGCAATAAGGTTTCACGTTTGAACAAAAATTATTCAAGGGCTGGACAAAATGCTTACAGTGAGAGTCTAAAGCAAAACAATGAAGCCCTTCATCAAAAATATTGAGAGGTAACTTTATTAGTGTATAAGTACCTTCACAAGGAGAAAATACATGGTACTAAAGGGCTCTTTAATCTACTGAAGAAAGGTATAACAAGAACCAATGGGTGGAAGTACATTCTATTTATTGTTTACACTCTTGAAATCTGTGACCAAAAAAGGTTTGTAATTAGAGCAATTGTGCAGGAAGCATTGACTTTGTCACTTATCTGCATAATGAATGTAAAGACCGTGGACTACTGTTACTGTTTAGTTGAGCTGATTAATTGGAGGAACTGCACTGGTAATAATTAGTAAGTAGAAGAAAGAGCAGTGGAGTAAATCAATATCTTTGAGAAGAGGCTCTTTGTCCTTTGGGAGTCTACACCATAACAGAGCTGTCATGTTGCAAGGAGATTAGAGTATCCCTGATTAGTGTTGGTAATTTATTTAGTGGTGCCTTTACCTTATATACCTAATACATCAAGTATCAAAAGATATTTAATTTAATAAATTGCATTAAAGCTTCAAGTCTTAATTTTGATAGATAAGCTGCTAACACAGTTTCAAAATTCAATTGTTATGCATTATAATATTCTCCTGCTGTAAATGTTTAGCAATTATATGCTTCACTTCCTGTTTAGTGTTATAATTACGATGAAGGGGATTATATGTCTGCTTTTTTTAGTTTTAAGGATAAGCAGTGTTATAAAGTGAAGCAAATATCTTCCTGTTTTACAACCTGGTTGACAGGAGTACCAGCTCGCAAGGCTGTTCACTTCTGGTAACATGTTGTTATAATATGGTGGTATGATAGATTTGGCTGGACATATCAAAGCAGACAAATGCCTCAGATCCTTTTTCTTACTGATTTTAGACATGACTTCTCCTTTCCCCCATTTAAGCCAGTGGAAATCTCCCACTGATATCAGTGGGAGCAGGAACAGGCCTTTTTGCTCCAAGCTGTAGCAGACTGGAGCCTGGCACCGCTATGGCTTAGGTTTGCTGAGATCTATGGGAGCAACCCCAGGAGACTCAGAATGCATGCAGCTGACTATTCTCTCTCCATAGCTCAAATAATTCCTGCTCCAGATACCAATACGAGGTGTATGGCTATTTCTTGTGATGCAAGGGGATTCAACCAGATATGTTCAGTTAAGGATGAACAATGAACAGAGGTTCAGAGATTTAAGCTAACAGAAAGCAAACAGAAAATTCCATCCAATAATCTTCATGCGGAACCAGGTGTAGGAGCTTATGGCTTTACACATATTTTGCAAAATTTTTACAAATATTTGTTTTAAAAATGGATCTTTCTGCCCTCCTTTTGTGTGAGTGTATGTTTTTGTCCGCATTATGAGTAGTTAGCTCAACTGGCATTTGTTTCTGCTGACTTCCTGTAGAATTATCTGTTACTATAGTCCATTGTTACAAACCTGTTCCAGTTGGTCATGGTATGCAATGGGTTAAAATAACACTTTGTATAGAAGCACTCACCTAGTGATCTGAGGACTACATTGCAGAAAAACTCACCCTCATGTAAAATTCACTATGATTAAAAACTCTTTCTGTGATGCAATCAGTGTATTTTTTGGAAGAGTGTCTTTGTGGAATTTTATGAGTAATACAAACTGGTAATTTTATGAGTAATACAAAATGCTTAACTGTGGCTAGAAGTATCCAGGTTTAATAAAGATATGCTATAATGTTAAGAATCTAATTTACTAACGGTCAGTGCTAATGTAATCTATACAGCAGTAAAACTGCAGATTTGACACTAACAGGCACACAGTCCATTTCAGGGGAGTATAAACATCCAGTCTATGATATACCTATGACTATGCAGGTGAAAGTGTTCATTAATAAAGTCTGTATGAGTCCTAGACAGGTAAAGAACTCCCTCAGTCTCTTAATTTGCTTTGAATAATTCATTAGCTGGAACTTTTCACCCCATGACAGTCACAGGTAATCCCAGACTGCAACTGCTAATTAAAGTTGTGAGATGAAGGGGAGCATCTAATGAAATACTAGATAAATCCTGGAACAATGCAAGTGTAATCTTAAATACATAAAATGATATTGTTCACTTGTTTTCACAGATGGATGGGGAAATTCTGTAGCATTTGTAGTAATAAATAAATTGGAAATGTATATTAACGTGGATCTGGGATGTGAAAGTATTTCTACTTACAGTACAGTGTCCCTAGGGTCAAAACAATATGTGGAAAATTTTGAAATCTTTAGGGGTTATCCATCCTATTGTTATTAAATGCTATTGAATACTTCACATTCCATTCTTTAATGAAAAGAATGAACAAATCTGTGTAAATACTAAATAAAAAATCCTTATTGGCATTGTCTGCAATGTATGCATTCATGTCAAATGATTCTAATTTTAACTAGTAGGTTTCAAGAATTTAAACACATGGAAACATTTTAGATAATAGAATTTACTTTATTCTGGGTTGTGCTAGGATTTTGAAGGTCAAGATCTGAAAATGAATGCTCTGTTAAAGGAGAATGTACTATGCACTGGTATTGCTTCTGGCTGGCTAGGAACAGAAACATATCTGATATTTCAGTATGTTAAAATATGCTTTACATAGGAAAGTTTTCTGAATAAGAGGGGTTAGGCATTCCATTTTTGATGAATAATTAGAATATGCAGAACACAGCAAAGTGTATAGGAGTCGAAATGTATTGAAGCAAAAAGTCTCGTATATTTAATGGCATTGTTAATCATGATTAGAATGGTCTTATCTTGTGTAGATTATGCTTCAACTTTAACTGCACAATGTGTAAAAAGAGGCTTAGTTGGCAGTTAAGCCTTCAATGGAAAAAGTTTATAATTTAGAGAAAATTGTATTCACACCTTGTGGAAGGTAGTGGCCTATTCTTGGGAATAGAACTAAGCTTGTTTAGCAGAGCTGTACTGCACCTGGGAAAAAGGTGGGGTGCAGGACAACATTTTACATCCCAACTAGCCAGACTGCCTGTGCATCCACACTACAGCCACTAATTCAGGGCTTAGAGAAAGTCACCAGATTCTGATGGATGCACTGGCCATGATATTAATCACCTACATCCTCTACCCTTTCATGGAGAACTTTTGAAACTACCATAAATCTTCTGAATGGCACACAGTCACACTGCCAGCCCACAGTCTCTACTGTTGGTGCTCTCTGCAGAAAATTAAGGTTTTAAGATGTTTTGGGGTTTTCCTCAGGTTCAGATGATTTGGCCATGCCCAGAGCTCGAAATATACCTGGTGAAAAATCTTCTGTAGTTTATTTTTATATCTCTACATAAGAAGATTTTAGAAAAATTTAAAATGCAACACAATACTTCCTAAACAGTCACACAAGTGACTAGAGCACATGTAGACTGCAGACATGGAATCAGAGTGTCCACCGGCTGGTACTTTGGATAAGCATTTATACCTGTGCAAAGTACTACCATGAGAGACAGTGGAGAATTATGATGTGGAAGCCTTCTACATCCACTTTGCATAGGTTTTAATAAGTACATAAAGTGTTAGGCAGTAAAGAATCCGGTCCATGGTCTAAAAAAAAGGTGGGGGTAAGGGAGAAGCATTCCACTGGAATTATAATAAATGATTAGTTGCAAAAAAGAGAAGCCCTGAAGTCATAGGAAGAGCATTAGGTTTTATAGTTTCAAAATAAATCTGGGACATATTCAAACCTGCCAAATTATTAAAAATAAAATAACTCTCTAATCATTTCAGAATCAATCCCCAACTCTTGGATTCTCAAATTCCTGCTGTTACTGAGATTTGTCAGTTGAGGTACAGACTTTGTATAGGAAGTTTATACTTTTCTTGGGCCACCAGACAGGCCCTGGAGTGTGCTCTCTCACACACACTTCCACCTTCCTCTACCTTTGAGGAGGAATAGATGCAGCTGTGCTTACTTTACTAAGGATGCTGTTTAGAATAATAATCATGCTGTTTTCTTTGTAAATACACTCTCTGATACATGGGAGGGAGGAAAGGAAACAGTGAAAATGCCGTGATTAGTGATTTATTTTATGCAGCACACTGAGCTAAGACTGTACATCATGCTAGCTAACGGAAAGGACTTTCAGAAGGATTCCCCATCTCATCATCCATTCTCAGTGAAAAGAGTAGTCAGGTGGGGGTGAAGAAAGAAACTGTTAGATATCCCTAGGCTTTGGATGATGATGCCTATGTCCCGGTCTACTTCCTTACTCCTCTTCAAAAGCAATGGATACTAGTATATCTGCATGTTTTCTCCATTGTAAAGTGGTGGCCCGCTTGACTAGGGTGTGGTTTTGAGAGCTATACCCATACAAGTCCACCAGGCCCAAATGGATGACATAATAGTATGCAGCATTTGTCATATAGCACTTTATATGTCCAAAGCAAATAAATGCTACAGACAATAACTAATGAATCCTTACAGCATCCCCCTGAGGTAGATGGAGTGTTCTCTATTTTACAGATGGGCAGATGGGCAGCCTTTTCTTCTGTTTTCTTTTGTCCTTAATAAAGTTGGATGACATCCTGTGAACAGGTTGTCAAAGGAGGTGAAAAGCTTATGGTATTGTGGGGTTGGCAGATTGGTTTTAATGGGGCGCATGGAGGCATTGATGAAAGAGGGCAGAGTTAAGGTTGTATGGGCACCCTAAATCATGCATTTACTGGTTTTCAGAAGCTTGAGTTTTGCTCAGCTCGGTGTTCTGTATGGGGACAACATACCATAATGGAACCTTAACTCTGCATTAATGTGTTATTTTGCCATTGAATTTCCAAGGTGTTCTTTTGTTTTGTTTTGTTTTTAAGTAGGAAAAGACATGTTGTTGGCAGGAGTTAGACATTGAGGCACATTGCCCCACAATTTGCATGCCAGTCTAGCCAATCACCACCTCCCAAATTAGCAGTGCCCCGTCAGCCTTGCTTTGGAACTCCTCCCTAGCCATGCCCCTGACCCATTCACTGCATTCTTCCCTCCAACCTGGCCCCCTCACCGTTTATTGTACCCAGGACCCACCATTGCAAGCAGGGAACAAATCTCTCTGAAGTCCTCACTCTCTGGTATACAAACGTTTCTATTGCCATTATTCTCTCCCCCGACCCCAATAACTTGACTCTCATGCTGTGTCTGGAGCAAAGAACATCTATGTTACAGTGAAATTGTGTTCATGTTTGCGTTTCAGAATGGTTGGAGGGCAGAGTTTGTGACAGGGCCAGCAAGAGGAATCACAGACAGGGTTTCTGTTCCACAATAGTGATAGTTTTATGTTGGAGAAAAAGATCCTGTGACCCCTGCCCAATATATATATCCCATTTCTGAAAAATAGTGAGGTATCAGAGTCTGTAATATTTCTATGCTGTACAGTACATATTTTCTGGTCAGCCATAAACCCTCCAATTTTCTGCTTAGTCATTAACTTATCCTTAGTTATGTTAATTGAATGGTGAGCCATCAATCTCAATGAGGTCTGTGACTTATCCAATTATTAGTACCTCTCAGATTAACAATATAAGGTAGCAGAATGAAGCCACTGGTGGTGGTGGGGGACTGTAACTCAGGAATCCATTGGTCAGATTTGGATCATTAATACTACCCTGCACTCCCATGAGGCACAATATATTTCAAAACAATTTAGGTAACTATTTGGATTTTAGAGCATTTAAAGTTGACCTTTAAAGCATATCAAATGGGGGAATGGAAATCCTCGAGCTGTTTGTCCATATTGGTGCATGCATGCTGTAAAAAAATGTAAATTTCCTGAAACACTACTCTCAATTTGGGTTCTCTAAAGATTTAGCAGGAGCCATGCAGAACCCTGGGTAAAACTGGCAGACTGAGAATATTTTTATCCACATCACTGTCATGGGGTACTGTCAGCACTGGGGTGCCTCTTCCTGTCTACTCTGAGGATTAGCTCTTACAGGCCTGACACCACTTTCCGTC
This sequence comes from Caretta caretta, assembly GCF_965140235.1. NCBI lineage: Eukaryota > Metazoa > Chordata > Testudines > Cheloniidae > Caretta > Caretta caretta. Next base: position 86,928,712 of record NC_134213.1, read on the forward strand.
ACTCACTGGCACCCCCTGTTGCATCTCTCTCTCTCTCCCCGTGACTCAGGTTCTGTCTCTTCATGCATTGGCCCAATACAGATAGATATATAGATATGGTCACTATATATAGATCACTATAATCTTTGCCTTCGGAGGTATCAAAATCTCTTCATCCAAAATAGCAGTCTTCCATTCACTGCCCAGTCCACGCCACTTCCCCAGTGGCTTAGAGGGGAAGCCAGGCCGCAATTGTGGTCTACTTGTTCCCAGATCCTGATGTTATTTCTCTGGACTCCTTCCTACGTCTTCTGGCTCCTCCCTCTCTAGCTATACCAGCCCAAACTTCCTCCTCCCAGACTTCTTAAATGCAGACTTCTTAATACTGTAGCCCCAAACACACTGCCCTACTCCTAGGGAATGACTGCAGATTAGTTCCCCTTGCAGCCCCTTTCTGCTGCCAACTCCCTGGCTTTATATCAGCCCCACCTGTTGCTTCTCAGCTGGGCTTCATCATCCATCAGCCTGTCAATCCCTGGCTTTCTCCCAGGCACAGTCTTTCAGGTTAATTAACCTAATTTAACCTGCTCTGTTCTGTGTGTGTGTGTGCGCACGCATGCGCCCTACCACAATCACATCAATAGTTTGATCTCTAGTTCTATGTAAAAAACAAACAAACATAAATGGAAAGACCCAACAAAAACCTAAAAACTTTTTGAAAAATGGCTATTTTTTCAGGGCTTATATTTCTGCAATGCTGATCTCAAAAAACTCCAAATTTGGGTCACTAATCCTACCCTGTGAAGCAAACCCAACTTCAAAGGAATCTAACTAAACCTTTCAATTTTAGAGCATTTAGAAAGGTCAACCTTTAAACAGAAGTGAGGACATAACCTTAACTGTAGTGGTGCTCCACTGCTATAATAGAGACAGTCCCTGCCACAAAGCTCATAATCTTACTGAATTAGTGGATATGTTCAGGGTTTGTGCCTGGGTTGGGGTGCACTGGCAGAGCTGGTGGGTGCAGGACATCTGAGGTGTAGGGTGATTGGGTCTACTGGTAGAGTTGGGGCTGCAGGAGCATTGGGGTGCTGGAAGGTTGAGGTTCAGGGTCGTTGGCGTTCACTTGCAGGGTTATGGGATGTAGTGTGATTGGGAAGGATTGGCCGAATTATGGGTTGTTGGGTGTTTGGATTGCATTGGCAGAACCATGAAGTGTATCAAGGCTGGGGTGCAGTGTGATTGGGGTGCATTGGCAGAACTGGGGATGAAGAGTGGGTTGATGTGCACTGGTAGAACTGAGGGGTGCCATGCCTCCCTGATCTGAGTCCCAACCTATCTTCCCTCCTCTAGCACCCATCCCCATTTACTCCTCTCTTCATAACCTTCCTTGCCCTCTCTGTGGCCCCAACACCCCCACCACTTTTGCCCTCTGATATCCCTCCCCACTATAATTCCCAATGCTGTGTACATTCACCTATATCACACTGTGTTCCAAAAAAAATCAATACAGATGTATTCTCTAGAAGTCTGCTAAAATCATTGTGCATGCAGAGTTTTGCATGCTGTAGCCATACTTCCCATGTGAGTTGTTTCTCATGTTACTGACACCAATATCAAAACTCTTATTCCACTTTGGGATTTACTAACTGAACTCTCATGGCTTTCAAACATCCACGTTCCTCCTCTTCAGGTTTGTAGAGTGTATCTGAACTGCAAGCTATTTCTGATTCCTTTTTTTTTTTTTTTGTCTTTCTAGGTACAATAGCCTTCAGTAAAATCAACACAGATTATTTGCTGCCTGAATATAATACTGTCATCCTGGTTTTAGCAGCCATAGAATTCTTCATATATTTGTTCTAACTGTTAAAACAGCTGACAAATCCATATCTCCATATACTGGCATTTACAAGACATGCCCCACTACCTTAAGGATTCCCATCTAGATAGCAGAATGAAAAGGGCTTTGTCTTGTAAGATTTCACTGAGTATTTACATTATGCTGCACCTAGTAAAACAAGCCTTCCCTTTCTTGGAGCAGATTCATTTCTCTACTATGTCTAAGTAGAGGGACGAAGGCCTCTCCCTTGTGGGAAGTATGGTAGATTCATCCTCATTATGTAAACAAGGCACCCTAATCTTTCCAAATAGATGATTAGGACAGGGGATGATCAGTTAATGATTACCTAATCTGTTCGTTCCTTCTGAAACACCTAGCATTGCCACTGTTGGAAGACAGGATACTGGGCTAAATGGACTTTTGGTCTGACCCAGTGTGGCTGGTCTTATGTTCTTATGAGGTAAATCACTGTCTGTCCTCACTTATTTTGCCATATTTGAAGCGAACACTGAGGAATGCAGTCCCACGGAAGTCAATTTCGTTGCAATAGAGATATACGTACTTACACAAAGGTTCAATTTAGCTCCTTAAGGGCCAGAACCTGAAACTCCTTCATTTAGCAGTATTCCTGCTCATGTGGAGTGCAGTTTGCATGTGTTTCTTTTTATGCACTGCAGGCATTGATAAAAACCTCAATTAAAATAAATCAATCTGTCTTGGGCCAGAGATCACAGGGAATAGGACATATTCCCACTTGGGCACTGTGTTAGATTTCCAGGTGGGAAGATTCCCATTTTTTCACTTATCTATTCCTTTCCTAATGATTCCCACCATTCTGTTAGCTTTTTTCACTGCCACTGCACATTGAGTGGATGTTTTCAGAGAACTATCCACACCTCTTGGAATGGTATGTTGAACTTCAGGGGAAAAAAAAGCATGTTAATTTGGAAAGGACTTGTTTGAGTGACCTCTTCCAGTGTGATAGTAGACAGCACTTTCCAGTAATACATTATGTAGGCACCTTTTACTGAAGGGTCTTCTGAACTTAATTGGGAGTGTTCCAGTTGGGAAGATCCTGCGGGCTGCAATCCAGCCTTGGAGACCATAACTCCCATGATGCCTTGGGGGGGGGGAGAGAGACTTCCTCTTCCAGAGAGTGCAAGCATGGGGGGAGGGGCTTGCCTCCATTTTGGGAGAGAAGCTGAGCTTCCTTGGGTAGAGCTCTGTCCATACCAGAAGTTGCTGCTGAGAGCCTGCTGGGGCTTTGATCAAGCAGAGAGCCTCAGAGGAGCTTGGTGGCTTCAGTGGAGCCAGGGCAGAGTGTTGCTGTGCCCAGAGCTGACTGAGGTGAGCCGGCAGTGAGAATAACCACCACCTTTGTTTAGGAAAGTACTTGCAAGGGAAGGGGCAAAGCAAGGAGACTTTAGGGGTTGTCTCAGTCTGAGAAGAGGCAGAGTAGTCCTGTCATCTCACCAGAACCCAGGGTCATCTTAACCAAATGTCAGCAACTCCACTCTTCAGAGGGGTTGTGCAGCTTGTTGCTATAAAGCACAGGCACTGACTTTTATTTTTCCTGGGGTGGGTGCTCCGCCTCTGCTCTGCCCCTTCCCCAGAAGCTCCGACCCGCCTGTTGCTCACTTCTCTCTGCCCTTCCTGAAGAGCCAGCTGCCAAACAGCTGAGCCCCGCCCCCCATTTTTTTTTCTGTGGGTGTTTGATCCCCGGAGCACCCATGAAGTCGATGCCTAGGGTACAAAGAACATATTTAATTTGTCAAATATGGGCTAAGTGTAATACAGTAAAAACTTTAGTATCCGGCATGTTGGGGGGATGCGGGGTATCGGTAAGTAAGAAAATTCCAATTAACTAAGAGGGAGGGAGGCTGGTTGTGGGAGAGGGCTCAGGGCAGGGGGTTGGGGCATGAGAGAGGGTGTGGGGCATGGGCTCTGGGAGGGAGTTTGGGTGTGGAAGGGGGCTCAGGGCAGGGAGTTGGGGTACGGGAGGGAGTGCTGGATCTGGGGGGTCCTCACCTCAGGTGGCTTCCTACAAGCAGCAACCTGTACCTCCTGTTCCTATGTGGAGGCACAGCTAGGCGGGTCTGTGCACTGTCCCCGCCCTGAGCTCTGGCTCCACAGCTCCCATTGACCAGGAACCGGGGCCAATGGGATCTGCGGTGGCGGCACCTGCAGGTAGAGGCAGTGCACAGAGTTGCCTGGCCATGCCTCCACCTAGAAGCAGCAGGAACATGTCGCTGCTTGTGGGGATCCATCTGAGGTGAGCGTCATCTGGGTCCGGCACCTCACACCCCCTCCCGTGCCCCAACCCCTGCCCAAGCCCCCTCCCCCACCCAAATTCTCTCCCAGAGCCCACCCCCCCTCCCGCACTCCGAATCTTTGTGGCCGTTCCTCCGCCTAGAAGCGTCAGGGACATGTCGCCGCTTCCAGGGAGCCACGTAGAGCCAGGTAGGGAGCCTGCCAGCCCCGCACCAACCGGACTATAAACTGGACTTTCAATGAAAATCAGAAATTTTGGTTTATAGATCTTTCCGGCTGGTAAAGTGCCAGATAACACAGCTTTTACTGTATGTAGTTAGGTATGTCTGTGTTTGTGTCATTTGTACTACTGTATGGCAATCTACTTGAAAAGAATCCCCCCAGGGTATGTATTCTGTGTTGCCAGACATCACAATGTCTAAACACAACTGAGTTGACTAAGGGTGCTGTGGAAGGCCTACCTCAGAATGCCTTTCCTTTTTTTTTTTTTTTTTATTTTATGCCTTGGTGTTAATGTTGCTTCAACATGTTTTTGTGACTCATAGTAAAACAAGGGGGAGAAATGAAGGCAGTTGGTTTATAAAAGGCTTGAAAGTCTTTGATCTATTTTTAGCTGGAAACATACTTTTTCGGATGCTGGAGTTATTACTTTTAAACCATGCCCTTCGTTGCACAACTTATATTATTTAAACACTGAAATCTCTTAAAAATCTCATTTTTCAATTCAGTGATTCTTTTCTGTATGGTATGCTGTTATAATCTAAGATTAATCTTAATTTGCTGTAAAGCTACTTTATCCAACTTCATATTGTTTAAAATGTCCATTATAAACTTTCCAGTTTAATACATAGCTTCCTGTAAAATGCTAAATGCATGGCTAACAAACCTTGAAAAGGTCTATTGCTATATTTTCTTTCTGCTGAAACAAGAACATTGGATCAATGTTGTATTATAATACAGGTATGTTATCTGAATTCTAAAATAAAAAATGCATATTGGCAATTTAAAATGCAAATTTTTTTGTAAATCAGTGCTAGCTATAAAAATCAGAATAAAAATAATAAAAATTATTCCTAGAGAAAAATATTCCTAGTAGTCATACATTCTGATTTCTGCCAGTTACAGCTTGATTGCGTACACAATTATACTTGTGCTACTCTGATAAACTTGTGATTGAAACATAATATTCACATTTCAACTAAATGCACCTTGTTTGAAAGTCTCCCACACAATGAAATATAAAACAAAATCCATGCATGCTCTCTGTGTATCTCTCCTTGCTTCCAACACTTGGGAATGAGAAATTTTCTACTCCAGCCTGATGATGAAGATGACTATGATGATAATGCTTAGCGCTTCTACAGCAATTTCCATCTGAAGATCTCATGGTTCTTTACAAATATTAGTCAATTAAATTCTGTAACCCCTTTTAACCTCCACCAGTTCTAATCATCCACTTTCAGCTTCACAGAAATATATGGGAGAGTAAGAAACTAAATAGATAGTGCCTGTTCATGTGCAAGTGAACAAATGAGGAGACAGCACAGGGAGCCCCATCTGCTCTTCCTTGCACAGGGACCAGCCTCAATCACAGTGCTTGTATTTCAGTCTACTGGAACATGAATGTATGTGGAGAAGGAGGGGGAGGTAATGGAGCAAAGGACAATAAAAAATTATCCTTTCCTGTAAAAAATTACCTCAGAGTACTAGAACTCAGGACTGTGGAAATGGTTCTGATAGCCAGAGTTGGTGTGGCCAGTTCATATGGTTGGGTAAGCAAGAGTTCCAAAATTCTTATTTTACTGAGATTCTACATCTCTCCTGGCAACCAGGGCTGGATTAACTCTCCTGTGGGCCCAGGGCTATTAGATTTTGTGGAGCCCCTGGGGGTTTGGAGTGCAGGAGTGGGCTCAGGGCTGGGGCTGGTGATTGGGATGCGGGAGGCGGTGCAGCTCAAGCTAGGAGGGGGGGGCTGGGATGGGACAGGGGATTGGGGTGCGGCAGGAGGTTTGGGGTGCAGGCTCTGGGTGGGAGTTGGGGTGCAGGTGGGGTGTGGGGTCTGGGAGGGAGTTTGGGTGCAGGAGGGGGCTCCAGGATGGGGTAGGGCAAGGCTGGGCAAATTTTTGGCCCGAGGGCCACATCAGAGTTGTGAAACTGTATGGCAGGCTGGGTAGGGAAGGCTGTGCCTCCCCAAACAGCCTGGCCCCTGCCCCCTAAATGCCACCTCCCACTTCTCGCCCCCTGACTGCCCCCCTCAGAACTCCTGACCCATCCAACCCCCCCTGCTCTGCTCCCCGAGATGGCCGGCACGTCCAGCCCCTCGGTGGAGGGGCCAGGCAGTTCTGTACAGTGCACGCTGCCCGTGCCCGCAGGTGCTGCCCTCGCAATTCCCATTGGCCATGGTTCCCGGCCAGTGGGAGCTATGGAGTTGGCGCTCAGGGCAGGGGCAGCGCACAGAGATTCCCTGAACGCCCCTCGTCTAGGGGCATGGGGGCGAGCCAGCACTCACAGCTCCAGCCCCGTGGGGTGGGGGGGCGCTGAGGCTCAGGGACTGGGGTCCGGCCCATGGCGCAGAGACTTGCTGTGGGATGGATCCGGCCTGAGGGCCTGCAGGGCCCCCCTTAGCCCGAGGCCCAGGGCTGCAGCCCCTAAAGCTCCTGTGTTAATCCGGACCTGATGGCAACTGATTTATCTAGTGCAGTGGTTCTCAAACTTTTGTGCTGGTGATCCCTTTCACATAGCAAGCTTCTGAGTGCAACCCCTGCCCCTATAAATTAAAAAAACGTTTTAATATATTTAACACCATTATAAATGCTGGAGGCAAAGGGGGTTTGGGGTGGAGGCTGACCGCTTGCGACCCCGCCATGTAATAACCTCGTTATTAACCCTCCCTACCCCTAGTTTGAGAACCCCTGATCTAGCGAGTATCTAAAATGAATGTGAAGTTCTCATTGGAGAAAAGAACCTCCCTTCAGTGTTCTGAATCTAGTGTCTAGGATGGAGGGGTGAGTAGTGGGTGCCTCATCAAACTTGTTTGTTCTCTTAGAGTGCCAAGATGACCCATTAATACAGACAATACTGTGATCTAAAGGCAACTTATGGGAATGTCTTTGCAATCTTGTGGAAACATGATTACTTATTTTCCCAAAACCTCTTCTCTAAGTGGTTATCTGAAAAAATGGTTGAAGAAAGCCATTGCCATAATGCTTACTTCTATCTTGCTCAGATTGGCCTGGTACATGGATCTGATATTAGTGCACATACCCAGGCACTGGCTTCTGGCCTAGGTACCTGATCTCCCTCCCTCCCCCCCCCCGCCCCAAGGGGCAGCTGTATATCTTGATCTGAAGATACATGTGCTGGCACATGACAGGTTAACACTTCAAGCCTGGGGCTTTTTCTGCCCCATCAATTCAGTCTCCTATCGTTTGCTGTAGAATCTAGAAAAGTTTTGGTGTTGGTGCCAAGATATCAGATCTCTTTATTTTCTACAAAAAGCCCTTTGCAAAAGGTTTCCTACCACTATGTTTCAGTAGTTAGCTAGTGCCCTTGGAAAACACTGCCCTCACTTGTGCAGTTCCTGTTAAAATAACATAATTTACAGGTAAGTATTCTAAACATTGCAGCTACGCTTTGGAATTTTATAAGAATGAAGGTAGAAAGCCCCACTTGATGGAGGTGCCATGATGCCACTCTTCACAGTGGACAACATAGAGTGAAGCTGGTGTAAGAAGACACAAATGTATTGTACTGCTTTGCTGGGTGGTAGGCTGTGCTTGCCTCATTAGTGGGTTGAAAGATCACAAAAATCTCTATCCTGTCTGCTAGGACTTAAAAAAACAAGGATTTTGTTTCAGCTTTCATTTGTTACATATTTCTTCAAGTCCAGGTTCATTTAGGTAAAAACAAAAATCATCATCACTGTCCAAAACTGTATATGCAATCAGACAGTGGCTTGCTGGCCTCAGAATATATCATGACTAGCATGTGTATTTCTCTTCAGTAATATTTTTATTATAATTTTGATTTGATTTTGAGTTGGTGGAATATGTTTTTTCTAAATTGAAAACATTTACGTTGATGTAGCTAGAGTATTCTTTTTTGGACAACTAAATGCTTGGTAAAGGTTCAGATTGTCTAGAAGTTTTTGTCCTGGTCCTCTTATGGCCTGGCAATTTCCAGAATTCAGATCCCTGGGTCTGTGAATGCTATTCTGATCCTGGAGATCTATCAACTCTGTACGTGTCACTCTTTGCAACTTCCATATGTAGTTGTACATGAGCACATAAGGGGACAGAGTCTTATCTGTGGCCACAAGTTGCCTCTGAAGTTCTGATAATTACCCTCTGGGCATGGAGTAGATCTTAAAAATAAAAATTTAAAATTTGAACCCTTTGTATACAGAATCTTGGACATTGCATTTCTTACAATGCTGAAATTCTTAAAGGGACTTTAAAGATCTGTTTGAATAATATTACTAGGCTTTTGTAAAAGCTTTGGAACAGGGGCTTCTCTGTGTAGTAGTAGGTTATAAATTACTCAGGCCATATTATGCCACCAGTTATTATGCAGAAATCCTCAGTGATTTCAGCGCGAACCTCTATTTAATAATTGGATTTTTAAAATGTTTTAATCGCATTTTTAGTTATACAAATTATTGCCTCTAAGGAAGAGAAAATCTAAATTCACACACAAGACTGTTTTTCAAGATGCGGTTAAATAGTCCATTCCAGAAATCCTTCTTTTTCTTGTTTAATTCAAAATTTTGTGTGTCTATTATTGTTGTTGTTGTTTTGTTTTAATTATTATTGAGGGAAACAATATATTTGTCCATGTATGCTGTAGTTATGATTAATATTTGATATGGAGCTCAGAAAGGGCTCACAATAATTTTGTCTCTCATTAGAAGCAGGTATATCTAAGTCACTATAATCAAATCTCAGGGTATATCTGCTATCTTCATTTTCTGTGGTGATACTTCTCTTTCTTCCTTTCTTCTCCTAACTCCTCCCCTCCTTGCTTTTCTGTGCAACTGAATGTGGGTTCTTCTTCATGCACTTGGCTAGGCCAGCCAAAGGTAAATGAAGTCCTGAAGATGCCCTCAAGCATGTATCCAAATCATGGCTCCCCTTTTTTCCAGATGTATTTTGGAGGAAGGGCTCCCTGCATTTACCACTTCATCCTCCTCTCCCATTGCATTTACACTAGAGCAAAAATAATATGGCTCCCTGATCCCGTTATGTCAAGCATTTCGCAGTAAGAACACCGTGTTATATGTGATGTTACACTGAAAATAAAGAACTCAAAGTCTATAATTAAGAATCTGTTAGAACACAGTGGGTTTGGGCAATTTAGGACCATTATGCATGCTGAGGTTCTATGTTCCATTGAGGAAGGAGGGTCAAAGAGCAACTTTCTATGTAATACTGTATTCCTTCCAAATGCTTTAAACAGTTCATAAAATAAAAATAATTCTCCTTTTGTTCTATTCTTACTCCTAATGGGGATTTTTTATTGTTAATTCATATTATCTAAATATGAAGATGTTCACATCACTCAACTTTACTAGTACCATAAAAAGAATATAAATATTTTTGTTCAGTACTCTGCTAAATGAATAAACATATGTCTGGAACTTAAATCTACATTCCACAGTCTTTTTAAATTAATCCTTGAAGCCTAAAACTTCAGCGTCTTTTTTTAAAAAAACTTTAATCAATTCTTTTGCTCTAGATTTCTAAATTGGTTCGCAAGATTTAATGGTATCCATGACATTTATTAATTTACAGCGCATGTTACTAATAAAGTATTATTTCAAATGGTAAAAGTTAGAAAATGAGAACTCTTCATTCACTCCCTTTGAAGAATGTTTAAAATGTATACAGTGTGTCAAGATTTCCTATTTGTTCAGTAATCAAGTTTTAAAGTACACATGTAAACGTTACTCAGTGTTCCTCATACCGCAGAGTGTTGAAGGAAGATTATAGTGCATTCTAATAGTTTTAGAAAAATGAACTGAAGCAAGATTTATTAGCTTTTTCACAGTATGCATAGACGTCAAGGGGGGGTGGGAAGGTTGCATATTGGTGCATATAAAAAAAAGAATCCCTCATGCTGTTTTATAGTAGTTGTCACTCACACTGAATAAAGGTATGAAAGCTGAAATTAGGAAAAGCCTCCCACATTTCTAGCCTGTAAAAGCAGATAGAAATTAATTCAGTGCACCCATAACATGCCCCAAACTGGAGCGTATTCTTGCAAAACCCTCTTTGAGCCAAACTCCCACTGAAATCAATAGGAGTTCCATGCATGGAGGGTTTGCGAGATCAGGCTCCTAACTGTTACAAGTTGATTACAAAAAGAACTAAGGAGCAAAGGAGGCCTCAAACCTGCATTCCCTTCTCAGGCATCTCCTGTTGCCATCAGTAGGAATTTTGCATCTGTAAAATGTGCCGGATCAAGCCTAAATGTTGTAATTAACTGAGTGGAATTCAAACTGAACCAAGTCTTGCCCTTTTATGCAAACATGCAAACCTGCGGGGTGCACAGTCTAAATGAGAGTGTTGTTTGCTCCCCCACTTTTGACAAATAAGGTGGTATTGACTTGCAAATATCTGCTGTTTGATTATTAGCGCAGCATGCAACCTACTAATTCTGAGCAAGAACCTTCCTACTACAGTAAACATTGTTTCAGAGTAGCAGCCGTGTTAGTCTGTATTCACAAAAAGAAAAGGAGTACTAGTGGCACCTTAGAGACTAACCAATTTATTTGAGCATAAGCTTTCGTGAGCTACAGCTCACTTCATCGGATGCATCCGAAAGCTTATGCTCAAATAAATTGGTTAGTCTCTAAGGTGCCACTAGTACTCCTTTTCTTTTAGTAAAAATTGTGTAACACCTTAACAAATGTTTGATTTAAAGACTTCCCATTAAAAACAAATGACAAATAATGCGGACAAGAAATCATTAGTAGAAAATGATTATTACAGTTTACTTTTAAAATGATCTATGGCAGTATTCTTGACAAATAAAGCAACTGACCTTTTATTAAAAGGAATGATTGGTGTTAGTAATTATAATAAGCCACACTAAATGTAATACATCTTCAAAGCGCCCCTGTATAATTTGTCTTTTTTTTCTACATTTGGAAACATTTCTTGCTTTCTTCAAGGTTGTTCTTTTAACAATTGAGACACTAAAATATTTTTTCTCTTTAGTGAATTGAAAATGACTTTTCTAATCTTAATCATAAAAGCTCTTAGAGATTTTTTTTTTTATAAACTGAGATTTTCACTTCATTATAGCACTTTTGTGATGTCAAAAATGTCTCACCATATCATCTTTGTAAAGAAACCTTATCATAGATTGTATTCTAGAAAACCAAGTGCTGATGAGCAGGGTTCTTATCAGCAGAAAAAAGTGTATTTTCAGCTTCCTAGATGTAACATGCTGTGCCTTCTCACCAAGGACACACAGCCAGGCAACAGTACAGTGTATCATGAGCATGTGTAAGGTGAACATCACTTAACGTGAAGCTATAATAATCCTCATTTCCAATTAGTTAGACAAAAAGCAGTTGATTAGCTTAATGTAATATAGGAAGAATAGCTATAGAATTCATAGTATAATTTCAATGACCACTTCATTATTATAATGGCAATTGAAACATAATGCGTTATTAACCAATTCAGTAATATGAAAATCCAGAGTATATACATGTTTTGGAAGTAGAACACAAAACCTTATGTTGTTTTTGTTTGAATATTACTGTGGTTAGATGTTCGGCTGTGTGTGTGTGTTTTTCCTGTGTGCTGTCCCATCTCTGAGCAAACTACCCAATAACCACAAAATCCGTTTAGGTACAAAGGCACCCAGCCAGGTTTATTGTCAACAAAGCATGGTACTAGTATCCCACAAACTCTGCTGGACCACTAATACACGTATGCCCATGACAATAGATGCAGCTCAGTCAGTGGCAGAACTTTCCACTGCCTCCGAGACTGCCATGACTGCTTCTTGCTTTGGACCTTGGCTTGCTTTGGACTTTGCCACCTGACTTAGATTCTGACTCTTGGTATCAACACTGGCCTGGAACCTGATTACGCACTCCTCTGCTACTTCCTGCTTCCAGTTTGCTCCTGCTCTGACTCTTGGTACTGACTGCTTCTATTGGGATCCTGACACTAAAGTCTGCATGCAAAATTTTTTTCCAAGACCTTAAATACTACAGATGTCAAACTAACAGGCCTTTAGTTACCCGGATCTCTTTTTTTTTTTTTTTACCTTTCTTAAAAATAGGAACTATGTTAGCAATTCTCCAGTCATACGGTACAACCACTGAGTTTACAGATTCATTTAAAATTCTTGCTAACGGGCTTGCAATTTCATGTACCAGTTCCTTTAATATTCTTGGATGAAGGTTATCTGGGCTTCCCAATTTAGTCCTGTTAAGCTGTTAGAGTTTGGCTTCTACCTTGGATGTGGTAATATCTACCTCCATATCCTCATTCCCATTTGTCGTCCTACCATTATCCCTAAGCTCCTCATTAAAGACCGAGGCAAAGTATTTGTTTAGATATTGGGCCATGCCTAGATTATCCTTAACTTCCACTCCATCCTCAGTGTTAAGTGGTCCCGCTTCTTCTTTACTTACTAACCATAGGCTCAATACACTTGTGAGTAACTTATTTTGACTTCAATTAAAGTTGCACATGCTTGCGTATCTGATGGCAGAATCTGGTCTGGTGTGTATTGTCTTGGTTACTAGTTTTTGAGCTTACTTAGCTGTACCTCTGCCTTTTTATGGCAATTTAATTTCTTACACTTATCCTAGATATGTAAGATATGTCTGAAGGCTCATTTCCAGTGTTCCTTGTCCTTTTCTTCCTCTCGTCTACCTCCAACTTTGCTATATATGTACTTTGTACTTTATTTTATTCTACATGATTTTCTTCGATCTTCACTAGCATATTATTATTATTTATTGAAAGTATTTATTATTAAACTTTTGTATTTAGTGCCGTAGATATGTAGAGAGAGAGTAAAGGCCTAGGCTCTGATTCTTCTCTCATGCCAGTGTAATTCTGAGTAACTCTATTTAAATCAATGGAATTACACTGAAGTAAAATTGTAAATATGATGCACCCCTACCTCTATTTCTTTACCATCCTGTAGTACTAGCTGTGATTTAATCTACTATATGTATTTAAAATATTCAGTAGTTGTACTAGAAATCTCTAGCTATGCTCTTTCCAGGATGGTACCATATTATTGGTGAAATATTGCACTGAAGTCAGTAGCCAACTTCCACTGATGTCAGCAGAGCCAAGATTTCATCCCAGGCATAGGTTATTATTATCATTTGAAACACCAGAGTTCAAGAGAAATACATTTGTTTAGTTACAATATGTTTCATTTTGACTTCCTTGCCACTTCATGCTGTTTCCTGCCTGAAGAGCATATAGTGGTTACTGCTAAACATTAAATGAGGTGCAATATTAATGCCTGGCTGTAGTTTACATTTTAAATATAGGAAATACCACAAAAAATAAATAACATAATGTATTTGTTTACATTCATTGGTGGCCATTTTATACTATTTTACATCACTCCTCTCTCCAATGAAATTGGAAGTAGGGATGGTATGGTACATGTTCAGAAAATACTGTTAATAAAATATTTCCTGAGGTCTTCAAGCCATGAAAAAGAAAGCTAGAGACTGCGAGATCCTATAAATATCTTTTCACTGACATCAGAAACCAGAACAAGAGGTTTAAAACTACAACTGCTGCAGCAGTGTTGTTCTGTAATCCAAGTAAAAAATGAACCCTAAAAATGGCAAAACTGTCTGACACAATTTTTAATAAGCTTTTTCCATATTTGTAAACTAATTTCCATGAGGCCTGAGGCCTAAGGAGCAAACATATATGGTCTTTGTCTCCATCTGATATTTAATCTCAGATAGGTGACATGCATTTCCGAGAAGCTAAAGGACTTGTCTTCACTTTAGTGTTAGCTTGGGGTATAATTTTAGTGTTGTCCCTAACCCGACTCTCATGCACACACAACAATCGCCAGGGCAGATTAAGTGGTGCATTAAATTCAAGTAGCTGTCCCATCAGGAGGTTTGGGTTGTCGTTCAAGTGCTACTGGTGCTCGAGCTAGTAATGCAGTGAGAAGCATCTATAGGCTATAGTTTGAGTTAGCACAATTCCACTGCTAACCCACTCATTCTGCTAATCAAATCACTCTGTGTAGCTGGAATGTTACTTTGCAGTGTGGCCACTGTCACTAGAGGTAGCCTAGCTTGAGTGGAGTAACCCAAGTGTACTAACTCAAGTTAATTATTGCAATGAAGAAAAGGCTAAAGAGACTGGAGACTATGTAGCTCATGTCCATGCCTGTATTCAGATGAATGCTATGGTAAGCAAGGAGTAACATAAAGTGCTCAAAATAAACACGCAGGGAAGTGGCAGAAACTTTAACATCAATTTAAATATTGGTTTAATTTTCAAAATAATTTTTAGGAGTGTCTTTTTTTTCAGCATTATCACATGGTTCTCTGGGCCTGAAATAGACTGAGGACCAGATTCTGTCTTCCTTACTGACATTGAGTAGTACTTTACTCCACAAAGTAGGCCTGTTGACTTCAGAGATACTACTTGTTGAGAAATGTACTATCATTGTCACTAAAGGTGGTTGAATCTGCCCCTAAGGCTATGTCTACATTAAGAGCGAGGGATATGATTCCCTAGTGTGCTTACATACAGACTTGTGGTAGCTTAAGTATAAATAGCAGTTTAGTCACGGTAGCACAGACAGTGACAGCATGGCTTAGCTGTGCTGAGTATGTAGCCGCCAGTTTCAGGCAGATTTGTACTTGACCTTGCTAAACCATGCCACCGCTGCCTATGATACAACAGCTACGCTACCAGTTATATGTGACCTAACTCTCATTGAGCTACTGTGAGCTATATGTTCAATATGTCCATATGTATTTTGATCTGTAGCAAACCTCAGTTCTCCTATAAACAGTGATTCACTTTGCAGTGACATCTTAAAGAGCGGTGTGCTCTAGCATGATATTTGGTTTGCTGCTTGTGAGCTATAATACTGCTTTATATTCAATGAGGTCGATGTGTGTAATCTCATCTATAAGGTGTGTGACTTGTGTATTTTTTAAAATTAGCAATATGCTATCTGTGATTTATGCATCACAAATAAATGGTCTCATTGCCACTCATTCATTTAATTTAGAAATGGCATATATTGTGCACCCACATCTTTGTCTGTTTCTATCATAAAGATTTGTTCTTGACAGGTCTTTAGCTAAATTTTTGAATCATTAGGTCTTACTAGTGTTCCTTTCAGTGGTTTTGCATCAGTTATTTAGGGACAGATTTTTTAAAGGTGGTATTGTTATTTTCATAGTTCAAAGCACCATTCTGTCTAGTCAGCCACATCATTGAACTACCCTCACCATGGGTGCTCCTGCCACCAGTCCCTGCAACATTGGCTTAGGCAATCTTCCTACAGTCATCCAACTCGCACCTCTTCTTGTGATGATCCAATCAGGTCAGTATTATCAGTGAAGCAGAGATGACTACTTTGTCATCCATGGACGGATACACTCTCCTGTAGGTTTCTGCCAGTGGCTCTTTTTAAGACTTCAAGCCAACTGTTCAAGAGGGTGGGTAATAGTGTGTAGCCCTATCTGACACCTGTCCTCATATCAAACCAACTATTCTGATCATGCCCCACAAGCACCAAAGTTATCATGCTTCTGTGGAGATTTTTATTTCAGCCTTATTATATTTTCACCAAAGCTGACCAGATGTAGGATTCCCAAAAGAGGATTGTGTCATATGCTATCAAATGCTAGCAAAATCCACTAAGACATGGACCACTTTCGTGTTGTTTTCCAGCAGCTTCTCGTATAGCACATGCTGATTGAATTATCCACTGTATTTCTTTTTTGTCTAAACCTGGCTTGTTCTTCAGCCAGATAGTTCCCTATCTTGGGCTCAATTCTCTTCAGGATGATACATGGCAGTATTTTGCTAGTGTGTCAGTAATGAGGTATTGCCGCAGATTCCACAAACAGCCAGGTCCTCCAAAGATACATATAAGTGCCTAAGGTGAAGATAGGCACCTAGCGGAATTTCCAAAATACTTAGACCCCTATCTGCCATTGAAATTAATGGGAGTTAGGTGCCTCGGCACTTTTGAAAATAATACTTGCCGCCTATCTGTGTCTTTAGGCACTTAATTTTTTTTAATCTAACAGAAAATATTCTGTCTAACTTTTCCTCCCTCTTGATACTTAGGCATATTTAAAAATATAACTATATATCGGGAGCAGCTTTAATTTGAGAGGCCATCAGCAATCTCTTGATAATTCTTTTATAGAAAAAATAAGATTCTCTGTAGCTTATCCAAATTTTCAGTCCTTGTCTTGTCAGTATTAAAATCCAGAATTATTTTTCACTTTTGATTTTTGTGTCTCTTGTAATCATGATGTATTGTGGAGATGACAATGGTAGCTTTGACTTTTGATAAAATTTGGGAAAATAGTTTCAACTGGTCACCATATCCCAGTTCAAAGGCAGACTTTGTTGGTATGTTGTAGCTGTATTTAATCAATCATTTGTATTCTCCTGGGCTAATATCTAAAAGAATATTTAAAAGTATATAACCTGCTACTGCACTTATTGAGGTTAGTGGCTTTATGATAAGATTGTTCACAGAGTAAGGTACTAATCAATGTAAGCATGACTGAATTGGGCTGGGAACATTTGAGGAAATAATAAATGGAATAGAAATATTTGGGACAGACCCTCAGGTGGTGTAAATTGTCATAGCTCCATTGACTTTGGTGGAGCTATGACAATTTGCATCAGCTGAGGATCTGCACTGGGGGAGGCAGACAGAGGAACACGTTTAAAAGATAAAACAATTAAAGGTGGGTGACCACAAAAATGAACAAGCACACTTTTCCACTCTCAAAAAACCTGCACCTGTATAAGCAGCTTGGCTAATTAGAGACCTACATTGACAGACCTGGTTTTCTGTGCTGATCACTTGCACCTATGCAAAGTGGTGCAAAATGCTGCCATTATGAGTCGGTACCATTTTGCCCAACTGTAAATACCCAGACAAAGTGTGAAACTGTAGAGGGTCAAGTCCTCTGAGTGCAAGAACCCAATTTGCATGATGAAATGAGAGATTGTGAAGCTAAAATGGTAATGTGCACATTTTTGTGGGCACACTCATATGTTGGCAAATTTGGTGAAAAAGAAGAAATATGTTATCATTGTCTGTTGAGACATTTTAGATATGGGTAAGAAACAAGCACTATGTGTTTGGCCAAGTTCATTTAATTCAATATTATAATGTGTTTGGGACAGATGTTGCAATCAGGTATATGTGCACACCTTCTTTTGACAGCACTGCAGGCATCTTAGAGCAGAACTGGATCCACTGATTTCAGGAAATCTATTTCTCTAATCATATCAGTAAAATATCACTCACACCCATAATATTTGTGGATTACAATTAATGGCTGCTTTTATTTGTTACTATATCAACCTATATTTACTAACTTCCTCTTAAAATTGGAGAAATGTATACTTAGATGTGTTGACTAGGGTACATTATACCAGAACATACTTTTAGTATCTTAAAACTGCCCTCTTTTACAGCTGGGGATAAATGGTCACTTTATCTCTTAAGAGTTAATCCTTTTTGTTTCAAGCTGAATTCTGCAGAGCTGTTTCTTTTTACAGACCCTCTCTAAAACTTAAAGAAAAGCATGCAGCATAGCTACAGTCTATTTGCAGCTAACTCTTTTTTTTTTGTTGTTTTAAACAACTGTATGGTGATGGTTGTGAGTTATCGTGTCTAAGTCACCTCTTTCCCCAGAAACCACAAAGGAAGAGGTGAAAGAGGATAACGTTCAAAGGCAGATTGGAGATTTCTCTTGGATTGTTCCAATAAGGGAGCGAGCTGAGCACTCCCATCCCATGGAACAAGTTGTATGGATTATTCACAACCACCCCATGTTCCCCTAAGGATATGTAGGAGATCAGGGACATCCATCCATGTGGAGGCCCTGTGTCACTGTACTAGCTCTGTGTCACCAGCTCCCTTGTATGTTTCTTCTGCATTAAACTGAGCCTTCTGTGAGCAGCAGGGAAGGGGAGGAAGATGTTGCGGTGGAGGGGGGCAGGCTCTGTGTGTGGAGGGATATAATTAGGCCTTATTCCTGAAGTGTTGTGTTTGATCTTAATAATGGTAATATAGTACTATAGGTTTGGGTGGCCTCTGCTCCTGCTCCCGAGGAGCTTAAATTCCAATGGCTCAATCCTCCAATCCCACTTTTATCAAATTGTTGTATTAAAATCAATGAAAAAGTATTTCCAAGATTAATCCTAAGTGAGATGCAAAATGACATTCAGAGAATGACATGGGGCTAATAGAGGAAGGAATGGGTTCTTCAAGATTTGTCATCTGATTCTGGCCTTTTCATAAATTAACAGAATCTATGAGTTGATTATGAATAGACAGTGTTCTTGTTTTACTTAAGTCAATATTTTTGAATCATATTTTCAAATTAGCTCTAGTGTTGCAAAATCTTTATTGGAAACATATCATCCTTCTATTATCAGACTGCTTCACAACTTTAAAGAAAATAAATCAATACTAATTTTTAGCATGTATTAACTTACAATATCCTAAATTTCCAGCACCGCATCTTAATTATTTTGTTGCATTAATATAAATCATTACCTTACCACCTTTTGGAGAAGTTTAGCAAAACTATAACTTTCATAAACATTCCCAAATTTGATCTGTTTTTGTGAATGTAAATACCATTACTTTGAAGTAAAAACCAATATTCTTGTTTTGCAAGAGATATATTGCTGAACGTATAGAATAACCTTGTGGCAGTGATAAATCATGGATTGTTTTAATATTAATATTAAATTAATTAATTTAATTAAAATTAATTTATTAATATTAATATTAAATAATATTTTTTCTTATTGTTTAAAACATTTTGTATCTCCTTAGTGAGATCAATTTTGTTTGCTGTATTGTCCTTTATAATATTTAATGTTTTTGCTAAAATCAGCTAATTATGATTTCTAAGTGTTGGGTGTTTACCTGCCACCAAACCCTTCTTGTGAAGCACCTGCAATGCTATGCAATTGCAAGTTCCTCTAGTTTGGCCACTGATAGACAGGCAGACAACTATATTTCACTGCCAGCTAATATGGCAAGAATGTTGGGTGTGACACTCCCAACACAGTGTTGGCCCAACTCTTCTGAAATTCCGATGGAATGTTACTTGGGAAAAAAAGGGCCACCACATCTTTCTGGAGCACAAAGGTTGCAACGGATATCAACGGTAAAAGGGTTAGATCAAAAAAATCCCAGAGTTCATTACTTTGGGTGATTCAATTTTTTGGGTGCCTAGCAGTGTGGCTGCTTCTGAAAATGGTGTCCTCAATAAATTAGTAATCACTGGATTAGTTTAGAAGGAATTTGCTGATTGGTAACAATAACTGTAGCAGTGCTTACTTTAGGTACCTTGTGTGGTCTTGCAGCTGTTCTTTTTCAGTCAGAGGCTCTTGTGCTCATAACTGCAAAAAGGAGGGGGAGCTAACTAATGGCAAGACTGTCAGAGTAAATAAATTTCTTTGTATGACTCCTGAGAAGGAGGACAAAAGAAACCTGGACAGATGGAATTTCAATCCAGGTATTTTATGCTCTTTTTCTCTCTTTTCAACCATTAATAGCTTGCAAGTGCGCAAGTCTCTAAAAGTAAAATAGGACAAATTCTACACTAAATTGTACTGAAGTCAATGAAATTGCATTAATGTAAGGGCACTATTTTGGCCATGTAGTTGAACTCTGTTGAGGCAAAACAGGAACTGGCATATTCCATAACAAGAGCAGAGCAATCCCATGCCTGGGCATGAATCTACAGCTTTTCCAGCATGTCTGTCTCTCCAAGGAAAGGATAAGCTCATTCGTCCAGACTCCTGGGGGGTCCAATACATAGCCAACACCCATTTTAAAGATAGGAACATCTCCCTGTTTAATGTGCTATATCAGTGCTTCTAGAAGATATTGCTCTTGCTTCCCCCACTTTAGCCTCCTCTTCATCCTTGGGATTTTTGTCTTTCCACTCCCCACATGCTATTTTCAGCAAGGAAGCATTTAGATGGCAAAATATATTATATTAGATGGTAATATAGCCTCTGTCTTTTTCAGCTAGTTGGAATATGCAGCTGGATCTGAGAACTATTTGTGTAAGGAGTCTTGTTGAATTTTTTATTTTTTTTTCAGAAGATTCTGCATCCATCTGATGCTTTTGAATTTATGTCTGTGCCTGTTTTGAGTGGCTGAGTGAGATCCAGTGAAGCCTGTTAGCACTGTTGCAGAGGGATGCTGGCTGGGAAATATTGTATGCTGTTGGCAGAATAACAGAATGTGGAGATGAAGAGTGTGCCAACCAGGAAACTTTGAGAGAAGAGACAAGGAAAGTTGCCAGCTAGAAAACAGAATGCAGCCAGCAGGTCTAATAAATAGAGAGCATTTTAGGGAGCCTCCTCTCACGAGGGAGAGAATCAGACTGAGAGAACAGTTGTTAACTGCAACATAGTGAGGAAAATCAGCAAGAGGCCTAAATAGTCTGAGTCACTTTCATGCTGGTATAGCCGCCTTGTTCATTGTGAGCTGCCAAGCAATATCGGGTGAGAGAATGAGTGCACAAGGCCACTGCTGTGAGAAGAAGCCATAGAGATAAGAGTTAATTAGAGGGTCTGAGAAACAGAGTCGGTGTGATATATTGGGTGCAGAAAATTTGCTGTGGGGAGTGGATGGATGATAGACTCCCCTGTAAACTCTCGAGGTCCTGAAGGGTTGAGAGAATTTATGTTGGACTCTTTTTGGGCTGGGGCAAGGGGTTGGGGTGCGGGAGGGAGTGTGGTGTGCAGGAACGGGCTCAGAGCAAGGGATTGGGGCAGAGGAGGAGTGCAGGGTATATGAGGGGGCTCAGGGCAGGGGGCTGGGGTGCAGCAGGAGTGCGAGGTGCAGGCAGGGAGTTGGGGGTGGGGTGCAGGAGGGGTTCGGGCTCTGACCCAGCGCCGCTTACCTAGAGCCGCTCTGGGGTGGCAGCAGCGCATACCAGGGCCTGCCCTGGCCCCACGCCACGCCGCTCCGGGAAGCAGCCGGAACCACGTCCCTGTGCGGCCCCTGGGAGAGGGGAGGGCACAGGGCTGTGTGCGCTGCCCTTGCCGCGCCTCCAGGTACCTCCCCCGAAGCTCCTATTGGCCACGGTTCCCTGGTCCCGGCCAATGGGAGCTGCAGGGGGCGGTGCCTGGAGGCAAGGGCAACGCACGGAGCCCTCGCCCACCCCAGGGGGCCACAGGGACATGTTGCTGGCCGCTTCTGAGAGTGGTGCGGGGCCTGTGGCACCACGGGAGGCAGTCCTGTGGGCCGGATCCAAAGCCCTGACGGGCTGGATTGGGCCTGCAGGCCATAGTTTGCCCACCCCGAGATAGATAAACTGATATGAGTCCTTTCAAACTTTAACAAATCCGTTGACAAACTATGGAGCACTCTAACATAATGAAGGAGGTAATCTCATGAGAAGGTGGCACTGAATGTATATGGGTCAAAAGATGATGGGTCATTTTTAAGTAATTAGTTTGGTTAGAAAATGCTGGATTGAATGTTTCGTTCTGATAACATACAGCTTGGGATACCTACTTGTGGGTGGATATTTTGTGGGATGATGTCATACTTAGAAATAGTAACTATCATGACTGTGGTTCATTTTTTACCACCATGGTCTTCCGTTCAAACAGGTGATGCTGAGTGTCTAAGTTTGTAGTTTGGTAAGCTTATTTATTTATTTGTTTGATTTATAAACCAGGGCACCAGGCCCTTCTTGGCAGAAAGTCTTCCTGGAGGGAGTGGTAGTAGCTGAAGTGCCTCCACCTGTAACCCACCTCTTCGTGTTCAGAGGGCAGAACAGGACATGCAGGGGCCATGACTTGAACAGTCAGGGAGATGCTGATTTAGCAGCTGGGAATCCTATGGACCCGTGGCCACAATTTAAAGCTGTCCTTCCCTGATGGAATCTGTGGGGACAGAAGCAGCACAAACACCATATGCTCTCCGTAGGGATGAATAACCTTATAATGCAGTTTCCCTGATAGTGAATAGGTTAGGTGTAAATTGCGGCCCACCAGTATGTACTTAAATTGTGAAAATTGGTGTTAGACTGCTTGTAATTGCCTGTGAGACATTGTGACTAGTCTCGTTACTCTGAGCCATTGTTTCCATGGGGAACAGTGACTTTTGCTCCTGAGAACTTGGACTTAGACATATTAATGCTGTTTGGTTATTGTGTGATAACAGCTGCATTAACATGTGTCACTGCTGTTCTAACACAGAATAAGGTGGTTGCACTTACAGTTTGTTAGCTTGGCTGAGAAGATTTGAAGCTGTACACTCGAAATTTCTTCAGAGTCCTTTCTCTATTTCATAGATATTCAATCATGAACCTGGTTGTAGAATAAGGTATGTACCTACATAATGTGATTGCTATGTTGTAGTATTTATTGAAGAAATGATCCTTCTTTCCATAATAAAGAAGCACAAATAGTTGTATATTATGGAACCTTTTCCATAATTACATTTGGGTAATCTGTTTTTTGGCGATAGCTCCCAAACATCTCAAGCTTCCCTATATTAGCTTCATTTTGTTTTCAGCTCACAGTTAAAAAGTTTTTCTCTGAAATTAATGGTCCAAGAAAGGTGGTCTCCAACCATCTGGCTGAAAAGGTGTGTTTGCTTTGTTGTATTTTAAGGTACTAAAATGCAGGATTAAAGGATGCTTGTGGAGTCCAGATTTCTGTGATTTTTTTTAAAGCAACATACATTTTGATACTCTTCTTGTAAAAACAGATTGAAAACTATCTTTCCTCCATATTGTATTCATTCATTTTTTCCTGAAGTGAAAGCAGAAGGTTTTATACAAAATGTAACTGTCTCTTGTTTTAGTAGTACAGTAAAATTAGTTTTCATAAAAGATTCATGAGAAGAAAGGATGTTTATGAGATGTATTTTAGCTTTAATTATCAAGGAAAGTGAAGTGCAGAGTAAATGTGCATGATTAACTATGGCCCTGATTCAGCAAGATACTTAAGCATGTTGTCTAACTTTTAATTATTTTACTTTTTTTTTAAAGGTAGATAGAAAGAAAACTATAGTACATCATAGAAAATCATAACAGAAACTGCAGTTTCAGAACTAGCCTGAATCTCCTAATGTTATACCAACATTTAACTGTTAATTTTAGCTATTAAGGTATGCTATCTGCATAATTTACTAATAGATATTTAGCTCGATTTTCCTTGTCTATTTAGGTAGAATCTCTGCAGATGGTGAGGATGGCGTTGCAGGCTGTAAAATGGATCTGAGAGAGAATTTCTACACCAGAGTGTCCTGCTGCATTTCTTTGAATGCATACCCAATTTATTGTTTTGGCTGATGAAAATTAAGCCATTTCCTCATCTTTATCCATTGATACATCTGCAGCTAAAGGTTGTTTTTCTAGTCTCTAGTATGAGACATGAAAAAATATACATAATGAGAAGATACCAGCATCCCTAGAAAATAATTGGTACACTCCATGTATTTTACAAACATTTTCTAGTTTTCCCTTTTTGTACACTGATTTCTATAGTCATAAGGCATATTATAGTCTCCTCTTTCTTTTTGGTCTGAATATTCCTATATAGGTTTCCTTCTAATGTGAGGTTTCAAGAAGAAAATAGGCCTAATTTCTAAAACATTGTAAATATAAATTTTACAAAAATGTTAGAAACATAACAATTCCAGACAGTGCCAAAAAGAAAAAGTATTTCAAAGAAATGAAAGCACACTCAGCTTCTCTGTTGCCTGGCTTGGATGGAGTGGAATTTCAAATGGAAAGCCTCTTGAAACGGCAAAACCATTGTCCCCTCACTCCCTGAGCATGTGAAAGTCCCTGATTCTGTGCTACTTATCTGGCACCCGTTATAGTGCTGTGCACAAACTGGATTTTTTTTGTTTGTTTTGGGTGAAGTTTTGTGATTTTGAAATTTCTTCTGTTCCAGAATGGAAGAAAATAAATAAATAAATACAATTCCCACAATCCAAAATTCTGAAAAAAATTGCATTTCAGGACAATCAAAACATTTAATTTTGACAATTAAAATGTTTTGTTTAGTTTTCAACTTTATTTTATATGATATAAAATTTTAAATAATTGAAGTTGAAAGTTGTTTCAAAATAGAAAATAAAAAATTCCATTCCCCAAAAATTGAAATGTTTCGCTTTAAATTTGTTTCAAAATGAATTTTCATCAAAGGTGACACGTTTCTGCAAAACATTTTGCTTGTGATCAATTGGTATTTTGGAGCAGAAAAACTTTGTCAGAGAATTTCTGACTAGCTCTACCATATTACCATAGTCTCTGAGTGCTTCATAATCTTTAACACATTTATCCTCATAACACCCCATGAGACAGGGAGGTGCTATTTATTATCCCTGTTTTACAGAAAGGAAAATAAGGCACAGTCTTGTCCAGTGTTCTAGCTGAAGTAAGGAATTGAACCTGGGTCATCTGAGTGTCAAGCTAACATCGTCAACACTGGACTATCCGTCGTCTGTGCATCGATGCTGTGTGACAGGGGGTTAACGGGGTATCAGGACAATGGGGCTGTCTGGTTGGAGCCTAGACCCAGCAACTGAATTAATGAGACATTATCGCTCAATACTTCATGAATAATCAGTATGCTACCTATTGATACTTTGTAATATTTGTCAAATTGTTTTTCAATATCAAATCAGTTCCAAAAAACAGGACTCATGAAACCAAAAATACCCCAGACTTTGCTCTTTGTTGTTTGACAGATATGTTCAATTATCTTTAGTTAGCAGATCAGGTTCCTGCCCCCTCCTGTTGCCTTCCTGAGCTATGAGTGTTCTTCCCACATACTGTACATCCCCTCTGAACTTCCTAGATCCCCAAGACCCGTCCCCCATAAGAAGATGATCCGAAGTTCAGTCTCTTGAAGTTCTCCTGACTTTCTATTCAGCTCCTGATGTTTTGTTTTTTTTTTTGTTCTCTAAGCGTGGGCGGGCTGTCCAGCCCATGGAGGCAACCATACCTTAGATACCCCAACTATATCCTTTTTCATTATATGTTGCTGTCATTTCTAGAAAAAATGTTTTTAACTAGACCCAAAACTTTCATATCTCTGCTGGTTTGGGGTGTAGTTACGAATTCACAGCTCAGACATCAAAAGTTTTGAACTCTTCTCAGAAACCTAGATCCAGTTTCCAATGACTAAAGGCAAATTTATGTTTTTTCATCAAAAGATGGTGTAATGTCAGTTTCATGTTGTGTTTTAGAGGATTTGATTGAATGTGTATCTGTTTGAAAATTGTGAATGATGTGAACACCGTGCAAATTGAAACCAACAGAAATGTCCATGAAGAAAAAACAAATAGTCAAAGAGATTCTTGGGGCCTGATTCTGAAAAGTGCTGAGCACTTATAATTCCCATTGAAATCAATGAGAATTACAGGCACTTATGGAGACAGACTCTTAGATCTACCCTTAGTTGTACATGCAGTTCCAAGGAGGCCTGCTGTTATTGAAGTCAATGCAAGTGGGATTACAGCACATAATTACCTAAGAAATGAAACCTGTAAGCTTCTCCAAGCAGTTATTTTCTCTATATGAGTCTTATTGATTTAACTCCATCACACACACATCATACTTACATAATTGGCATTTTGGTTTTGATATGATCCTGTAAGTTCCCTCTGAGTTTCTGTAGTTTCACAATTAACCCAGCCATTTGCTCCTCAAAGGGTCGGTCTGTCTGTGTGATGCTTTTGCTGGGAAAAGATCAGGAATGCAGCTCAGAACTCCTGTAAAAAGTTACTAAGCAATCTAGCTAGAAATGCGTTAGATTTCTTTTGTTTAATGGCTGGTAAAATAGCTGTGCTGAATGGAATGTATATTCCTGTTTTTGTGTCTTTTTGTAACTTAAGGTTTTGCCTAGAGGGATTCTCTATGTTTTGAATCTGATTACCCTGTAAGGTATTTACCATCCTGATTTTTACAGAGGTGATTCTTTTACTTTTTCTTTAATTAAAAGTCTTCTTTTAAGAGCCAGATTGCTTTTTCCATTGTTCTTAAGATCCAAGGGTTTGGATCTGTGTTCACCTGTGCAAACTGGCGAGGATTTTTATCAAGGCTTCCTCAGGAAAAGGGGTGTAGGGCTTGGGGAGATATTCTGCAGGAAAGACGTCTCCAACTGGGCTCTTCCCCTGTTCTTTGTTTAACACGCTTGGTGGTGGCAGCATAAGGTTCAAGGACAAGGCAAAGTTTGTACCTTGGGGAAGTTTTTAACCTAAGCTGGTAAGAATAAGCTTAGGGGGTCTTTCATACAGTTCCCCAATTCTGTACGCCAGAGTTCAGAGTGGGGAAGGATGCTGAGTTTTAGTAACAGTTCCCTGTTGCTTATAGGATACAATAAAAGATACAATACTGTGGGACCCAAGCAGGCTCATAATTCTTTCTCCTCCCCATAACGAATATAAAAGCTTGGCCAGGTGTTTCTTATGTACTGAAAACATTTATTTCTTTCTGTTAAGTCCAAGGAATAGTGTTAAATCTATCTTTCATACACACACTGCGTTCTGCACGTATATGCAAGAGGCCCATTAAGTGACAAAGCATTACAACACTTACTTTCTACTTAGTCATTTCTGAATCTTTTATTACACACAATTGTGTTTATGTTTTGCAGTTAAACCACAACCCCCTGGGGTCATAGTATTGGTCTGCCTCATCTGTAAAAACACTTCCAGCTCTATTATTGAGTCAAATAACAATGAAATACAAGAAGCCTTCCAACCCTTACTCCCTTTCGGCTTCCAAAATGAAACTGGTAACTTCCTGGAAGCTTTATTCCCAAAATGTTCTGTTAGTGCAGTATGATGCTGGAATGATTTTAAAATGTCTTGCACATTAGGAGTAACTTTTATGCACAGGACAGCTCTCTACAGTGTATTGCAAACAGCAGACTTAATAGCTATTCAGAAAGGTCTCCCCAGAGCAATGGCCTAGCTCCCTAAACACTGTCAGTGGCATCATTGTCCGGTGTTGAACTGCAATATATGAAAATTTCAGCAGATAGATTTTGTGCATAATGATGCTCAGAATATTCAAGCTGTCATTAGAAGGCTGCAGCTCCATTCATTTTTGGTCCACTGAGTTGGGAGCAGGCTTTCAAGCTGTGGAGCCAAAAAAAAATCTAACACAGCTTCCATGCAGTAGTCATACATCCTATTATTAAACAAATAGATCTCTTGTTATTTCAGGTGCCCCAAATTAATTAAAAATTTTAGGGAAAATAGTGGAATTTGAGGTGAATAATAAAACAAATCTTTATTTAAAAGCCTTTTTGCCGTTTAATTTCCTATCCCACCTGAACACTTTAGGGAATTTAAAAGTATTTTGACATAATATTCTAGTGAGGAAAGTTATAACCAAATAGTCTGTTCTTTTTAGCAGTAATATCATTTGTGCTTCAGCACCTGCTTCTTCATCAATGGTAGCAGCTGTTTGAGTTGAAAAAAGGAATGAGACCTTGATAGTTTCATACTCTACACTATTGTATATTAAGTTAAAGCAGCTACTGTAAACCTGACAAATCTTGGAGGAAGTTTCTAGTTCTAGGTGCCTTTCTAAATATCTGATATATATTTATGAGAACTTTGGGCACCTTTTCCTTAGAAAACAAACAAAAAACTACTTTATCTTATGGTTTCAGCATAGAATTTCACTAAAATGCATGAAAAATTCAATTCTGGATTCATTATATCTTGCACTGTAGTGCCAGAGTCTATTAGTGTTTGAAAGTACAGGAACTGCTTTTGGCAGACAGAATAATTCTTCCTTCTAGATCATTCTACAGCAAGGTTAATCATTTAAATCTTGGCATAGCTGGTGATCATCTTACCAGAGTAAATGTAAAATATGTTAGAGCATAAAATGCAAAAAGCAATGATCTACATGAATGTTCTGTACCATTTGTTACCAATGGTATTGATTCAAAAGCTATAAATAAATAAGGATAATTATCATAATGTTATAAATATTTATACTGCATATTTGGGACCAGATCCTAGCTGATGCAAATCAGTGAAGCTCCATGGCTTTCAGTGAAGCTGAACCAATTTACTTCAGATGAAAGTCTGGTCCTCGATTTTATTATTATTATTTATTATTATTTTAAATGAAGGAAAATCTAGTAAATTGTAGTCAAGTTTTGGACCTCCTTTTGTGAGCATGAATGTTTTTAAAAAGTAGTGGAATCATCATTCTACTGTGTAAAGGCCATGGCCATGGAGAGAACATGTTAGTGTACTCCACCTTGTCTGTACACTGTGAAGAACAGCTCCATTCTGGTTTCCTCCACAGCAGGGTGTAAGACGAATTTGGGAGCAGGTTAGACTGTGGGGGAGTAGCAGGAACATGGCCTCTGGGTCTGCGATTACATGACGGTTTACCAAATCCCCAAGTCAGGAGAGAGTAGCCAGTGGTCTGTAACAGAAGCTGCAGCATTACAGCACTGGTGCTACCTGTCCTGTGCTAGTTTGGGTGGGGAGTATTTCATCCATCTAGCTACTACACATTTCTCGTGCACAAAGCCAGTGTAATTGAATTTTGTGCACAGGTCAGGATTTATCTACAGTATTATTGGAAGAGATAAAATGTGTATGGTGAGCCCACAGCTGTATCACAATAAATATGGAGAATTGTTAGTAATCGATTTGCTCCAATTATTGATATGTACTAGTTGTATGTTAGCCAGAATCACTGTGCAGTAAATCCAGTTGCTAGTTAATCCAGAACTAAGGCATGTACAATAGCTTTGAAATGTCACTTTATGTCAAAATCAACACAAAGTAATGACACGCTCTGTATCTGGTGTCTGAGAATTGTAATTTTCTTAAATAAGTACTCTATTTAAAAATAGCTGAGTTTCATTGTAGGGAAAATAATTTCTTCTTTAGAAAACTGGCTGTCTTGGGTCTAGTTCTGCAAAGTGCTGAGTACCTTCTGGACTGTGCCATGACCAGCCTTCAGCTTCAGGAGGAGTCGTGGGCTTTCAGCACCTCACAGAAGGTGCTCAGCACTATGTCAGAATGCCATGAACACATGGAATATTCAAAGACTATTGTATCAACTTCATAAATGTTATGTGTATCTTCATGAGCTAAGTGATTGTATTCCTGATCAATGGGGAGTTGTGTGCTATTCTTAATACCCTACATTTTTTACTGAATTCTTCCCCACCACCACCCAAAATTCCTGCCTTTTGCAAAAGCAACTATTCAAGTTTTACTGATTTTTTTTTTTACCTGAATTTTGCAAGTGCTGGAACTCCCCTGACCTGCCTCTCCCCCCGACCCCCGCCGGATGGCACAGCATGCTTGCACAGAGGAAGTTAACTGCTGGCTGATGGCTGCTGCTGAGCTGTGTGGGAGTGAGATGAAGGGAGCCGGGTACTGGCAGTCAAGAAGGGTTCCCTGCCCATCTCATTCTCTGACTATCCACCAGAGGGCAGGAAGCTTGTGATAGCCCCCGTCTGCTTTCCCTGCTGGACAGAACTGCCTTCTAACCGCAGACCTGCAACATGGCCCCATCTACTTCTCCTGCCCACTGGGGGAGCAAAATAGGCAGGGAGCCAGGTCTTGGCAGCTGAGACTGACCACTGCCATGAAAGGCCCACAGGAAGCTGAAGGCTCCCTTCACACACAGCCCCACCCATCTCCTGGGCCTTCATTTTTGGCTTTTACTGATTTTTCACACTTTTAATTTTTTTTTCTATAAACACTGATAAATTCCTGGGAAATTTGAAATAAAATTAAAACCAAAATCGAGAGACCTTAGGTTTTCTGCAGGAATGAAAATGACTGGGAGGTAAATTAATGCAAATTCCTGGGCAGGTAACAAGTCTGAAGAAGTCTCATTTCCTGGCTGGGGGGAGGGGGAATTGCATATGCTAGTTTGACCTGGTTCAAGAGGCCTGGCAAACAAAGAACTGAAAACTGTTTAAAGTGTTTTGAAGCTATATTTTCTGTGTAATGCATTTGTTCTCAGTAAATAATACTTTGCTTTATGAAGGCTGGCTGGTCATTGGTTAATCTTGTCATTGCCCTAGAGAGCACAGTCTCTGTAGGTCCTGAACTAAAGTCAGACTTGCTAAAATGAACACAGTAAATTACAGGATACTGCAGCCTAAATCCCCAATCTGGAGGGAGTGGATTGCATGATTCTGCCCCAAGAAAGTGACAGCTAGAGGCCTGAGACCTAAGTGAGATAATCTCAAAGACCACAAAGGAGTTAGAGGTGCAATTACCTTAGAAACTATAACAAGTACCTTTTAAAATCAATCCTTTTATGATTTTACAAAAGATGAACGTTGTATATGCTGACTCAATGTAATGGAATCCTTAAAATGTAGTGACTGACGGCTAGGTGCAAATTTTACAAGCATGCCTATGTTTGTGCAAGCAATACAGTCAGTTGCCTGTGTAATGTCAAATGTGCATGCATTTATGGTTTGGCACACACAAGCATCACTGCATGTGACTGCCACTGTCTTTGTATGTGTTAGTGCTTCCAGCAGTGTAGTTCAAAATTCATTATACTCTGTGATCTGAACCACAAAGCTCTGTTTAGTGCTGCTGAAATGCACTTAAAGTCCATTTGGAACAGGTTTGCAACTTAACTTTTCCTTCTAAAGTGTGTATATATGATTTGGAGTGCAATCTATAATAGATATATAAGGCTAGGTCCTCAGCTGGTGTACATCAGCATAGCAACACTGATTCCAGTGGAACTATAATGGTTTACACCAGCTGAATAGCTGGATCAGAGGTTAGATATAATGAGATAATATGAAACACAGATAAACTCCAGGTGTTCTGCCAATCACATATCTGGAGCACAGTGCAGAAAGCATATAGTGGTATTATTTCATTGCTGTGTAAGATGTTACGCACATAAATCCCTTAGCAGCAATGCAGTTCAGAAATGATTATTCCCTTGCATCTCACCTAATAAGTTCTATTTAGTATTATCAAAGTACAATTATAGTTCACTTTGAACAACTTTCTTGCCTCATTTTTCCATCTAAAGGATCTGAATATTATTCTAAAACAATTCCTATATTCTCAGCATGTACTGGAATGTACATAATGCATATTTCTATAAATGATGTCATGCACATACCCTTTAGGCGGAGTAATGAAGCCGCAAACTGTTCAAAATGGACTTTAATTGCACTTTGATACCACTACAAAGAACTTTTTAGGTGAGATAAGGGTATAAATGAATTCCATTGTCTTACAACTGAGTTTGCGATAGAGTTAAACAAGAATCAGAACAAAAATACCTAACTAGAATTTTGAATCCTGCAAGATTGAGTTTGAGATTGGTTTCAGGAACTGAACTCTACAGTTTGGTTTGATGCAGTTGGAAATGAACTGGCATCTGCATCTCTTGGAGATTTAAGATAAATTAAATTGAACCCCCAAAAGGAGCCCCATTCTACTTAAGTCCACTCTTAGCCTCCTAACAAGTCTCATGGCTGCAATACTTAAAGTTGTTTTCTGAGTGGTGGTCTACTCTTCCCCTAAATGTAAATGCTCCTCTTGGCCGAGGAAGCCCCTCCTTTTGATTGGGGTATTCATATGGAATTTGCATGTTTTGTTGTGCTACAGTCATCTCCCACTCTTGTTCTTGGAATGTATTGCACCTTGGACACAAGCTATGTACAAGAGGATTCAAGGTTTGAGGTGAATGTTTCGTACTGTCGTGCTATTTCAATGACTTGCTCAGTCACAGTTATTAATGAAAGATTGTAGAGACAGAGCAGGGAGGAAGACCATGAATTCTCATTAGTTTGGGAAAGCAAGTATTGCAGGGAAGGACAGAATGATATCAGGATCTTTTCAGAAGAGAGTAGGCATGGAGTGGGGGAGGGGTATCATTAAGTAGGTAGCTATGTAAATAAATTTTTTGGTGTTTCCAAATCAAAGCTTTTGATGATTTCCCTTCATTATGTAAATATATAAGTAACCAATTCTTAAAATAGGTGTACCATAATATATATGATTCTTAACTGTGTACAGTAGTCTAAGATTATTCTACCAATTAAGATTGTCTAGTCTAGATACCATTAAAACCGATGCTATGAAACAATAACTGTCATGTGACGGTTAGCTGTACTTTTTGCTGAAGTAGATCTATAGCTAATTTGAAAGTACAGCAAATATTGCTACAGTAAACTAGCAAACAAGATGGTTTTCAAGTTGTCTGAATGTTTTAGAATAAATAGACGTTTTTCTTCATTAGTGTGTAAAACCTTATTCCCTCTCGGTAATTCTTGCATGTTAACTCTGATAGTTTTCATTGAGAAGAGTAGTGGGTTGTTTTTTTTTAAATAAATGGTGAGCAATTTCTTAAAAAAATATTGGTTTGAAAAATAAAGTCTCCGAAACCAGAAACTCAGAAGCGATAAAAATATTAGTTTTGTGTTTTATTGGTAAAATAAAATCTATGGATAGCATCTGCTGTAGAGAGCAGAACAATCCTATCAAAACCAAGTCTATTTGCCTGTATAAAAGAGGAAGAATATTATCTTAATAGTAAACATGTTGCAAAGGAGAAATGTCTTATGTACAAAGAAATAAGCAGGTGCCTGAGACTATTGCTGGAAAAACGTAGCTTCTGTACTTTCTCTCATCTGTTTTCTCTGCAAAGGTATTTAGTGTTGCTTGGAAGCTTTATTGATGAAGAAACTCTACTTAGTGCTGTGAAACCATTTGGTTTCATTTTACAAATGTGTTTTGTAAAGGACAGCTGAAAATGTTCAGAAAATGATACGTAGACTATGGATCGTAATGATGAAAACAGGTGGATTGAGAGTATATAACAGTCATGAGAGACCCCAGAATTCTGGTTCGACTAGTGTAATACATGGATAAGCTAAGTTTTCCTCTCAAGAAATGACATATTAGCCTCCTGCCAAAGACAACAACTTTAACCTACGTATAGGTTTATAGATTTTCCTTCACTTGTGTATTTACTATTTTGTTTATCTAGTACTGAAGTAAGAGACTGGGCAAATAAAACTCTAATAATATCTGGAGTTTAAAAAAAATGAAAAATCTACCATGTTTAACAATTAATGCCTCATTTTAATATAGTTTACTATACCATATACATATTAAGAAGGATGTTATAGAATCACCTCACCATTGCAAAGAATTGAAAAGTGGTTGTTTTCAAACAACTGTTTGTTTCCAAAAATACAAAATACGTTAGAGATGGCAATTCAAGTTGAAATGAATGGATGCTATTTGAAATGGGTTCTGCAAAGATGCATGCATATGGATAACTTTATATACTGTGAATAACCCAAAAAAATGAATGGTTGGAGTCAATGGGACCACTTAAAGTGCATAATGTTAGGCACATGCATAACACTTTGTAGGATTGTTAAGAAATTATAAAAGTAGAGATTTCTTTTCTACACTTGTAAAGCAGCTATTACTTTAGGCTTATAATAGCTGAGACAACATAATATACAGTTTAATGCAGTCTCTTCTCATATTAGTCCTCATGGTACAATCAGATCTGCCTAGACAGAATGCTGTGCCTGGGAGTAGCCCCACTTTAGTCTGACTGCAGGACTTAGGCCAAGTTTAATGGGTATCTAGGCTCTCTGAAGTGATTTCTTCAGCCAGCTCACAAGACAGGGTCTGTTTAATCTCCCCGAACTATCAAACACAGCAACACGCATCACTACTTTGCGGTAGCTATACTATTGTTACTATATACAGTGAAATGGTACACCCTGGAAATGTATTTGTGCAAGCAATGAGCTTAATTTCCCTAATGTGAAACACAAAACTATGCTCTGGTCTACACTAGGAGTTGAGGTCAAATTTAGCAGCGTTAAATCGAGTTAACCTTGCACCCGTCCACATGACGAAGCCCTTTCTTTCGACTTAAAGGGCTCTTAAAACCTATTTCTTTACTCCACCCCCGACAAGGGGATTATCGCTGAAATCGGCCTTGCCGGGTCGAATTTGGAGTACTGTGGACGCAATTAGACGGTATTGGCCTCCAGGAGCTATTCCAGAGTGCTCCATTGTGACCGCTCTGGACAGCACTCTCAACTCAGATGCACTGGCCAGGTAGATAGGAAAAGGCCTGTGAACTTTTCAATTTCATTTCCTGTTTGGCCAGCGTGGCAAGCTGCAGGTGAGTGCAGAGCTCATCAGCAGAGGTGACCATGATGGAGTCCCAGAATCGCAAAAGAGCTCCAGCATGGACCGAACGGGAGGTATGGGATCTGATCGCTGTATGGGGAGAGGAATCCATGCTATCAGAACTCTGTTCCAGTTTCTGAAATGCCAAAACATTTGTCATAATCTCCCAGGGCATGAAGGACAGAGGCCATAACAGGGACCCGAAATAGTGCCACATGAAACTTAAGGAGCTGAAGCAAGCCTACCAGAAAACCAGAGAGGCAAACGGCCACTCCGGGTCAGAGCCCCAAACATGCCGCTTCTATGATGAGTTGCATGCCATTTTAGGGGGTTCAGCCACCACTGCCCCAACCGTGTGCTTTGATTCCTTCAATGGAGAGGGAGGCAACATGGAAGCAGATTTGGGGAACAAGGAAGATAGCTCACAGCAAGCAAGCGGAGAAACCCGTTTTCCCAACAGCCAGGGACTGTTTCTCACCCTGGACCTGGAGCCAGTACCCCCTGAACCCACCCACGGCTGCCTCCCGGACCTGCCAGGTAGAGAAGGGACCTCTGGTGAGTGTACCTTTTTAAATAGTATACATGGTTTAAAAGCAAGCATGTTTAATGATTCATTTGCCCTGGCATTCGTGGCTAGTACAGCGACTGGAAAAGTCTGTTAACATGTCTGGGGATGGAGCGAAAATCCTCCAGGGACATCTCCGTAAAGCTCTCCTGGATGTACTCCCAAAGCTTTTGCAAAAGGTTTCTGGGGAGGGCAGCCTTATTCCATCCACCATGGTAGGACACTTTACCACGCCAGGCCAGTAGCACGTAGTCGGGAATCATTGCAGAACAAAGCATTGCAGTGTATGTTTGCTGGCGTTCAAACAACATCTGTTCTTTATCTCTCTGTGTTATCCTCAGGAGAGTGATATCATTCATGGTCACCTGGTTGAAATAGGGTGCTTTTCTTGAGGGGACATTCAGAGGTGCCTGTTCCTGCTGGGCTGTTTGCCTGTGGCTGAACAGAAATGTTCCCTGCTGTTAGCTGGGGGGAAGGATGAGGGGTTAGCCATGCAGTGGGGGGAGGCAAAATGCGACCTTGTAACGAAAGTACATGTGCTATGTATGTAATGTTAACTGTTAACAGCAAGGTTTACCGTGAAAGAGTGTACCCATTGTTCTATAAAATGTGTCTTTTTAAATACCACAGTCCCTTTTTTTTCTCCACCAGCTGCATGTGTCTTCTCCTTCCCAGAGGCTAGCGAAGATTAGAAGGCGAAAAAAATGCACTCGCGATGAAATGTTCTCTGAGCTCATGCTGTCCTCCCACACTGACAGAGCACAGACGAATGTGTGGAGGCAGACAATGTCAGAGTGCAGGAAAGCACAAAATGACCAGGAGGAGAGGTGGCGGGCTGAAGCTGATAGGTGGCGGCAGCGTGATGAGAGGAGGCAGGATTCAATGCTGAGGCTGCTGGAAGATCAAACTCATATGCTCGAGCATATGGTTGAGCTGCAGGAAAGGCAGCTGGAGCACAGACCGCTGCTACAGCCTCTGTGTAACCAACCGCCCAAGTTCCATAGCCTCCTCACCCAGATGCCCAAGAACATGGTGGGGGGGCCTCCGGCCACCCAGCCACTCCACCCCAGAGGATTGCCCAAGCAACATAAGGCTGGCATTCAATAAGTTTTAAACTTTTAAAGTACTGTGTGGCCTTGTCCTTCCCTCCTCCACCACCCCTCCCGGGCTACCTTGGTAGTTCTCCCCCTATTTGTGTGATGAATTAATAAAGAATGCATGAATGTGAAGCAACAATGACTTTATTGCCTCTGCAAGCAGTGATCGAAGGGGGGAGGGGAAGGTGGGGGGAAGTAGAGTGAACCAAGGGGGTGTGGGGGGTTTCATCAAGGAGAAACAAACAGAACTTTCACACCGGAGCCTGGCCAGTCATTAAACTGGTTTTCAAAGCTTCTCTGATGTGCACCGCGCCCTCCTGTGCTCTTCTAACTGCCCTGGTGTCTGGCTGTGCGTAACCAGCGGCCAGGTGATTTGCCTCAACCTCCCACCCCGCCATAAACATCTCCCCCTTACTCTCTCTCTCATATTGTGGAGCGCACAGGAAGCAGTAATAACAATGGGAATATTGGTTTCGCTGAGGTCTAAGCGAGTCAGTAAACTGCGCCAGTGTGCTTTTAAACATCCAAATGCACTTGCTCAGCCTGTAGTTGAACAGCTCCTGACTACTGTCCAGGCTCCCTGTGTACGGCTTCATGAGCCATGGCATTAAGAGGTAGGCTGGGTTCCCAAGGATAACAATAGGCATTTCAACATCCCCAACGGTTATTTTCTGGTCTGGGAATAAAGTCCCTTCTTGCAGCTTTTGAAACAGACCAGAGTTCCTGAAGATGCGAGCATCATGTACCTTTCCCGGCCATCCCACATTGATGTTGGTGAAACGTCCCTTGTGATCCACCAGTGCTTGCAGCACTATTGAAAAGTACCCCTTGCGGTTTATGTACTCGCCGGCTTGGTGCTCCGGTGCCAAGATAGGGATATGGGTTCCGTCTCTGTCCCCACCACAGTTAGGGAATCCCATTGCAGCAAAGCCATCCACTATGACCTGCACATTTCCCAGGTCACTACCCTTGATATCAGATCTTTGGTTGCATTGGCTACTTGCATCACAGCAGCCCTCACAGTAGATTTGCCAACTCCAAATTAATTCCCGACTGACCGCTAGCTGTCTGGCGTTGCAAGCTTCCACAGGGCTATTGCCACTCGCTTCTCAACTGTGAGGGCTGCTCTCATCTTGGTATTCTTGTGCCTCAAGGCAGGGAAAAGCAAGTCACAAAGCTCCATGAAAGTGCGCTTACGCATGTGAAAGTTTCGCAGCCACTGGGAATTGTGCCAGGCCTGCAACACTCGGCGGTCCTACCAGTCTGTGCTTGTTTCCCCGGCCCAGAATCGGCATTCCACCGCATGAACTTGCCCCATTAGCACCATGATGCCCACATTGCCAGGGCCCGTGCTTTGAGAGAAATCTGTGTCCATGTCCTCATCACTCTCATCACCACGCTGACGTCACCTACTCACCCGGTTTTGCTTTGCCCGGTTCTGGTGCTGCATATACCGCTGGTTAATGCGCGTGGTGTTTAATGTGCTCCTAATTGCCAAAGTGATCTGAGCGGGCTCCATGCTTGCCGTGGTATGGCCTCTGCACAGAAAAAAGGCGCGGAACGATTGTCTGCCGTTGCTCTGACGGAGGGAGGGGCGACTGACTAGATGGCTTACAGGGTTGGCTTACAGGGAATTAAAATCAACAAAGGGGGTGGCTTTACATCAAGGAGAAACAAAAACAACTGTCACACAGAATGGCCCCCTCAAGGATTGAACTCAAAACCCTGGGTTTAGCAGGCCAGTG
The DNA here is from genome assembly GCF_965140235.1 of Caretta caretta. Classification (NCBI taxonomy): domain Eukaryota; kingdom Metazoa; phylum Chordata; order Testudines; family Cheloniidae; genus Caretta; species Caretta caretta. Next base: position 86,966,635 of record NC_134213.1, read on the forward strand.
CTCAAGCCAGTGCTCAACCCACTGAGCTATCCCTCCCTCTGGTATTTCAGGCAGGACTGAATCTCCATTAAACTTTTCAAGGTGCCCCTGACAGACCTCACCGAAATGACTGTCGGCCGTTGATTTCACAGAGGGAGTTGGGGGGGCGGGGAGCAAATGAATACAAAACAAATCTGGTGTATTTCTTGTTTTGATCCACTCCATCTATCTTTTACATCTTTGGCTGGCAGCAGACGTTGCAGTAGGACTGGTAGCCATCCTCATCTCCTAGCTGCTCACCAGAAGGCGGTGCAATAGGACTGCTGGCAGGACTAAAGAGAATGACCTGGTCGAGTCACTCCTATTCAGTCTCTGCACCCATGTCTGCCCAGGCGCTCCTGACTGACCTTACTGAGGTGGCCAGGAGCACCTTGGACATGATGATGGTTATCAGGCCTATTGCACCGTCTGCTGCCACAAGGCAATGAGCTTCTGCTGTGTAGCAATGCAGTACCACGTCTGCCAGCACCCAGGAGATGTAGGGTGACAGTGAGCTGAGTGGGTTCCATGGTTGCCGTGGTATGGCGTCTGCACAGGTAACTCAGGAAAAAAGGCGCGAAACGATTGTCTGCCATTGCTTTCATGGAGGGAGGGAGGGCCTGACGACATGTACCCAGAACCACCCGTGACAATGTTTTTGTCCCATTAGGCATTGGGATCTCAACCCAGAATTCCAATGGGCGGTGGAGACTGCGGGAACTGTGGGATAGCTACCCACAGTGCAGTGCTCCAGAAGTCGATGCTACTCTTGGTACTGTGGAAGCATGTCACCGAGTTAATGCACTTAAAGCACTTACAGCATTTTGTGTGGGGACACACACAATCGACTATATAAAAACGATTTCTAAAAAACCGACTTCTATAAATTTGACCTAATTTCGTAATGTAAACATACCCTATGAGATATTAAAGAGAAGAACTGTAAAAGGGGGAAATTATTTTAAAAACTGATACATTCTAGATAATTTTCTACTTTTGGAGAAATTGGATTGCAACAAAGGCAAATGGCTCTTCAGAGCTACAGAGCTTGCCAAATGTTAATTATTCAGAAATGGAAATCTGACTGCCTTTGGATAATTGACAGGGCTACTGAAATGAGTGATTTGGCTGCTCTTGAAAGAATGTCCTTTAATTTAAACTGTTATTTGGAAACATTCAATAAAATATGGTTGCTCATTGGAAAGTATGATTAATTTCTCATCAACGTTTAAATATTTAATAGCAAGAATTGCTCATTCCAAATTTAAGATTTTATTCACTTAGCTGAACCTTAAAGCTGGGGTTTCTGTTCTAGGTACTTATTTTATTGATTTATAAGGTTTTTTTTTTATAGCACTGACCACAAAAGAACAAGTGCCTGTGATTGTATATATGCCATACACTGGACAGGTTTCTGTGTCTCTGTGCATTTTAGTGTTTAAAGGTAAAGGTCTAATAAAATGCATTTTTTAAAGCAGAGAAACCTATGTAGTGAACCAAAACAAATAAAAAAAGAAAAATCCCTACAAGCTCACAAGGGTACCATGAGATTATCTGAAAGTAAAAGAGGGGGATTTAAAATGAGGACCCAAATGGGCCACTCCTTCAAAGAGATTAGGATAAACATTTTAGTACATAGAGAGTATTTAATTGTGGAACAGATCATCAAAGGTAGCAATAGGGACTACAGCTGTGAATGGAGTTAACTGTGCCCTTCTGAAAAAGAAACATGATCTGGTAATAAATCGAACTAAGTAGGAGCTATAATGTCCTGAGCCCAATCCAGACTGGGATTGGGTCCTGTCCAGATTTCGTACAATGTTTATAGACCAAATGGCTATCTTAAATTTACTTGTTGCTTGTCAGAGGAAGTAAACAGATATGTGCTTAATCCTGTGTATACTGTCCTGTATAATCATGTAAAATATTAATTAACTAGTATATCTGTATTTTTCTTTATTTTGTGTAAAACACCTAACACCATTACTAGATGAGTATAGAGCGAGACTACAGGAGCATCAGTACAGAAATGTGACTGTATTTAAAAAAAGATGGAAAATATAATGCAACATGAAATGTTACATCACTGCTTTACACTCAGGGCTGGCTCTGCAGCTGCTGTAAACTGGCACAGCTTCACTGACTTCAGAATTATGCTCATTTTTGCCAGTTGAGGATCTGGCCCAGAATCTGTTTGATTACAGCATAGAGGAATATATTGTAATCCAAAGTATATCTAAAGATTCCTATAATGTAATACATTATAGAAATATAAAAGCTACAATAAATTACAAGTACATGAAACAGGGTATCCAAGCTATTTCCAGTAACCAACATGACTGTACTAATTCTAAAAGCTACTTCATGAGTGTATTTTAGGATATATTGGGTGGATTTTTTGTTTTTAATAATAATCTCAATATTGAGGCAACAGTGAAATTCAAATTCAGATACTGGTCTTGTGCTAAAAGCCTTACTGCCACTTTTGCTCTTTAGGCACACTGCAAACATGGTCTGAATGTAACAACTACAGCATTGTATTAGTGCCAACTTTTAGTCTATAGCAGCTTCATGGTCATAGCTGCATGCTGCTCCATTTCAGAAATGCCCTATTTGTGACATGCTCTAATCAAAATGAGTTCAGAACTGTTCATTATTTCATCTGAATAGTAGCAAAGGACCACTGAATTTCTCACATAAGACTTTAAAAATGAACTTCTGTATCCTGATATAAAAAATGTATCGTTAGAAAAAGTACAGAAAAGGAATTCTGAGATTTTTGGGCTTTGCAGTGATCAAGCAGTTGAGTCAAATGAGAACTAGAATTTCTTTCAAATGTATTCTCAGAAAATTCTGTCTTTTGATCCAGTTCCTTTCTCCCCAGTTATTTTTAACCATAATTTGTGATAGAAAATCTTTGCACTATCACTTAAACCTCACACTTTTAATGGGGAAAGCTCATCCAGGGTTCTTTTTTTCATTATACGTTATTTTTAAAAAAATGATAAATTGCTTTTTCTTCCCAAGTCAAAGTGTGTCAGTTACAAATTCATGGTATCTTTCAGGTTGAAAGGCTTGTTCTTCATGACAGGTGTCAGGATCACTGGTGATTCAAATTAATATTAAAGGACAATAAATAAATGTCAGAGGAAATCTGCAAATCTTCTCAGTTTAAGACACTCAGCTTTGGACCTTTAATGCCTATAAAATATGAATTGCTTCTAGGCAAATTACTGAAGGATTCAGGGCAGTGATATGTGAAGAACACAACAAAATAGAGCTGACAGGCTCTTAGAATGCAGACCCAAATATTTTAGATACCGTCTGGACATAAAAATAGCTTCCATACAAGAAAGGTACATAGGGAATCTAGTATACATTTTTGTAGATTTATTGGTATCTGTTCAGAATTTCATTTATTATTTTTCACTGTTAATACACAGATGTAGCGTTTTACAAATATGTATTCCTAAATATTTACTAGTGGAATCTGAAAATATGACTTTTTACAACAATGTTCCAACAGTTTATACATTAGCAGAAAGAACCTGTCAGCCTACTAAGGACTGAAACAAAGAGGACAAAATTTCACTAATGATGAAAATCTGGCCCTTCAAGAACCTTTCCGTTGCCCAGATATGTTCTTTGGTATTATTATTTTTAAACTTGAACATTTTCATTTCACTTCTTACTCTTTCTGTATAGTCTCCTTCACTGTCCTGAAGCTTTAGAAACCAATTACTTGTATTTGCCAGTATGCTGTGTTCAAGGTGTGATAAAGCGCAGACCAACCTTATGATGATTTATTGTAATATGAGATAGGCACAACTGATACATCGAAGGGCCGTTCCTCATCTGAGCTAAGAGAATTTACACCAGTTGAGAATCTGTCCCTACACTCAATACTCTGAGGGCCAATTTCTGCAATCACTGTACGCATAGCTTGAAGTCAGTAGCTAGGCTTTGAGACCACAAAAGTTCAGTGGCTGGAAATTAAAAATATATTGGAAAGAAAACAAGCTTTGCAAATGTTTGGAAAATGTATGGACAAAAAAGGATATTTGACTAGTGATATTTGAATAGCAAGAAATTTGGAGGCTCCCTGCGAGGGAACCAAGGGGACCCCTTTCCATTAATAATGTTCCATTATCAGTTGAATCAAACTATGCAAATAATGACATATAGAAATCTACAACTAGTAATGGGCTGTGAATAGAACCTAAAATTGTCTGTCACATTTTACTCTTGTCAGTGGATAACTACTGAAAAAGAATATAATGAATGTTTTTCTTACCTTGTTTATCCTGAGTAATAGAGTGCTCTATTGACAAATTCTTCTGTCATGTTCTTGAAGTCCAGGGTCTTGCAAATATTGCTTTCTATGGACAATGTAACTAGTCCCACCAAACATTCTTGAGACATGGTAGACATCAGATAAGTTTTTATTAACATAAGCTTTGAAAAACTTCTTTCTGCAGATGCAGCAGAGATTGGAGCTGTGAGAGACACTTGTAGAGCAATAGATGTGTTTCGGTACATCGGGGATAAACCCCTCCTAAAAATGAATTCAAATATCTCAAGTGCAGGTTTCGGCAAAACACCAGAAAGACTTTGGAGTTTATGTACCAGGTGTGTATCTACAGTACTGCCATCAGAACAGATTCCAGGTGACAGCAACATTTTTTAAATGCTCTTTGTTGGGGGGAAAAAAGTTCACAATATTTTTCGCATCACGCTCATATGCTCTTGCAGTAATTCAAAATGTTCTCCCAGCTTCACCAGAGAAGGATCTATAGCAATATTGAAGAAGTCAAATTTAAATCTCTTTTCTTCATCACCAATGACTTGACCCTTTGCTTTGTAGCTGAACAACTTCTTTCTGCGGACTTCAGCTCGTTCCGCAGGCACTGATGTTTCTTCTGCTGTCTGATAGTAATTAACAACGACTCTTCAAATGCATTTTCATGATAATTTTGTATTTGTCTGATTAATTCAATTAATTTGATGACATCATCCAGATCAGTCGTTGAGCTCTGCAGTTGTTTGCTTACAATATTAATTTTAAACACTAAGTTATGTCAAACCACAAGTCAGATGATGAACCAAAATGAGGAGCATTTATCTGCCAATGATCCAGCTTCTGCATCTACCACAGTATCTTTTATTGTTTTTCTCAATTTCCACAGCGCCAACTGCACACCTTGTGTCTGAAACCGCATAGCTTTGACACTTTCAATTTTGCTCTTCCATCTTATGATGGACAGAGGCTTTAATGTTGTTTTTGCATAGGATTTCAAAACTGTCCACCTACTGCTTGAAGCTGCAAATATAATGTACATATATTGAAGAACAGCAAAAAAAAATGTCAATGAGTTTGAGGAATGTGCTGCATCACTCAGCACTAGATTTAAAGAATGGCATCTGCAAGGAACAAAAAATACATTTTTGTTCTTTTGAATTAAACAAGCTAGCACACATTCATGCTGTCCTCTTATGTTAGCTCCATTACCATATCCCTGTCCCCTGTAATTATCAAATGTCGTGTCATGTATGGATAACTCCTGAAGTATCTCATCTGACAAAGCCTTTTTGGTAGTTTCCTGAACATTCAGAAATGATAGGAACTGCTCTTCAATGTTGACTTCTGTTTCTGACATCTTAACATGCCTCAAAATGACAGACTGATATCTGACTGATATCACATGTTCAGTTGAAAATAATGGAATAATATTTCATCTTGTTTATGTTAATAATTGTACCTGTTGCCTTTTGAGGACCTCACAATGATATCATTTTGTCTTGTAGGGCTTAAGTAATGGTGTCTTTCTCCTTTTGCGAAGAACTATGTTATATTTTCTTCATCACAGGCTTAAATTTATCCATTAACTCAACTTGGCCTAAGAAGTTTCCATTTCCACTCTCGTTAAGTTTCTCCATGGATCCACAAAATGCTAGGTTCCATTAAGCTAAGTAAAGAACAATAGCCACAATTCCTTCAAATACACTTTGCAAGTGTTGTGCCTGAGTTTCGAGCAATTATTGTGAAGTGTGGTCAATTGCAGATGCAGTTTTCATTTGTTTTTCCAATTCTTTCCACTTCATTGTATTTCCTATGCAAACATGACTTTTCTCATGAGTTTTGAGAATTTTGTGGATTATTGCCATTCCAGAAAATCACCATCAATGAGCCTTTACTTATGAACACCAGATAATTTACAACAGAAGCAGAACACTACATCCACTTTACTGGACTAAATGCGCCAGTGTCATTGTACATTTTCTCCATGTTTCAATTTTCTTTTTTAATTTTCTTCAGTAACTTGCTCCCATAGTGACTTGGAAAACTTTTACCTTTAACTTGCAAGGGCCCATGTTTCACTATGGGTATTCTTGTTTTGTCATTGATGAATCTGGGCAATGTTGAAGAATCACTGACTTTAAAAAGGGATACTAGAATTAATGGAATGTCTTCTGAGTTGTGGCTACTATTATCCATTTGTTGTGGTATAATAGTATAACAGTTAGACAGTGTTTCTTGCTCCCTGTTTCTTCATGCACCTCTAAACTTTTTTTCTTGATCAGTTTCCTGTGCTGATTCTACATTTGAAGAGGTAACAGGAGTCAAAATCCTTTCAAGGCATTTGTCTTTTAATCTTCACACAATGCACAGTCAACCTGTGGAACTCATTGTCAGGGGATGTTGTGAAGGCCAAAACTATAACAGGGTTCAGAAAAGAATTAGATAAATTCATTGAGGACAGGTCCACTAATGACTATTATCCAAGATAGTCAGGGATGCAACCCCATGCTCTGGGTGTCCCTAGCTTCTGACTGCCAAAAGCTGGTAATGGACGACAGGGGATGAATCACTTGAATCTGTTCATTCTTTCCAAATCTGTTCATTCTTTCCGAAGCATCTGGCATTGGCCTCTGTTGGGACACAGAATACTGGGCTAGATGGACCATTGGTCTGACCCAGTATGGCTGTTCTGACATGCTCATATAATCTGCTCCTCTATTTTTCTTTTTTCCCTTCCTTTTTGCTGTACCTGATGTGAATTTTCTAAAACTTCCTAACATCTTGTGGAGCAGGGCTTGGCTGTGGAACATTTAGAGCTAGAAGGCAAAAATGGGAGTGGGGTGATGCATAGAGGGCCACATCCAGCCCCCTCCCCTAGCCTCTTGTTTGTTCTTTCTCATCATAATACAATGACAAGAGGACATTCAACTAAACTGAAAGGCAACTTTTTATGTTCCCCCTCATGGAGCAAGGTCTCTGAGGCCCTTGCCTTTCCTAATCTAATCATTTTGACTGAGGACTCTGAGCATTGCAGTCCATTCCATAAATAACAAAAATCCTTATTGAGTTTGCGAGTCCTCACAATCAATGAGCATTCATAAGCACTGTGCACCTAATTTTAAACAGCAATACCACAAGTAACAGGGACTTGCAACTGTAAAGCAGAAAGCTTACCCCCAGTAGGAAATATACCATCTGTAAGGAAGAGAGTTGGGGGAGGGAACACTGTGTGTGTGTCTAAGCACGTCTACACTATCATGCTACATTGGCACAGCTGCACCGACGCATAATAGAAGCTTAAATGTATTGGGTAAACAACAAAGTAAAAGAAGCAGTGAGAGACAAAAAGGCATCCTTTAAAAAGTGGAAGTTAAATCTTAGTGAGGAAAATAGAAAGGAGCATAAACCCTGGCAAATGAAGTGTAAAAATATAATTAGGAAGGCCAAAAAAGAACAGCTTTGGAGAACAGCTAGCTAAAGACTCAAAAACTAATACAAAAAAAATGTTTACATACATCAGAAGCAGGAAGCCTGCTAAACAACCAGTAGAGCCACTGGACGATCAAGATGCTAATGGAGCATTCAAAGACAATAAGGCCATTGCGGAGAAACTAAATGAATTCTTTGAATCCATCTTCACAGCTGAGGATGTGAGGGAGATTCCCAAACCTGAGCCATTCTTTTCAGGAGACAAATCAGAGGAATTGTCCCAGATTAAGGTGTCATTAGAGGTGGTTTCGGAACAAATTGATAAACCAAACAGTAATAAGTCACCAGGATCAGATGGTATTCACCCAAGAGTTATGAAGGAACTCAAATGTTAAATTGCAGAACTACTAACTGTAGTTTGTAAACTATCATTTAAATCAGCTTCTGTACCAAATGACTGGAGGATAGCTAATGTGATGCCAATTTTTAAATAAGGCTCCAGAGGTGATCCTGGCAATTATAGGCGTTTAAGCTTGACTTCAGTACTGGGCAAACTGGTTGAAACTATAGTAAAGAACAAAATTGTCAGACATGTAGATGATCATACTTTGTTGGGGGAGAGTCAACATGGTTTTTGTAAAGGGAAATCATGCCTCACTAATCTACTAGAATTATCTGAGGGGATCAACAAGCATGTGGACAAGGGGGAACCAGTGGATATAGTGTACTTAGATTTTTAGAAAGCCTTTGACAAGGCCCCTCAGCAAAGACTCTGAAGCAATGTTGTTCCTTGACTTTAGCAAAGCTTTTGACACCGTCTCCCACGGTATTCTTGCCAGCAAGTTAAAGAAGTATGGGCTGGATGAATGGACGATAAGGTGGATAGAAAGTTGGCTAGATTGTCGGGCTCAATGGGTAGTGATCAATGGCTCCATGTCTAGTTGGCAGCCGGTATCAAGTGGAGTGCCCCAAGGGTCGGTCCTGGGGCCGGTTTTGTTCAATATCTTCACAAATGATCTGGAGGATGGTGTGGATTGCACCCTCAGCAAGTTTGCAGATGACACTAAACTGGGAGGAGAGGTAGATATGCTGGAGGGTAGAGATAGGATACAGAGGGCCCTCGACAAATTAGAGGATTGGGACAAAAGAAATCTGATGGGCTGGATGAATGCACTACAAGGTGGGTAGAAAGCTGGCTAGATTGTTGGGCTCAACGGGTAGTGATCAATGGCTCCATATATAGTTGGCAGCCGGTATCAAGTGGAGTGCCCCAAGGGTCGGTCCTGGGGCCGGTTTTGTTCAATATCTTCATAAATGATCTGGAGGATGGTGTGGATTGCACTCTCAGCAAATTTGCGGATGATACTAAACTGGGAGGAGTGGTAGATACGCTGGAGGGGAGGGATAGGATACAGAAAGACCTAGACAAATTGGAGGATTGGGCCAAAAGAAATCTGATGAGGTTCAATAAGGGTAAGTTCAGGGTCCTGCACTTAGGACGGAAGAACCCAATGCACAGCTACAGACTAGGGACCGAATGGCTAGGCAGCAGTTCTGCGGAAAAGGACCTAGGGGTGACAGTGGACGAGAAGCTGGATATGAGTCAGCAGTGTGCCCTTGTTGCCAAGAAGGCCAATGGCATTTTGGGATGTATAAGTAGGGGCATAGCGAGCAGATCGAGGGACGTGATCATTCCCCTCTATTCGACATTGGTGAGGCCTCATCTGGAGTACTGTGTCCAGTTTTGGGCCCCACACTTCAAGAAGGATGTGGATAAATTGGAGAGAGTCCAGCGAAGGGCAACAAAAATGATTAGGGGACTGGAACACATGAGTTATGAGGAGAGGCTGAGGGAGCTGGGATTGTTTAGCCTGCAGAAGAGAAGAATGAGGGGGGATTTGATAGCTGCTTTCAACTACCTGAAAGGGGGTTCCAAAGAGGATGGCTCTAGACTGTTCTCAATGGTAGCAGATGACAGAATGAGGAGTAATGGTCTCAAGTTGCAGTGGGGGAGGTTTAGATTGGATATTAGGAAAAACTTTTTCACTAAGAGGGTGGTGAAACACTGGAATGCGTTACCTAGGGAGGTGGTAGAATCTCCTTCCTTAGAGGTTTTTAAGTTCAGGCTTGACAAAGCCCTGGCTGGGATGATTTAACTGGGAATTGGTCCTGCTTTGAGCAGGGGGTTGGACTAGATGACCTTCTGGGGTCCCTTCCAACCCTGATATTCTATGATTCTATGATGAGGTTCAACAAGGACAAGTGCAGAGTCCTGCACTTAGGACGGAAGAATCCCATGCACCGCTACAGAATTTGGGACCGAATGGCTAGGCAGCAGTTCTGCAGAAAAGGACCTAGGGGTTAAAGTGGACGAGAAGCTGGATATGAGTCAACAGTGTTCCCTTGTTGCCAAGAAGGCCAATGGCATTTTGGGATGTATATGTAGGGGCATTGCCAGCAGATCGAGGGACATGATTGTTCCCCTCTATTCGACATTGGTGAGGCCTCATCTGGAGTACTGTGTCCAGTTTTGGGCCCCACACTACAAGAAGGATGTGGAAAAATTGGAAAGAGTCCAGCGGAGGGCAATAAAAATGATTAGGGGACTGGAAAACATGATTTATGAGGAGAGGCTGAGGGAACTGGGATTGTTTAGTCTGCGGAAGAGAAGAATGAGGGGGGATTTGATAGCTGCTTTCAACTACCTGAAAGGGGGTTCCAAAGAGGATGGATCTAGACTGTTCTCAGTGGTAGCTGATGACAGAACAAGGAGTAATGGTCTCAAGTTGCAGTGGGGGAGGTTTAGGTTGGATATTAGGAAAAACGTTTTCACTACGAGGGTGGTAAAACACTAGAATGCGTTACCTAGGGAGGTGGTGGTATCTCCTTCCTTAGAGGTTTTTAAGGTCAGGCTTGACAAAGGCCTGGTCGGGATGATTTAGTTGGGGATTGGTCCTGCTTTGAGCAGGGGGTTGGACTAGATGACCTCCTGAGGTCCCTTCCAACCCTGATATTCTGTGATTCTAAGGTAAGCTCTCATGGGATAAGAGGGAAGGTCCTTTCATGGATTGGTAACTGGTTAAAAGATAGGAAACAATGGATAGCAATAAATGGTCAGAATGGAGAGAGATAAATAGTGGTGTCCCCCAGGGGTCCGTACTGGGACTAATCCTATTCAGTATATTCATAAATGATCTGAAAAAAGGGGTAAACAATGAGGTGGCAAAATTTGAAGATGATACAAAACTACTCAAGATAGTGAAGTGTAAAGCAGACTGCAAAGAGCTACAAAAAGGATCTCACAAAACTAGGTGACTGGGCAACAAATTGGCAGATGAAATTCAATGTTGATAAATGCAAAGTAATGCACATTGAAAAACATTATCCCAACTATACATATAAAATGATGGGGTCTACATTAGCTGTTACCACTCAAGAAAGAGATCTTGGAGTCATGGATAGTTCTTTGAAAACATCCACTCATGTCAAAAAATGAACAGAATGTTGGGAATCATTAAGAAAGGGATAGATAAAAAGACAGAAATCATGTGCCTCTATATAAATCCATGGTATGCCCACATCTTGCATACTGTATGCGGATGTGGTTGCCCCATCTCAAAAAAAGATATATTGGAATTGGAATAGGTTCAGAAAAGAGCAACAAAAATTATTTGGGGTACGGAATGGCTTCTATATGAGGAGAGATTAATAAGATTGGGACTTTTCCGCTTGGAAAAGAGATGACTGAGGGGGGATATGATAGATGTATATAAAATTGTGACTGGTTTGGAGAAAGCAAATAAGGAAGTGTTATTTACTCCTTCTCATAACACAAGAATTAGGGGTCACTAAATGAAATTAATAGGCAGCAGGTTTAAAACAAACAAAAGAAAGTATATTTTTACACAACGCACAGTCAACCTGTGGAACTCTTTGCCAGAGGATGTTGTGAAGGCCAAGACTATAACAGTGTTTAAAAAAATACCAACACAACTAGATAAGTTCCTGGAGAATAGGTCCATCAATGACTATTAGCCAGGATGGGCAGGGATGGAGTCCCTAACCTCTGTTTGCCAGAAGCTGGAAATGGGTGACAGGGGATGGGTCACTTTATTATCTGTTCTGTTCATTCTTTCTGGGGCACCTGGCATTGGCCACTGTCGGAAGACAGGATACTGGGCTAGATGGACCTTTGGTCTGACCCAGTATGGACGTTCTTATGTTTTTATGAATGTGCAAAGGGCCATATAAATGTTATGTTTCCCTTAATTGCAATACATTTAATCTGCTCTACGTCAATCAAAATAGCATGGAAACTATGGAGTGTATCTGAGGCTCCCTGAAGCTGCAGGGTTTGGGTGCTATGGCACTGCATTTGACTCTGGGGCCCCATAAAATATCATCTACTAAATGAGCAGCTCACTGGCCATATAACTAAATGTTATCATAGGAGCAGGGCGGAGTCAAGATGTTACACATTTAGGAATATATTCCAAAAACAAAAAAGTCAAAGGCTGCTTCTAATCCAGACCTCCTGTGACAGTTTACCCCCAGGTTTTTTCCAAGGGTGGAGGGAAGAAACATATAAGGGATGCCAGCTATCTGAGCTGTTACTGATTGTGGGACTGGGAGGGCACACCGCAGCCTTCAGGGAGCACTCCAGCATCTGCCAGCCAATGGCAGCCTTGTCATCTTACATCTATTATTGATCAATCCTGGTACTTCTACAATGCATAGCGGGTTGCTAGGTAGAAGTGGAATGCAGACCATAAAAGACAGAACAAAGGAGACCTCTTATTATTATTAATCATGTTTATTATGGTAGTGCTAAGGGCCAACTAAGATGGGTACCTCATTGCACCAGGAACTGTATAAACCAGAGAAGTAGATGGTCTCTTCTTGCTGTGCCCTTGCCAATATGAGTATCCCACCCTCCCTGATGCTTAGGTTAATGGTCAGATGGATTGTCTGTTGCACATGAGATGATCAAAGGGACTTGGGGTTCACTGGGTTGTGTGAGTTCCTTTTGGACTTTGAAGCAATTATGCAAATTATGTTGAGTGGACAGTAGTGACATGGTAGGAGTGTGGGTGTTGCAGGTAAAGATTAAATATTGGACGATACTGATCTTTTGAAATACTTATACCTGAGTTTTAGAGGATTTCTGTCATACTATTTGTCAAGGAACTGGTCATACCATATAATAACTATTACTATCATATCAGTTTATTATGTACAAAATGCCATATTCTATTGATTACCTTATTCATGAAGCACTATAGTCGAGTATTAAACAATGTTCTGTATACCCTTATATGTTTTTATACGGATTGTTTTTGCCATTTTAAATATGTTGTTATATACCTTAGTGCCTAATAAAACTCTAATGAGTTTATTGCTGTTGGGAAGAGTATTATACGGCAAAAGTTTTATAATTTATTTATGTAAATTTTTAATATGCCTATCTTGACCGTAGGCATTCATACAAAATTAAAAATATTACAACCAACAATATCTTACAAGATAATTTGCCATTGCTGTCTAAGCTGCCATACAAGTTCAAGTATCCGACAGTTATTACGAACATTACTATGTAAAACTGACTACAAGGTATTGTTATTTAATCTTCCCATACTATGGCCAATATCAAGGTCTGCCGGTTTTGATCCCTTTAAAGGATCAGACTCTATATAGGAAACCTGTACCGCCTATAAGAAAAGGCCTGTTGCTGAAGATGGGTTAATTGAGGAAGCCTGCAATTACATTTCACAATAAAAATTAGAGAATGCTTTTTTACATTTAACTCTGACTTTGGAAATCTGCTTTTTGAAACCATTTAATAGAAATACAAATAAAAGCTTGACAAGTACAAGTGGACAGTAACTGGCAATAATGAACACTTTTTTACCCAGTGTTATATCTCCATTATTGTGGAGAGCTTGTACCATCACACTCAAAATCTGCATAGTACATATAGTCTGACTCAACCTTTATATTTATTGCCACCTTGGAGCAGTAATATCCTAATCGTCTTGAAGGAAGGAAATGTTTCTTTCACAGAAATTCAGCAGTATTCAATGGAATTCCTCCTGTTGAGAAAGGAATCTCCATGCAGGATAGCTGAGATTTTAAGGCTGCGGGACCACACTAAAGCAACCACGTGAACTTTAGTAGGAATGTTTATTGATATGGTACATTTTCAAATAGCTGAAAGACATAGGGGATGTGGCTAAGTTAAAGATAATTGATGGAATTTCCAATATTCAGTAATGGCCTTGTTTCAAGTAGCAGACTTAGAAAATAAATAAAAAAAAAATCTGTGTAATCTCCTTGCTGCTTGGCAAATTGCATAAATACTGTATATACGAATCCCACTTGTCCTCATGGTAAACCCATAGGGGTGACAAACTCCTTAGGGCTAACACAATCCTTGGATATATAAAAAGGGAGCAGTGAATAGGAACAGGGAGGTGACTTTAAGTCAGTTTACAGCACTAATGAGACCAGTACTGGAATACCATGTACGGTTATTGGTGTTCATATTTTTAAAAGGACTTTGAAAAATTAGAGAGAGTGCAGAAAAAGGAAAAAACTATTTGAGGACTGGAGAAAATATCTTACAGTAAGAGACTTAAACTAAACAGATGGAGCTCTTTATGAAAAAGAAGATTGAGAGGTGTCAAGAAGATCAAGGTGTCTTGAATACAGTGTATAAGTTCCTTCCTGGAGAGAAAATACCAGGTACTCATCTCTAGCAGAAGGGATAACAATAAACAATGTCTGCAAGTTAAAACTAGACAAATTCAAATTAGAAATAAGGAACACGCTTTTTAACAGTGAGGGTAACTCGCCATTGGAACTGACAACCAAGAGATTTGGTGGATTCTCTTTTGATGTCTTCAGATCAAGATTGCATGACTTCCTGGAAAAAATGCTTTAGTCAAAAACAAGTTACTAGGCTCCATACAAGGGTGACTGATTAAAGTTCTGTGGCCTGTGTTACACAGAAGATGAGCCTAGATGATGTAATTGTCTCTTGTAGACTTAAAAAAATCTATTCATTTAGATATGACCCATATGTAATATTTCATATCTCCAAAGATGAAGGCTCTTCTAAAACTCCATATGCATAAAGCTTTGTGGGTAATACTGAGAAGCTTTAATACTGATTTCAACATACATTAAACATAGTCATCACCATCTACTTGTTCCTCTACTTAATTTACTGGCCAATTGTTCTTTTCTTGTTGCTCTCTTTGATTGATGAATAGCTCAAATAAAATCTGCTTTCATATTGCAGGACCTTCTCCTCTGTCTTATAACTTAGGAAAACTTCGATTTCCTCTGTAGAAAACATTCTGAAGGTTTTATGTAACTTGCATCTTGTAGGTGGGCACTTGTTTGATCTCTAGTAACAATACTAGGCAGTGTAGAATTGCATATGCCTACACAAAAAGACATGTGTTTGAGTAGGAAAGCTTCCCTGTTTCCTTCTTACTCAGAAAGACATTATTAACCTTCTTAATGTAAGAAATGTATAGCACGCTGGTAAGAAGGCAAATTTAATTTCCCACCCCTAGTCATATGACAAATCAGGGTTATAAGCAATTATACTTTCTATTAATATTGTAATATCATAGAATATCAGGGTTGGAAGGGACCTCAGGAGGTCATCTAGTCAAACCTCCTGCTCAAAGCAGGACCAATCCCCAACTAAATCATCCCAGCCACGGCTTTGTCAAGCCTGACCTTAAAAACTTCAAAGGAGAGCGATTCCACCACCTCCCTAGGTAACGCATTCCAGTGCTTCACCACCCTCCTAGTGAAAAAGTTTTTCCTAATATCCAACCTAAACCTCTCCCCCTGCAACTTGAGACCATTACTCCTCATTCTGTCATCTGCTCCACTGAGAACAGTCTAGATCCATCCTCTTTGGAACCCCCTTTCAGGTAGTTGAAAGCAGCTATCAAATCCCGCCTCATTCTTGCCCTCCGCTGGACGCTTTCCAATTTTTTTCACATCTTCCTTGTAGTGTGGGGCCCCAAACTGGACACAGAACTCCAGATGAGGCCTCACCAATGTCGAACAGAGGGGAACAATCATGTCCCTCTATCTGCTGGCAATGCCCCTACTTATACAGCCTAAAATGCCATTGGCCTTCTTGGCAAGAAGGGCACACTGTGGACTCATATCCAGCTTCTCCTTCACTGTAACCCCTAGGTCCTTTTCTGCAGAACTGCTGCCGAGCCATTCGGTCCCAAAGTCTGTAGCGGTACATGGGATTCTTCCATCCTAAGTGCAGGACTCTGCACTTGTCCTTGTTGAACCTCCTCAGATTTCTTTTGTCCCAATCCTCTAATTTATCTAGGTCCCTCTGTATCCTATCCCTACCCTCCAGCGTATCTACCTCTCCTCCCAGTTTAGTGTCATCTGGAAACTTGCTGACGGTGCAGTCTACTCCATCCTCCAGATCATTAATGAAGATATTGAACAAAACCGGCCCCAGGACCGACCCTTGGGGCACTCCGCTTGATACCAGCTGCCAACTATTCTGAAGCCTAGAGGCCTCCGCTACAATTAAGTGTGTATTGTGGTAGGCACTGTACCAGCTAGCATCTGTAAGAGAGACAGTTACGGCACTGATGATTTTACAAACAATGTGAAAGGAAAGAGAGGTACAGAGAGGGAAAATGACTTGCTCACACAACAATCAGAACGAGGAACAGAGCACAGGTCTCTGATTCCCAATCCAGCTGCATATCCACTAAATGTGCCCTCCCCAGTGTCACCCTTGTTACATGGACGGAATCATGATCCACTGACTCAATCATTACTGTTAAAATGTCTGTACAATTAATTCTCCTTGGATTATATCACTAGACCAAGGACTACAAGGTCCAGGGAAGAGAAGTAAAAAGAGAGAATAAAACCACAGTAGAGAGTAATGTACTGGATTATGCTTTATATACATAAGAGAGAGAGAGCTATGTAGAAGTGGTGTGAGTTTCTATGAAATTCTTACAGAAAGTCAGTAGGGAGGTGTGATTTCCAGAATGGGTAGACAGACTTCCGCTAGCTGTGCTTGAGCTAGCATGCTGAAAATAGCTGGGTAGAAGTTGTGGAAGAAGTGGCAGCTCAGGCTAGTAACCCACGTTCAGATCCAGTGGGTTGGGTAGGCTTGGACTCCGGTGACTAGCTCAAGCTGCAACCTGTGCTGTAACAGCCACACTGCTATTTTTAGCAGGCTAACTTTTGAGCAGAGCTTGTGTAGGTCTGTCCATGCACACTGGGAATCACACTCCCAGCTGCAGTGTCGACATACCCTAAGAGTCTAATCCAGCTCCCATTAAAGTCAATGGAAAGACTCCAGTTGACTTCAATAGGAGTTGAATAATTATCTGCTAATACATTTATATGACCCTGAATATAACATAGTAGGAAGAGAAATAATTGGGACAGTATTTAACCAGGTAGATCGGCATTAGGAAATCATTTTTAAATAAGAAATTCCTTTGATCTGACGTGGATGGATACCTGTAACATCTTCTGCCTCCCTTCCCAAGGTGGCATAAGACTCTAAAGGTAAAGAGAGCTCCCATTACCATCCTTGACAGGATCTCTCCATCTCAGGGACCCCCAAGAAAACCCAACTCTTTCAACAGCCTTCTTGTTTCCTGCAAACACAGACAAGAGATATTTCCCTCATTTCACCAGTCCCCTCTGACACCCATTGCTTTTATCATACTGATGAGAAACTACTAGTTGTATCTATGTGAATAACCTTTAATGTGCCACTACAAAAGCATCAGAATAGTCTGGGAGGGGAAAAAAGAGGGGCTTGTATTTAGTTACCTACTATGGTTCCTTTCTAGACTTAACAGTTCTACTCTTTGATAAAATGATACTTTCTTGAAAGGATGGCTGTACTGCATGTTTATTTATGAAGATTGTTCTTATATAGTCATTCTGGAGTTAGTTCATCCATTTTTATGTGCTACTGGCTTTTTTATTATCCCATTCTCCCATTTTGCTATAAATTGTTAATTATTACCTCAAAGGCGTTAGGAAAAACTTTTATTAACTGTCATAGTCTGAGTACTGGTTATAGAGATTTACCTTTGTCAGAGTCCTCCAGTACTCTGTTGTTATTAAATACAGCATATTATATGTTATAAAATAGGATAGTACAGTTTCTGTCGAGTTGTTTTTCAAAATTATGGAATATATCCATGACAGCAGCTACAAATAAGTTGTTTGTTTAAGGTTTTGTGGAATTGGACTCTTAAGTACCATATTCATCATTTAAGCAGAGATTTCCATTAACTAATATCCACGGAACTCTATTATCTCAGTTCTCATTACTGGTGCTGTACTGTTATTGTTTAGAAAAATACATTTATTGACATCCCAGCTTTGTATTGATTAAAGTGCAATTCTCTTATGTGCAAATTTTACTATACTTTTTCAAGAAGAAATCACCATGAATAGAGAGATGTTCTATCAATTTGCCAGATCCTGCAGGGATTGTTTTTAATGAGAGCTACAAGATCAAGCCCATAGTAATTTTTAACACTGTGCATATTCTACTGTATCAATAAGTCTTGATCTAATATGCATCAGAGAAGTTTAGGCCAAGATTTCCAAAAGTGAGTAGTGATTTGTGCAGGAGGGGAGGCTGCGTTTTTCAATACCCAACTTGAGATATCTTAAAGGGGCCTGTTTTCAGAACATGCTGAATACCTCTCTCTGAAAAACAGTCCAATGTAAGGAATCTCAAGTAGGGAACCCCAGAATTCAGGTACTCCACATTCCTAGTCACTTTTGAAAAATTTGGCATTAAATACTTAATGGCATGAAAGATATTAGCTTGTCATATAAATTGAAATCTCAGCTTTTAGAACTAAGGAGTTAAAAGCAAATGGTGTACAAAATCTGGGACCAAATTCTGTCTGGTCCTTACACATGCACAGGAAAAGGAGTTGTCAGAAGGGAAATGACAAGGAACAACTCTTGCATCCTGGTCCTAATTCCCCAAAACATGCAAAGCTGATATTCCACAGACTGTTAAGGTCAAGAGCAAGAGGTGGGAGGTACTAAGGTAGCATTTGGGAGTCAAGGATTGTGCTTTTTATCTTTTTAGCTTGTACTCTCTGGCCTACTTGTGACCATTACACCTCTTCTGGTGGAATTATGAAGGTGCCTGGTAGCACCAGAGTTAGGGGTGCATAATAAAATGCGTGTGAAATGAGACATTAATTCCTGGTTTTCTCTAAAAATAGGTGACCAATCGGTGTAAAATTTCACACAGTGTATATTTTGTTTCTTTGCTTTGGATTTTGTTTTCTCTTCCTACATTTTTATTAGGATTTCTTTGAAATTGTGCTCTAGCTGAAATTTGTCCTTGGGAATTCCACTTTTCATTGTTGGCATATCTTTTGTGTACCCTTGTGTATCTGTAGAAATAAGTATAGAGGTGGATTATCAATAGATTAGGTGCAATGGATAATTTTAAAAAATCCTTGAATTTAGAGTCATGATTAGCTGTTACTGATCATAACTGAAGGTTTATGTGCAGGTTGATGGGGCAGGATAAAACCCTGATGGATTGGGGCAGGATAAAATATACAGTTTTCCTCAGCAGCAGCATGCTTCTGCCTCCCATAGGTCCACTCCTTCCCCAACCTATACATGCACAAATCCAATCTTAAGCATTAAAAACACCATTACCACAACTGCCAAACACACACCATCACTTTAACTCTGCCCTGTTAAGGATGCCAGCCTTGCACCACCCCCTTTAACCATCCTTCTCTGCACAATTAACTTCTTCAATCAAATATATACAACTACTAGTGTTGGGGGAAAATAATATTTGAAAGGGATGCATACTGAAGAGCAAAAGGGCATTAAGATTGCAATGCATGGGGTCCATGATGAACTTTAGGTGTGGTAATGGTAAAGTGTGCACCTATGGAATAGAATGTATGTACTGCTGGGTGGTTTAACATTTCATTTCCTTGCTGTTGTGGGTTTGCATAGCAACAGTTGCTGCTTGTAAACAGCTTTACACCTATACCCTGATATAACGTGGTCCTCAAGAGCCAAAAAATCTTACTGCGTTATAGGTGAAACCGCGTTATATCAAACTTGCTTAGGCCTCGAGCCTTTCCATTATTAATAGTCACTTCCTGCCCCTGACTGACTCCTCAGAACCCCCGACCCATCCAAACCCCCCTGCTCCTTGTCCCATGACTGCCCCCTCCAGAGACCCCCCCATCCCAAATCACCCCCAGGACCCCACCCCCTACCCAAACTCCCTGTCCCCTGACTTCCCTGACCCCTATCCACACCCCCACCCCCTGACAGGCCCCCCGGGACTCCCATGCCCTATCCAATGCCCCTATTCCCCGTCCCCTGACCGCCCCGCCCCCAGAACCTCCGAACCATCCAACCTCCCCTGCTCCCTGTCCCCTAACTGCCCCCAAGACCCTCTACCCCTTATCCAACCCCTCGGCCCCAGCCCGGCATCCTTAACACGCTGCTCAGAGCAGCATGTCAGAGCTAGACACGCTGATCCGCCGGCGCACACAGCCCCCTTCCCCCCCCCCCCCCGAGTGCTGCTTTACCGCGTTATATCTGAATTAGTGTTATATCGGGGGTAGCAGTGTATTTGTTTGGTTGTTTTTTTGTATTGCAATATGCACAAGCCAAAAAAAAAAAAAAAGATGGGTGCATACCTCCCCCCACAAAAAAATTCCAAAAGGCATATTTGAAAGCTTTGTAGACTTGGCACGGAAATTCTCATCCCTGTAGTTGGTCTGCATTTCACATAGCTAAGGCACAGCAGTGTAAAAAGTGTTGAGAAGCTTGAATTGCTAGTGTCTGGGTTTTTAGAGAAGTAAAGGAGTTTGGTCTCCACGGCTTTAATTCTGGAACCTCTCCTGAGCATTAAATTCATATTTAAATTTAAACACATGAGAACCAGCCAATCACTGCTAGCCTATAATGGACAATATCTCTGAACCAAAAGACACTGCAACTCTTACTGAAATGATGACCTGATTTTTGATTACACGTGCAAATCAGATAATTACCTGGTGTTATGCAATTGCATGCACATTTTTGCATGGGTAATTCTGAAAATCAGGCCGCAGGTGTCTAATGTTAACTCTTTTTTCACACATGCACTCACTCACCTTTCCATTTTAAAGTCCTGCTTCAGTGTATACATATATATGCCTTGCCATAATTGGAAATAATGCTAATTGAAAGTTCAAGAATGTGTTAGCCAACAATTTCAATCTCCCATAAAGGGAAAAATAGTAGTTTCCTATTTCATTTTCTTTTTCATGCTGTGGTTTGTTGCATAATAGGAATAATCTCTTGCTTTGTGGAATAATAGCAATAAAAAGCTTTGAGATTGATTAAATGCCTTAGCTTTGCTTCGGCCATTAATCAAACTTGGCAGCCATTTATTGCTTTGGATAGTGCAAAGCAGTAGAGATAATCCCTTCAACATAATAAATCCCTTAAACATATTAAAATGCAATATAAATAGTAGCATAGTGATGTAAAAGTAATCTCTTCAAGCTCTGATGTGGTAGTTATATATTGGTGGTAACCAATTTTCTAGGTTTGTACACTTCCAACTAACATAGATTATTGACCTTTATGTGCAAGTTTAACCTTCAAAACAGGTTTAAATTTTGACTTCTTTGTAGGAAAAGAAAAACATTGAAAGATAATTATGGGTTCTGTCAGATGTAATCATCCCCTCATATAGTGCTTTTCCTTCTTATCTCATGGATGTTGTTTTCTTCTGCATCTGCTTGCACTGGAACAGCCTCTTAAAACCACTGGAAAACACCTTAAAACAACATTTCATCCAGGGATCTCAGAGCACAGGCATTGAGCACTTCACTGTATCAAGTTTCTATAGGAACAGGCATGATCCAACTCTCAGAAGGGTCTATAGTTTCACAGCAGAGAAGAGTCTATTATTACCACTTAATTAAAGCTGAAATTAAGAAAAACAATTTAATACAATGGAACACATGTACCTTTGCACTAGATTATATTATGTCATGGTAAAATGCTACAAAAGTTAGCAAAGTGCCACATAATATGAACAGGTTTCAGAGTGGCAGCCGTGTTAGTCTGTATCTGCAAAAAGAAAAGGAGTTCTTGTGGCACCTTAGAGACTAACAAATTTATTTGAGCATAGGCTTTCGTGGGCTACAGCCCACTTCATCAGCTGTATAGAATAGAACATATAGTAAGAAGATATATATACATACAGCAAACATGAAAAGGTGGAAGTTGCCATACCAACTGTAAGAGGCTATTAATTAAGATGGGCTATTATCAGCAGGAGAAAAAAAACCCTTTTGTAGTGATAATCAAGATGGCCCATTTCAGATAGTTGACAAGAAGGTGTGAGGATACTTAACATGGGGAAATAGATTCAATTTGTGTAATGACCCAGCCACTCCCAGTCTCTATTCAAGCCCAAGTTAATGGTATCTAGTTTGCAAATTAATTCCAGTTCAGCAGTTTCTCGATGGAGTCTGTTTTTGAAGCTTTTCTGCAATTTTGCAACAGACTAAAGGTCCATTTATAGGTAGCCTTTCTTTAACTGGTAGCTTCAATTAATCAGTTTTCATGGTGCAGAGCCTTCAGTCTCAAGTTTTAGTAGTGGCTGTCTTTGAAGTTTGGGCTGTTTTTTAAGGCATTAAATCTGAGGACAGAGGCAGCTGCTCTCTCTAGTCTGGCTGTGAAAGTTCAAAATAATTGCTTTGTATGAGGGGTTTTTTTTGTTTTGTTTATAATGGCTAAGGGAAATGGTTTTGTGTTGACTGCATCTCTCAGACTATCAGAGCTGAGAATAGCTAGTTTGTCTAATTCTTGGGTTAGATTTGTGTTGCCAGTTTTTAATGTTTCCCTTGATTTTGTTTGTCCCTTTTCAGGGATTTGTCTGTGTAAAGACTACTTCCCCTCACCACAGAGTACTCAAGGTTTTCATTCCTTGCAGTGCTTTCTGGTTGGCAAACTGCTAGGTGCCCAGACATCCATGACACTAGATTCCTGGAAACAATATTCTGGCCTTTTAGCCATACTTGTTGAAACACTTGATTAAGGGAAGAGCAGGGCAGGGCTCTAGAGGCTAGACTCCTCATTTATCTGACTGTCAGGGTAGGGCATTATGTTGTCGTGTGTGGGCACTTGAGGCCAGGATCATGGAAACTTGGAGGGTTGCCATAGAGGAAAGCCCCATTCAGTCGCCCCAACCATCTATGCTTAAGACACATCGACATACTGGCACCTCAAACTCATTTGAGTAAGCACCTTGGAGGTGAAGACATGCTTGTTCTCCACCTGGAGGTTAAATGCCATTCTGGCACCTTGATCAACACCCTGTAGATCAGGGGTCTCAAAGTCCCGGCCCGCAGGCTATCTGCGGCCTGAGAACCTCCTCACTGCGGCGGCAGAGGAGAGACGCATGCAGCCACGCTGCTGGTAATGTCTGCTGCAGGCCCCACCCCTTTGCAGCTCCCACTGGCTGGGGGAGAGGGCCAGAGATATCATCACTAGTTGCTAGGCAGAGTCAGCATCATTAGTTGCCAGGCAGAGTCAGCCATGGAGGCAGCATCGTTAGTTGCCGGGCAGAGTCAGCAATGGAGGCAGCGTCACTTTTTCCCACAATGAATGTAAACAAGTCAAAATACTGAACACAACTATCTGATGCCCACCTTGCTGCAATCCTGAAGGTTTCAACTGCTCAGTCACAGAGGCCAAACATCAACAAACTGACAGAAATGAAGCGTCGCCAGGTGTCCTGGCAAACACTAAAAACTCTCTGGCAGGCGAAGAATAGTATAAAGTTGTATGACAGTTTTATTATTTCTAAGAAATTTGAAATAAAAATACAATATAAATGTTTTCTTTTCTGGAACACCATCTTCAGTGACAGTATCGGCCTGCTTGGAGGATTTGAGGACTGGCACTGGCCCTAAGGTAAATTGAGTTTGAAACCCTTGTTGTAGATGCTGTGTCCAGAGCAAACTAGTGGCTCAGCCTTAGCACATTGGTGACAGAGAGCTAAAGCACACCAGCTGCTAGGCTTCCTATTACTTGGATGAAGAATATGCAAAGTATCCCCCTTTTAGAGTCTCTGTTTGTGATGATTCTTTCCTGACTGGGCCTTACTTTGCTTCAGTACCTCTCACCGCCCTTCTTGCTGATGCTGGCAGTACTTTTTACCAGTGTATTATGAAACATTGCTTGAGCTTTGCACTCTGTAGCAGTGGGAATCCCATGGGTACAATATAACTAAAGAAGAGAAATGTACTTACCTTTAATTCTGCTTCTTTGAACACATCTGAAAGGATTTCTCCTTACGCAGCCACCCCTTCAGATATAGATGTGTTTAAGGGAGTCTCATTTCCTGCTCATTCAGGGATTGGCTCAGAACGTTCTAGAAGGAGTTGAGGCAGTGGTAGTTGGGATGGAACATGAAGCAATTAGGCAAAAACACAGCTGCCATGGCATCAGGGTGCCAAAGATCTGAGAGCTAGGAGAGTTCCTGAAAATTGGATGCTGAGACTCAAGATAGGAATCAATTCCTCCAAAGAAGCAGGATTGCAGGTAAGTAACTTTCTCATCTTGACATACACAACATTATGCTTAAAAAACAAACTGTAACTTAGTGTCTTCAAAACAAGACATAATGAAATTTTTAAAAAAAGAAATAGAAGTATGATCACTGCTCCTTATCATGTTTCATATTATGTCAACATAATGAACATATTGAAAGAATTAGCACCTCAAACTATCTGGTTTACTTGGCTACTCTTTGGCAGGAGCTCTGTTTTTGCATTTGAGCAAATTAATAGTTCCTGGTTTTCCTGGAACTTCAGGAGTAACCCTACTTATGATTCCTCATTTCTAACTAACAGTTCTAGGAACTGAATTATAGTTTTGGAGAAGAATAATATTTAATCTGTTTTAAGGCCTGGGCTAGGGTCACTAACTTTAGATTTTGTGTACAGTTATCACAACAACAGCAAGAAGACTCTCCACAGAACAGGCTCTCTAACAGCCTGTGTCTTTGTGTCAAGTAACATTACTCTTCAGCTGCCTCTCCTTTTCAACAGAAGTTACTAGCATAGCAACTACAGAAGAGCTAAATGCTTCACCTATACCTGCAGGTTTGAGTGTACCTGACTTATGACTAGCTTGTGTTATACCCAGTGGTGAGCTAGAGCCAGTTCGCACCGGTTCACTGGAACCGGTTGTTAAATTTAGAAGCCCGTTTAGAACCGGTTGTTCCGCGAGGGACAACCGGTTCTAAAAGGGCTTCTAAATTTAACAACTGGCCAAAAGTGGCACCATAGGTAGTGGCGCCATAGCTGGAGCACCCCAGGGGAAAATTTGGTGGGTGCAGAGCACCCACCGGCAGCTCCCCACCCCGCACCCAGCCCCAGCTCACCTCCGCTCCGCCTCCTCCCCTGAACGCACTGCCCCGCTCTGCTTTTCCACCCCGCCCCCACGGCTTCCCACAAATTAGCTGTTCACATGGGAAGCCGGGGAGGGCTGAGAAGCAGGCGGCAGCTTCGTGCTCAGGCCCAGCAAGGTGGAGGTGGAGCCGGAGCGGAGGTGAGCTGGGGCAGGGGGGCGTCTGCGCCACAGCAGGTAACCCGGGGTGGGGCGCAGGGGAACCGCTCCCAGCCCCAGCTCACCTCCACCTTCCTGGGCCTGAGCGCGAAGCCGCCGCTTGCTTCTCAGGCTTCCCGCGCGAACAGCTGATTCGCGGGAAGCCGGGGGGTGGGGAACGGAGAAGCAGGGCTCAGTGGCGCATTCAGGGGCGGAGGCGGAGTGGAGGTGAGCTGGGGCCAGGATTAGGATGGGGAGCTGCTAGTGGGTGCTCTGCACCCACCAGATTTTCCCTGTGGGTGCTCCAGCTCCGGAGCACCCACAGAGTCAGTGCCTAAGGCGCCACTTTTCATGTAATCAGTGGGGGGAGCAGCTGCTCCCCCCCCAGCTATGCTACCCCACCCCTAGGAGCCAGAGGGACCTGCCGGATGCTTCCTGGGAGCCACCCCAGGTACGCACCGCTGGATCTCCCCACCTCGCCCCCCAGCAGGTTCCACTGGGTCTTAGGGACAGGGCAAGGTGGGCACACACTACGGTGGCCCACAAGACCCTCCTGCCCGGTTCTGGGGACGGTCAGGGAACGGGGAGGGGGGTGGATGGGGCAGGGGTCCTGGGGGTGGGGTGTCAAGGAACATGGGGGGTTGGATGGGGCAGAAGTGGGCAACGACCCCCTTGTGGGGGTGAGGAGGGAACTGGTTGTTAAGATGTTGGCAGCTCATCACTGGTTATACCTATAGTTAGTCTGGATGGCTTCTATACTATAAGTTATGCATTCCTATCTTCGTGGCCCCTTCTTTCACCTGGGGTATTTGTAGCACTGTGTATGCTCAGCTACCACCTTTGAAAGTGACTGATTGCATCCTAGAATAAGTGTTCACCTGTAGCTTTGAACTCATCCAAGCTTATGGAAATTGAACCCTAAAGATATAGATTTTGAAAGATATTATATCCTTTAAATTCGTAGAAATAAACTTCGTTTTCCAGCAGGAATTTACAGAAAATGTGAAAGAAATATGGCTAGAGCTGAAAAAAATTGAAATGTGGAATATTTGATTCACAATTTTATATCATTAGAAAACTTCTAATTTTATATTCAGATAAGATTCCAAGATAATGTAGTGTCCAGAGCATAAAAAGGGAGAGCTATTATTTTCACATTAAGATTACTTCAGCTAACTAACACTTTAAAAAATTATACTTAAGCTAAACTCCTGTTAAGATGAAGAGCCCTGGCAATGCAGAAAATTTCCCCGTTCATTGTAGACAGAAAGTAGGACAGAGATGAAGGAAAAGTTCTTCACAAAATGGCAGCCTTCAGGAGATGAAGTAAGAGCCACTGACTAACTTTGAAATATTGAAATTGAAGCAGCTGTTGATTAGAATTGTCAAGAGTTTTTTTATGTGAAGTTCTCTCATGTTTCACATCTGTGCCAGTCAGGATCCTAACTTGCAAAGACTCCATGTGTAAGTAGCATTTTGTTATCACATCTGTTGTGGCTCATGTTCCTCTCAGTTATGCATCCATCAGTTCTATCCAACACCTTTTCCCTCCCATTTATGTTACACCTTCCACTGCACTTTGTTGAAAAAAAAAATCACATAATCACTGAAGCAATCCCTTGCCCATCTGCGGTTTGGCCTGCCTCTCACTGCAGCCATTAGAAACACTCCCACTGACTTGAGTGGGCGTTGGATCAGGTCCTGGTCCATGGGGTTGATGTAATTTACTCTTCTGCTTCCTTGCTGAATGTAATTTTAATTTATTTTAGCATATGATGTTTAATTTTATCCGACCTTTAAGAACCATAACAAACATCTTGATTATCCAACTAAGTAACAGACTATTAAAATGAAAGGTCACCTACATGCACATTCAAGATATGCAGCATATATTCCTGTTTTGTGAAGAGACAATCATGTTATGTTTTGTCACAGAGCAATATTTGGGTATTTATAACCGAGGTAATGACACAAAAGAATAAGTAACAATAATCAGGAAATAAATTAATGGATCATGAGTCCAAAGGAAATCACCACATGGAAATATATAAATGAGATTAAAAAGCAGGACATATTAAACTGATGATGTTGTTTTGTTTCTTTGCAACCGTGGTTTGGCAGCAACTGAGGACAAAACTTTATAAACTTCATGATCTTAGTTTTGAGCCTGTTCTCATTGAAGTCCAATGCAAAACTGCCATTGACTTCATTTTAAGACACTATGGACTTCAGATGAAGCAGGGACATGCTTTTTAAACATATTGCATTTAAATTTGTCCTATTTTGCATGATAGCAATATCAGCTTTGCAAGATATTAGGAAATATAGAGAAATAATTATTTCTTATTTCCTATTCTTTATTTTAGAGGGGACAACTAACTTTGAAGGGCTGAAGGATTGTGTTTTCCCCCTTTCCCTCCCCCCAAAAAAACCCACTGCACATAGAGGATTCTCTGCAAGAAGATATCCTGTCTATGAGGATAGAGAGAATCAACCACCAGAATGACAGGATTCCCTCCTCCCTTCCCAAGTCCTCACAGAGGGCTCTCCATGATGTTGAGATCCATTTAGGAAAAGGAAAAGACTGGTGGTAGAGGCTTGGTGGTCCCATGTGGGACAGCAGTGGAGGTATAGTCATTATTCCTCCACGTGGCCTGTGGATGTTAGGCAGAAAAGGTAATATAGACTGGGATTTATTAGCTTCTCGACAGAGTCTCTTCTATGGTAAGCTACTTCTCTAAAGCAAGGCCTGGGACATCTTCAGAAGGATTTTGAGGTAGCATGGCATCAGTAGGAGCTGTGGAGTAGGAGAGGAGAGATGCTAGAGGTACGCCGTTGGGCTCATAGAGGCACAAGACTTTGTGTAGTTGGCCAAAGCCTTCCTATGCTCCCTGGATCTGCCTGCCAGGAATTTGGGTGGCCCCACAGACTGTTCTGGGGGCAGGGGGAGGAGGGGGGAGATTTTCAGTGTGGTCAGGGAGGGACTCCCTATGCAGATTTCATCCTCCTAGCTTTCTCCAATGGGTTTAACATGGGAGGAGGCAATCCAAGGGATATTTCAGATACTTCTAAGTAGCTCCCATGCATTGTTTCAGTGTTAACTCTGTAGGTCCCTTTAAAATCTATGTAGGAGGATTTTGGAGAGAAGCTGTTGGTGAAACTGTTTACGTCTTTGAAACGGAGGGCATGATGTATAGGAAAAAATGTAGCTTTAGGATCTTGAAAATGCACAAGATTTTTAGAAGTTTTGTGATTTTATGAATTAGCATCTCAATGCACAGCATTCATAGTAGCTCTTTAAAATCTTTTCATAACTTCAGCACAAATGTTCACTTCCACGTAAATGTATAATTTACCTGTATCATTGGAGATCTAGTTTCATGTTATTTATCATGTATATTGTGTGTGATTATATTTCAACTCCAAATTATTGCTGGCAGATATGACTATTTCTTGGCACCTCTGTTTATTATACTTTGCACTCAAGACACAGCAATTCATTTTCCTGATCAACTCCCTGTGTCAGACATACAGGTTTCATGATTTATTGCTGCACTTGAATACTACTTGTCTTGAGTGTCTGTTCCACAGCTGCTGTTTGAAAATGTCTTCCTTTTAAAGGAATATAACTCTGCTGAAAACCCTTTAATGCAATGTATTGCCATGATCCAGTGTGATTATATTATGTAATGTAATCTTAGCTGCTTATCGTCTTGTTCTCCTTGAGCTTTTAAGTACCTACATCCTATAGCAAATGACAAATATTTCTTGTTGTACTTAGTTAGTTTAAACATCAACAGAATCTCAGATTTTAATCTAGATAATTTTGAGGTCAAGACAAATAATTCTTATAGTTATGGGAAACAGTTATGCCAGTGATAACGCAAATAATTTTCACTTGAACTGCTTGTTTTGATGCAATTTTCGATCTCTGTTATATACCATATATCAGATCTCCATATTTATAAAATGGACTAGAGAAATCTGTCAATGATGCCTGTTGCTAACTGTACTGATAACAGTATAATATCATAAGTGGATATTTGTTGGCTGCATTTGGGTCTATTTGTGAGCATTTTGGATTCTCTTGTCTGAGGCAGATATCACTTTTGTGGTGTATATTTGGGCGTTCTTATAGTGACTTTGGAAGCTTGATACAGTTTGCTTAAAATGATTCTTCAAAAAAAGGCAATCAATTTTAACTTATTTTTACATTATACATGTAATGTTTAATGCAATGGATACACTACCAACCTTATTTGGGAACCATTTTTAAATATGGGTAGTATCCTCAACAGGACATCTATATTAAACCTGTGAAATATTCACAGATCTTCTTCCATAACAGTGGGCGGTTGTGTCCCCCCACCTACCCCTACCACGGGGAAATTTTTACCCCTTCTTTTTATGTTATTTTGCACCTCCTCACATTTTGCATAATTTATGCTTTTGATGAAATAATTTATGATTGCCTCAAACCATGTTAATATGATGCAAAAGCTAATTTGGTTCTGTCTAGTTTTGGTATCTTTCCTCATAAATGCCCTATTTCCTCTGGAAAAATTATGTGGTTTCCTCAGAAACATTGTTTCACTTCTCAACATTTTACACAGATTTCTCTCTTCCCCCGTTCCCCCCCCCCCCCCGATGGTTTGTACATGAAAACATATAAGCATTTGTTTATTTGAATTTCTGATAATTAGAATTATGCAAGCAGATTCATAAAATTTCATATCAGTAAGTATAAAGTTACAGGTATAGTTCTATTGACAACACAAGCTAAGCAAGGGAGTTAGAAGCATGCTCTCAAATGGTATTCTCAAACATTTAAGGATTCAAAGAGAGAGACTGCCTACATTTATTTTTAAATATAAATTACAAAAATATATGCAATGACTTGAGTAAACTTCAGATATGAATACTAAAATGTACTGGTTCTTTCCCATTACCTCAATTTTATGATGGTTTCAGGGATAATATCAGTGGTTGTTTTTTTAAAAAAATATCATTTAATGATTGTAACTAAGTTATTTGTGCAATCACCCAATCCTATTTTTTAAGAACTGAGAATTTGTAAATCATATGTAATTCAGATTCAACAGAATCAAAAGTCATTTAGAGAGCTGTATTGCTGTGGAAACATTTCTGGTGTAACTTTGGCACACATTTTAAGGAAGTTGTACATGGGGATAACTTCCAGCCACCTGTATCTGTGAAAATATTTGTGAATCCTTAGAATTTCGTAGTTCAAACCAGAAGTACATCACTTGTTTTAGTTTCCTGTTAAGAATGTTCAGTCATCCAATTAGAGAGCAGAAACAATACCATGTGACCACAGATTTTGGCTCGTGAACAGCTGTAGTGAACAGTTCACAAATGAGTCATAGTCTGGCAATTATTCATCCAAAAGGTACACCAAAACAGTTATGAATGCCAAGCACATTCACATAAATGATGATACTCTGTTCATGACTCATATACCAACCCCCCCCCCACCAATATTCCAACTCCAGATGCTTGTTTTTAATTTAGATAACTCTATATGAGTCTGGCCTCCTTAGAGTCTGCATCGCTCCTCATTCTATTTACAAACAGTTAAGATCAGATCAGATGCTCTCATTTGGGTGAAATCCTAGCTCCAGAGAAGTCATCAGGAGTGTTCACCCTTTGACTTGCATGGCTGGAAGACTTGGGGGCAAGGTGTTCTCATTGAGAGCCCTCAGCTATGGAATTGACTTCCCCCAATGGTCTGAGAGAATTTGAGTTTGCAGACCTGATTAACACCCATTTTTTCATGATTTGTGTGTATAAAAACATCTTCTGTATTTTCCACAGTATGCATCCGATGAAGTGAGCTGTAGCTCACGAAAGCTTATGCTCAAATAAATTGGTTAGTCTCTAAGGTGCCACAAGTACCCCTTTTCTTTTCGTGAATACAGACTAACACAGCTGTTACTCTGAGACCTGATAATGTAGCAAGTCTTATGTCTGTGGCCATTGTTTTGTCTCAAGGGCTAGCTTGAGAGCAGCAGGAGTTAGTTATTTGTGGTTGGGGAGGTTTTTTTAATTCTCCTGTACCAAATTTGTGTTGGTTTAGTCATGGCTCATTCTGTTGGTTTTAGCTTAGCCCTCTTAGAGACCATGCTAGGCACATTTCATAAAATAAAAAAAATTTACAAAAATTCAGGGTATATGTTTACTGAAATGTCTCTTAATGGTGTTGATTTTTGTATTAACTGCTTATGATAAGGAAGGAGCTTCTCTAAAATAATGTTTCTGTTCATTTTCAGACTGTTACAGGGAACTATAACAGTGCTGATTATGCTTCAGTCCGTTAAATCTTTTAAGTATGGCATAAAGAAAATGCAGTAGGTAGTCTGATTCCTGTCATTTGTGCAGCTTTGACATTCTCATGTATACTGTGTGCCCCAGTGTAGCCATAGCCTGTCACCCTAGGATAAAACCATTGCTGATTATTGAGTTGGTAGTGAAACTGACTGTGAGGCTAGTGCTGTGTCAGCCTGATACTGGACTACCTTGCCCTTCTTAGTGACATTTGTCTTTGAGCTATGCATAATTGCTACATTTATATTTTTGGAAATAAGGTCAGATGCAAATTTGTTACATTTTCTACTAGGCATTAAGTGAAACTCATGTTCATTTCTCTGTGCCATACAATATACTTTATATTTAAACATAGGCATTCTATGTAAATGACCCTATCCTATGTCAACCACCCAAAATATTTATTAAATATCTGATAAAACATTGTTAAGGTTGAATAGGTTTAAAACTTTCTATAGGTAGCATCCAGTCAAATGTTTATAGACCTCCCAATCATTCATGTATAGAAAAAATTTCCCTAACCATTAGAAGGTCTGGAAATGCACAATTAAGATATTCAGTCAATTTCCCACTGCTGTTTAATAATAATTGACCATTCTGTCTTACCACAACCAATTTTCACCATCACGCTTTTGTTGTTCAAGTCACCAGTAAGGCCAAACCCCAGGGAACTGGTGTTTTTGTATTGAGTACAGTCTAAATCAATGGATTTATGCTCATTTACACCTGCTGACGGCTTGATCCAGTGTCTGTAGATACTGTTCAGAGAAGGGTTGGAGCTCCCCCTGCTTGCAGGGCATTTATATTTATTTTCTTTTATATTTTTGTTTATATTTATTTTTGGTGTACTTATATATGACCATTTATTTTAACACACAAATACATGTACTCATTGTTGAGCTGGTCTTGGTTTCCAATATACATTTAAAATATATTTTTGTATGCCTATATACATATCCAAAGTAGTGAATAGCACAGTGTTCTAAATAAAGATGAAAATGTGCATATGAAAATAATAGATATAAAGTTAATAAGCATGTAGTATAGAGAGTTCTCTACGTACATGATAAAGGTTCTGAATATCTATTCAGGTAACCAATAAATCTAGAAAAAAAATTACAGTGAAAGGCACAACGCCTCACGAAGACAAAGTAAATAAAACCATCTGTAATTTTAGATGAAAGAATAAGTTAAATGGATGAATCCAAA
Organism: Caretta caretta; assembly: GCF_965140235.1. NCBI lineage: Eukaryota > Metazoa > Chordata > Testudines > Cheloniidae > Caretta > Caretta caretta. The sequence goes on from NC_134213.1 coordinate 86,999,588, forward strand.
GCAGTATTGGAAAGAGTTTTAAAACTACTGGGCTCTTTCAAATGTTGGGCACAATGGGGGCCAAATCTTTAGCTCATGTAAGTTGGCATAGCTCCATTCAGTGGCTCTATGATGTATTACACCACCTGAGGATCTGGCCCTGGATCTCAAAATCCAAGTTTCTGCTTTATCTCAAATTATGTAAGAAATGTTATGTAGAGACAGCCTGGGACATACCAAACTGCAAGAAACTTGTTGTTTATTAACTAAATTTAAGAGAGGTGTGAAAAGCAGACTTATAACAGCAGACTTATAAGCATATTTCTTATGCTTTAATTATGAAAAAGCAGTATGTTTCTCAAAATAGTGTTGTTGTCCAAACACGGAAGATGCTTTAATGGGATCCTGTTTTCGTATATTGAAAGTAATTGAACAGGGTTTGTCCATTGCATTAAAACATATGCAGTATATGAGAGAGAGTGAAAATAAGGATAAAGTTTTCTAAAAGGATTGGTACTACACTCCATAATCTTTCTGCCAAGTATTGAAACTGCATATTTTTGCATGTGCATCTAAGGCCATTTCTTTACAAATAGTGTCCTAAGGGATTGTTAACAGTAGATGAAGCTTTCTCTTTATTCACTAGCTCTGAAATTTCGTATTTGCCAACACTTCAAGAGCATTGTATTATAAATGAGAACAGCTTGCTGAGAGCTGTGGTTTAATGTTGTCTGGAAAGAGATGAAGACAACATATTCTGATAAATTTGTAGCAAAATTCAAGAGTTGGTGATTATACAGTTTGCTTCCTCCATACATAAGAAAAAAATTATTATGGAAATGAAGGATTTGTAAATATATTCTTCTGAAAGTCTTTGCAATAAGTAATAGACTGTCTAGACAGAATTTCAAAACGTATATTTGTGTATATTTAGAGGGGGCAACATTTAAAGGAATGGAAGTTGACATAGCAACACCAATTTCTATATTTTTATAAATTTAAAAAACCCACCACTTTTGAATGGATTAACTAAAATTGCATTGTTTGCACTCCTTTAGTGCAGGCGCTGGGAAGTCATAGCACTGCCAGTGGTATGAGCACCTCAAAAGAAACGCTGCTGTAGGGCACTGACTGGCAGTCCATTGTCAGGGGAAAGCGTGTGCAACATCCTCAAAAAAAGACATGTAGTAGGAGGTGCTGCTAAATATGCTGCTCCCACCCCACACTTACAGGGACCTTCTGCTTGTTTCTGTTCCCTGACAAAGGGAACTGACATTGGTGTCATGCACCTTCATTGCACTCCCCAGCAGAATAATTTTGGCACATGGAGCCCTAGGATAAGAGAAATTGTTCAGCTCTAATAAATCAGGGACACTGGAATCTGGAATTCACTGCTCTGAAAAGGCTTTCAGACAACACTAAGCATGTCATTTAAATGACAACACCAGGGTACGTGTAGACAGCACTGGACATTCTGTTTAGGTGTGTCCTTGTCCCAGCAATTAAATCAGCCATCCTTTAATCTGGATACAAGTTAAGAAGATTTTACTGTCAATGATAAAGTAATAAAACTGTGATAAGAATAAAACACCCATGCATTTAAAGGTAAAATAATATTCAGAGGTCACCTGTTAAAGAAATACACTAAATCTGTTAAATATCTTTTATTTTCCAATATACTCTTACAAGCTATTGTAAGGTGCAGCTGTCTTCTTAAATAAAAGACTGTCTTAAAAATGCATGTTTTGCACAAAAGATGGTATTTTAAAAGATAACCACCCAAGATATTTTTATAAAAATGAAAAATATCAGGCCATCCTGCAGGCTGTCTAATTACAGAAAGCAACATGAAGTGGGATATGATTAAACTTTTATTTCCTTTCAATGAGAATTTGCCTGAGTAAAGACCTTAGGGTTTGGACCCATAGGCATAACAACAGTATGTTGTATCATTTAGGTCAGAGGTTTTCAGTTGTGACTGCTGATTCCTCCTCTATATTTCCAGCTGCTAAACTGCATTAAAAGCTAGCTAAAATACAGTGAATACTTTCCTGGTTTATATAGGCAATGCCCGTAGTTACCTCAGGGATAATATGTGAGAGAAGAGAAAGGAGCTGTACGATCATGAGTAAAAGGAGATGTCTCCAAGATACTCTTTGCATTAAAACGTGTACTACACTATAAAAAAGTTTAGTACCCTTAAAGTCAATGTTAAAATAGTATAATTCCGATCTTAATAAAAGCTCACTTAAAGTAATAGCAGCTATGACAAGGATCCAGACAGTTGTAATTTACCCATTCTGTTCTGTTGAAGGGGTTCAGGTATTGATAGTGTAGTTTGGCAGGTGACTTTATTTAAGGTTTCGGGCAGAGAGACATATCTTGGTCTTTATTGCCAGTTTGGTAGCAGCCTGATAGTCTCAGTCTTCATGGTGTTTTTAGGCTTCTTCAGAGGACTGCAAGTGTTCCTTGAGCTCTGTGTGCACCCGATGTAGGTGGGAGGCTAAATCTGTGGTGGCTGGTACTGGGGAACTCACGGGTAAGTCTGGGTGGCAGTGGGGGTGAAAGCCATAGTTCCTAAAGAATGGGCTATGTTGGGTTGAGGTGTGGATTGCATTGTTATATGCAAATTCAGCATAGCACAGCAAGAGAAGCCAGTTGTCCTGGTGGTAACTCAAAAAGCAGCAAAGATATTGCTCTAAGATTTGATTGACCCTTTCTGTTTACCTATTAGTCTGTGCGTGATAGGAGGACAAGATGAGGGCTTGAAGCTAAGGAGTCTCACAGATTCCCACCAGAACCAGGAGATGAACTGAAGATGCTTGTCTAATGCTGGGCCCATCAGTAACCCATGTTAATGGAAGATGTTTTCCGGGAATAACCAAGCGGTCTCCCATGTGGAACAGTGTGCCCTATTTGTTAGGAGGTTGACAACCACCAGGATTACCAAGTGTCCCTGGGAGTGTGGCAGTTCTACAATAGTCAATTGATATCATAGACCAATGCTGCAGAAGTATGCACAGAGGTCGGAGGAGACCTAGGGGTCTGATTGTGGGATCTTGGTACAGGCTCAGGAGGTTTGCAATACCCCTGTGACTTTGATCATCAAAGATCACCACCATAGGTCCTCAAATTGTCCCAGAACCGAGCTTGATGTTTTTCAGGAGCAGAAATATTCAAGCCAGCCTCCCTGGTACACAGGCTGATACTCAGTCCCATTAATTCTCTTGTCTTAAGACAGGTTGGAAGGAAATTTAGTCTAAATAGCTTTTGCTGAGCTAATAAAAATGCAAAAATAAAGAAATAATAAGTAGTGCACTATAAAATACATATTCTTGAAAACTCCACACAAGGTCTCAGAAGAGTTGTTTTCTGTGGTAGATTAGGGAATGTAACACTTCTAAAATGGTTCTAGAGTGCTTCCTTATGCTTTTGCAGCTGAGTCTGTGATAAAAGTAAGAAGCAAAATATAAAACCATGAAAAAAGATCATTTTATTTTGGCACATTTTATCACAGACAGTGCTATAGATTTTGGAGTGCTGAAAGTTCATATGGAACCATTTACATTGTCATACCACAAAAAACACATGAATGGTCAAAATATATTACAAGTCTTATGGCCAAACTCTTAATGTGCTATATGTTAAAACTCATATCAAATCAATATTTTATTTATCAAGCTCAATGACTGTTTTATGAGTTATGAAAATTAGTAGGTTTATTAGCATTATACTCAAATTATATCAAAATAAACATTGTTAATTAAGCTCTTAATTAAAGAATTTTATGGTACAATATGGAAGTACAGCTTTATTTACTTATTTATATTTAATCTTAATACAACCAAATGACTACTGTAAATTAGAACATACTTATTTACTTGCTGTGTGTACTGCAGCTATACTAACTGTTGTACATGGCTCCAACTGCAGGTAGCTGTAGCACCATGCAAAAAAATAATTATCCCTCTCTATCTGCATTTTCATCTCTATAACGTATTTAAATAATATGTAATGAAAACACAGATACTCTTCTCTAATATTCAATATTCTGTAAGAGAAATGGCCTGATGTAAATTCGTTTAGCTCCTTTGAAGCTAGGATCTTGGCCCTAAAGGACTAAATAACTAGAGCTTGTCAAAACATTTCAGTTGGAGTGTTTTTAATTGGAAAATGCTGTTTCATCAAAGTTGAAAGTTTTCACGTAATATAAATGACAAAATGAAATTAATCAAAATGGAAACATCAAAATGGAAAGGTTTTACCTTATCAAAATTAAATATTTCCATTTTATGTAAATAAAATATGATCTTACATCTTAATTGTTTGGAATTTTTGTTCCAGGGAAAATTTTGATATGGAACATATTTTTTAATGTCAATATTTCCTGCAGAATGGAAATTACAGTTTCTGACAAGCTTCTGAATCTATCCTATGGAATATATCACAGAAAGAAAAAGTATTGGCTATTAGACGCGAACAGTACATATAGGTTCAAGGGACACTAAGCTGAAATTTGAAACCAATAGTGATAGATGACAATGGCAAATAGGAAGAATCAAGCAACAAAGAGTAGGTATGATAAGTCTAAATGTTCATTCCCCGCTTCAGAATTTATCCTTTTTAGCATAAATTTATTTAGCTTTGTGCAGAAATCTGACAGTGTGCATGGAAACAGAATTCATCGTGGAACTTCATGTCCCACTTGGGCATTCTGATTATCATAATCTATTGTTAATCAGCCATAGTCTATATGGTTGTACACTGCATGCTAATAAATTACTGTACAATATCATCAGGGCCTGCCACTTTAATTAACTTCTGAATGTATTTAATAAATGACAGACAGAATCGTAGTGTGGTTACAGCACGGAATCTGGAGCTGGAGGGAGGGTTCTAGTCATCCCTCTTCCATTGCCTTGCAGTATGGCCTTCAATAAATGCTTTATCATCTCTGCATCTCAGTTTGCCTCGTTTATTAAACAGGAACAATAATACTGAGCTTCTTACCTCACCAAGATGTTGTGAGGATTAATTACATCATGGAAAGGGCTTTGAACATGTAAATACTAATTATAATTATTTTACTACTCAGTAGTAAATGGCCTAAATATTACTTACTATTTTATATTAAGGGTTTTGTTTAGACAACAAACTGCACAAATCTAGATGTTTGACTGTGAAGAAAGTAGATTTCACTTCTGATTTGTACTTTGCTAAGTTAGTGACAGTCATTTAAGTGGAATGATTAAGGAAACTGCATTAGGACCAAAAGTCAAGAAGACTCAGGTGATTTTGAGAGAAGTGACATACAGGGTATCTGATTCTGTGTGGATATTGAAGCAATTGGAATTGAGCTATATGAAACAAGCCCTAAACAATACAAAAAGTTTTATTTGTAACTATAACTTCTATAGAACACAAACTCCTACTTGCGTTGAAGTGGTAAAAGATACACCTGAATTTTATGCCTTGAAAACTATGTTACAATCCTCAGAATGATGCTCATCCACTTGATTTCTTGGTCAGATGTATGCATACATACATACTGTTTTCCGATTTGGGTGTGTGTTGGGGGGAACTGAATAATATGTTTACTTCTCATAACATTTGTTACTCTTGATCAATAAAATGTCTCCTACATACATTCAGGCATGATCAGCAAGCTGTTTTCAATACATATATTTAAAATCCTGTTAGAAAACGGTTTTATCCCAAAGAATACTTACACCCAGGAAAGGGAGATGTGCCTTTTTCAATTAAGCATTGCAACGAATGGCTTGCAGAAGAAATGTAAATTTTAATAAGAGATGGGTCTAAATATGAATTGCAAAATTGAACACACCTGAATTTGGGACACTTCAGATCTGAACTTTGAAGCTCTGGTCCACCTCAGCATTTAGGGGTCTGACACTACTAATTTGAATAAGGAACGAAAACATTTATGTTAGGTTATAGATAACATTTCTTTCTAGCAAAAGTGCTAAAAAAACAAAGATCCATTGAAATAGGCTACATTTTAGATGGCTCCAGTTTCCCACCTTAAAAACTACTACAAACTGATGCAATTCAATGAGTAGCATTAATTGGTGAGGTCAATACGTGCCCCTTAATTTTACCTGGACAGTAAATGTCCTGGTGGCTGTTACCAACAGACTTGTGAGCTGTTGGGTGAAGGGGAGAGAGTATTGTTATTACATGAATTCAGTTGGACTTCTTTGTGTGGTGTTCAGCAGCCAAAAGTTATGTGCCTTCAGAGCTGGGAGATTTTGCATCTAGAGAAGGGGTGGGCAAACTACGGCCCGCGGGCTGCATCCAGCCTGTGGGCCATTTTAACCTGGGCTGCAAGCCGCACCAGCGGCTCGGCCCCGCTCCAGCTCTTTGGCCGGGGCCCTGGGTCAGGGGCCAGATCATTCAGCTCGGCCCCGCTCTGGCCGGGGTGCTGGGTCAGGGGCTGCACCACGCGGTTCCCAGAAGCCGCTGCATGGTCCCACTGCAGCTCCTACGTGCTCCAGTGGGAGCTGCAGGGGCGCTGCCTGCAGATGGGGCAGGGTGCAGAGCTGCCTGGCCGCGCCTCCGCATAGGAACCAGAGAATGGACATGCCCCTGCTTCTGGGAGCTGCTTGAGGTAAGCGCTGTTTGGCGCCTGCACCCCCGAACCTTTCCCCATGCCCTAACCCCCTGCCCCAGCCCTGATCCCCCTCCCACTCTCCAAACCCCTTGATCCTAGCCTAGAGCACCCTTCTGCACCCCAAATCTCTCATCCCCAGCCCCACCCCAGAGCTCGCACCCCCAGCCGGAACCTGCACCCCTTCCCACACCCCTGCCCCAGTCCTGATCCCCCTCCGAACCCCTCCGTCCCAGCCCAGAGCACTCCCCTACACCCTAAAACTCCTCATCCCTAGCGCCACTACAGAGCCCACACCCCCTCCTGCACCCCAACACAAATTTTGTGAGCATTCACGGCCCACCATACAATTTCTATTCCCCGATGTGGCCCTTGGGCCAAACATTTTGCCCACCGCGATCTAGAGAGTAGCAAGACAGTTTTGAGAGTACTACACTGATAAAAACTCTTCTGAAAACTGAGACAGAGTTTTTATCTGGGTTGGTCTCCTGATCTAGGGGCCACAAAGTTGGCTTCCACACACTTGTGCTATCCCCATCCTCACTGGAAGATGTTTGTTTCTAATGCAGATTTTTTCCATGCAGATAGTTCCTGCAGTCATTTTTTCTTATTTGAAATGAAACTTTATTCTCCCCAAAAATTGTAAATAGCACTAATATAGCTGATCTTTTGTTGTACAGCTTTATTAACATGATAAAGAAACATTATCTATGAGGCTTAAAATTCAGTGTCTCAGGAACATGTGAAAATTGTAATAATTTATGAATGAGGCTGAATCATAGATCAGAGTGTTTGAGTTTCCAAGTAAGCATTAATTCCAGTGATGGTTTTCCTTCTGATTTTGGACTGAATTATGTTAAGAACATTTTGTATCAGTAATTTGGAACATTAATATCTGCTGCACCAATAAATGGAAGACTCCTTTTGAAGTTTGGACAATGTAACTCAGACCATATTTCAAAGCTTTATAAGAAAAAAATATTTACTGTTTTTATGATAAATTGTCTTTTCACAACCAGTTTGTGAACAATTAAACTAACATCAAGAATGACTAATGCTAGTGAATTGCTTTTCTGAGTATGCAGTAGTTATCTACCATGGTTACACTGGTAAATTAAGAAAGGTACAATTACTTGGGAGGTACTGTAGATCCTGTTTGCTTTTCATTCTCACCACTTTTCTAATGTATCTTTTCTTACATTGTTCTTCAGACAAACAAAAAAATTGAAAATGTTTAACCAATTTTGAGAAATCTGCTTCTAAAATGGAAAGGATTACTCCAGACTACAGAGTATCAGAAGAAACTTATATTAAATCTTTTAGCCGTCAGGAGGTAAATTTTCTGCACATTTCATGGCTTGTACTCACAGCTCCTGTTATTCTTAACAGGAGTAATATGTGGAAATCCCCACACAATGTTCTGAAAATTAGCCTTCTGGTGTTTAGAATAGTATTTTCTTTCTGAACTCTGCATTAAATTGAGGAAGAGGTAAGTGTTGTCCTATCCTGACAATATTTAACTGTATTTATTCTTATTAGGGTTTGTGTAGGTTATTCCACGCAACCACATGAAACATTTCAGCAAGCTATATTCATCTTGTTTAGAAGGATACAGGTCATAACATTAAACTCAATAAAGAACATAATTAAATCCACAGCCAGGCACTTCAATAGTTGGTAACATTCAAACATATTTTTGCCAGGGACAATTTTCCAAAAGTGTCCTAGGTCCAGGGCCTCCGTCTTCTCTTCTACTACCCCTGCTCTCCTCCCTCATTGATGCTTCCAACCCTCCTCTCCTCTACCACATGGCTACTTCTGTCATGAACTGGTGCGTGGGCGATCAAGCTTAGTGGTTGAAGGAGGGTCAGCCAGGCCAGGAACAACACCGAGTCAGAGCTGGAGTCAGGAACCAAGCAGGGGAACAGGATTGGAGTGACCTGGACAGCAGGGGAGTGAGGCTGGAAATGAAGTAGGATCAGGGCTGGAGCAAGGCTAGAAGCAGGGCAACAGAGGAGAGATCACAGCCACAGGAGGGTGAGGGTGGAGGTGTAGAGCATAGAATTGTCAACCCTCCAGGATTGTCCTGTAGTCTCTAGGAATTAAAAATTAATCTTTAATTAAAGATTGTCATGTGATTATATCTCTAGGAATTCATCCAACCAAAGCCCTCTCAGAGCAGTCAGAGATCAGTTGTTGCTGTTGGGCTTAGGCTTTTCTCACAGGCTGCTGGAGACTGGGCTGGCACAGCTACAAGTCCTCATTCCTGGCAGCTTCCTTTCCTTCTCTTCCTTCGAATAAACTGACCTTTCATTCCTTTCATGATCCTTGTGCAACACCTTAGTGTTTTTCCTCCCATGCTAGCTGCCTCTCTCTCTCTGTCAGAAGAAACCAGATCCAGGTCTGCTGAGACACAATTGTTACTTCTGGTAAAGAGTAGAATCAACCATGGGATGCTGAGATCTGCTGGGAGAGAAGCAGATTATAAAGGAAAAAAGCTTTCTTTTGGTTCATGCAGTTCTTGGAATCAGCTATCAGGTGACTCTGGTGTCCTTGGTGATATCTGGAGGGTCCCATTTTGTCTGAGGCCTTCCTAGGCCTTCGCTCTCCTTTTAAAATGCTGGCCATACACTCTGCTGCCACATGTGGACCTCCTGGGATCTATATGTTTCAGATACTAGGTGCCCTCAGTCTTGTGAAGAATATGACCAGATTGACTTCAGATACCGGCTGTCAATCTGATCTTTGAGGGCATGTCTACAATTAGACCCCCACGGCTGGCCTGTGCCAGCTGACTTTGCTCATAGGGCTCAGGCTAAGGAGCTGTTTAGCTGAGGGGTAGATGTTCAGGGTCAAGCTGAAGTCTGGGATCTAGGACCCTGTGAGATGGGAGGGTCCGAGAACCCGGGCTCCACCTCAATCCTGAAAGTCTACAATGCAATTAAGCAGCCCTTTAGCCTGAGCCCAAGTCAGCTGACACAGGCCAGCCATGCGAGTGTCTAATTGCAGTGTAGACACATCCTGAGAGGCCCCAGCAAGTGTGTAGCCACTTTGACATTATCACTATAGTCACTGTTTCCATAAAATAAGAAATTGTTTTGATTGTTCTGCAACGCTACAAGTGGAAAATTTGTGAGCATGACCTGGAGCAGCTGAAATACTCTGAAGGTTAGAGCTGGTTGAAAAATTTTTCCAAAAAGTTTCTCCCCCCCCCCGCCTCTCCCCCCAATCAAAACATGTCATTTTGTTGAAACTGAAATCTTTTGCACTAACCTCTGGGATACTGGCTACTTTGAGGTCTCAATCCCTCAGGATTTTTTTATGTGTGTGAAAATTTCTAAATGTATCGCTTTTGTCACACATCTAAACAAACACACATTTTGAAACTCGAAATATTTTGCAAAATGGAATTGTTCTTTTCCAGCCAGCCCTACTAAAGATCTAGAAGAAATAATAGTGAGGACTTTTTTTTTTCTAAAAAGATTTTTTCGGTCCACTTGTTCATGGACTACATTGGTTCTGGCAGTGTAGATAAGTTGCCAGTCTGATATCACTCACCAAAGAAACATTTGTCTTGAACGTATTATTGACAAGGGGAAAAAAAAGATGGATAATGACAAGGCCTTTATCATGGTAGTCAAAATATTTGAATATGAATTTTTAATCAGAAGAAAGTTGAGAGTTAACACTGAAATAGTCTGCTAGCTGCTTTCCCATGAGCAGCCACATCTTTTCTTTTACAAAGAATTTGGAGACAAAACTGAGTGAAATAATAGACTAGCTTGTGACTTTTACTTCCTTTTATCTTTTAGAGGTTGTGTTTTAATATTTAATTCTATTTTAATATTTAATATCACTTCTGCTTTTATATAAGCTTGTTATTCTAGACCCTTCACTGTGATATTAAGAATCTGTCCAGACACTGTGATTAAATTATTTTATATTTTATTGTTTGATTAGTTAAAAATATTCTTGTTGGTGGACAAAGGAGCTCAGAGGCCAGTAGTGCACCATTTCTGCCATTCTAAAATTCTTCTGAGGCACCTTTTGGGGCGTGGGGGAGGGGGAAGGACTTGTGGTTTTCGTTAGGTATAATTCAGCATATTAAAACTGCATAAAACGTGACTGTACGTTACTTTTTGCCCTATAAATCAGGGCCATATTTTCAGACATGCCTTTATCCAGTCTGTACAATTTCTGAATGCTCCGTTTTTCACAACTGTATTTCTGCTCATGCAAAAGCTCAGATTTGTATACATAACTTGACCCAACCCCTACTCGAAAAATAAAACACAAACTGATCAATCCAGAATTCATACAACAAAATAAAAAAGATTCATTGGTTACCTCAGGTATCACAATTCCGCCACCGTCTCTTTTAACTTGATATTTAGTCTTGAAATATAGTTCTTATGGACTATATTTTCAAACTAGCCTTATCTGGGCCTCTGATTTTGTGGTAGTACAATTATGGGTGCAAATAGATTCAGGTTCAGTTTTGTCCTTACAATTAGTTGTATTCAAATTTTAGATTGTTATGATGTCTAAGTGCTTCTCTATACCTTGCAGCACAACACACTAGAGGGGTGTGATTTGTAAAGCCCACTAACATGTTACGCTGTAATGGTCCTTTGTGGATCCTTTCTAAAAGATACCTAGTTCATGTTAACATAGTCCTATTTGAAACAGGACTACATCAAGGCAAACTAGGTTCCTTTTAGACCATACCAGCAGTGTTTACACCAGACAATTACAGCATAACATGTTAGTGGGCTTTACAAATCATGCCCTTTTGGTGTGCTTTGCTGTGACAAGCCCTTTAGTCTTTAACTGCATCTGAAAATTAGGATCTTAACCATCCAAATGACCTAATCTGTGCACCAAAATTGTGCCAGTATTAAATTATACCTGAAAAAAATGGAGACCAGTGACTGAAAATCTCACCCCATAGCCATCATCAATATTTTTTTTTATTGTTGTCTGTTAGGGGCATTGTTTCTGTGAACATTGTTTCTTTATTTTAAAGTGTATGAAAGCTAGTCTACAAACCTTACATTGCACTGGAGACTGAAAAATAGATACAAAATATCTGAAACATTTAGCATTATTTCTAAAAATGCATTTTCTTCAATAAATATGTTTATATTTCATAACATGGACTTCTCTTTTTCTCTCTCCTAAAACATCTAGTGAAATGTTTGCACTTGAGAGAAAAAAGAAAAACAGTTATGTTTTAAATTAGCCAGGACAGGGAATTTTAATAAAAGAGATGTTTTAAAAAATGTTTTCACTCTGAATAGAGTGGCCTGGTAGCTTGCAAATCTTGTTTCATTGCTGGATTTGATGTTATGCTGCATACAAATACAGCCAGGAAATAGTTCAGGGTATAAAAACATCAAGGGTCATTCTACTAGAGGTCTTTCTCTGTCTCTCATGAATCTCTAGAGTGTTAATCTAGTTTACAAAATGGAGAGATAGAGTTCTGTCTATATACTGCTCATCAGCCCTATCGACTGAAATATCTTTGCTTCAGATTGTTTCCACTGGCAGTATTCTTTTTTTCACACTGATGATTTATAGTGCCCCACCTTGACTGCTCATCTCTTTCCTAATGATAATGCATTCTGTAAGCATATGCAGGCTTAATGAAAAAGGAAAACTTCTTAACTCAAAAAATAAAATAAAAAAACCTGTTTTCTAGAGTCTGTATAAATCATACTTGAAACTCTTACATTCTTGTTTCCTTATGGTGTTTGTCACTGAGTCATTGAAAATCTCTTAATTATACATTTGTAAACCAACACATATTGGCAGGATATAGGTTTGAGCATGCATATTCTGAAGAATCTTCTGCCTCTGATAGTATGTGACAACCAAAAATTGTGAATATCCTTCACTTACATGGATTATACAAATTTTCCACACACACAACCTCAAGAGTTAAATTCATCTTCCTTATTCAGTATTCAGCTTCAGGGTATTCCAGCCTTTCGTCACACAGAAGCTCTTGATAGGCTTCTTGTTCTAGCAGCTTCACTTTCTTCCCAAGTCCCTTTTTCTGTTTTACATTCAAGCCATTGGGGAAAAAAATCATAATTTTTCTTTCCAAAGGTATACTCAACCCTTCTGTAAACTCTGAACTTTAGCATTTAGAGTAATCTTTTTCTTTCTCTTACCTCCTTGTTTCATAGTTGTTCACGAGAAAAGAGATCTAAAAGTCAGCATGAGCATATTAAACCAGTATATCTGGCTATATCTCCTGAATTTTCTTCATCATTATGAGTCATACATATAAACAAAACATTATGGAGAAGTGGACAGTGAAATTTTCACATTGTATGTGTCTGGATCATTGCTTCCTGAAATTGAATCTGAGTGCTTGAGCACATCTCTGCTTTTTATTCTGATATGGAACAGTGTCTGCAGAAAAAGTGCACTATAAAAATCTTCACGATAAAAATTCTTCTCTGTCTCTCTTTCCCTATAGTGGCCAATGATAACCTGGTGCAATAGGTGAAAAGATTCACTTTTCTCCCATGCCAGACCACCTTTCATTCCTCACTGCTAGGGCCCTGCGGGGATACAAAATTTGTATCCGCTTCCGATCCACTATCCACAAACATCGTCTCCAGATATCCACATCCACAGATGCAGATATCCACAGATATAAAGCAAGATATCTGCAAATTTGCAGGGCTCTACTCATTGCCTTTCCATTTATCATCACTTTGGGGGTCTTCTTGCATTAATTTATGACTTGCATTTTGCTAATTGAACTCATTGTTTCAGCTGATGTTTGTCCTTATATTGCCTTGAGTTGAATATCATTAGCAAAGTCACAGTCCATTTAAGTACAGTTTTCTGTGTATAAAACTCCAGAGATGACCTCCATCTGACATTTTCTAGGCTTGTCTCATTAAAAATGGCTTAAGAATGTTCACTGGATACTTTATACTCATGAAAAAGGTATGGCAATGGGAGAAAACCAATTTATATGTCATGACATTTTGCAGGTAGTTTCCATTTAATGTTCAATTACAGCAGGTACCTGCCATTCAAATGCAAAGATGTAGTGCAAAAAATCATGAAGACCCGTGTTGCTATACTTTAGTGTCTGTGATTGTAACGATTACATATCAAACGATCATCTCTTCCAATGCTAGCCAGCTTTTTCTTCCATTCTATAATTAAAACAGCATGTTTAAAACTTATTAATGGTATTTTTCTTAGAATAATGGGAAAATACTTAAAATAACTGTGTACAAAAGAAAGATGTCAATCCTTAGGTGCAGCTGAGGAGCACCCACTGCATCTTAAGAGGTGTGTGTGCAAAACTGTCTTTAAGTCATATTTATGCTCCTCTAATCTGGACTATCCTGTGTGCCTATCCAGTTCTCTGGTTTAATTTAGAAGATCAGTCTCTTGGTTGCTTTAAATTATGCTGTCTGCTGATGGTCCAAAGGAGCTGTATGGCAGCAGAGGATCATCCAGGCTGAGGGAAGGATCAAGCCTCTTTTCCCCAGTAATGTTCCTTACAGAAGCATTTGGAAGGTGAAGAGTGCCCTTATGTAAGTCTGTGTTAGGAGGATCCCTCTACACAGGGATGATCCTCCCATGGCTGGCTGCATGGCTGCTTTGCAGATGGAGAAGTGCAAAGTTGCTCTTGCACAGCTAAAGATTAGAGCCACAACTTTTACATAACATTGTTGATATTTGTATTTTACAGAAAATATTCTCTTTATTTAAGTACATATATGGCCCCACAAATTGTTGGACACCACAAATTTGCATGTTTCTAAATTAATTATTCCATGTAAGCAACTTGATCCTGCAAGACCTCCAAGCATGCAACTCCCATTAAAGCCAACAGGATGTAGTATGTTTGCAGGATCAGAGCCAAATAAGGACTAGTTCCATGTCCATTGACTTGAATGAAAGCAGGAGGAGCCCCATTTTCTGCTTAGTTACAGGTCTTGCTTTGTTTTTCTCTCAAGTGGGTGCATTTGCTCATTGTATCTAGTTACCCTGTTTGTTTACTGACTTTCCCCTTTTTCATTCTTCCACAACACTCAGGATCTGAGTTGCAACTAGAGATGATAACCATTGATGTGCAGCTAATTTTATAGGAAAATTGAGGTATTTATGAAAATTAGTACATTTTTCTGTTTGCTACGTTAAATTTAAAATTTTCTTCTTCAAAGTCCTTTAGAACATTTCAGAGCAAATCTCTCAATTTTATTTTTTTAAGAACACAGACTGATTATGTTGAGGACAGAAATATCTAGCTATATCTCTTGCATTTTTCATAGCGCGATAATTTGTTCAGTATACAAATACAGTTTTTAAGAGCTAGCATATTGGTCCTATTGTAAATTGTGTATGAGTTCCTGTATATTAATCAGCACCACTTAACACGTGGATTTCCAGGAATTGACAGGTTATTTATGAAATCTTCCAAGTTTGATCTGCATTCTCCTTACTTTGTGAAAGTATCAGAGGGGTAGCTGTGTCAGTCTGGATTTGTAAAAGCAGCAAAGAGTCCTGTGGCACCTTATAGACTAACAGACGTATTGGAACATAAGCTTTCGTGGGTGAATACCCACTTCATTGGATGCAAGTAATTTGTGAAAGTAATTTGCATAACTAGTTGGTTTCAGTTCTGAAAAATTATTCTCTATGCTATAATTTTATCTGCTCTGTATCCTTTCCATCTTTGGCATTAGTTATAGCGAACAACTGTTTCCCTAGTTATGTACACAGTTCATTGGGTAGCATGTCCTCTTTTCTTTTCCACTATAAAGCTGTTTATTAGTTAACTTGTCTTGTAGCAAGTATTTTTCTAAATTGTTCTTCCAGTTAATTAAATTAATTAATTTAAACAGAGATAAAAATCAGTGAGTAAAGACTGAGCTAATATGCTACCTAACACAGTATTTCATAATGCTTTGTCAGTCATACCAAAATTGCTCATTTAATTCATTCAAATATGCTTGATCTAAACTTATTTCTTTGAGATTTTTTGGACTCAGGTGTCATTTTTTCTGTGTTTGCTGATGGCATATCAAAACTTCAGTTTATGATCCTCCATACATTATCTGTTACTTCAATTTCTTTAAAATCGCTAATTGATTTGACAGTTCTCCATGGAACTTTGTCCTAATCTGAGGGTTACTTCAATCTTGATATGAAAGGCAGCTCTCTTTTCCTTGGGGGATTTATTTAAATGTCACCTTTCCATAATGGCAGTGGCATAGTGACTTCTCTTGTCTTTCAGCTACTTTTGCTTTTATGGTATTGTTGAAGATAGCCACAGCTTCAGTAATATGAGGTCAAGTCCCAAAATCCTTTAGAAGACTTCCTTGCAAGTTACATTAAACTATTTCTTTCTTTTGCTCAATATTCGTACAGTGAAACAAGAATCTAATTATTGAAAAGTAGCTGTGATGGTTGTACTTCTTAAACCTGAGCATGGAATTTGATTGCTCCAATTGGTTCCAAACCACTATTTGTCATCTGAAGGTATGCTTTACATGCCCAGCCACAGGTATATAAAGATGGAAAACAATCAAAAGTATAGGTTTCAGAGGAACAGCCGTGTTAGTCTGTATTCGCAAAAAGAAAAGGAGTACTTGTGGCACCTTAGAGACTAACCAATTTATTTGACCATGAGCTTTCGTGAGCTACAGCTCACTTCATCAGATGCATACCGTGGAAACTGCAGCAGACTTTATATATACACAGAGAATATGAAAAAATACCTCCTCCCACCCCACTGTCCTGCTGGTAATAGCTTATCTAAAGTGATCAACAGGTGGGCCATTTCCAGCACAAATCCAGGTTTTCTCACCCTCCACCCCCCCACACAAATTCACTCTCCTGCTGGTGCTAGCCCATCCAAAGTGACAACTCTTTACATAATCAAGTCGGGCTATTTCCTGCATAAATCCAGGTTTTCTCACATCCCCCCCCACCCCCATACACACACAAACTCACTCTCCTGCTGGTAATAGCTCATCTAAACTGACCACTCTCCAAGTTTAAATCCAAGTTAAACCAGAACATCTGGGGGGGGGGCCCAGAAGAGTTCCCAGAAGTTACCTACTACAGGACAGGCCTAACAAAGAAAATAACAGAACGCCACTAGCGGTCACCTTCAGCCCCCAACTAAAACCCCTCCAACGCATTATTAAGGATCTACAACCTATCCTAAAGGATGACCCAACACTCTCACAAGTCTTGGGAGACAGGCCAGTCCTTGCCTACAGACAGCCCCGCAACCTGAAGCAAATACTCACCAACAACCACATACCACACAACAGAACCACTAACCCAGGAACTCATCCTTGCAACAAAGCCCGTTGCCAATTGTGCCCACATATCTATTCAGGGGACACCATCACAGGGCCTAATAACATCAGGCACACTATCAGAGGCTCGTTCACCTGCACATCCACCAATGTGATCTATGCCATCATGTGCCAGCAATGCCCCTCTGCCATGTACATTGGTCAAACTGGACAGTCTCTACGTAAAAGAATAAATGGACACAAATCAGATGTCAAGAATTATAACATTCATAAACCAGTCGGAGAACACTTCAATCTCTCTGGTCACGCAATCACAGACATGAAGGTCGCTATCTTACAACAAAAAAACTTCAAATCCAGACTCCAGTGAGAAACTGCTGAATTGGAATTCATTTGCAAATTGGATACTATTAATTTAGGCTTAAATAGAGACTGGGAGTGGCTAAGTCATTATGCAAGGTAGCCTGTTTCCTCTTGTTTTTTCCTACCCCCCCCCCCAGATGTTCTGGTTTAACTTGGATTTAAACTTGGAGAGTGGTCAGTTTAGATGAGCTATTACCAGCAGGAGAGTGAGTTTGTGTGTGTATGGGGGTGGGGGGGATGTGAGAAAACCTGGATTTATGCAGGAAATAGCCCGACTTGATTATGTAAAGAGTTGTCACTTTGGATGGGCTAGCACCAGCAGGAGAGTGAATTTGTGTGGGGGGGTGGAGGGTGAGAAAACCTGGATTTGTGCTGGAAATGGCCCACCTGTTGATCACTTTAGATAAGCTATTACCAGCAGGACAGTGGGGTGGGAGGAGGTATTTTTTCATATTCTCTGTGTATATATAAAGTCTGCTGCAGTTTCCACGGTATGCATCTGATGAAGTGAGCTGTAGCTCACGAAAGCTCATGCTCAAATAAATTGGCTAGTCTCTAAGGTGCCACAAGTACTCCTTTTCTTTTTAATCAAAAGTATAGTTTTCTGATATACGAATTTTATTTATTTTCTGATTTTTAATTTTTTCTTTATTATTTGTGTATATGTATGCACTGCCGATCAAATAATAGGAAGGAATCAGTGGTGTGTGTATGTATCTTTCGTTAGATATGTACACACACACACAACCTTCTGTGACAGAAGGGAATCATTAATATCAACTCTTCATCATAACTGAGAGCAAATAGGGTGCCTTTTGTCCTGTCCATGCTCATTCTAAACCTCTCAAGCAAACTTCATCCTTCTGCTTTTGCTTATTCTCACTGATGCATTCATTATTTTTAACTAAAGATCATTCACTTTATAATTAATTTATACCTACCTGATCGCTGCTCACACTACCTTCCTTTCAGGAGCTGTATGCAGAGCACCCCAGGGACCCATGTGCCCACATTTTGTTAGGCCACTTGATCAATCATTTTCTGGCTTCTAAGGTGGCCTGAGATTGGCTGGCAGGGCAGGGCAGGGCAGGGCAGCCATCCTTCTTTAGGAAGGGTCAAGGTGTTGCCTCTCTCTGCCCACAGTGTGATTGCTATCAACCTACCCATTTGCTGGAGCAGACTGGTTGCTATGGTTAGTTGTGTGACTTATAATGATACTAATGTATTGTGTATTTTTCCCTTCTGTATCAGGCAGGAGATATTGTGGTCAAATGATAATTTCATTATTTATTTACATTCAAAACATTTAGTTCTTGCAGGATAGTTCTAGAAGGGAAAATTGCCAACGAACATGGAACATATATTGTGGGGAGATGGTCTCTATCTCCCAACCTGGCAGTCAGGAGATCTGAAATGAACTAAGGGCTTGATCCTGCTCTGATTGTAATTAGTGGCAAACTCCCATTGACTTCACTGGTGTTTGATGAGGCCTTAAGAGAGGTGTAAAGCTGACACATGAAGATTTGTGTGCGCACTGCATTTTTTGCCATTTCTCAGATGTTTATCAACTACTGTTTTTGTAGGGCCTTTTATTGCTAAATATTAAACCTAAAATTAATAGTAGGTGAAGAAGATGCAAAACCTTATTACAGTATATCCCTGGATGTTTTGCGGTGTAAGGCATGCAGAATCATGCTCCAGGTGTGATTTCCTATACTATTATACCAAGTTATAAATGTGATCATTTTAGATACTGATAACCAGTACAAGTTATGAACCAAAACTGCAACTTCAAAGCCCCTAGATGTGGGAATTTAATTGAAATAATAGAGAATGACAGAAATTATCATTTAATAATCATTTGAAATATATTAATTTAAAATGAATCAGAAAGTAGATGACTATACAGAGAGAAATATATTGAACAAGTATATTGAACATGGTATTAGCACAAGAACAAAATCTGATCTTATCTTCATAAAATAAGGATTGTTCCTGGGGAAATTCTGTGCCAAAACATTAAAAATTCTGCATATAATATTTTATAATTTTGCATATTTTATATGTCAAAATAAAACAGTATAATCATGCCAGTTTCAAGTATTTTGGTAATTTATTTAAAAATACCTGTCAGCAAGTATGTCTGTAACAATACAGACAACAAAAAAGATTCAGGAAATATTTTTTGACAAATAGATTTCTTACTAGGCAGATTAATACAGAACTTGATGCATCTTTGTTGACAGTTTTCTGTTTCAGTGAAATTAAATATTTCATTTAAACAGAGTCATTATACAAAAGTATTGTAATGACCTGGTCTATGAGGGTGGTGGTGTCCTTAAGGAATGTTTTGTATTTGTCTGTCATGTCTTGTCCAAGTTAAAGATTCTGTGTGTATTGTAAGGTTTATGGGTCACACCCTGTAGAGGAAGGTGGAGTTGGTGCGTTAGCAGTAGTTCAGTTGTAGGATACTGGGTGGTTAGCATGGGGAAAGGAGACCAAGGTAGTGTGTGTGTGTGTGTGTATCAGGCGAGTGTGTGTGGAGGGGGGTATTGGGTGTGTGTGTGTGTGTGTGTACATGGTTCGCCAGCCAACCCTCCTTCAGTATGTGCCGGGCATGGGCAGGAGTGCTGGGGAGGAGGTGCAGTGACAGGTGGAAGTGGAGGGGGGTGGGTTTAGGCTGGAAGGTAATAGATAAGGGAAGATGGTGCCTCTAGGGTCAGACGAGTGCAGAGTAGAATTCAGGGTGAAGTGCTACTGTATGGTACAAGTGAGACTGCTGCACCCATCAAGAAGGCCTATGGTTCCAGCCCGTATAAAAGAATGAATATCCCTTTGCCCTTTAGTAACTTCACCTGGACCCAGCTGGCTACTTTGGGAAGATATTTGTCCTGACATTTTATGGACTGCTTTATAAACATCACAAATTCTGCATGAAAAAATAAAATTATATGGGGAACGTTAGTTCTGTGCAAATTCTGCATTGTGCAGTGGTGCAGAATTCCAGCAGGAGCAAAGGTACCGTATTGTAAGTACTTGAATAGAAAATGTGTATGTATTTGTATAGAAAATCAAACAAAGCCCAAGTTCAGGACAGTACAACTCCTCTAAAATGTAACAAAGAGCAATTCTTATATGTGGAAATATCTTTTCAACAAGTAAATAAACTAAATGTGCAAGAATTATTTGATGGACTTAAATTTCACAACATTCTTGGAAGACATTGGAATTGGGAGAAACATACTATAGCCTAGCTATTAGGTTGGGAACATTGATGGTCTGGCAAAAAGAGTTTCATAAAATTGGGTTCTGCTTGAATTATATCTGTCCTCATAAGCATTCCAAGAAAGGAGTGTATTACAAACTTTTCAGCATTCATCTCAAAGGGTATTGCTACATATGACAATGTTCTGAGTTGGAGGAAGTGAACAGTGGAATGAAGCAATAATGAATATTAGGGCGAGAATCTTTACTAATGTTGTGGAAGAGGGAATAAAAAGTTAATTAAATGTGTAGCTGATGCTAAATTGGAAGATATTTTGAACACCTTTGGGTACAGGGATATGAGACAAAGGATTCTAGTGAAGTTAGAAATGTGTGTCAGTAATAAAAGTTCCACTTGGCAAAAATGTATGCTGATGTACGTGGAGGGAAAAAAACCTGAAATAAAATAATCAGTGTGAAAGGAAAATTTGGAAGTAGTTGGGTCAGCTAAGTGTCATGAAGAAGATAAGGCACAGGCCTGGGAGTCAGGAGACATGGGTTTTATTTCTGGCTCTGCCTCCGATCTGTTATCTGACCTTGTGCAGTTTTCTCCACTTCT
This sequence comes from Caretta caretta, assembly GCF_965140235.1. NCBI lineage: Eukaryota > Metazoa > Chordata > Testudines > Cheloniidae > Caretta > Caretta caretta. The sequence continues at coordinate 87,020,688 of NC_134213.1, forward strand.
CTATGCCTCTATTTTCCCACCAACATTTTTAGTGATGGATATGTTGGACACTGAATTTTTTCAATGAAGACTGGATGTGCATTTAAAAAGCTTAAATCAGAAGTTACGGACTTGATATAGGTATTACTAGAGGAAATGTTTTGGCCTGTGTTATGCAAGAGGTTAGAGCAGATGACCATAATCATTTATTCTGGCCTTGAAATCGATTAAAAGAGACTTCTGAACATTATGGACAGCAGTTAGTCAATGGGATTCTTTCCACTGACTTTAATGAAAGTTAGATCTATCCCTGTTAGAGCAAAAAACAGAAAAGATTCGACTGAAAGATTGCTCTCATCCAATAACAAGGGAAGTGCATAGCTCATTGTGCTGTGTCATGGAATGAGGATAGCCCAGATAGGCTCCCCAGCACAGAGGTGTAGGGCTACCCATGGTGTTGGCCAAAGTGATTTTGGACTGAGTATGAAGAGGTATAAGTCAGACCAGTGAGTTGGTTCCTTCCCATATAGCTCTGAGATTGGAATGGCACCCCACTCTTAAAGGTGTGGGGCAGTTATTGTTCGGGTATACCAAAAGAAGGACAGGAGACACCTGATATAGTTTTAATCAGGCCGCAACTTGTTTATTAGATGTCTGGAACTACCCAGTAGGTAAACGTGTACAGTGCAGGTAACTCCATGTTCATTCAATATCTACCCCGGGGGCATCCACCAGCCTCCCTCTTTTCCCATCCAGGTCCCCTAGCCAACCCATTTCTGGCACCTTATCACCACCGGCCCCAAACGAGGGTTATGGGAAAGAGAGTTGGCTCCCCACCGTACCAGACATAGGAGCCCTGAACATCATGCCTACCCATTCTGCTCCTTTAACCAATAACTCCTTTTTTAGTCCTTACTGTACACCTTCCCTATGGAGTGCCTGCACTGAACATTTGCCACAAGGAAGCACCAGCAATTAGCTTGGCTGACTCCTCCCCAAACCTAGTCAGGTTCCCAGACATCTCCTAATGCCCCCTTTAATATCAACCAAAAATGTGTCTGCACCCAAGTCTGACAGGTGAGCGTGAACCCCATCCTCCCAAAATAACTCTGGTGCCCTGTATGCTATGCCAGGCTGCAAAATTACCAACCCTCCTATGCCCCAAAGCATTTGGTCACCTCCTTGTTCACGTACCTCCTTGCCTTATCTACCCTGGGATGGGCCCTATGTTGAAGCGTGGCTGACAGCACAATTTTTACTACACGAAAAAGTTACAGGTCCCTCTTTGCTTGGAGCATTAAGTCCACCCCTTTACACATTCGCAAATCGTTTCCCCCAAGGTGTACCACAATTATATCTGGTGAATGTAAACATGGATGTGAATAACAACGTGGCATTCTATTTAGAGAAACTTACTTATAGAAAACTAGGCATGTATTTGAGTCAATTTGGAGAAAAGCAACTAAAAATAATAAAGAAACGGAGGAACTAATATATCAGAAAAGACAAACTACTACAAATATATATCTTAGATAAGTGACAACTAAGGGGCATATTTACAACTCTCATCTTCTTCCCTGAATCTGTGATACCTTTATTGTGCAACTCACCTCGTTTGCACCTATAGCTAGCTGTGTGATCTCAGGAAACATGTTCAGTGAACAAACTCGGGGAGGAAAGAAAGTCCAGTGATTAGGGGGCACTAGCCTAGGAGTCTGGAGATCTGGGTTCTATTTCCAGCTCTGCCATAGCCTTGGATAATCCCTGAGGGCCAGGTGCAGATATGTGCCTAGTGGAATTTTCAAAAGCACCTAACTGACTAACTCCCCGGGAAATCAATGTGAGTTAGGCACCTAGTGCTTTTGAAAACACTGCTAGGTGCCTAGCTGCATCTTTAGGCACATAAATACCTTTAAAAATCTGTTCCTTCGTGTCTATGACCCAGTTCCTCATGTGTAAACTGGGGCCAGTAGTATTTTCCTAACACAAGTTTGTTGTAAGGATAAATGCATTTTAAAAGACTGTGAGACACTCAGATTCTATGGTAATGGGCTCCATGTAGGTACTTAAAATAGACAGACTTGTTTTTATTAAAAAATAAAAAGATACTTCATAAATTGCCTAATAGTTTAGCCTAGCATTATTTTAGTGAAAAAGGTACAGTTTTAGAACTCAAAGAATATTTCTTTTATTGAGGAATAAGAGATTTGCACAGGTAATTCCCATTAGTGCTAGTGCGGGATAAACCCACAGAATTTCTGTATCCTCTGCAACTGTTTGGTGAATTTTACATTTACGTAATTTTTCCATGGCACGAGGTTACATTTTGATGTATAGTGTAATATCGTTACCCCTCAGCTAAGCAGAGGCTGACTTCAGGGCCTAGTGGCAGGCCTCTATCCATTGTTGAAAAAAAATGGCTGTCATGGAGTCATTTGTTTATTTAGACATGAGTCGTGTTATTTTTAAACCGTGATAGCTCCAACTGCAAACCTCTAGTCACAAAATCCCCCCTCAGCAGCCCTGAGAAGCCACCAGGAACAGATGCCTTCATCACTTTAGGTTCCCAGCTGCCATTGCGACCATCCCTTCCTGGCTGCCCTATCAACCTCCAGCAAGAAGCCAGGCAAGCAGCAGCAGATTTATCCTTTGCAGTTTCATCACATTGCCCTCTGCTGATCTATTACTGCTCAGTAAATTCATTATAATTAATTCTATAAAGGTGTTATATCAACCAGGCAAGGTACTAACAAGCTTCAACAGGACTTTATTTTCAAAGTCTTGACCAAGCTGCTGCTGCACCCACTGTAGCTTTCTCCAGGCCTCTCAACTCCTCCCCCTCCTTCCTGTTTCCTGTCCTTTCAGACTCCCAACAGCCAGTGCTCCCAATTCTAATAATTACAAGCAACATCTAAACACCACGAGAGGTGGAGCATATTATATCTCTGATACTTTTCCTGTCTCATCCCGTATGCTTGTATATTTCTGAGAAGACTTAGATCTTGATCCAAAACTCATAGAACATGGAGAGACTCTCACTAAGTCACAAAGTCTGACTTTGGATTAGGCCCTTATTGCCCAAATGGATTCCATGTGTAATATGTTTTAGTTATGATGTACTGTAATTTATAGGGGGAGAGGTGTCATATATCTTTGAAACAGGCAGGGCCTTCTTGAAGAAGAGATATAGTATGTTTCCAGGAAATTACATTAATTTATTCTGTTAGAATTTTTTAAAGTCTTTGATTAAACCAATATGCAGTGATATTACAAAAGGATAATAAGTCGATATATTTGCCAGCATTGCCACCAATATCATCTTCTCTAAGTATTGTGAAAACTGGGTAATCTTAAAAAGATATGATGATGTGCAAACTTTTGGGAAAGGCTGACTTTTTCATGGCACTCCCTGTGTTAGCCAATTCAGTAGTTAAAGCTTAACACGTCCTATAGTGAAATCTCCTAACTATAAGCTCCTTGATGCCACTTTGTTTTATAGTCTTATAACATCCTATGGCAAATTCAGCAGGTACTGGTATGGAAAATTAATAATGGAGATGTGTCCCTTGTATTTTTATCTGTCTTTTGATATAGTTTATCATCTGGAAACAAGGAGAAGAGCTAGCACTATGTGACCAGTAATGATCCTGGGAACCATAACTTTAGTACTGGTGAAAGTTGTACAGGATGACCAGAGTTTCATCATCTCATGTAATATAAAAGTCTTATATATTTTTGTATTATCGCAAAAGGTTTGCTATGCTCTTTCTAATAGGAGAAAGACCTTGTCACAAAAATCTAAATTTTATACTGTACCCAAAGAGAGAGACAGAGAACAAAGAAGGGGTTACGAGTGGACATGATTATGTAAGAATAGATTATTTCTTGTACTTTGTTTTGAACTATTTTATTTTATTCTTTGAATTTTTTTGGTTCATGTCTTATAGGCTTTGCATCAGAAGTGGGTTTCTAGAAGGGATGTGAGTGAGAATGGTGGGATAGACAATACATTTAGAGAGAGTGTTTCTTCCAGGCATAGGCATCAGCATGGAAGGAGGAGTGGAGATGTTTGTGAGAGAGAAAGTGAGTGTGAAAACTGGTGTCATTTTAGTGCCGAATCTTTAATTTCTATGATTCTGTAATTCAACCCACCAAAGAGACTGTCCATGTAAAGGTCATTGCTGTTTTGCTCTGAATGTCAGACTTTGATTTATCTTCCATTGTTGTATTAGTTGACTCTAGCATTGTAAACAATAATTTCATACTGTCCTTTTGACACTGTCATTGGATTGATACATACAGCTTCTCATACTGATTCTCATGAGTCATTTGTTGGTCTACCCAGGATGGCTTTTCATAGTTCAGTTCATACCAGAAAATGATTGATGTGCTTCTTCAATGATTTGTAAAGTTTTTTATCTGAGAGGTGGATTACAGCCAAGGTCATTTAAGAGTTCATTCTGAGGGTATTTTGTCTGCTTTTCTGTGTTAACACCAGGCCTACTAATCTGCTTTTCTTTTAAGCCAAACTACGCTGCCCTCATTTTATTGACTTTTTTTCCAGCAGGTATTAAACTTTCATTGAAAAAGAAAAAATCCTGATTTCATCCATCAGGTCAGAAATATGAGCTGTTTGTGGCCATCTTGTCTGTGAATATGCAATACCACTGTTAAGTCTGTTTATTTTTTATGTTAATTCCAACTTTAGTATTATAATTTTTAAGGTATTGCAGTTTTATGCTACTGCCAATTTCCTACCAAGTCTTAAACAAATAATAAAAAACTGAGGTGTCTCATCTTGCATTAGCAACAATGAATAGTTGCTTGCTCGAATAAACTACATTTAGTTTACTGATTTTTCTGTAAAATTTGCTTTTAAGATTAGACATGATTTATCCTCCTCCTGCCAAAAAAGAGAACATTTTCTATTATGCAAAACTGCAAGATTATATTGAACAGTTTATATTTATACATTCAGTGCACTGAATCCTGCTGTCTGTTACACCCATCCCTGGTGGATTTAACTCAGTAGTGAATACATGTGAATTCTGGTTTGTTGGTATTAGCTTCCCAGTGAATGGCCTTTGCATTTCTTTAGAGTCTTTCCTGCTCTATTATGGAGTTTATTGGTTTCTACTGTGCTTATTTAAAAGCAAATCATTAAATAAAAATATTTCCACAAGCACAATGTATTCTTGTGCTAATCAGGACAGTCACTAATGACTTCATCCTGTGGGGTTCTGAGTGACCTCAACTCCCATTATAGCATTCTATTGCTTATAGGACCAAGGCCTTTACTGGCTTATGTATCTGGGGAGTGTCCATTAACGGTAATGGTTAACACATAGGTCTGACAGCAGATTGGCTTTTATTCCACATTGTGGTGCAAAAATCCTGTGCTACCTGGGCCAAGTCATTTAGGCACCACTTCAGTTGGAGTTCAACCAGTAGTTAATGTTGGTCACCTAGATAATGAAGCACCCAAAATGAGAGCCACTTCAAAATACTGCAGTAATACTTCACTGTTGTACAGAGGTGTGGTGAGCCTTAACCCATTAAGAGGCTGGTAAAAAGCCTTTGAGGTGCTTTGCTAAACTGAATAAATTATTAGTAATCATCATTATTATTTATTCACTGAACTCTGGTTTATGATAGAGTTTTTTCTTTGGTTTCTGTCATAAATATAAAGGGAAGTGTAAACACCTTTAAATCCCTCCTGGCCAGAGGAAAAACGCTTTCACCTGTAAAGGGTTAAGAAGCTAAGATAACCTCGCTGGCACCTGACCAAAATGACCAATGAGGAGACAAAATACTTTCAAAGCTGGGGGAGGGGGAAGGGGAGGGAGAAACAAAGGCTTCTCTCTGTCTGTGTGATGTGTTTGCCAGGAACAGAAAGGAATGGAGTTCTAGAATTTAGTAAGTAATCTAGCTAGATATGCATCAGATTCTGTTTTGTTTAAATGGCTGAGAAAATAAGCTGTGCTGAATGGAATGTATATTCTTGTTTTTGTGTCTTTTTGTAACTTAAGGTTTTGCCTAGAGGGATTCTCTATGTTTTGAATTTGATTACCCTGTAAGGTATTTACCATCCTGATTTTACAGAGGTGATTCTTTTACTTTTTTCCTTCATTTAAAATTCTTCTTTTAAGAACTCGATTGCTTTTTCATTGTTCTTAAGATCCAAGGGTTTGGTTCTGTGTTCACCTATGCAAATTGGTGAGGATTTTTATCAAGCCTTCCCCAGGAAAGGGGGTATAGGGTTTGGGGAGGATTTTGGGGGAAGATGTTTCCAAGCGGGCTCTTTCCCTGTTATATATCTGTTAGATGCTTGGTGGTGGCAGCAATAAAGTCCAAGGGCAAAAGTGTAAAATAGTTTGTACCTTGGGGAAGTTTTAACCTAAGCTGGTAAAAATAAGCTTAGGGGGTTTTCATGCAGGTCCCCACATCTATACCCTAGAGTTCAGCGTGGGGAAGGAACCTTGACAGTTTCTGTTACCAATTTTAAAGGAATGCCCACACCTTTTGAAAAAGCTGTGGGGTCACCAATGATATGTAGTCAGTGAGTTAAGATTGCTGTTGTGTGACTGTTCTGGATTTCTTTAGCAAGTCCCTTCTTTATGGGTAATGATAAATTTGCATTGCTGTACATGGTTTTTAAATTACTCTATTACAAAGAGGAGTACTTTTAGAATAAAGTTATGTGTAAATAAAAATGAACATGGCATCAGTATAGCAAGATGAGTGATTGCTACAGATTAGAGGAAATGAAAAATAAGATACAGAATAACAATTTAAATATTTAACTATTTTCATAATAAAAAGCAGTTTATCTAACATAGAAAGTCTCTGGTAAAATTTTGAAAAGTTCTGGATAAAGAGGTACCATTGTGATTTCACACTGGGCTTCGTAGAGCCTCTGAGTAGGAGGCATGGCCAGAGAAGCCCTGCACAGCTGCTGGAATGGCCCCTTGGGATCATGGGAAGCTAGGCATAAATTCATCTTTCTCTAACTTATTCTGGGGGCTGGACAAGTCCCCATTCAACTGCAAGATTTGGGGAATGATGAGAGCTACAAGAGGCTCTCCCCTCTGCTTCTCCCCCTGCACCCTTTCTCCCCCCGTTCCCCTTCAAAAAATGTCCAAGAATCAGAGACAGGTGGCATCAGCTTGAATGCCACTTATGTGCATTGCATGCCTGGCACCCTCAGCTCCTTGCCATCCCTGCACATCATACTTCCTGAAGAAGCCGAGGCCTAGAGGCCGTGTATATATAACATTGGTTTTCTCCTCTCTGCATGGGAGGAAAAATAAACAAAAACATATTTTCACACAGGGCCTCGGGTAACCTAGAGTGGGCAAGGATATTAAATCAGGAACGTTTGTGTCATTGGAATCACTGCAAAATAGTGTGCTATTAGTGAAGATACACAGTTAGCTAGGTGAAAACAGTAACAAAAAAATTTCCCAATTGTGGATAAAATCTGCTGATTGACTTTGCTGGTAATTGTGACTCCCTTTTATCCACCTGTTAATGTTTAAGGGTGTGATTTTATCTTTCACAGAAAGTAAAAGCATTCTGAATACTAATGCAAATGCATGTTCATAAGCCACATATTTATTCACCTGGATATTTTAAAAGATATTTATGGGTTAGGTGATCCAGCTGGGGACAGATACAATATCATATGACTTAGGTGAACAAATACACAGTATGAATAGTGAATAATATCTAGAGCTGACTATAAAATGGATCTCTCTCCCCCTCCTTACCAAATAAAAGCATTTTTGCATTTTTTAAAATCCCAAATCAGAATGAAAAGTCAAAACTGCAAAAAAATTTGCAGGAAGAAATTGCCAGAAAAATTCCAAAATGTTTTTTTGAGCTTGCTGGCTGCCTGGCCAGCAGATAAAGTGAAATCGACAAGAGCTTTCCAGAAAGGCTGCAAGAAGAAGAGCACCTACCCTAGGTTCATTACTACCCTGGATCTCCACCTCCCTACAACTTTGCTGCCAAAGAGGCAGCTGGCCAGTGAGGGGAGGCAGAGAACTGGGATGCTCATCCTCCCTGCTTACTACCCAGCTGGCAGTGGTTACCTGGCTGCCTACCTTTAATGCTCTTATTTATTTTGCTTTCTTCCTGAGGCAAAAAGTGAAATTGACAAGCACCTTCCAGGATGATAGCCAGGGAGCCATCACTTTGATTTTCCTCATCGAAAATCAATTATTTTAATTGGTAAAATTTTGATTTTGCAAAAAGGGTTTTGTCCATCAGAAAAATCAGTCCAATGGAAAATTTCCAACCAGCTCTAATAAGGTGCAACAAATACTTACCTTGAACAGGTTTCAGAGTAGCAGCCGTGTTAGTCTGTATTTGCAAAAAGAAAAGGAGTACTTGTGGCACCTTAGAGACTAACCAATTTATTTGAGCATAAGCTTTCGTGAGCTTCAGCTCACTTCACTGGATGCATTGAGTGGAAAATACAGTGGGGCAAACTGTTTGCCCAGCAATCCACATAACTGGATCGAGAATTCAGAATAAATTACAGTGATGAATTAGTTCCCAGTTCAAAAGCAAGATAAGAGGCCACCTTTAGGAGGCCAGATTAAGTTGTTTAGCTTTCTGTATTCAAAATTAATGTAAGTATTGCAGATGGGCAAATACTGCACTGAATTTTCCAAAAGCTTCATTCACACTTTAAAACAAGGTTTTGCTGAGTGGGAGTGTTAGTTTTTAATGAACATTTTTGCAGACAAGTTTACTGGCAGGTATGTTCACTGAAACAGCAAGCTTGTCAGCAAATATAATTCACTGAGAGCATATTTGGGATTCATCATTGGTATTACACTGGAACTCTAATTATAATGTTATGGTTTTCAAACCAGGGAACAAAAACATCCACATGACCAGAGTGCCAATAAAAACAAGTTGGAGATAACATGATCAGAGCAAACGGCTTGCAGATGAACTGCAGAATTAATTGTCAAAAGTGTACCCACATGTCTGGAACTGATGTCAAATAGAATGGAATCCATCCCTATGAAGAGGGTCAGCTCAAAGCCTATTCATGCCACTTAAGTCCCACTTAAGCCCCCAGATAGGGCTTAAATAATACTTAAATGGTGCATAGTATTTATGCTGTGCTTCTGCCCTGGGGTGAATTTCACCCATAATAAATAAATTTGAGAAAATTACAGTCTGTTCACAGATTATCCAAGAACATAAAAATAGATGTCATTCATCAGATTGCTGGTTAGGAATGATTCACCCAGTTCTAGCAAATATACGAAACCCAATATATCCTAATATATCTATGAGGCTTGTTGTGCCCAACATGTATGCCTAGTGTCTGTAACCAGTCCTTTTAGCTTGCTTCTGATAATGCTCTGGATATGATTGGGAATTATTTTCTCTATTATATTCAATCTACAGTTCTGGACTTTAAGCATCATCTCTATCATCAGTAATATGTAAGCCATCACATTGTGGTACCAAAACCTCTTGCCCTACTATTATTATTTCTTTGACAATGACTGTGACAGGAGACTAGCCCCTATCTGATAGTCTGCAGATCTTAACACTAATTAGAGTTACTGCCGCTGGATCTCAAACCTGGGCTTCTAATGAATGATTTGTGTAGGTTAGACTGCTTGGGATGCATAAGCAAAGTCATGACAGCAGCATTAGAATTTGAAGTGGTGCTGAGCTTCACTTGCTTCTTTTACTGTTGCTGTACAATTCCAAGGCTCATTTTCTTTAGGCTTAACCCCTGTTGCCTGGGATGTTTTAGAACTCTTGATTTGAGACTAGACTTTAAGTCTCGAAGGTCAAATTAGTTTAGTTTTCTCCTGTCTCAAAGTTTTCCATCAACTGTATTATTATTCCCATAATAATCCCCTGTCCACAAAGATACAGAAACAGCATTTTACTACTGTATGTGAACAGTAGCCATACAAGTGACAGCTTTTTCTTGAGGAGGTGGAAGGTGTAGAGAGTGGGAAGTTCTACAAATACCAGCAAAATTAAACAAAAAAGAATGTTCCTCCCAGCCATCTTTTTACAAAGGTGTGCAGAACTTTTAATGCATGCCTACTTCATGTCATAAAAGAGTAACCAAGGGCTTGTCTACAGGGGGATGTTCAGGAAAATAAATCAAAATTAACTGAAGGTGTGAATTTAAAGTGGATTAGTTAAACTGCGTTAAACCCCTGTGTGGATGTACTCATTCAGAATTGAAGTGGCCTTAATTCAGTTTAGCTTAATTCAGTGAATTAAGACCAACTTAATTCTGAATGAGTGTGTCTACACAGGGGTTTAACGCAGTTTAACTAATCCACTTTAAATTCACACCTTCAGTTAATTTTGATTTATTTTCCTGAGTGTCTCTATGTACTATTGCCTGATCTATGGATTGTGTATTAATTGTATTGATCAACTGGAAATCCCAGTTAATGTTGTGGGTTGGCAGGGTCCTGCCTCTTGATCAGACCCGTAAGTATTAGCATTATTACAGTGATGAGGATCCTTGAGTGCACAAAGGAGATAATTACATTTCAGAAAGACTTTCTGTTCTTTTAATGTTTTTATTTAGCACAATTAGTCAAGTCACAAACACTCCAACCCAGCAAGGTCGTCGTCGTCGTCGTCATCCTCCTCATCACTACCACCAGTGGTAGTCATCCTGGCATGTCCCAAGGTATGCAGGCCAGGATACAGGTTTTATAATGTGTTAGACTGGTTGCCATATACATAATGCATATTCAATATGGGTTACCAGCCCCTTTTCCTCATCTGTATTTCCTCACCCTACTAATGTTGGGGTTCTCTTCTCCCATAGGCTTCCAGGGCTTTTACTTCAAGGTCATTAGCATATTCCCCCATTTGTTACCATATGTTGTATGCGGTCTTGTTGTAGCTGTGTTGGTTGCAGGATATTAGAGAGACAAGGTGGGTGAGGTAATGTCTTTTATTGGACCAACTTCTGTTGATGAGAGAGACAAGCTTTCAAGCATACACAGAGCTTGAAAGCTTGTCTCTTACCAACAAAAGTTGGTCCAATAAAAGATATTACCTCATCCACCTTCCCCCATTAGTTACCATGGCATTTGTGTGGTAGGAACATCAGCAGATATCCAAACTTAAAATATCTCAAGCTGTGGTTACCTGTCAGCAGTTTAGTCATACTTGTTTATTACAGCATGTGATCTAGGGTCACTCCATATGCTAAGGTTTTTTGGGGCTTATGCCTTGATTAGTTTAGCTAAGCTATTGTCTTACAGGTCTTGAGACTTGTAAGCTCATTACGTTAGTGCCTTAACTTATGCCTTACATTGCAAATACCTATACCTATATGCAACAGTAGACAAGCATTTAGATTTATTTCTATGCAAAATTTTAGTGTGGTTTCCATTTTAATCACAACCATTTTGTTCTTACCAACGCCCTGGATTTGGTCCTCAGCTCTGACATCAGTTTCTCATTTACTGTAATATTAACTTGACTTGAGTATTGTAAATAATATTTAGCTATTTGTGTGGATATATTGCTGATGGATATGTGCAAAAACATACTGCCTCTCTTGGGAGTTTTGTTGATTTATCTGCAGTGATATTCCATAGTTTTGTTCATATTAGGCATAGTAGTGAATATATGATTATTTTCATCTGGTCATATGACAATATGCTGATATTACTCAAAGGTTCATGAAACACAGTACTGAAGTTGTATAGTAACATTAAGAGAACCAACATAGCAAGTTAACATTTCTATTCCCATTGAGGTGTTGCTGGATGGAAAATTAAGACATAAAAACAGTGAAAAGAGTACACATTGGAAAAATATAAAGATGATGCTTTTGACAAAATTTTCTACACAGGGCAATAGTTTCTGCATTTTTTATATTTAGAGACCAAACATTATCCTGGACCGATTTGATTAAAAAATATTGATTGGTGAATCATAAGGGAGGAACAGAGACTCAGGACTTTCAGCATAAAGACTCTTACTTGTCTGATACTGTGTTCTGTATTCCTGGGATTAGGGTGACCAGATGTCCCAGTTTTTTAGGGGCAGTCCCTATACTCAGGGCTTTGTCTTCTATAGGAGCCTATTACTCCCCACCCTCCTGTCCTGATTTTTCACACTTGCTATCTGGTCATTCTATCTGAGTTATAAGCCACTGTAGTCATGTAAGACTAGATCTTCATCTGGTGTAAATCAGCATAACTCCATTGAAGTCCACTGAGCATCTAGGCCTAAAGCGCCTAACAAATCCACTAATATAATCAAGTTTACTAGAAAAGTCTACTGTAATGCATCTGAACTTGCTTTTTTCTTGATCTTGTACATTACTGCAGTTCTGTTCTTTAAATAGATCTGAAGGCTCAAAAATAACTGAAATTAAATGTTTTGATTTTTTTTTTTGGAGGGCATTAGGAATTTCAGGTTAATTGTGCTGATACATGACTCCTATAGAAATGTGATTTCCCCTCTAGCAGGTACAACTAATTATATATATATATAATTATATATGTAATTTAACTCAAATTGGAAATAATTCTTCAAAAGAGGAAAAGGCCAGAACATAAAGGGATAAAAAAAAACCTCATCACAAACCCTTGTGAGTCTTTAAAAATAGAGTATTCAAAGGGTTTTGTTGTTGTTTCTATTTTAATTAAGATAAATAATAAGTTGCACAGTATGAAATATATGAATAGGTACCCTACTCTTGTCTGTAAATGGAGTACAGAGTCTCAAGGGATTAGTGAAACTGTATTACTAAAAATCTAAGGAAATAATGCTCCAGATTCCCGTGTAAAAATTGAATCATTGTATCAGGAATATGCAGTGTTGCTGATTTAAAAAAAAATTATGAAAATAGAAATAAACCTATTGCATTTATTGCACTAAAACACTTGCGTTTTATGATTAGACCTTTTAGTATTAGATAAAATGGACCTTTTGTAACAAAAATGACTCACTCTGCAAAGTGATAATATTTTTTAATATTTATTAAGCATTGGCAATGTGCTTAGTTCTGTGTAAAATACAAAACTTGAGATATTTTATTTTCCAAAGAGAGTGCCATCTACAGACCAAGAAATCAGGACACATGAGGAAGTCCAGAGCAGAAAACAAATGTGTGTATTTGTATGCACATAATTAATACATACATAATATATATTCACACATATATATGCTAATTTTTCAAAATCTGGACCCTAAAGTAAGGCTCCTAAATCCATATTTCTGCACCTAAGCAAGTGGTCAGCTTTTTTAAAAGTACCTCAGAGGGAGCTGTTGCCTACTCATGATATTTGAAAATCTGGCCACTTGGTTGGTTGCAAAAGTATTGTTTTAGGAGCCAGAGTTCAGTTTCCATTTTTGAACATTTTGGCCATAATATATTTAGAAACTATACCTCCAATCTGCAAACATTTGTGTGTATGTCAGTAATCTGAAATCTATGAAATTACTCACGTGCTTAAAATTAAGTATAAAATTATCAATAATAATGCAGAAAAGACTGAAAGGATTAATACATATTTCTGTTCTGTATTTGGGGGAAAAACAGATGATATAGTCGATATATGATAATGATAACACTTGATATCTTTTTTGATGAGAATACAAGTTTGGTTGATAAAAATAAAATTGTTGATGTAAGATACTTAAACTTCTGTAAGGCATTTCACTTGGTACCACATGACATTTTGATTAAAATATTATAACTGTATAAAATTAACATGTCGCACATTACATGGATTAAAAGATGACTGATTAATAGTTCTCAAAATGAAAAGGAGTACTTGTGGCACCTTAGAGACTAACCAATTTATTTGAGCATGAGCTCAATAAATTGGTTAGTCTCTAAGGTGCCACAAGTACTCCTTTTCTTTTTGCGAATACAGACTAACACGGCTGTTACTCTGAAAGTTCTCAAAATGTGATTGTAAATGGGAAATCGTCATCAAGTGGGCATGTTTCTAGGGGGTCTTGCAGGGTTCAGTTCTCAGCCCTATGCTATTTAACATTTTTATCATTGCCTGGAAGAAAACAAAATCACTGACAGTTTTCAGACAACACAAAAATGGGGGAAAGGTAAATAAAGAAGAGGACATGTCTGTTACTGATACATGTCAATCAAACTCAGTGCAAGCAAACAATATGCTAAGGTTAGACACAATATCCATCTAGTAAAACTGGTTTCAGGATCATGAAACCAATTCTGCCCTGGTGAAAGTGAAGAGCCATATCAGATAGCTGTCCCACTAGACTCTCTCTCAACATAAATGATTCTATCAGTGTTTTCTTTGAGAATCATTTGTTTTACCGAGTCCAAAAGTCAGTGGTTGGAAATCTGTAGTGATGTCTTCACTGCAGGCTATGCTGGATATAGTGGACTCAGTGGCTGGGTCCATGATTTCTGCAGTGGCAATGCACATGAGCTCTTGGCTGCAATCCTTGGGACTTTCACAAGAGTTGCAACAGCCTTCACAGGACCTGCCCTTTGAAGGGTCTTTGCTGTTTTTGGAGTAAACTGACTCTACGATGCATGGCTTGAGAGACTCTAGGGCAGCGGTGGGCAACTCTAAAGTCTTTGGGGTTGTACACTCCTTTCCCATCCAGAAAGCATTTCCGCCCACAGCATACCCACTGTTGTTCTGCCCCTACTCCTTGGCAGGACCTGAAGAAAAAGAGTAGGGGTTGTAGATGTAGAGCTCCCCCTCCTTCTGCCTCTGTATCAATGCTCATGCCATCTAGACACCATCTAGACTGCGGTGTCACCAGGCATTTTGATGGAACACTCGGAGATGTCATGCCCAGTCTTCAGGATTGTATGCAGTGTTGTTGTAGCCATGTTGGTCCCAGGATATTAGCGAGACAAGCTGGGTGAGGTAAAATCTTTTATTGGACCAGCTTTTGTTGGTGAGAGAGACAAACTTTTGAGCTACACAGAGCTCTTCTTCAGGTCTAGGAAAGGTACTTGGAGTGTCACAGCTAAATACAAGATAGAACAGATAGTTTAGTGTAAGTTGTTAGCACATATTCTAATGGACCATTCTAAGTGGCCTGTTAACAGTCCTGTAGTCATAGGACAAAAGGAGGTGGGAGGGCTTAGTGAGTTACAGATTGTTGTATTAAGCTATAAATCCAGTGTCTCCATTAAGACCATGATTTTTATAGTGTCCAACAAAGTTATGAATTTAAGCTCTCAGGCTTATCTTTTGAAAGTGTTGTGCAGATTTCCTTTGAGGATGGGGACCGAAAGGTCAGATACAGAGTGATTGCTTTGTGAAAAGTGTTCACCCACAGGTTTTTTTTTTTATCATTTTCCTGTGTGAGTTCATCCAAGAGTGTAGTGATTGTCTGGTTTCACCCACATAGTTCTTGTCCAGGCATTTAGTGCACTGGATGAGGAACACCACATCATGTGATACTCACATGTAGAACCTATGGATCTTGAAAGCTGTGTTGTGAGGGTGTTGATCATTGTAGCAGTGGAGGTTTCGCATTCGTTGTTCTGACATAGTCTGGTGTTGGTTTGAGTTGGTATGTCCTGCTCAGCGGAGAGCTTGTAGGATATCATAAAACAACTACAACCCATACTCGATGGGGACCTCATCCTGAAACAAATCTTTCCTGAATCCCCTCTTCTGGCCTTCAAAAAACCCCTTGACCTGTTCAAGCTCATCATCATCAAGTAAGGTCCTACACATACCTATCACTACACGTGGTGTACCTCTAAAAGATCATGGTCAACTGCTCCACCCAAACCTGCTGGTCCTTCATTTAATGGCCTGGACAGTAGTGCTGGAACATTTTTAATAGAGTGGAGGCTGAAAGTCAGCCCCCTTACCCAATCTCTGCCCTCCCCCCCCCCCGAGCTGAGACCGGGACCCCCTGCACCCCTAGTTCCTGCGTCTATGGGCCAGGAGGCTCCATGGCTAAATCCTAGGGATGATTCTTGCTTGAAGCAAGTTCAGCATATCTTGTTTAATAGTAGAAAATGCTATACCAGAGCTGCTTACCCTCAAAATGGAGGCTTTTTTTCTGTTTGGTATTGTCAGTCTGGGGTCTTGCCAATACAGGCCTCTGTGTCCAGCATATCCCGGACAGTCTATTGCACCTATAGCAGCACAGGTTCAATTTCTTTTGTCAAGGCCTATCTGGCAGCAATATCAGATTTCCATCACCATGTAGGTAGCCGTTCTGTATGATACGACAGTCATATTTGTGAAGGGCCTGGAAAGGTTTTACCCTCAAATAAGGGAACCTATGCCCATTCTGGGACTTGAACCTGGTTTTGTGGAAGCTCATGGGGTCACCATTTGAGTCTCTAGCAATGTGCTCCTTACTGCACCTATCTCTGAAGGTGGCTTTCCCAGTAGCTATTACTTCAGCCAGGAGAGTGGCTGAACTGTGTGCTCTGACTTATAGACCTCTTATACAATCTTTTTGAAGAGTGAAGTGTGCTTGCACCCTCATATGAGATGTCTCTCTAAAGTTGTATCCAATTTTCAGATTACACAGTCAATTTACTTACCTATATTTTATCCAAAACCACATGCCAATAGAGAGGAGAAATGTCTGCACATCTTAAATGTTAAAAGGGCATTGGAATTCTACATAGATTGGACTAAACAGTTTTGTTTGTCAACCCAACTATTCACGGCCATAGCAGACAGAATTAAGAGTTTCCCAATCTCTCTTTGCAAAGAATTTCAGCTTGGATAACTTCCTGCATTTGTGTTTGTTATGATCTAACAGGCATTTCCCTGTCAAGCAAAGTGACAGCACATTCCTCAGGACTACAAGTGGCCTCAGCGGCATTCCTTGTGCAAGTCCTTAACCAGGAGATTTGTAAAGCGGCAACCTAATCTTCGGTTCACGCCTTCTCATTCCATTATGCCATTAATCCATACTCCAGAGACTATGTTAAGTTTGGATGAGTTGTATTCCAATCTGCGTACATATGAACTTTAATTCCTACTACTACTTTACCTCTTGTGAGTCACCCATGGTGGAAGGCATGTGCACTCACTTGAAGAAAAAACAGTTACTAAGGTTTTGTAACTTGTTGATTGAGATGTGTTACACATGTCTGCTCCACAACCAGCCATGCTATCCCTCTGCATCAGAGGTGTCCAGCAAGGAGGAACTGAGAGGGTTGGGAGTGGCTGGGCCCTTTATACTGGCATCCAGTGGGGCCCAGCAGCAGAGGGTACTCAAGCCACCATGATGGGTACCAATGAGAGAAAAATGTCCAACTACTGTGCACAGGGCACATGTACAACAAGAATGAAACATACATCTGCAATACATCTCAAAGAACAACAGTTACAAAAGATTAGTAACCGTTTTATCCTGAATATTCATATAGTGACTTCTTTTGTTCACAGTGTAATCTACGATTTCTATTCACTAAAAACTAAGCACCAAAACTTTTTAACCCCACAAATGACATTATTATTGTTTTTTAAAATCAGTTTCTAATCTTGACTAACTCTGAAATTTGACATTTTTGCTGAGTCCACTCATGGAGAACTACCATAAAATTGAAAGCTTTGCTAGCTTGCATAGTAACAAAGAGAAGCTGGGGGAGGGGGGAGCAAATAAATGGTGGTTATTATTATTTGTCCTGATTATTGCAAATGGCAAAGTGTATATACACGTACAAATATCGATCTCTGAGGCTCTTCTCCTTCACTAGGCCCCTTGTTTCTCTTGTATCTGTTTGATTCACCCTGAAGGTTGCAGGGGAATATTTATTGTAATCCCTTCTCCTTCAGTGAGAACTGTGCCAGCAGAGCCATTCATCCCTGGAGGAGGCCAGTTGTATTTCACTGCAGGAGAGAAGGCAATTTTAAACTATGTATGGGGCACCATAAAAGCTCTGGCACTGGATGCTTTCTAGGAAATATTCTCTTTCCTGTTCTGAGCTGTGCTGACAAACTGGCCCCCAATCAAGAGGAGATTTTGTTGCTTGCTGCACTGCATTGTATCCCCAATCTCAGCAGATTTTCCATGTCTGGGATCCCTGGGTTCTACCAGCAGAAATGAATCAGGTTCCCGATGTTTAAAGTACAGCCCCCTTACATACCTTTATGGACAATGATGTGGAGTTTCAACACGCAATGGATCCATGCTGGTAATGTGATGAACACTCCTGAATGACATTGAAGCCATCTTATATCTCCTGAGTGGTGCTTCTACAAATTCCATAGAATTTAATAGAGTATTATAACCTTTCTATAGAATATCTAAAATTTATAAAATTTTATAGCAGAGAGAGAGAGTTCTCCATTAGATTATATTGTCTGAGCTAATAATTCTGTACAAATGATCTTATTTTCTATTATATCTATGATGCTGGCAAACCAAGTGCCAGTTTATGCTAAGATCCCCATGCCTCACTTGGATACTGACAAATACATGGTGAAATTAGTCTGGTTTACCTGTGTGACAGTATTTTTAAAATAGGTAGTAGAGTTATGAAAATGTGTTAAGTGTTTAGATTACTGAATGCTTGTAAGTTGTTGCCTGCATTAATCTGACTTATAACATCTGTATCCCCCATTGAAAGATAATATTTGAGTGTTTGCATTGTAATTCTCTGTAACTGTATAAATCACCAGACAGGAAAATGTGAAATGCTGGCTTCCAACAGAAGACGTTAAGTCCTGTACCAACACACAAGGCCCATTGACACCAGAAGAACTACTGTAGAACATCAGAGGACAAAAGACTTGCTGGTTGCTCTCCCCTGTCCACAAAGTGGAGGCATGCAAAGAAATTCCTCCCATCAGGGGCTCTAACATCTCAGTGGTTTGCAGCCAACCTGTGAAATTCAGTAGGGACTAAGCCCTGGGGCGAGAGACATGTCTTTCACTTGTCCTGTGAAATTACAATTCTGGTTTGGGTGAGATATAAACTGTTGTTTCCCTTTTTTATGTACATTGTTCAGGAAATTTTTAGCAAAATACAATACAATTAATGAACATGAACATATGGCCCTAACAGATGATCTCTGCATCTCAAAGCAACATTTGGGGTAGGAGCCCTATCTTCTGGAGACAGGAAAAGAGAAAGTTGAGCTGGGCCTGGCTCTGCCAAACCCATCCCCGAAACCCAACACAGAGTGTCAGTAGCCCGTTCCCCACCTTCTGGGATAAGAATTCTCACAGACACACCCTGTCAAACAGTCTGCTCTGTGAGGTGAGCTCCATCTCCCTGCAGTACAGACTGTCCGACATGGAGAAAAGTCAGATAAGAAACTTTCCTTTCTCCTGCTGCCACAAAGTGTAATTTCTCCATAGTGTAGCTTAAATTGTAGAAGTCTGTGACGTAAAGCTGAAGATCTGGGGTTCAAACTATGCTGATAAGGGTGTTGTTACATGTAATAAAATTAGTTTTTACATTTTTTCTTTTTTAAAAAAGTAGGAGATTACATTAAAATAAACAAACCTACATTGAAAGAACATCAGTTAAGTTGTGAAGTCCAGCACTCTAAAGTTAGGAAATGCCAGATTGAAAGTAGCACATGCAAACTTCATTCTGCCCCCCGGTGCATATGCATTATGGTAAACTCTGTAATTATATGATCACATACTATTTGTTTGCAAAGGACCCCTGTCTCAGTCAAGCATAGGATGGATGCAAAACTGGGCAGAACTAAGGATGCATGGGCAATCTTAAATCTGGCATTTCCTAAATGTCTGAGTGCGTGATTTTGCAACCTACATAATTAACATGTTTTGTATAATAAACATATAGTTCTGTTAACAATTTTCATAAAGTGTAGTACAGCTTAAAAAGCCTAAAATTTATTTGATCATACTTCTAATATTTGCTGTATAATTTCATAAATTAAAATTATTTAAATCTTTAAAGTATGAAAATAATTTGTGTAATGTACACATTTATTCTTTTCATATGCAGCACTAATAGCTCAGATGAGTAGTGTTACTGTAGTACATTCTGAACCAATATAGGTTCAGAAATTAGGGCAAAATGTCTTCTTTAATAAACTAGACCCTTCTTTACATCAGTTCTTTAAAAAAGTGCCTTCTCTTGATTACTTTTAGTCTGGGTTAGAGAATCTCCCTTCCTTCCAGTGCTGAGGACTTAAAACTGCAGGAACAACAGTGTCCTTCTATAGAGCTACCATTCACCAGACTTGCTTCTCTCTAATAGGTCGAGACATGGGTATCTCACAGCCTTAGAGTTTTGCTGTTTTGAAGGTTTTTAATTAAATTAAAACCTTTGTTTTACCAGTTTGTTCACTGTGAGCTTGGAAGTTTCTCTTCCTTTTCCTCTGATGAGAATAATAGTATATGCTAGTTGCTTTCCAGATAGACAAGAAAGGGATGGTCCCTATTCCAAAGAGCTCATAGCCTAAGTGTAATTTCTTACAGTAACAGTTAGGTTTGTTTGCATTCATTTTGTCATACCCAGACACTCCACTTTGTTATTCTGAAGAGTTAGAAATGTGTTGCTGTTTCTGGTTCTTCATAATTGCCTATAGTTGCTGCTAATTTACTAAACAGGAACATAGGCCCCATATTTTGGGACAGTGAAATTACAAAATTTCCAATTATTCTGCTTGGGTAATACACAGTTTGGACTAGACTAAAAGTAATTGAAAGAAATACTGTTAAAGAATGAAATTCAACTTGTGGTATTCTGTGTATAATACAAAAGGGGTAAAATGGGTATACAAAAAAGGGATAAAATGTTTGTTAAAATTTACTGATAAGGGAAAGATTCTATTTGCATGCATAGAGTTTATAATCAATATCTTCTTGTTTTATGTAACAGTAATGCTTGTATTACATAGTTGTCATTCCAGTGCAAAGAATTGCAAGCCTGCAATTACCTTATGGTGTGAAATAATTTCATTTTCTCATTTAGTGATGTTACTTTATGTGACCAGAACAGCGGACAAACTCAGACCTGATGAAAATAAGGATTAATTTGGCTCTCTTGCCTTAATGTGCAATGTCAAAAGTGTGTGTGTGTGTGAGAGGTTTAAGACCGTGCTCCGACATGAAATGTAATGGCTCGTTATCAGACTGTTCAGAAGACCAAGCTATTTCTACGGTGAGATTCTATTGCTGCTTTCCCTTATTCTAGTATCTGTCTACCAAAAACCTCTTCACTTGACAACTGTTTAGTATGTGATTTTTGGATAATTCTTTTAGTTAAATCAAGGAATAAATTAATTGTCATGTTTGATCTCAGAAGTGAGGAGAGGCTGATTAATGGACAGAATTGTCAGAATAATCCTCCCAAGAACCATTGCATTGTTAGTTCCAATAAACTAGTTCCAATGAACACAAAGTATATTCTTTCTGCATTGTATTTATTATTGTTGGACATTTTTGCTAATAATTATGATTTATCAGAATTATGTACAGGTAAATAATGTAAATTATTTACATAATACCTGTAAAAATCCACAGGTATTATGCTAATTATTCTAAACTGGCAGCATGGGGAAAAAAAGACAGTGCCTAGGGCTGTTGATTCATTTTTCAGTAATCTTTTTGTAATTCCATTGTACTTCCAAATGGTAAAATAGTTCAGAGACAACATGTGAGATTATGATTCCCATAGTTGAAATGGTTTAGTCATATTTAAAATCCATTTTGAATATTCTAAAGATTGAAGATCAAGAGATATTATGAAGATCAAAGCTCACTAGGTATCATTTAAGCCGCTGGAGTTCTGAAATTTTGGAAAACAATACAGTGAATTCCCATGTCCAGAAGCCTGTGGGTTGTCAATAATCAAATTGTTGCATATGCATTGCCAAGTCTTGTTAAACCCATCCTAATGCTGAATCCTGACTTCAGCTTATTCTACAGAGGCTTCCTCCAAGAAAGACAAAAGGGTGTAAACTTCAATATAGATCTTAAGTGCAGAGTAAATCATTCCACTTTTTGAAGTCATTGTCCATTTCCACTATTGCAATTCCATAATAAAATTAAAAGTAATTTATAAAGGCTTTCCTAATTATTTCATTTGTACAAGGATTCAGACAAATATATGTTGTGAGATCTTCAGCGCGCTAATATTTCAAATTTCTTGTTTCAGGTTTCATCATATCAAGATACTTGTCAATCTTTTTAAACCATTTTATTTGCTAATTGTCCCCATAGCAAATTGTTAGTGCTCTATATAACCTGTTGAAAGAAAGATTAAATTATTCAAAGGTTATTTGTGCAGAGAAGAATGATTCACCCTCTCTCCCTTCTTGGTATGAAGATTAGATTGACTGCTGAAACCATCAATTAAAGCTCATATACAGGAATTTGTACATTTAAAAATCAAAGTTGTTCAGTACTAGGAAATGTCATTCTAACTTTTTGATATTTGCTTCAGAAAAGAATTCCATTCAAACAGAAACATTTGCAAAGAATGAAATGTCCTCTTTTTTAGCTCTTAAACCCTTGTATTCTGAGAATATATTACAGTCAGTAAAACCTTTAGACTGAGAGTTTCTGAAATTCAAGTTTTACCACAGAATATTGTATATTGTCTTCTGTAAATGTCATTCTTTATTGTATTCTTGCAGGAAACTATGGAGTGAAAGTGAAAAAGTTAACATTCATAAGAGTATCTGCTAATCAATATTTTATTTAGTGTTCATAGGAATCATAATCAGAATTAGTTAATTGACCAGTAGAGTGACTACTATGCAATAGTACAGGAATTCATTCTAAATTAATATATGAATGTACAATTATGTTAAAATACAACTATGAAAATGAAAGTCATTCATAACATTGCAAAGGATTCCAGTATGGAAGTAAAAGTAATTACTGTTTAGTATGAAGACATGAAGTAGAGATGCCTGAACTACATATAACCATCATTCCAAAATAAATGTTAATTTCATTGGCATGTTCACTATAAATTTCACTATATACTGTGGCAGGTTTACAGAAACTAGGAAGTTGTGTTATGCCAAACCAATTTTCTAGTTACCAGCTTGCTGTGGGTTACTGTTTTGCTTCTATAAGTGCAACAATTCCATTAGTTTAAAAGAAGCTTTTGTATGATGTTTTATGAGGTGAGAGGAAGTACATAAGATGAATTCCACTCTTGTGCTATTCTAATTTATAAGAATAGTGGCTGCAGTCACACTGCTATTTTTACATTAGGGTGTTAGGCCAGTGGATCCAAACAATCACAGATCACTTGACCCTGTTCCAACCCTGCTAACATGATAGCCTAGGTAAGGCAGCTGTGTACGGCACTTACGATGCTACTTTGCTTCCTCTTCACTCAGCCATGCAAGCAACTGGCTTTAAGTGGTACAGAAAAGCTTGTACTGGTCCTAGATACCTGGAGTGAAACCCTGGCTTCATTGAAGTCAATGGCAAAACTTCCATTGACTGGAGACAGAATTCTCCTATGAATGTATGTGCCTGCCTTTTTAATACAGATGCTGGCTGCTGAAATTTTGGCCCTTGATGTAATAAATTTTGTAACCCACAAGTCTGCATTATAGAAATGAAGTTCAAAAAATGTTGATGTTATATATGAAACACTTTTCCTGGTTGAGGCATTGCTGATGTATAGTAATCTCACAACCTAGATGAGCCTCTAAGTATTTTGGGAAAAGGGAAAGAATAAGTATGAAGCGTAGGCATTTGGAGAGAAATTTCAATTTTGCAAGTGCTAGATTGAAGTTATAATTAAAAAAGTTATTGGAGACCTCCAGAAAGCTCCAAGCCAATTTAATTAATGCAGTCCAACCTATTTCTTCACTCCTGCCAACGGAAAAGCAGCAATCAGTACAGTGGTATTTCAAAGGTTACAGAGGTCTGAATTTCACCTATAGTGAATGCTAAACATAATTATAAATTTGCTCATATCCTATTCCTTTTTACTTCTTGGGAGTAAAAATCCTGCCAAAGATAAGTTTACCATGGGATCTACTGTTCATTTCTGCAGTGTTCTAGTGTTACTGAGAAAAACAGTTTGGACCATAAGGTGCAATAGCTCCTGTGTGAGGAAAAAGGAGTCTATAAAAGTTTTCCTTTTGAAGCCAGGAAGGAGAAACTACTGTTGATTGGCTCTATGATTACCAATCAGTGTGTGTTATTTCTGCCAGTTGCCCTTACTTTGGAAGCTTTCAGATAGACATGGGATAATTTGGTTAATAAAAATAAGAGTTTTGAAAGGTGCATTAAAAATGGGATATAAAGAGAGGCATTGTGATTCTCATATTACATGGCATACGTTAATATAGTTATAATATATACTAGTTTATATATAGTTAGTATATGTATAAACTTTTAGGTTTCTTATGATTTTTAAACAGCGA